>NW_028275165.1:4583352-5206522 GCF_013281855.1 Momordica charantia | reverse complement strand
GTGCTGCAGTTGTTCGGAGAGTAAACAAGCAGCAAGTCGATGGGATTTCGCCTGATGATCATCTTTTTTCGCTTGAGGTAAGTAGCTATTTTCTTCTTAATTTCAGGAATTATGTCACTCCGTTCGCGATATTCGAAGGCATTATCCTTTTATTTTTATGCTGAATTGAGTAATTTGACTGTCAATTCTTTTTAAATTGTTCAGGCAAAGCTTTGCAACGGGAAGGTTGTGCGCGTAGAATCTTGCAGGAAGGGATTCTTTAGTGTTGGAAAACACCGGATTTTGAGTCACAACCTGGTTGATTTGTTACGCCAGCTTAGTAGAGCCTTCGATAACGTTAGCTTCTTTTATAATTTTCTCATATTCATAAAATTATCACTGCATTTTTGTAGCTGTTATTCTTTTCTCTTATTTTCTTGAAGAATCTGTATTGTGGGTTCTAGCATATCAGGATATGTGGGAAAAACGAATTATTCATTTCAGCTAAGACTAAGAGCTTAGGAAAGTTAAGTAAGTTGAGTTTAAAAACTATTTTTTGTTTTTATAAAACAGCAAGTTGTTTTTTAGTGAAGATATTTTTTGATTACTGTTCTTCACTTAATTTCTCACAAATGAGGAGTTTATAGAACACTTGAAGTTGTTTCTTCTCTGGAAACATGGGCGGCAAATAGTGATTTACTAGAACGGAGTAAGTTGAAATTATTTGTTAGCATACAAGAAACATCTTTTTGGAACTCTTATAATTTTACCAACATTTACATGCCTCAATAAGCACAAAACAATAGTCCTAAGATCAACCAACTCTACTGACAGACAATTCCATTACGAAGGAAGTTGGATAGGGTTCATTTGCCTTTTGTATTTTGAAATTTTGACTTTTGATAATAAATTTTATCATCTTGGTAAAAATTTTCTTTTATAGTCATGACATTTACTCTCATACTATGCCAAAGAGAACAACAAAATTTTACTGTATTGTAGAATTTCTGTTACCATGAAATTTATTTGTCTTTTTAATTTAAGATTTGGTAATACTGGTTGCACTTACATTTCAAATTTCTTATGTTTTAGGCATATAGTGATCTCATCAAAGCATTCTCAGAACGCAACAAGGTTGACCCTGATTCTTTTGGTTGGTAGTATGTACAACTTCTCGTTTTAAATTTATCTCTTGTAAATTACTTTCGTATTTCCTTGCAGTTTGGAAATCTTCCTTACGGCTTCAGAGCCAACACATGGCTTGTTCCTCCTGTGTCCGCACAGGTGCTTTCAGTTTTCCCTCCTCTTCCTGCCGAGGATGAAATTTGGGGGGGAAATGGAGGCGGTTTAGGAAGAGATGGTAAAAGTGACTTGATACCATGGGCCAGTGAGTTTCTATTTCTTGCATCTATGCCATGCAAGACAGCAGAAGAAAGACAGATTCGGGATAGAAAGGCTTTCCTTCTACACAGCCTTTTTGTAGATGTTGCCATTTTCAGAGCCATTAAAGCAATCCAGCATGTTATAGGAATGTCAAAGGTGCATCATTTAGTTTCAGAGGATAAAGTTTTTTTTACTGAGAGAGTAGGGGATTTAAAAATTACGGTCACAAAGGATGTTCCTGATGCAAGTTGTAAGGTAGATACGAAAATTGATGGAGTTCAAGCAATTGGAATGGACCAAAAGGACCTGGTGGAAAAGAATTTATTGAAGGGAATCACTGCCGATGAAAATACTGCTGCCCATGTAAGATGCTTTTCAATAAAACTTTTGCTCATTCAACAATGTCTGGGGGTTGGATTATTGTTATTATCATTATTTTTAGGTTTAAACTTTAAAATACTATTTTAGCCCCTCTTCTTTTGGCTTTGCTTCATTTTTGGTCCCTACACCCTCAAAATGTGTATTTTAGTCCCTGTATTTTCAACTTTTGTTTATTTTAGTTATTGTACTTCAACTTTTGTTTATTTTAGTTATTGTACTTTCAAGCCATCTATTTCTGGTCTTGTACTTTTAAAACATGACCAATTTGGTCTTTATTTGCAAAACTTTTATACATATTTTATACGCAAGGAAAACCCTTGAATACAAAATTATGGCTACATTTTAAGAAATTTAACGAGCGAAGTGTCCTTGATGAAATTACGGTTGAAAGAAATAAGATGAAAATGAAAATGAAGGGACCAAAATGATCACTTTTTAAAAGTATAGGGACAAAAAATGGACGTTTTGAAAGTATAGGAACTAAAATGAATAAAAGTTGCAACTATAAAAACCAAAATGAACATTTTAAAATTTCAGAGACCAAAAGAACCAAAGTCGCAAGTACATGGGCTAAAATAGTACTTAAACCTTATTTTTAACTTAATTGTTTTTGTTTCTAATTTAGTAGTTTATATGGCTTTCCTTCATAGTCGTTAAAGTAAGTTTTGTTATGGGTATAGGATACTGCAGTCCTAGGTGTCATAAATGTAAGATACTGTGGTTATATCTCCATTGTGAAAGTTGAGGGGAAAGAGAACGAGAAAGTCAGTTCTCAATATCAAAGCATTGAACTTCTTGACCAGCCCGAAGGTGGTGCCAATGCCCTTAACATTAATAGGTATAAATATCTCAACCATTTTAAGTGCTGTAGCAATTTCCTTCTATCATAATCCCTACATGCAGATTGTGTATATTTTACATGTTGCTTGTTGCAGTACTTTGATCTCTAGCTTTGGTTTTTGCATTCGGCTTGTAGAATATCGTTTAACTATCTTTATAACATTTTTTTTTAATCTAGATTTTGCTGAATGCCTTTCAAGTAAGCCTACTTTCAAATGCTCATAGATAAAGAGCACATTTGATTGAACTTATGGAATCTTTAAAAGTATCTTTAATTGGCTAGAAACACTTCTTATTTTTTAATAGTATATGGATGTGTTGAAAAGAATTTTTGAAAGTTTAAAATCTATCTTAATACTCTCTATTGCTTTCGGGAAAAGTTATTGCTGTTAACATTGTTGGCGGAGAAAATGTTTCTTTTAAACTAGTTGAGAAGCATCAAAAGATCACCTTTAACTTCCCATTCCTTCTGTTGAAACTTGAAAAACTAATATTCTGTGATTTTATTCATACCGGTCGTGAAGTACAGCCCTATTTTTAAAGAGAGGCTATAATGTTATGTGGTATAGGGACTAATGTTAACTAGCCAATACGGAAGATGTCAAAGAAAGGTAAATGACAGATCTACTCTCTATTGCTTTAGGGAAAAGTTGTTGCTGTTAACATTGTTGGTGGAGAAAATGTTTCTTTTAAACTAGTTTGAGAAGCATCAAAAGATCACCTTTAACTTCCCATTCCTTCTGTTGAAACTTGGAAAACTAATATTCTGTGATTTTATTCATACCCGTCGAGAAGTACAGCTCTATTTTTAAAGAGAGGCTATAATGTTATGTGGTATAGGGACTAATGTTAACTAGCCAATAAGGAAGATGTCAAAGAAAGGTAAATAACAGATCTACCTTTTAGTATACACAGGATGAATAAAACCAAGTAATTACAGAGATTTATAGGGTCTAGCGATGAAAAAGAGGATAGAAGTTTGGGCTAGAGAGATTGACGGATACACTTGACGAAAAAGGATAGGTATGTACTAGAATTGTTCCTCGTTGATTCAAAGATCCTTCTGCCATGGGTTGGTTTCAGATAGCACCGAAAACCTTCCCTTATATGTATTGAATAACTCTGATTCCTGTTGACACTTGAAAAACTAATTATTTTGTAATTTTATTCAAATCCATTTAAATACAACCTAGAACTTAAAAGAGAGGCCATATGTATATATGGTATTAGTAGTAAGGGTAAATAACCAGAGCGTAGGCCGGGTAATTACAGTGATTTACAGTGGACAAATGACAAAAAGGAGGAAAAAGAAGATAAAAAGTTGCAGGCCATAGGGATCGTTATGGGCTTGGGGACAAAAGATAAAGATGGCCTTTCAACAGCTTCCTAGTGCGATTGCACTCTTGGAGGATTGAATATTACTCAGTTACCCAGTTATGAAATTTCCATGATGAAGTTATCAATTTGGTATGTTAAATTTTAATACATTATGTGCAGCCTGCAGGACACTGACGTCCATGGCTGTTTGTTGCCTTTGTTAGTAAATTGCACCAGCATTTATGCCTTCTTTTTTCTTCTTATTTTGTTTGTATGTATTTTTAAACGTGCCAACACATGCTTACAAGATACTTCTACGTTAAAGTGTTCTTGGAAAATATGTATAGGCAGATACTACCTGTACTGAGAACATGTATCTGAACCTGATTCCTTGTTCCTACTTAGCAATTTTTATGTCACGGAGAGTTTGACCTGTATTTTTTCTTACAGTCTGAGATTATTACTTCACCAAACTACACCTTCAGAGCATAACAAATCTCTTACCCATTTGCAAAATATGGAACAAGAAGAACTTGGTGCAGCCCAAGCTTTTGTAGAGAAACTACTAAAAGACAGTCTTGCGAAGCTTGAAAAGGAGGAGATAAGATCCAATCATTTTGTTAGATGGGAACTTGGGGCCTGCTGGATTCAACATTTGCAAGATCAAAAAAACACAGAAAAAGATAAGAAACCATCCTCTGAAAAGGCCAAGAATGAAATGAAGGTGGAGGGACTTGGGACACCTCTGAAATCTCTCAAGAATAAGAAAAAGCAAGATGTGAAAACTTTAAAGATGCAGTCTGGAAATGATTCCGGTTCAGATGGCATGAATGGTGAAGTCAACAATGCTACCTCGTGTGAAGCTGAAAATGAAACAAATTCAAAAGAAAATGAAATAGCATTAAGGAGGAAGTTGTCTGAAGAGGCCTTTGATCGACTGAAAAGTCTGGACACTGGTTTGCATTGCAAGGTAATACTTCTTCAGAGGCTGTGGCATCTTCCATCATCTATCATACCTGAGCTAACTAATCACTTGTTATTTCAGTCAATGCAAGAACTAATTGACTTGTCCCAGAATTATTACGTGGAAGTTGCTCTTCCGAAACTGGTAATTTTACATTTATTAGTCACATACACTTTTCTTTCTCTTGCATATTAATATTGTCATGGTAATTCCCTTTTCTAGCATTTATCATGCTTTACAGGTGTCAGATTTTGGTTCTTTGGAACTTTCACCAGTTGATGGGCGTACTCTAACAGATTTCATGCACACTAGAGGTCTTCAGATGCGTTCTCTGGGTCATATTGTAAGTTCATTAATGTATCCATGCCTTTGCAACATTTTATTGTTTGTTTTCTTGCATTTATATCAACGAGCTGAAAACGATGGGAATTGAACATGCTGTGGGTTGTTTTGCTCTTACATCTTGCCAATCTTCAAACAAGCTCCCCCTTTCAGAATCTCTCTTCCATGATTTAGCAATTTACCATGTCACTCCTGTTGTTTTACTGGGCATGAATGAACAAGGTTTGGAAAAAAAACCCTTTTAGTTACAAAACATTGGTGCAGCATCTACACTATGAATTGGCATTGCTTGTCAGGCTCCTATCTCATTCTTTCAACTGGAAATGCTCCTCATATTTTCGCTTGAACTGAAAATTAATGGGATATATTAGAAAAAAAACTTGACTTTATATCTTAAGAGTATGGATATGAATTATTTTACCTTCATATATGTTCTTAATAATAATAAAGAGAATACTTATATCAGAAAAATGTGAAAGTTCCTCCACTGTATGATATTATATTTGAGTTCTGTTCCCTTTTTAGGTCAAGCTTTCAGAAAAACTCTCACATGTGCAATCACTTTGCATACATGAGATGATAGTGCGGGCTTTTAAGCATATTATTCGGGCTGTCATAGCTGCTGTTGACACAGACAAGATGGCTGTTTCTGTTGCTGCCACATTGAATTTGCTCCTTGGGGTTCCTGAAAGTGGAGAGCCACTGAGGTCCTGCAATGTTCATTCCCTTGTCTGGAGATGGCTGGAGCTATTCTTAATGAAGCGATATGAATGGGACATAAGCAGCTTCAACTACAGAGATTTAAGAAAATTTGCAATTTTGCGTGGCATGTGTCACAAGGTATTAAGGACCACATTTCGATTTCAAAATCCTATTCATGGTCTTTCATTCTGCAATGCTATATGGATTCATCTCTTTGGAATTTGATGTGACTATTATCATGTTAGCTCCCTCATGTATTAAGATTCAACATATCATTTTTGTTAATGAAAGAATATAAATCAGCCTATCTCAAAAGGAGCCAAATCAAAAACAACAAAGACAAAATATGAAAGATAGAATTACAAAGGGCTCCAACTTTTGAGGATATGAGACCATGAATAGTTGTAGAACTCTTTGTTCACATACTCCAAAAGAGACATATTAAACCTGATTATGGTCCACACCCCTCCAAGAATTCTCCATCCCTCGAAAAATTTTCCTCTTTTCTTGACCCAAATATTTCACAAAATAGTAGGGAAGGCTGCCCTCCACAAGGCTCCTCCCCAAGGATGGAACAACACCTTGAGTAAATGAGTATTGAGCAACACGAATTATTGCAAGCCAAATAGGAAGAAAGATTCAAGATACCACGTCAAGACAAAAAAGCATGTGCAGGTTATAATGTGATAATTGACTGTCAATTTCTAATTTTTTTTTTCCCTTAAAATTTTAGGTGGGCATTGAGCTGGTTCCACGAGACTTTGATATGGATTCTCCATTTCCATTCCAAAAGTCGGATGTTGTAAGCCTGGTCCCAGTGCATAAGGTGATAGAATGGACACCTTAACTTTAGGATACATTTTTTCAATATGGCTTTGGATTTAAAAATGATCAAGTTTAATTTGAATGCAATTCCGTCTTCTTTCAGCAAGCAGCATGTTCATCTGCAGATGGAAGGCAGCTCCTTGAATCTTCGAAAACAGCTTTAGATAAAGGAAAACTTGAAGATGCTGTAACCTATGGTACAAAGGTATGCCATTTACAATCGTGGTTTGGTGTTCTTTTTCTTGCTACCTTGAGGAGAGTCAAGTGACTAAGGACCTAACCATAAGTTCAAATCTCTTCAAGAGTAATTCTTTTGCCTTGTTTTTTTTTTTTTTAGTGTCTTTCGCAGTTTCGCCTTAAGAGAGTCTGCAACATGTGCAGTATTTGAGAACAAATAATTATTTTGCTTATGTTTTGCCTAAGAGAGTCTGTAACATGTGCAGTATGACAAAATCAAAGACTCTTCATGTGCACTACTTAGAGCCTTTATTTCACAAGTTGTAAATATGTTTAAATGCACGAACTAATTGAACTTCATGCTTGCTACCTCCTTTCCTACCTCAGGCTCTTGCAAAACTTGTTGCAGTTTGTGGTCCCTATCATCGAATGACAGCTGGAGCTTACAGTCTCCTTGCTGTAGTTTTATATCACACTGGCGATTTCAATCAGGTAGTTTATTCTCTTAAGTATTGTTATGCATCTTATTGGGCAATGTACATGACCTTCTATTTCTTCTTTCTTCTTTCTTATTTATTCATTTTCATGTTTTTTTCTTTTGTTTTTGGGGTAAGGAAAGTATTGAGGTGAAAGTTAATTCATTGGTTTTCCATTATAGGCTACTATTTACCAGCAAAAAGCCCTGGATATCAATGAGAGAGAATTGGGACTTGATCATCCAGATACAATGAAGAGTTATGGGGATTTAGCTGTTTTCTATTACAGACTTCAGCATACAGAGTTAGCTCTCAAGTATGCCTTCCTCACTACTACAGAGTTGCTAACTTAATGCTACGTTACAATATGTGTGTGTTTAGAGTGTTAAGATTTCTAAATATGATTTCTTATCAATAGTTGAATATTCTAATACATTTATAGAGTCACTCGCAAAAGTTCTCTCTCTCTCTCTCTCTCTCTCTCTCTCCTTCCAATCTATATTTGTCATTCATAGCCACGTTAGAATGAGTTAATAGTTTGGTGAACTGTTCTTGAGAGATCGTCATATTTGTGGTTTACATTACTTACAAAGTTGACCTTAACTTTTGAGTTTATATTGTTATCTTTTTATCTTTTACTTTATTTTGCTTATTTCACTCTTTCAAGAGTTTATTAAACATTTTTCATTAATTCAATGAGAAGTTTGTTTCTTGTTAAAGAAAAAAACATCACGTATCAAGTTGAAGTCTCAACTAAATATTTAAATGTTAATTAGGTAGGTCATCAATGGGGGTGTTTCTTTGTATACCCCATGAGTGTCATATAGGTTTGATTGTAACTTTTCAGCCTATCAATGAAAAATGTTTCTTGTTTCAATAAATTAGGTATGTAAAACGTGCTCTCTATCTTTTACATCTCACCTGTGGCCCCTCTCATCCAAATACTGCTGCAACATACATCAATGTGGCTATGATGGAGGAAGGGCTTGGAAATGTGCATGTTGCCCTCAGATATCTCCACAAAGCTCTCAAGTGTAACCAAAGATTACTTGGCCCAGATCACATTCAGGTTTTGCTTTGACCTTACTTATCCTAATTTTTTTTCACATTTTTATTATGAAAAAAAATTAATTTCTTGCCTTAGTGATAATCTGAAATGCAATTTTATATTATAATTTTTCTGCTTTATCGGCAATTGGCCATGACTGGAAAAGGACCATACTTTATTCACTCAAGTCTTTATTTGTGGTAAATTTGGCACAATGGTGTTGGTTTTTTTAACAACAGAATAACTAGATGAGAGAAGATTCTGTTACAGATTTTTTAGATCAGAAACAAAAAGAGGAATATTCAACAGGAAAAGGTAGGTCCCCCACCCAGTGGAGTGGTAAGCTACTTACAAAAGAAGGACCTTCCAATCTAAAATAATCTTCAAAGGACTATAATTACACAAAAAAAGAAAAAGATTTTATGGTTTCAGCACCGCCAAGAATTATTGTGCTGACTGCTGAACAATACTATAAACAACATCCATAACTGAATACTTGTATTCGAAAATTCTCTGAGTCCTCTCCTTCCAGAGTTGCCAAAAAAGGACTTTTGCTGGACAGTTGCATAAAATTTTCACCTCCAGCCCTCGAGGGCTTCCAAAAGCCAATCATCCACTTTTTTCAGAAGGCAAATCAAATACCCACTTTTCGAAGAATGAAAGATCGACCCCAATGAGTATACTCGCAATGCAAGATTAAGTGATCCAAAGATTCCCCCTCTTTAAAACAGACAGCAAACGGAAGGAGATAAGGCCCAAGGCCCAAGGCCCAAATTTCCTTTGAAGCTTCTAATAGGTATTTAGACTTCTGTAGGCTACTGTCAAAAGAAGAAATTTACATTCATAGGCACCTTGAATTTCAAAATCACCTTAATCAAAGGTGGAGTATCCGACGCTTTAAGGAATGCCAATTTCAAGGAAAATTGCCCTGGTGAGTCAACGGTCCAAGACACCCTACCCTCCCCTTCTCTAAACAAGTCAGTTTTCCTTAGGAGAGCCACCCAACTGCCTATTGCTCGATCAAAGAGTCTTCTTCTAATGTCCAAGTCCCAAGTCATTTGATGAACCACCCAACAATCGATTATGAAAGCTTCCTTTTTCGAGGAAATTGGATAGATATCCGGGAACCTTGGGCTAAAGGAACTGAGTCTGCCCAAGGATCGTCCCAAAAGTGAATTCTTTTACCATTAGCAACTTTGAAGTTTAAGAGAGAAAAAAGGGAACCATTACCCTTGGCAACGTTGAACCATGGTTTTATGAAGTCATGGCCTTCATGGGGATTAGAGGTCCATCCTGACGAGCTCCATGTATGGCAACAATAACTCTCTTCCATAAGGCCTCTTTCTCTTGCGTGAATCTCCATAACCCTTCCATCGTGAGGGTCTCATTGCTATTTCTGAAAGAACCTACCCCAAGGCCTCAATGGATAGCGGGCAGAGAGGCCCATTTCCAAGCAACGAAGTGAGGCCTCAGTTTATACTGTCCTCATTCCATATAAAGTCTCTAGCTTGTAACCATTTGAGGTTTTTGGTGTTAAGAAAGCTTGTAACAATTTGTTTTGGACTATATTGGTGGAGGCCCTTTTCCACCTCCCTTTCATGATAGAGGGGCATTCCTTGCATATTTCTTTCTTTGTGGTTTTATAGAATATCTAGCTTGAGACTTGAGAGGAATAGGAGGATCTTCGGTGATGTAGAAAGTAGGGGTGTTCACGGGTTGGGTTGAATCGGGTTAAGGGGTTTTTTTGGACCAACTCGAAAATTCGGGTTGTTCAAAACAGAGAACCGATAGAACCAAACTAAATAGCCAAACCCAACCCAACATTTTCGGGTTGGGTCATTGGGTTGGATTTTTTTTTTTCTCAAAGAAAACTGGATTGCTACTACACATCAATAAGGAAGACAGCGGAGATGGGGTGTAGAGACGGCAGCGCCGTCGGTTTGGGTGAAGCCGCCATCGGAAAATCGCCAATTAATTCCCTTTTCTTGTTTTTTGACAGGGGAAGCTAATTTCAATCAACTTCTACAATCTTTTTAACCCAGATTGAAAAATTATCTTTCGTCCATATTGGTCACCTATTTTTTTATCAGAAGAACCCAACAAGAAAGAAGTAGTGAAAAAGAAAAAAGAATATATACAACACAAAGAACCCATTTCTGAGAAACAAAATCCCCAAAAGATAAAAAAAAAAGAAAAGAAACATTACCTGTGTGTGATGAAATTGCATAAACAAATATGTGAGAGTCCTATTAAGAATATTAGTTTATTAGTATGAATGCGTAGTATGGTAATTAGTATGATAATTAGTTAGGGTGAGTTGTTATAAATAAGGGTAGTAGGGAGAGGAGAAGATCATCTTGGAGAATTGTATTTTGGTAAGGAACTTGAGAGAGTTCTTGGGAGAGAGATAGCCCTCTCGAAAGGCTATCAATTATTGTTAGGTTCTTGTATTCGGGTACCTAACTAAATCATGAAAAAAACACTCTTACACTATGAGCTTACATATTTAAATATACAACAAAACTTTAGCGCGCCCCATTAATGGCGAAAAGAACATGATGAAATTAAAGGGCAAGTTCATATATGTTAGAGAGGAAGAGGAAGGTGGGTGTAGAGACCGCGGCGACTAAGAGACGGGAGACGAGAGTGATGGGTGGCTAGCGGCTACTATCGGTGATGGGGAGATGAAAGATTGAGAGAGGAGAATGAGATTCGAGGGAGACGGCCGACGGCGAAGGCAATGAAGAGACGAAGATAGGAGGTTGAGATTTGAGAGAGATGGGAGAAAACTGAAATGGGGAGGCGGAGATTGAAGATTCTGGAAACCATAAAAATTAAGAAACATATATATATATGATTTTGGTTCGGTTCGAGCTGAACCGAATTTTGTTTAGTCGAACCCGTGAACCGAACCGAACCGTTCGGTTCGCATAAATTGTAACCCAACCCAAACCGTTGCTTTTTCTAACCCAACCCAAACCGACGGTTTGGGTTAGACTCTTCGGGTTCTTTGGGTTGTTGGTTTCTTGAACACCCCTAGTAGAAAGTCTGTGAGGAGGTTTGTGCCTTAGCTAGATTCAACTTCCATTGCAATTGTGGAGAGTTGCTCATCTAAGGTCTGCCCAAAGTGACAGAGCCCATATCATAATTTGCAGTAGTATGGGACCTGTGTTTGTGCAGCCCTTCCAAGAAAAAGGGAAACAAGTAGGATCTACCTCCTAGAAAAGGAATGCATTTAGTACAATCGAAAGATAAAAATGAATTAAAAATATCTAAGAACGAGAAGGGAATTGAAGAGGAAGGGAGGAGGAAGAATTTGAAGTACGGTCAAAATGAATCTCGTTTTATCCAACCTCGGCTCCATGTGGTTGGCTCGAAGGTCTTCTATGCCTTCAGTAGTACTGATCTCCCACCTTTGTTTAATGGATAAAAATCAATTTATATAGGCTAAAGGCCCTAAATTTGATTAAAGTAATCCTTAATCGCATCGGCTATACAATGTCCAACATCCTTTTTACATCTACGTGTGGCACAACGCTGGTGGATTTTTTTTAATACCTTTGCTTCACCATTCTTCCCCAATCTTCATAGTACCTCACCATTCTTCCCCAATCTTCATAGTACCTCCATAGTGGAATAAGAATACCTCAAAACATCTAAATTAGAAAACTAGCAAAATAAAATCTTATACTTGACTTTATAGAGATGTTTCGTGATTTTGTCAAGGAAGGAAACTTGAACATGTGTTTGAAATAAAATTTTATTTGCGTAGTATGGAAGAAGACACATGAGATAAAGATTCAAAAGTGTGAGACTTTGCGGTAATGGGTTCAAACTCCATGTGGCACCTACTTAGGGTATTAAAATCCTGTGAGTTTCTAGACAACTAAATGTTGTAGGATTAGATAGTTGTCTAGTGAGATTAATCGAGGTGGGTACTAAATGTTGTAGGATTAGGTAGTTGTCTAGTGAGATTAATCGAGGTGGGTACTAAATGTTGTAGAATTAGGTAGTTGTCTAGTGAGATTAATCGAGGTGGGTAAGTGGGCTCGACTCCAGTTTAGGAGGAGGATCATTGAGCAGCAATTGAAATCCATTCATGAATTTCAGTTGTGGAACCACGGTGTCGGGGTTCGAATCCCTCCTTGCCCAAAACCGGCCAAAAAGGATTGGGTACTGCAAAAGAAAAAATTGCAAAACTCGATCCAATTTATAAGTTACTTGGAGGGTTTCTCAACTAAATAATCTCCTAAATTAAAGGATGAAACATTTCCCTGACAAAGACATTGCCACTAAAATCGGGCAGCGCAACCTGTGAAGCATTCTATGGTGCCTTAGAAGATCCATGATGTACTTTTGCTATGAGGCAGTGGTTTACCTCGTGGCTGATGTTAGCGGTTTGGGAGTGGCCGTTCGGTCGCCTATGATACTAGGACCAATACGTCAAAATGGGTTCGGACTCTCATAGATATAAAACAAGAAACCACAATAAACAAGTTCTCGGAATTGCATGCACTAGTTTAGACCTTATATCAGCAGATGCATTTTTTATTCCAGAGGTTCCCCTTTATTTCTTACTTTCGGTCTGATAACTTAGTTGCTAGTCTGAAATATTGCATGGTTGATGAAAATTTTGATAATAAATTATTGGTTCATTAGAAGAATGAAAATTTTCTGGCTCACATTACTCTTGCATGTCATGAGGTATATCAAGCTCTGCTTTAATTTTCCTAATTTCTCCAGACAGCAGCAAGCTACCATGCTATAGCAATTGCACTCTCATTAATGGAAGCATACCCCTTAAGTGTTCAACATGAGCAGACGACCTTGCAGATTCTGCAAGCAAAGCTGGGCCCAGATGATCTACGCACGCAAGTAAGTTCTTGATATCTGGAGTCATATATGACCTTGTTGCCTTCTTTTTATTGGTAACAATTTGTACTCATTATCGTGTAAAATTATAAAAGGAGGTTAATCCCTCTTGACTTTTTCAAAGAATCCCTTTTTCCTCTGTTTCGTAAAAAATATTTGTTCTTGAAAAGTTTTCTATGGTCGTTCATTTTAGATTTAATCCTGCAGGATGCTGCTGCTTGGCTAGAATATTTTGAGTCCAAAGCTTTTGAACAACAGGAAGCTGCAAGGAATGGTACTCGAAAGCCTGATGCATCAATAGCTAGTAAAGGCCACTTAAGGTAAATAGTGCATTCTGATATTTGACCTGCAGGTCATTTTGACAAATAGTAAAACTGTGATGTTACTCTGTGCTCTATATTAGTTAATTAATTTTACAGGTGTACTATTGTGTTTTGTTTTGTTTTTTTTTTTTTTTCCTTTTGTTTCATCATTTATATCTGTGGATAATTCGAGCAAATGTATTCTGGATGGCTGAGATTGACAAGTACTTGTCTTTGTCGATTATGCAAAGTATTTTATTTGACCATTCATTTTTCTATGAACTTTTACCTATTTTATGGCAATAATCGTACCACACTTACAAGATAGATGCTGAGAAGATTAAGTTTTTGTAAGCTCATGTTGTGTTATGGAAAATTACACATGAACTGAATGTTTCATAGGCTTATCTTAATCTCTGATGTTTGTATCATGTACTAAATGCAAATACGCTTTCAATGCCTAGATTTTGTTATCTCATTATCAGTGTTCTCCTTTCTGTTTTATTTCTTTGCATCTAAAGGTACGTACTAGGAATTCTTCAGCAATTGAAAAGAATTATAGTTTTAGTTTATTTAATCCCCCCCCCCCCCCCCCCCCCCAATATAACATCGTCACTTGAGAATTAAAATTGGAAATTTTATATCTACCTTGTGTTCTCCCCTTTTGTGGGTTATTAAATACTTACTTTTCTTCTTTGTTCAGTTGTACATGTTAATATTACCCTAGAACTTATTGTTTGTTGCTTCCTTGAACATGGCAGTGTATCAGATTTGCTTGACTATATAAACCCCAGTCATGATGCCAAAGGAAGGGATGCAGCAGCAAAGAGGAAAAACTATATTGTGAAGGTAGTCGACTTGTGTAATGTTAATCATAGTGATGTTTGATTAGATAAGGAATCAATTAAGGTAACTTCATGTACTGTTAGTTTAAAAAATGGATGATTTTGGAAGTGGAAAATTTTGAGAAAATTTGGGATAGGAACATTTAGGGTCTGTTCGGTAATATTTTCTTTTTTCTTGTTTCTTGTTTTTTTATTTTGATTTCTCGTTTTTTCTTTTTCAATCAAGGAAAACATAATTGCATAAGGCAACTGTTTTTTGTTTCTTATTTATCTTATTTTTTAATTGAAAAAAGAAGCATAAACATATTTGATGACCATTTATTGTTGTTCTCTAAAATTTTAAATAATAATAGTAAAAATTTTATTATGAAAATTAAAATTTCAAATTAAATGTGTTATATTTATTTTGATATTAATTATGCATTTTATAAGTAAAAAATGATAAAGTAATGCTTTTATCTCTGTTTTGGAAAAAACTAGAAACATAGACAAAAAACAAGAAACTTGATTTTGTTGCTTCCAAAATTTCTACACAATTTTGGATTTGGAAACGTTTCTTAAAAATGAGATCCAAGAAACAAAAATAGTTATCAAAAAGACTAGAAACGAAAAACAAGAAACAAGAATGAGAAAAGTGCCTTTCTTACCTCAAAATTCAAAGATAAGTAGGATGGCAATTTTCTACTGGCTCTTCATATGATGCATGATTTTTCTCTTTGTACCATATATTCTAGTGAGCAGATTTTTCATTTTATTTTATTTTTCTCTGAGAAAAATTGTTTGTTTCAGCAGATATTAAATAGTCCTAAATCCTAATAGCCATATTTTAAGTTATAATCAATCAACAAACAGAGACAGTTTATTTGTTACATCAAGTTAACAACGCTGACAATCTCTTCCATATATAGTTTTGTTATTCATCTCATTGTTCTATTCTACCTTGCAGCTAAAGGGAAGATCTGACCAGAGTATGAGTTTGGCACATGGTGACGAATCTCCAAAAGAGACCTCAAAAGAGGTTTCTGATGAAGAAACACATGTACCTGGACCAGGATATGGTCCACGTACTGATGAGGAGACTAACACACGAGTTGAGGCCCAGCAGCCTGTTACTGAGGAAGCTGTTGAGGAAAGGCCAAAAACGGCTGATGATGTCATATCCGAACTCCATCCTGAAGGAGAAGATGGATGGCAAGCAGTTCAAAGACCAAGATCAGCTGGGTCATATGGGCGGCGACTGAAACAACGTCGAGCCACTTTCGGCAAGGTCTTTAGTTACCAGAAGATGAATATGGATGTTGACAGTGAATCTCATACACTGAAGAATAATAATCAGAACAGTCGATTATATGTTTTAAAGAAAAGAACAATATCCCATGGGAGCTATACAGATCATCATTCAATGAATTCCTATCAAGGTTCCAAATTTGGGAGGAGAACAGTCAAAACTCTGACTTACAGGGTTAAGTCAATTCCTTCATCTACAGAAACTGCTGCAGCAGTGGTGCCTGAAACTGGTGACAAGGTTCGCTCTGCAGTAGAACCTGCTAGATCCTCAACTCCAAATGATGGTAGCTCATTGAAGAATGCAATAGTCAGCCTTGGAAAATCACCTTCATACAAAGAAGTGGCTGTAGCTCCACCAGGTACTATTACCATGTTGCAGGTCAGGGTGCCTCAGAGTGGTATAAATGGTGCTGAGGAACTCAGAGTTGAGAAACATGAAGAAAGACCAAATGAAATGAAGGGAATTTCTGATAGTACTATTGATGAATCTCCAGTTTTCTTGAAAGAGGGAAAAATAGAGGAGAAAAATGATGAAACTCAAGCAGGAGGTGCTGTGGATAATAACCCTTCTCAAATGGTGTCTGAGACAATGGGAGGACTTCAATCCTGTGTTGTTGATGTGAGTGAAGTTGTGGAGGACAATGTACCTACCGATAGTATGTCCTATCCTGTTGGTTCTCCTGAAAATAGACCCTCTGTGGAGGATTTACCAAGCAGCTTTGAATCTGAAAATTTTGACTCCTCCCTTGAACAAGTTGAAGATTTGAAGGACAAGTCGTTGGTTTTAAGTTCTGGTGAAACTCGAGGACTCAATAATAAGAAATTATCTGCTTCTGCTGCTCCATTCAATCCATCGCCAGTTGTTATGCGTGCTGCACCTGTAGCCATGAACATAACAATTCCTGCCGGTCCCCGTGCCATTCAACCTATAACACCTTGGCCAGTAAACATGAATATTCACCCAGGGCCTCCTTCAGTATTGCCAACAATTAATCCATTATGCTCCTCTCCTCACCAACCTTACCCATCCCCACCACCAACTCCAGGCATGATGCAATCCATGCCCTTTATGTACCCTCCTTATTCCCAACCACAGGCGATACCAACTTACACTCAGCCTTTATCTGTACCTGGCTATTCCCAAGCAGTACCAACCAGTACATTTCCTGTTACCCCCAGTGCTTTTCATCCCAACCCTTTCACTTGGCCGTGCAATGTGAACACTAGCACATCAGACTGCGTTCCTGGCACAGTTTGGCCTGGTAGTCATCCACCAGAGTTTTCTGTCCTGTCACCTGTTGATCCAGTTAATGACTTCATTAAAGATCCAAATGTCAAATGCGATGATTCATCAAAAATTCTGCCAGCAGACATTGACAGCCCAGGAGAAGCTAAGAAAGAAAATAATACTCTGGCATCTAAGTGCATGGTTAGTGAAAATGGAGGTGCTGGGCTTGGTTTAGAAAGAGTGAAAGAAAATTGTCACCCGAATCCATGCATGGTTGAAAGTTCAATAATCGAACCCACACAAAAAGCCATTTCAAATGGAAATGTAGAAAGTAGTAGTGAAAAGGTTGATGGTGAGAAAACCTTCAGCATTTTGATAAGGGGAAGAAGAAATCGGAAACAGACTCTCAGAATGCCAATTAGTTTGCTAAATCGACCTTATGGCTCACAATCGTTCAAAGTAATTTATAACAGAGTAGTCAGAGGAAGTGATCTTCCTAAGTTTACCAGCTATCCAGCTAACAAAGAATGTACAGCTAGTGCAACATAGTTGTAGGCTGTGCCATTCTTACAATCAGATGGTTCAAAGATAGACAAGGATGTTGATCTTGTGTCCTGTTAGCAAATGGAGTAACCTGGAACTGGATGTCTTCTGGCTTCATGTTTCCTATCATCCCTGCCTTGTCACTTTCATGATTCAAACAAACTTCTGAGAAATATTGAGGTTTGTTTCCTTTAAGCAATCCGGCACAAACTTTTATCCTCATCTTTATACGTATACATATTATTGTTGTTATTATTATTATTATTTTTTTGGCAGAAACAGAATATTTTATTGATAGGAAGTTGATATTTTAGAGTTGAATTCCTTCATCAAGTTGAGTCATGCCTCCATTAAATGAAAGTAGTTAGTTATTTTTTGTCTCGCCCTTGTCTATCTCCGTACTATAAATCGTATTAGCATGGGGTCAAAGTTTTGGGTTTAATAGTTTCCTGTTCACAATAGTTGGTGTTCAGATGCTGGACTTTGTGCATATATCACAAGCATGAAGTTTAGAGCTACTATACTGTATTTGGCCTCCTATTTGGCAGACGCCCATAGGAGGAAAACTGCATCTATACTTGCTGCTATTATGTTTGTCAAGAACCAATACTGTTTTTAGCCTTCAAAATTATTTAATGGAGCATTCTGTATTTGACCAGACTTAAAAGCGATTGCAACCATACAATGCCATTAGTAATTTTATAATTTTTAGTTTGAGTCTGTAAGTTGTTAATTGGTTAGTAGTTGGGGGATCAGATAACAAGACTTGAACAAGAACAAAGACTCTTGTTGAGAACTCTTGAGAGTTTTAAACCCTTTTGATGCTAATTGTTAAAACTTTAATCTGCAGCAGTTTGAATTTGGTGCTTAGTTTGTGTAATTGCAGGCTGATTATACGATCTTCCTTGATGTGCAGGCATGATCAACATCTGGTGAATAATTAAGCAGCTCTTAAGGGGGAAATTGGATCACAGCTTTCAAAGATAAGTTGGTCTCTGGCTCTGGATAGTCATAGCAGTGATTTTGGTAGTGTAGTTTCAAAGTGTATACCACTGATTATTTCATTTATGTTTGACCCATCAACTTTTCTCTTTTTATTGCATGATCAAGTTGATTAGAACCTTTTTTTATGTTCTAATGATATAACAATGAGCCAAAGAATAAGGAACTGCTCCCATTAAAATCTTGAGCCTTTTAATAATGTTTGGTTTTTGAGTTATATTTTTATTTCTGTTATTGTCAGAGAGTAGCTGGTAGTTATTTCTAAGTGATCTTTGTGTTCCAAAGCTTACTAATTATAGTAACATTTGTTATTGAATTCTTCCACCTGAAATTAAATTTAGATGTGTTATATTATAGAATATTGAAGATATGGGACCATGTTGCAAATGGAGTTTCATATGTGAGAGTTATGAAACTTTACTTAGATAGTATTCATAATTACTTCTTAGATGTAATGTATTATTAAATCTTAGAAAGAAAAGTTCCTTTGGCAGAAAGATCTTAATAGAGGAATAATATAGTTGAATATTGCCTTGAAGGGAGAGTCCAGGTGGCAAGGACTTGCAGTCTCTTGTCATGCTCCCAAGCTCAAACTTTTCGATGAGCTTAATATAAAAAACTTTTGATATCTCCTGGGTCCGAGCCTTGGGGTGGGTGAGAGTGTCCCTAGGTATAGGAAAACGATGCTCCGACTCTCGGTTATAAAAAAAAAAATATAGTTGAATATCAAGTCCTGGTCAAGGAAAAAGTAGAATAAATTTCAACTTGAATCACTAAGGTCGGCAAACTGTTGGTTTCCTATTATGGTCACTACTTTTGTTAATAAATTTGTTATGTTATCTTTTGAATGAAATTTTTGAGTATCGATACTGTTATTTTCTTTCTTTACAACAATATTAGTATCTTCTTTACAACAATACTTAGATATTTATTGATTAATATCTATCTTCATGGTGGCCACCAAGAAAAATGTGACCGCATTTTATGTTTCAGAAAATAGAAAAGTATCTATTTTTGTGCCTTTCTTCCTCATAGTCAAAAATTTGATTGTGGTAAACAAAAAAAAGGTGTTGAGTGGTAAGTACGTAATTTTCTTTTTCTTTAATTGAGAGCTTTGGTGCAAGTGTATCCTTGGATAGTGTTCTTGGAATTTTTGTGGTGAACAAGTCACATGTGTCAAGTTATTAATCTTAGTCGAAAATTTCAATAAAATTATAAAGAGTGATGATAGTCGAAGATCATCTCACTCTGTGGTCTAACATTCCATTCCTTTAGTTGTAGGTGTTCTTTCGATTTTAATTTTATTGATGGTATGAAATTGTAAAAGATGGTATGAAATTGTAAAAGAGAGAAAAATTCAAAATCACTCTTTATTTTTGAACTTGCTACACCGTCGATGAAAAAGTTTCTAGCTGTCATGGGAAGAGAAAGAGAGCCGTTGGGCTCTAAAAAAAGGGAAAAACAGACACTTGTGAGGTGCCACCACATGTCGTTAATCCAACCATTGATCATACTTCGATCAAAATTCAAACATTTGATGAAACCTTGCACCAAAGTTTATATACAAGCACTGCACTAAATAATTTTCTTTGATCAATCTCAACCACTCATTTAAAATCTAATCAACTCTCAACCATAGTTTATGAAAATTAAAATAGAAACGCCCTAAATAAAATTAATAATATAGGCAATTAAAAAAATATTATGCTTGTATCTTTATATCTTTATGCTCTGGAATATTGAGAGTTATACACCAAAAATTAATAATTTCTTTATGACGACAAACCACTAAATAAAATAACTAAAATTTAGGTCAGCCAAGGTAGCACATGTGATCAAGAAATAAGATTAATATGAAATCAAATGTGTCACTATAAATTTCATTACAAGAGCGTGGAGTGAAAAGGAAACCTTCAACATGACCTGGAGTGAAAAGGAAACCTTCAACATGACCTCTCTTCTTACCGTCTATAAAATTTAGAGTTCATTTGCCACATGCTCATCATTATTAAGGAACTTTCTAGGAATCAAGGAATCGACCTCAGTCCTCAGCCCATATCGTATAAAGACTAGCTTCATATGTCCTCTAAATACCTTCAATCAGAGCCATCACTTTTGCGAGCTCCACAAAACATGCGATGGTTAGAAAGGATTCCACCACTAACATTGTATCGCCGTGCGAATCTCTAACAATCGATCCTAAACCCAAATTTTCAGCTACTATAGAAACATCAGAGTTAAGTTTAAGGCAATGTGGGAGTGCGGGTCAACAGCATTGAGCTGTAGAAGAAACATCAAAAGTTGATAAAGTTGTTCGTTGATTCGAACGAGAACATGCAGATTCGAGCACAGAGTGTGTAAGTTCCTCTTGCCGGTGACAGAAAGATATGTATTATGATGCCTCCATAGTGCCAACGCAATCAAAACAAGAAGACGTAAATCAGTAGGATTCAAAACCTACGCAACCCTGCCAAACAAAAATGGTATATGTATTAGAGTATATTTAATCATAAATCATGGATACACAACTTTGTACTTCCCTTGCACGCCATAACACATGAATTTTGTCTTCAATATCACAAGAGTACTCTCTTTTTCTCCCTAAAAAACTCAAGAAGAAAGACCCATGAAACTTTTCATTCTCTCCCTTTGTACAATTTTTCTGCCCATGGTAAAGAGAGATTGAAGAAAAAGTATCCCACCCTGAACCTAAAACTAATTAATGGCTAAAGGAATAATGGGTCAAGCAAAAATAATGGGCTGACAGTACTTCTTTTAGACAAAAACTGTACAAATGTTGCCCACGTGTCATTTGCATCACAAATCACCCTCCTGACACAAAGCTAAATTTAAATTGTCGAGAAAAAGCCTAAGACATTGATTGGGACCACGAACCATCGACATTTTTATCCGATGAATACCTTCAGTAGGCTACACAAATAACTCAATCGGACTCTTGAGACCACATTTGTGAGCATGCCTGCCAGATTATCCAAGGAAAGAATATTTTCAAACTTCACCTTTCTTTGATGCTGTACTGGCTCTAAATTTAACATTTATATGTTTCAATTGATCATGAAACATATGATTATTTGATAAAACAATCGCACTCTGATTGTCACAGTATATACATGGTTGAATAATAATCCCAAACATATCACCAATTAATCCGGATAACCATATTGCCTCCTTCACATAATCTGTCAAGACAATATATTCAGACTTCGTAGTTGACAATGCTACAACTGACTGAAAGTTAGATTTATAATTTATGGTATTCCCAAATAATGTAAACACATCATCTGAAGTTGATTTCTAATTTATGGTATTCCCAAATTATGTAAACACATAACCTGAAGTTGACCTTCATTTATCAAGGTCTTTAGCAAAGTCAACATCTAAAAAACCATTTAAAGTGTTTGAACTATCCTCGATTTTTTAATATATCAAACCATGTCCTTGACTGAATTTTATATATCTTAAAACTCATTTAATAGTCTCCCAATGAAGTTTACCAGACATACTCATGAAGCAACTAATAACACTAACTTCATATGCAATATTAGGATCAGAACAAATCATTCGATACATTAAACTCTCAATTTCATTCGAATAAGGGATATGAAACATGCCTTGTATTTCAGTTTCAGTGTTTGGGGACTGCTCTTTTTGACAACTTAAAATGCTAAGTAAGAGGAATTTTAACACCTTTTGCTCCACCCATGTTGAAGCACTTCACTACTTTATCAAGATAATCTCACTTGTTTAAAAACAACAAATTGCTAGCACGATCCCTTTGAATTTTCATCTAAAAAATCTTATCCGTAGGGCAAAGATCCTTCATTTTAAATTCTTAACGAAGCAAAAGTTTTAAATTAGCAATTTGAGAAGACTATTAGAAGCTATGAGCGTAACATCTACCTAAAGCAAGAGATATACAAATACATCCTTGGATATTATTTTTATGTAAACACAACTATCAAAATCACTTCTACGAAAATTGCTTCTTATCACGAAAGCTGTTTAAGATTACAAACATAGAAGTGTTTAAGATTACAAACATCATGCTCTTTACTTGGTATTACATAACATGGGGGCTGACGTATATAAATCTTTTTTTCCAAGTCTCTGTAAAGAAAAGTGGTGGTAAGTCCATATGTTCTAATTCAAGATTAAACTTGTTAACTAACGCAATAAAAACTTGAATTGATGCATGCCTTACTACTGCAGAAATATTTCATTATAATCAATGTCATATTGTTGTGTGTAACCTCAAGTCTAGTTTTATATCTAGGGTTCTCCCACTTAACAACAAGTTTGATCCTGCCAACGACAATCAACTAATTCTTGATCTGCAAGTTTATCAACCAATACCCAAGTTTCTTCCTTGTATAGTGAAGACATTTCTTTATCCATAGAAGGTCCTAGGTCCTTGTAATTTAGTGAATGGTAAATTCGAAAGTATATTTTTCTTCAATAGAAGGTCCTATTATACTATGATACAATGATAAAAGAAGGAAATAATAAACTAGAGAAGGTAAGTTGACTACCTCCTAAGATTAAGGGAAATAATACACATAATTAGGGATTTACAACTCAACTAATATATAACAGCAAAAACTCAAGGTAAATTCTAACACTCCCCCTAGCTGGTAGGTAAATATTTTCCATTCCCAGTTTGTTAATGAAATTGTGGAATTGAGTGTTCATCAGCCCTTTAGTCAGCACATCAGCAATTTGATTATTTGTTAAAATGAAGGGCATGCAAATAAGACCATTATCCAACTTTTCTTTTATAAAGTGTCTGTCGACTTCTATGTGCTTCGTTCTATCATGTTGTACCGGATTGTGAGCAATATTAATGGCAGATTTGTTGTTACAATAGAGCTTCATAGGAGCCTCCCATGAGATCTTCAAGTCCTCTAATGTAATTTTGATCCAGACTAATTCGCCAGATTCCTAGAACCATTGCTTGAAATTCAACTTCAGAGCTTGATCTAGCTACCACATTTTATTTTTTTACTTCTCCATGTGACAAGGTTCCCTCCAAGAAAGGTACAATAACCGGTTGTTGATCTTCTAATATCAATTGAACCTGCATAATCTGCGTCAACATAAGCTTCAAGAGTCAGTTTGCTTTCTCTTTTGAAAAGTAGTCCTTCTCCCATAGTTCGTTTTAGGTAGTGGAGTATTATGTTCACTACATGAAGGTGAGTTTCTTTTGGATTGTGCATGAACTGGCTTACTATTCCAAAAGCATAAGCAATGTCAGGTCGGGTATGAGATAAATATATAAGACGTCTTACAAGTATTTGATACGACTCTTTGTTAACTGGGCTATCTTTTATAGCATTACAAAGCTTATGATTAGGTCCCATTGGGGTGTCAGCAGGCTTACTTCCTAATTTTCCAGTTTATCTTAACAGATCCAATATATATTTGTGCTGAGATATGAATTTTCCTTTATGGGAGTGAGCTACTTCTATGCCTAAAAAAAATATTTCAATCTCCCTAGATCTTTAATATCAAATTCTTTAGTGAGATATTCTTTAAGACGTCTCCTTTCTTCTATTTCATTTCCGGTAACTACAATGTCATCCATATACACAATTAGGGCAGTCACTCCCCCTGAGTTTGAGTGTTTAATTAATAGGGTGTGATCTCCTTGACTTTGTTGATAACCGATTTTTAACGTAGCCTTTGAAAACCTCCCAAAACCAAGCTCTAGGGGATTGCTTCAGACCATAAAGAGCTTTCTTTAACTTACAGACTTTATTACGGTCCTGTTCAAATCCTACAGGTAGATCCATATAAACTTCTTCCTCAAGTTTCCCAGGGAGAAAAGTACTTTTAACATCATAATTTTGTATTTCCCATCCACAAGTAGCAGCAAGAGAAAAAAGGATTCTTATAGTATTCATCTTAGCCACAGGAGCGAAGGTTTCGAGATAATCTGTTCCATAAGTTTAAGTGAATCTCTTGGTACTAATCTAGCTTTGTATCTTTCTAATGATCTATTAGCTTTATACTTAACAGTGAAAATCTATCTACATCCTATTGGTTTTTTTCCCTATTGGCAAGTCAACAATATCCCATGTTTCATTTTTAAGGAGGGCATCCATTTCATGCTTCATTGTCTCTCTTCATTCTTTATATTTGCAAACCTTAGTACAAGTTTCAGGGATATTAACATTTTGTAAATGAGTCAGAAAAACACTATGACTAGTTGACACATTATTATAAGATAAAAAGTTAGATATAGGGTAAAGATATTTTTCATTACACTTACGAACGTCCTTCCGAATGGATTTTTCACAAACCTCATCAGTAGATCTATCATTGATATCATCGGGTTCTGATTCTAGCACAGCTTGGTCATGGAGAGGATTGTGTCTTCTTGAATATATCTATAAGAGACTATCACCTTCACTTATGGACTCGTGACTGTAGGAGGTGAAGAAGTGACATCGGATGGATCTGGACATGGGTAGTTGCCTGGTTGACCAGAGGATAGGAGCTCATGAGAAAACTATAGAAATTGATATTGATCTTCAACTTCCTGTTCAATTTTGTTTGTTACTAAATTCATCCCCTGAAGAAGTTAAATAATATATACTATTCTCATCAAATGTCACATCTATAGAAACAAAAATTCTTTGAGAGGGAGGGTGATAACTCTCAATTATAAGAAAAATAATTCTCTTGTATATTCTTTCAAAAGATTGATACAAGACTATAAATAGTTGTCACAAAGAAGAAACTAAAACAAAATTCTTGCCTATTAGGATAAGGAAAACATTTACCTACTAGAACAAGAAAACCCTAATCTAAATACAATAGGAAAAATAATTTAACACTCCCCCTCAAGCTGGTGAATGAATATTCTCCATTCCCAGCTTGTTAACCAAATGCTCAAAGTTGTTGTTGTTCAATTCTTTTGTAAGAATATCTGCTATTTGATTATTTGTTGGTAAAAATGGAGCGCATATGAGGCCGCTGTCTAATTTCTCTTTTATGAAGTGTCTATCGACTTCAACATGCTTGGTTCTATCATGTTGAACTGGATTATGTGCAATACTGATGGCAGACTTATTATCACAATAAAGTTTCATAGGCCCTTTCCATGGAACCTTCAAATCTTCTAAAATAATCTTTATCCAGAGTAATTCACAAATGCCCAATGCCATTGCTCTGAATTCTGCTTCTGAACTTGATCTTGCAATTACATTCTGCTTTTTACTTCTCCATGTTACTAAGTTTCCACCTAAGAAAGTACAATAGCCAGAAGTTGATTTCCTATCGTCTATCGATCCTGCGTAATCTGCATCTATATAAACTTCTAGATTGAGTTTATCATTTTTCTTAAATAGTAATCCTCTCCCAATAGTGTTCTTTAAATAGTGAAGTATACGATACACTGCTTGAAGGTGGACTTCTTTTGGACTATGCATAAATTGACTCACCACTCCTACAGCATATGCAATATCTGGTCTTGTATGAGAAAGATATATTAATTTTCCAACTAACCTTTGATAAGTTTCCTTATTTACTGAAGGACTCTCTTCAGTTGCACATAATCTATGATTTTGATCAATCGGCGTTGCCATTGGTTTGCTACCAAGCTTTCCCATTTCAGACAGTAAGTCAATCACATATTTCTGTTGTGATAAGAATATGTCCTTTTTAGAATAAGCTACTTCTATCCCAAGAAAATATTTCAGTCTTCCCAGTTCTTTAACTTCAAATTCTTGGATTAAACAATTTCTTAGTTTATCTTGCTCATTATTATCATTGCCAGTAACAATAATATCATCCACATAAACAATCAATGCTGTTACTCCCCCTGAAGCAGAATGTTTTATAAACAATGTATGATCTCCCTGACTTTGTTTATAACCCATTTTCCTCATAACCTGAGAAAATCTACCAAACCATGCCCTAGGAGATTGCTTTAATCCATACAATGCCTTTCTCAATTTACACACTTTATTTCCTGCTTGCTCATACCCTGGTGGAATCTCCATATAAATTTCCTCTTCTAGATCACCATGTAAAAAAGCATTTTTTATATCATATTGTAACATGTCCCATCCATGGTTGACAGCAAGGGATAGAAGTATTCGTACCGTGTTCATCTTGGCAACAGGTGCAAATGTTTCAAGATAATCAACTCCATATGTTTAAGTATATCCTTTAGCAACTAACCGTGCTTTGTACCTCTCAAGTGTTCCATCAGCTTTATACTTCACAGTGTATATCCATCGACAACCTACTGCTTTCTTATCTTTAGGCATATTAACCAACTCCCATGTTCTATTTTTCTCCAAGGCCTGCATTTCAAGATTCATTGCTTGTCTCCATTCTTCATGTTGTATTGCTTCCATATATGTTTTTGGAATATTTACCTGAGTAAGGTTCACCATAAAGCTTCTATACTGACTTGAGAGCTTGTCATATGATACAAAGTGAGATAATGGATATTGAGTACAAGTTCGTTTTCCCTTCCTTAAAGCAATAGGCAAATCCATATCATTAGTAGATACTATAGTGTCAGGTTCATTACTGATATTTTTCTCGTCAATTTCAGTTCCAGAGATATGTTCAGACTCTTGGACTTGCTTATCTTTTTCAGTGTTCTTTCTCGAATAAACCTGTAATGGCATAGTAGTAGGGGGAGTGGATGTCTCTAATGAGGTGTCTAAAGATGAAGAGGATTGACTAGGGTCCATGTTAGTAGGGTTTGGTGCATGTGATGGCAAAGGGTTTGAAGGGTTTGAAGGAAAGGTGAGGTTAGGAATAGGTAAATTCTTATCTTCCAACAATATGTCTTCCCCCCGAAGATAAGGTGATGTAAAGAAGCTGGTATCTTCATAAAAAGTGACATCGGCGGAGATGAAATACTTTTTAGAAGAAGGATGGTAGCATTTATATCCCTTTTGAGTGTTCGAGTATCCAACAAAAATACATTTGAGTGCTCGTGGATCAAGTTTACCTCTTTGATGACTATGAACATGAACAAAAGCTACACAACCAAACACTCGAGGAATCAAGTTATTTGTCGTACGGAAATCAGGATAAATTTTTGATAAGATATTCATGGGAGTTTTTTGATCTAAAGAAGCAGATGGTAGCCCATTGATTAAGTAAGTGGCTGTCAGTACAGCTTCCCCCCAGAAGGATTTAGGAACATTTCTTTGGAAAAGAAGGGTACGGGTCACAGAAAGGATGTGACCAATTTTTCTTTCGGCAACCCCATTTTGTTGAGGAGTTTCCACACAAGACGACTCATGAATGACTCCATGTTTTGAAAGAACGATGTTAATGTTTGGTTGAAGTAGTCTCGAGCATTGTCAGACCTTAATCGTTTGGGTTTGATTCCAAATTGATTTTCGATCATATGGAAGAATGTTTGAATGGTAGAACCAGCATCAGATTTTTGTTTTAGAAGATAAACCCACGAAACCCTAGTGCAATCATCGATGAATACAATAAACCAGCGTAATTTGGAAGTATTTGGCACGTTGGAGGGACCCCAAACATGACTATGAATAAGAGAGAAAGGAGCTAAAGTTGTACCTGAAAAGGCTGTGGAACATGTACCTTGATTAAGATTCTTTTTTAAGGTTTCCAAAAAACTCCTTAGCGTTTCAATCTCATCTGTGTTTAGTTTTCCTTTTTTAGAAACTCTTCTGTCACAACGCCTTTCTGACTTGATGAAATATGAGCTTGACTATTTCCTATATTTGGATTACCTTTATTTGACCAATTCTTGGGATTCGAATTCTGATAGTTTTCAGGTCTTCCATGTAGCTTCCAACATTTATCCTTGGTGTGCCCTGGTTTCTTGCAATAAGTGCATACTACACAGTCTTTATTTCCTGTTTTTCCTACATCCCAATTGTTAGCTCCTATACGTTGCTCTTCATTAGTCATTTTAGTACCTCCTGTTTTCATGACCGATCCTTCTGTCTGTGGTTCCAGCATAATACTACAGCGAGATTCTTCACTTCTAATAATGCCAATAACTTCATTCAGAGATGAGAGATCTTTGCCCAAAATTTGTATTCGAACAGCATCAAATTCTACATTGAGACCAGCAAGAAACGTATAAATTCGATCTTTTTCAACAAACTTTTTTAGAGTAGCAGCATCATCAGTACATTTCATATCAATGCATTGATAATGATCCAGTTCTTGCCACAAACTTTGAAGAATTGTAGAATATTCTGTCACTGTTCGATTACTTTGTTTTGTTCCAAAGATACGAGTTTTGATATCAAATATTTGTGCATCATCTTTTACTTTGGAATAAGTTTGCTTCATTGTTTCCCATATGTCCTTTGCAGTCTTAAGAAACATACATGTATCACTAACAGTAGGAGTCACTGAATTCCATAACCAAGACATGATCATTGAATCTTCTTCATCCCATGCATCGAACTTTGGATCTTTCGATTTAGGTCCTTCCCCAATCATGTGGTTCAATTTTCCTTTTCCTTTCAAGAAAGTTCGAATAAGTTGAGACCATTTTAAATAATTTTTTCCATCGAATCTATAACTAGGATGGATGTATTGTAGGTCTCCTGTGGAAGATTTATTAGTTTCTTCCATGATAGTTTCTTTGGAAGTTTTGGTGGAATCCGTAGACTTTGATTAGAGAAAAGTTAAGCAAATAACTTGAGATAGATGGAGTAAACCTCCTGAACCGGACCAAATCAAGTAGAACCGGACCAAAAATGACTGAACCGAGGCTAAGCTGAACAGATGTTAGAAGCTGAACCAAGCCGACCTAGAAATCGTGAACCAATCCAACAAATGTTTAGATTTCCCTTTTAAAACCCTAGCAGCCACCCTTTACGACAACAACCCTAACAGCCATGCGAATCAGCAAACGGCGGCGGTCGGCGGCTGTCGACGGCGATGATCGAAGGCGGTGGCGGCGGCGGTGGTCGGAGTCGGCGGCGGCGGTGATCGGACAGTGGGTTGGGTACAATGAACACTTGCAAAAAGTGTTCAAAACTTCAAACCCTAATGGCTAAAATCCTAATGGACACAAAACCCTAATTCCCACAAAAATTTTAGAGGAAACTTGGCTCTGATACCATCTCAATTATAAGAAAAATAATTCTCTTGTATATTCTTTCAAAGGATTGATACAAGACTATAAATAGTTGTCACAAAGAAGAAACTAAAACAAAATTCTTGCCTATTAAGATAAGGAAAACACTTACCTACTAGAACAAGAAAATCCTAATCTAAATACAATAGGAAAAATAATTTAACAATAACATTTATACCTTTTTGAGTGGGAGAATAACCTAAAAATATGCATTTAAGAGCTCTAGGATCCAACTTACCATGTTGATGAAAATGAATGTGCACATAGGCTATGCACCCAAAAATTCTATGTGTCAAGTTGTTATTAATTCTAGTATCTGGAAAGAACTTTGAACGGTTTCCAATGGAGTAAGAAAATTCAAGATTCTAGTAGCAAGTCTATTAATAAGGTGGACATCGGTTAAAACGGCTTCTCCCCAATAATTTTTTGGAACATTCTTATGAAGCAAATGAGCACGAGTAACAACTAAAATATGCCTAATTCTCCTTTTTGCTAATCCATTTTGTTGAGGAGTACTAACACACGAAGATTCATGGATATTGTCATTATTTTGAAAAAAGGATATGAAGGTTTGGTTAAAATAGTCTTTTGCATTATCTGATCGGACTCTCTTAAATCCTATCCCAAATTGAGTTTTAACCCTATGAAAGAAATTCTGCAAAATAGTTTGAGCATTAGATTTGTTCTTTAAAAGATAAAACCATGCAACTCAGTACAATCATCAATAAACACAATAAACCATTTACTACCAGAGATACTAGCCATTGTAGATGGCCCCCAAATATCACTATGTACAAGAGAAAAAGGAGTAGGCATGCATGAATTACTAATAGGAAATGGAACTCTCTTATGTTTGGCGAATTCACAAATATCACAATGAAAGCTAGAAATATCAATACCTTTAAAAAGTTGAAACATACTCTGAAGAATAGTAAATGAAGGATGACCTAATCCATAATGTTGTAACCAAACTTTATCAGCGGAAGCAAAAATTAATTTATAATTTAAAGAGATAGATTGGTCACTATTAGTATCAACATCAACTGTTTCCTATAAGTAATATAATCCATTTCTTTCTTTAGGAAGCCCAATCATCTTTTCACTGACTTGGTCCTGAAACATACACTGAGAGTCAGAAAATACAAGTTTACAATTTAAATCTCATAGGAGCCTTTTAACAGAGATCAAATTAAATGTCAACTTTGGAACATGTAGAACATTTTTAAGAATCAAATTGGAATTAATTTTAACATCTCCTTGTCCTGCTACAGTTATCATAGTGTTATCTATAGTCGAAACTTTCATATTACTAGGACAAGGACTATAAGTAATAAAAGCATCACTAGTTCAAGTCATGTGATCAGTTGCTCTTGAATCTATTATCCATGGTTCTATACTAGATGTAAGAGTTTGAAGAGTCATACTTGAAACTGCGACTGAGCATGTACCTGGGTTTTCTTTGGGCTTTTCCAAACTATTTAGGAGGTTTTTCAACTTTTCTATTTCATCTCGGTTGAATGCAAATTTGTGTACTTGATCCATCTTCTCAGCTCCTTGTGCGGTATTATGAACTTAGGCTTGTTCTCTTCCCATTTGTCCTCTTTTAGTTGTCCAATTTCTTCCACCACTATTTGGACTATTTGTTGGTTTTCATGCAATTTCAAACACTTGTCTTCAGTATGTCTTGACTTTTTACAATAAGTGCAAAAAACACTATCTTTTTCTCCATGGCTACTACCTCTATGTCAATTTGATTTGGTATCATTGAAACCATTTAGATTGTTAGAGCCAAACAAAATATTACTTTTACCTGCTACCATTGTTGATCTATCTATTGTTTGAGATTCAAGCATCACTTTTTGTCTACTTTCTCACTTCTGATAATCCCTATAACTTCATTCAAGGTTGGTAATTCTTTGCCAAGTATCTGTACTCTAACGGCATCAAGATCAACGTTAAAACCAACAAGAAAGGTATAAATTCTATCTTTCTCAACAGACCTTTTATGTGTGGTAGCATCTTCACTATCTTTCATCGTAATGTATTGATAGTGATCTAGTTTCTGCCAAAGGTTTTGCAATAAAGTTGCATATTCTGTAACAGAATGGGTACCTTGTCTAGTAGATGAAATCCGAATCTTAATGTCATAGGTTTGGGCCGCATCTTGTGCCTTAGAGGAGGTTTGCTTAATCATGTCCCAATTCTCCTTGGCCGAAGTTAGGAACATACATGTGTCACTAATGACAGGAACCATTGAACTCCATAACCATGACAATACCATAGCATCAGCTTCCTCCCATGCCTCAAATTTTGGGTCCCCCACTTTTGGTCAGGTTCCCATAATGTGGTTGATTTTTCCTTTTTCTTTCATAAAAGTCCTAACAAATTGAGACCATTTCAAGTAATTTTTTCCATCCAAATGGTAGCTAGGTTGAATATTTTGTAAATCTCCATAATTGTTGGAAACAACCATTTTAGCACTAGTATTTTCATGGGTCTTTGATGACTCAATGCTCTTGGACATGGTCATGAGAAAAAAAAGGTTAGAAACTTCAAAGAAGAATGTCAGAATAAGGAGAAAATCAGAAACTTCAATAAGATTAGAAACAAAATTGCTAGATGGAATTTGGAAGGAAAACCAACAAATATGGTGCAAGCAAAATTCGTGAACACAAACGACAAACTATGCAAGCAAAATCCGACGAATCACAAACAGCTAACGAAGCAACGAAGATGCAGCAAACGACGACGTGAATCGGTGAAAGGCCAACGTGATCCAAGGTGCCAAAAAAATAATCGAAGGCGGCAGACGCGATCGAAGGTAAAAAAAAAAAACAGATGAATCCGTGATTTTCTAAGTGCCGATCAAAGGTCACCAGCCTAAACGAAGAAAGTCGCCACGTAGGATGCACTGATCAACGACAACATCTAAAGGTGTGGCGAGATCCAGCGATGGCTAGGATTTCTGAAACATGGAGAGATTTGGCGAAATCAGCGACAACTAGGGTTTCTGAAATTAGTGAATGGTAAATTCAAAAGTATATTTTTCTTTAATAGAAGGTCCTATGTATACTATGATAGACTGATAAAAGAAGGAAAGAATAAACTAGAGAAGGTAAGTTGACTACCTCTTAAGATTAAGGGAAATAATACACATAATTAGGGATTTACAACTCAACTATTATATTACAGTAAAAACTCAAGGTAAATTCTAATAGCTTTCAACCACAAATATTTTCCTCACTGTTAATAGCCTCTTCAAGAATTTATTTCTACATCAGTTAAATTTTCTTCACAATTTAAAGCATACATGGTAATATCAGCTTCATATCTCAAAGGAGGTCGAATTACACGTTTTTCTCTATCTTTAGTTAATTGATAATTAGTAATTGAACTATGTTGATGGTCATTCTGCTACTTTTGAGTAACATGAGTTTCTGTATGCTCAATCAATCACAGCAAGATCCGAAGAAGGAAAATTTTCAGCATACTGAGTAGTTGAACCACCACAGTCTGAAGTTTTTACATCATCTAAAGTTTCAGAAGTTAAGTAACTGAAGTTCCAGAGGAAGTTTCTCCACTAATTTCTCCTTATAATGTACTTGTTGTTCAGTCAAATTTCAAAAGAAGAATAGTCAAAATCCTCTCCTCTTTTGTAACCTTGGCAAAACAAGTATTTTTAGGGTATTTCCTCTTCATGGAAACAAAAATTTTAATTCATGATACACTTTCCTTCACCCGGTTCTAGCAACCACAACTTATACCCTTTTATACCTAAAGAGTAGCCTAAGAGCATACATCATTTAGCTTTTGGAGCTAGCTTATCCTACTTGACGTGAACGAACACTAAACAACCAAACACACACGTATTCCAACTTGGGGGATTTAACTATCCAAATTTCTTAAGGAGTCTTCATTTACAGTGTCGAACATGGGCATCTATTAATAACATAAATAGCAATATTATGGCTTCTTCCCAAAAAAGCCTTTGTTAAATTCGCATTAGACAACATACACCTTACCCGTTCGAGAATGGTTGTATTAAACGTCTCAGCTTAACCAATTGCTGAGGTGTATAAGCCATTGTCAAATGTCTCTTAATTTCAGATTTACTGCACATGCGATTAAAATTCTCATTTAAGAATTCTAATCCTTTTTCCATTCGAATAACTTTAATCTTCCTTCTTGTCTGGTTTTCAAAGAGTTTTTTTCCAATCTTGAAACACTTTAAAAGCTTCACTTTTATGTCTTAAAGAAGTGAACCCACACCTTGTGTGAATAGTCATCAACCATAGTCAAAAAAATATTTAGCACCTCTATGTGAAGCAACGTGAGCTGGTCCCATAAATCTAAGTAAATATAATCCCTAATTCTCCCAATTTTATGTTCAGCTCAATTAAATCTAACTACCGCTTTCTTAAAAACACAGTGATCACAAAAAGAAAGATCACAAATTTTTTTCCCTAACAATCCTTGTCTTTTAAGTAATGACCCAACCTTTTATTCCATAAGACTATCCTTTGTGACTTTGAATTACTGATTGCATTTATAAAGTCTATGGTAGATCCTCCTTGAAGAAAATATAACCCATTCTTGAGAACTCCTTTCAATTTCAGCATCGAACCTTTATAAACTTTAAGAACACTCGCTTCTAACATGTAACAATAATCGACCTTATCCAAAGTGCCAAGGGAGATGAGACTTTTCTCGAGTTTAGGTATATGGCTCATTGAAGTACTGTTGGATCTTAGCAAACTCTTTTGCGGAAATCGTAATTAAATTCTTAGGATCATCAATTGTGTATGAAACATGTGTAGGCTGAGTACGCTAACCTTTATTCAATAACTTCCTACAATCATGCTTGTATGACCTGACTTATGGCAATAATAACATATAACTAGTAGCAATGGCATCATTTTGGATGTTAGCACGAATTTCTTCTTGGCAACAACCTCACAAATAAGACAAAAATTCATAAACTAGAAACAAACCAAACAGGACCAAAGCGAACCAAGACGAGACTGAATAGAAGCGAATCAAATTAGGACAAAACAGAAAAGTAGGAAATCGGCAAAAACACAATAGTAGTGAACATAACCGAAACCAAACCAAACCAGGGTGAATGTAATACAACAAACCGAACCAAACTCAAACCGACCTTAGTAAATTTATAAATTGAGAAACCCTAGCAGCTGCAAATGAAACACACGACAAAAAGGGGGGCCGTGGCAATTTACGGCGACTAACGAAAAAGTGCAGCGACTAACAACGACTGGCAGTGACTGACAGCGAAGCGTGGTGACGGAAGGCAAAGCACGGTGAGCAAGGAAGTACGGACATGCAAATCTGAAGTGAGTGTACGCTCTGACACACTTCCGACACGTGTCAAAAAATGCCCAATTTTTTTTTTAATTTTTGACACGTTAGCAACATGTTCCGACACATGGGCAACACGCGGGTGACACTTTTTCACCCAATTCATTATTTTTCCCTTAGTCTTTTGGGCTTTTAATCCATTGCCCATTTAAAACAACTTTTTTGGGATTAGTACATGACTATTTAAATATCCTAATTACGATGGAATGTATGAAATTTACAATTTTGTCATGAAACAAATTTATTTAAGATGATACCCATCACCTAAATTACAAAACTATCCTTTTGTATATACACATTAATATTAATTGATTTTTAAATTCCATAATTCATTAATTGGAATGTTATATTTTGAATCCCATGATATTTGTTTAATGATACTCTCCAAAAGAAGCTAAAATACCAAAACATCCAAAAATATCCCAGAATCCCTCAAATTCGAAAACCTCCAAAAATATCCCCAAATTCCCCAAATTCAAAAACCCCCAAATTCGAAAAATAGTGACGGTTCGTGTTCTTCTCCATTCGTCGGGATTATTCTTCCGACTGCTTGCGCCTTCTTCGACGATTCACCTTGATTTCGTCTACTCCTCCATTCGTCTGCTTCGTCTGTCTCAGAGGCTTCGTATCCATCGCAGAGTTGTCCGTTCCCGTCGTCTAGCAGTCCATTTCCGTTTTACCATCGTTCCGTTTCTGTCCGTTCCTTCGTCTCTAGTCCCCACCTCCGTTTTTCTCCTTTGCCGGAGCAGTTCGTCTCCATTTATCCCGATCGAAAAGTTTGCATTCCAATATATCCTAATATATCCTAATGTTGAAAACCTTGTTTTTTTGTTTGTACTGTTAAACCCTTTTCTTATACTGTTTTTTTTTTTTTTGTATATATTCCAATATATCCTAATGTTCATTCCATACCCAAGTAGTATCTAATAGTTGTATATATAAGGTTATATGGGAATATATCTTATAGTGAGTTTGATCTTAGCATACAAAGCATCATAACAAATTTGTGCATTTTCCTTTTTGTGTGTAAGGATATATGCGGATATATCTTATATTGGGATATATGGGGGAAAAAGTGCTCGAACGGAGAGGAACCTGTTGAATCAAATCTGAAATGCATCCGGCAGTGGCTTCCAACAACCGGTGGGAATTTACACACGAAGATAGATGAAATTGGATATTTTTTCCATTAGTAATAATGGTAAATCATGGGAATAAATCTTTTTTGAAGGAGTGAATCAACTGATTAGTATTGAAATTTTGTATGTGGCCCACTATAATTAAAGGAATATGATTACACTTTAGGGATTCAAATCTTTTAAATTTCAAAAAAAAAATAACTATAATAAAAGTAAATGTAATAAATAAGGACAAAATTGGTATTATAAAAAAAAATCCTACATGCAGAAATCTAAAAGTGTAAAATTTGAAAACTTTAGATATTTGTGAAATTAAGTTTAGAAAACAGATCTCCGAAGACATTATCTCAACTTTTTTTAAATAAAGGGTTTGTACACAAATAGCATATTTTAAGATTCAAATTACACAATTAGCTTAAATTTTAAACAATTTACATATGTAAAGATTGACCCATTATAGGTGGAATCCATTAGGAAAATTACTCATATGTCATTTATAATATATTTTACATATATATAAAAAATAAAACCAAACATGGAATGAATTTGCAAATTTGCGCGGTTTTCTTACTTGTATTTTTAGATCCCTAAAATCTCTTTAATGAAATCCTTTTTTTTTCTGAAATCTCTAAATCTCTAATTTGAAGTCCTAAATTCTCTCCAACACAACCACAACCACAACGAATACCGATGGCAATCTCGAATCATTTTTCCGACGATTTTGCAACTTTTTCCTGTAGAAGACCAGATTCTTACCATACACCACCAACGTCTCATACCCTTATAACCGTCATTGTTGTTTTCCACCGTTTATTTTTTTTTTCACTGTTGAAGTTTCTGATTTCGATCGAGTCTGTGTTCGTCAGTCCTTTGCTGAAACAGTCAACAGTCCTACCACCATCACTGTGATCAACTAGTTGGTGACTTACAGTGAATTAAATGTAGCTCAACATGTCGACATATCGAGCGATATGTCGAAAATCGTTTTCCCCCTTATCGACGATATACAAAATATCATCAATATATCAAGAAAATATCGACATTTTGGCAATATATGCCGATATCTCGTTAAATAAAAAAAATTACTTAAACGCCGAGCCCATCCACGATCTCGTCGATAATTCATCCGTAAAGAAATAAGGGGTGAGGGAGGGGATTTTATAGGAGGACTCCCCCTTCCCACCTCCTTATCTTTTCGATGTGGGATGGAGCATGGGAGAGCTTGTGCAATTGCGCTTTAGGTGCTTTTTTTCTTTCTTTATTTCTTATAGTAATAATATTATTATTATTATTTCAATTTATTTCTTTATTTTCATTTTTACTATTGACCCATCGAATTTTTGTTCCTGTTGATTTTTTTTAACCTTAGACCTATTTTCTTTCCAAATCTAATTACAAATTTTCAAACATATGATTCAATTTCTAATAACTCAATTTAATCATCATATGTATATGTGTATATATATATATATCAATATTTTCTATCTTGTTCAATTATGTAACTAAGACTAGATTTGGTTTATAAATTATTAATAAAACATAATTAAGCAACATTGAACTTCAATTTACTAATTCAAATTATTTTCATCAATCTTCGTTATCTTGTTCTGACATTTCTATCGACATCAACATTTTCATAAATAAGTTACTCATATTTTTACATATAATGGATAAAAAGTGATCAATTATAATTAATGATTTCGAGGCGCACCCAAGCGCTCGCCTCAAGCGAGAGGTGAGGCGATTTCACCTAGGTGCGCCTTGTAAGGTGGCCAAACGAGTGCCTTGAACTGGGCGCTCGCCTTGGAGTGCCTCAATGCGCCTTTTAGCGCTTCTCGCCTGAGGCAAGGCGATCGTTTCGTCGAAGCGAGGCAATCTGTCTTATTTTTTTTTTATAATTTTTTATTAAAAATATGTTTAGAAATCCTCCCTCCCTCACAAATTATCCCTCCAAACCCTAACTTCTCAATTTTCATTCTCTCTGCCTCTAAACTCACCCTCAATCTCCGACCATCTCTGTCGTTGCTATCTCCAATCATCGCTGTCGTCTCCGATCATCGCAGCCACAGCCTCCTCCTCCGACTTTCGAAGGTTTCTTTCTTTTTTTTTATTCTTTTATCTTATTCCTTTTCATATCTTTCATTTCACACAAATTCTTTCTTGAATCTTCACTGTGGCTGTTCTTCACTGTGGTTGTTTTTTTCATATTACATATTTCCTTCAATTATAATAGAATGACAAAAAGTGGAAACAAACGTAAGCATCCCGGTTGGCAATACGTCATATTGGCGATGATCCAAAAGATACAAACACTTGCAAATGCATGTTTTGTGGAAATTTTTCTTAAGGTAGCATTTGTCGAGCAACACAACATTTGGTTGAGGGAAATAGAAATGTAAAAGCATGTTTGAAATGACCAACTAATGTGAGAGATGAATTGAAGGAGTATCAAACAAGATCAAAAGCAAGAAGGGAAGAGAATAATGCCCTCCCAAGGTATGAGAATTTAACTTTGATTGAAGAAGATAACGAAGATGGGATGGAAGTAGTTGGTGGTAGTGGTAGTAGATCAACATCAGCTTCAACGAACAAGCAAATAAGAACAAACACAACAAGTGATAATGCGAGTAGTATGGGTGGGAGATGAAGAGGAAGTGGTGGAGGAAGTTGTAGTAGCTCCTATAATCAATCACAATTAAAACCACCGAGATCAAAGGGGCAAATGGATAAATATGTTTTTCAATATCCTGGTAAAGTTGTTGATGATAGAAATAGATTGAAGAGGTAAAAGAAATAAACTATTTTTTAAAAATATGATAAAGAGAGGAGGGATATTGTAGTGCAATTGATCATGCATTGGATATATCAAGCACGTATTCCTCTAAATACTGTTCACTAAAGAAGTTTTAAAGTGATGCTAGAAGCGGTGGGGCAATTTAGTTCTAGTTTGTTACCTCCTACTTATCATGAAGCTCGAGTAACGTACTTGAAAAAATAGGTACAGTACACAAAAAATCTAATGGGCGATCATGAGGCAGAATGGAAAAGAAATGGTTGTTCGTTGATGTCAGATGGGTGGACTGATAGGAGGGATATAGGACACTCATCAACTTTTTAGTTCATGCATCTGTTGGAACGATGTTTTTGGAATCCATCAATGTATCTTCCTGCATCAAAACTGAAGGAAAAAAATTTCAACTTTTAGATGGCATGGTAGAGAACCTTGGACAAGAAAATGTTGTCCAAGTTGTGACAGATTATGCCTCAAACTACGTCCTAGTTGGAAAGCTTTTAGAAGCAAAACAACCTCATCTATATTGGACACCATACGTTGCTCATTGTTTAGATTTAATTTTGGAGGATATTAGAAAGATTGATCAGGTTCAAAGGTGTCTTAGAAAGCCCGTGGCACTTAGTGGTTTTATTTACAACCACTTGTATGCGCTAAAAATGATGAGGGAATTTACTAATCAACATCAATTGGTAAGACCAATAGTGACTCGCTTTGCAACCTCATTTTTAGGAAGATGTTTATTTCTGAGAAATGATCCACCTCTAAATGGGCGAAGGACCCAAAGGGGAAGAGAGCAGCTGAAACTGTTATGATGTTATCCTTTTCGAATTTAGGGATCGGACCCTTTATTTCTTGTGTTGAGGTTAGTCGATGGTGATAAACCGGCTATGGGTTATATTTACGAAGCTCTGGATAGTGCAAAAAAGGCGATTAAGAGTGGTTTCAATGTAAATGAGGTGAAGTATAGATCGATTTGGGAGATTGTTGATAAAAGGTGGGATTGACAACTTCATCAACCTTTATTTGAATCCACTCTTTTCTATGACAACAAAGAGAGAATTATGCAAGACCTTGAGGTCATGGACGGTTTGATTAAAGTTGTGGAACGATTGATACCATCTAGTGAAGACCAAGCTCAATGTACAATCGAATTAGAATTGTACAATGAAGCAAAAGGAATGTTTGGAAGTGGTGTAGCAGTAAGGATGAGGAATCTTAAGACACCTTTTAATGACATTATTTATTACTTTTAGTTTTAATAGACATATTTAAGTTTAATATGTGCACAACTGCATGATGGTCTCTTTATGACATTAATGCTCCAATTTTACGAAAGTTAGCAATGGGAGTCCTTAGTTTAACGCGCAATGCTTCTAGCTGTGAGCGAATATGAAGTGTTTTTGAAGATATAAGTGAAAATAATTTGATTTTTCCATCGTTAGTTGAAGATTTAAAATCCACTTTTGATTCTAAATTCCTTAGTAATTTTGTAGATTCATTCCAAGAGGAGGAATAGGTTATAGCAAAAGCGTCATAATGACTTGGTTTATGTAAAATATAACCAAGCACTTAAAGAACATTATACTCTACAAGACCAACTTGCTCCGATTTATTTGGATCATATTGATGAAAGTAATGAATGGTTGATTGTAACACTCGAAGAATAAAATATTCAAGATGAAAACTAGTTGGTCTTTGATGATGAATGAAAACTAGTTGGTCTTTGATGATGATGACCTCACATGAGGAGATGTAGCCGAGGCTAGTGGTGTTGGAGAGCCCACAAGGCAAACTAAATCTACATCAACAAGATCAAAACGAAAGTCACCTGCTACTCCCACTCCCACAACTTCTAGACTTCAAAAATCAGTGCCAGTAGTGGTTAGTGGTGATGATGATGTCACTAAAGAAGAATAAACGAAAAAGGAAGATTGTGAGGACGTCCAAGATGAAGAGAATTTAGATTTAGATGGGATGATGATCTTTGATCACTTGCATTTACTTTTAAAATCAAATCATTTAAATAAAATCAAAAAAAGTAATAAAATCAAAACTTTTTCATCATCTTCTTTTCTTTTTTTGATTATTACTTTTGTTTTATTTCTTCCCCTCTCCTTATTCACTTTCTCTCAATTTTTGCTCTATCGCTATTTTCTCCACAATTTTCTTCTTTGACTCCTACCGCATTTGAAGGAGGAGGTAAGAATTGGAGTTTGCTTGCAAAATGGTAAGTTTCCATGTTCTTGCCGAATAAAGTAAGTTAATGTACTTCGTCACATATTTTTTGTACCTACCTATGTTCCAAGTACAACTTTAATTCTTTCGACATCATTTTTGGAATATATTTCTTATCTTGTTTTATTTCATCTTGTTTTTTGTTTTCCCCATTGCCAATTTCATATTATGGTTGCTTGAATTATTTGTAAGATGCGATTTTATTGATTATATTTCTAACATGTTCATTTAGATTATGTGTATGATATTTGGCAAATGTAAATATTATGTAATATTGTATAATAAATGTTATTTTTCTTGATTTTATTAAATATCTTCAACTCAAATTTTACAAAAGCGAACCTCCCAACGATGGAACCTTGAAATGTTCGGGAGGCCGATGTTCTTGGATTCTTGAAGGTAAAGATCAATATTTCGGGAGGCCAAGATTTGATTTTTAATATGTTTCCTAATGGAATGATGTATTTTAATTGTTTTCTCATATATTGTTTGGTTTTAAAAAGTAATTGAAATACTAATACAAAATTGTTTGCATTTCTTTTTCCTAAAGCAAATCATATTTTGAAACAAATAAATATTTTTTCTTTAAAAAATAATAATATATTTCGTTTTTTTTTTTTTTGTAAATCTTCTTTTATAAGAAAAATTTTGCTAAAAAAACATTTAAATGATAAAAAAAACATCTTTATAAAGACATTTCCTCCTAAAAAGTTGACATTTTTTAAAGCACTCAATATTTCTAAAAGTCAGAAATAAAATCTTTTTCTAAATCTTATTTTAATATTTTCCTAAAAAAAATCCTATGATGGAGATTGGAGAATTCGAGAGGTCGACCCTAATATTCTTGAGGTGATAAATTTATTTTGGGAGACCGATTTAAATTCAAATAAACAAAATTTTCTTAATAGCTTTAGGCCACTCATAATTATTGTCCATTATTTACCTTACGAATAATGATCAATAAAACATGAGACTTTTAAAAATAAAAATAAAATTCTTTTTTTATTGGTCATTTTCTTGAAAATAATGTGAAAAAATAAATTAATGTTCATTGAAGGAGTGTTGTAGGGTGCTAATACTTTCCCATACACGAAAGACCTCCGAACCTAAATCTTTTTGTGCAGATCAACTTATCAATGCATTTGGGTACCGAGTCACACCCTATAAATAAAGACGGGTGGCAACTCCGTTTTTTCCTCTCGGGAAGAAAGTCGATCGCTCCACGTCGCAAACTCATAGCCACATACGTTTTATTTTATTTTTATTTTTTAAAATTTTTTTAGAGACGACCTATTAGGTTTATTAATTGCTTCTCTTATTTCTTTGGTTATTTGTAATATTTAATATTTAAGGTTTAATTTATTAATAATCATACTTTAATTAAAAAATAATATTCTTAATTTCTCAATAATGTTAGAGAATAAATAGTTAATTTATCGATACCAAATTAGTGTATAATATTCGACATATGAATAAAATATTAATCAATATCTAAAATTTATAGCTGAATAACCAAAATTACGCATTAGAGTCTATCAATCTATCTAATGTGTCTCACATGGGAGAGGTCATCGATGACGATGTGGCTGTCAACGAGGAGCTCTCAATGTCTCTGATGTTTGTTGATCCTCAATAGGGTTGAGGTATTGTCCATACTCTCCACGCCCACATCCATCACCATCATAACCATACTGTACTGGTGTGTGAACATGGCTCGAACTAGGAGTCGGTATCATAACCATAGGCGTGCATGGGCCAACATCATTTTGTGTCTTTATAAAAGGTGGAACGCCATCGACATTATGATATATAGCTTCAGGTTCAGGAATGTTAGGCTCGTTTGGAGCATCTTGCTCTAATTGACGACGTCCTCTACGCGTATGGCTGTGAGTAGGTATAGGTACTCTATACATCTGATGAAGCCTTTGAAGATGTCTCCCACTATACTAATTTGTTTGAAACACGCAGCCTACATAGAAAAAATTTAAATAAATATATATTTAAATTCAAATAGTTTGTAAGCCAAATTAAAAAACATACAGTAGCACCAAACATTGCTCCTTCTTAAGTGATATAACATCTAGTAATTGACAAATATCAACTTATGTATCTAGTATCGCAATTACCATCATCGTCCACCAGAGGATTAATAGTAATATAATCTCTACACAGGTGTCACCTGACCACATAAGGTGTTGTATGGTCCTGCCATGTCCGGTGCTGAAGGTCTATGTCATGTATCTTTGGGTCCCAACTAGGAACATCTGGAATTGGTTGTTTCATACCAAACTACCTTGCAAGTCTATCTGACTGATGCCACTCAACTACATGAAAACAAATGAGTGGACTTACTATGCACCACATCTCATGTAAGGATGCAAATTTTTTATTGTATGGTTCCCAAGAGCCTGATGAGCTTGATTGAATTTAGAGTAAACACAAGAATGTTGACCTTCATACTTTGTGATTTCCCAGAGGTTATAACATTTGTTTAGAATTGCACGGAGTCGCCATTTGCATTCATCGTCCACTTCTTGCATCTAATTACTCACTTTGAGGGTGTCGACTCTACAACTGCATATGGGTGGTGAATTTCGTTGTTTGTTATCTTTGCATCTAAACCCCTTATACAACAAATCATGTTCTATAGCCACTGGTTTAACGATTGGATCATGTTCTGTACTATTCATGATATTCATTCCCAAGTCGTTGAACATGTCTGAAGGGATATTATATTCATGACCCTCGAAATCCAATTGATCAAATTCATCATCTGTTGGAGTTCTCAATTCGACAGAACTATTTTCAGTAGGTAAGTCTATATTCTCATCCACATTATCACTTAGGAGAACAATTGGTTCAGGCTCAAGGTCCTCGTTGAGACATTGGCTAGGTGTGTCATTGACTATGTTTCTAACATATACAAGTAATTCCATCATCTGTGGGGAGGGCAATGCAATTGAGAATATAAGCTCTAACACATAGTGGTTCGTAAATTTGAATAAGAATGAACTTAGTTAATCCTGAAGGTGTGAGAAGTAGGGTGTCTATAAACTATTTATAATTCATTGTCACTCACATCTACGTTCAATGATATTCCAACAATTTCAATAAAATGTCTAAACTCAATACCACATTAATTGTGAAACCTCCACATGGCGGTCGATCATATTCAACTCCATTTACACCTTCCACCATACAACCATTCATATACAAAACAGCTGACAAACCTATCCTAAAACAGAATAAACAAAAGTTAAATTTAGTAACTAAATCTAATTATACAAATTAATAAAAAAATAAATTAAAAAGTTTTAGTTAACTAATTAATAATGATAACTTCTAATTACCAAATAGTTACATTACCTAAAAAGATTTTAAATCTAACTTTGTTAAAAAATGTATACACTAGTTTAATTCTAAATTTATTAATGTTATGTAATTTATTTATCAATTTAATGTAATTATTCTAAATCTTTTATAATTAACATATAATAAAAAAATAAAAACAATAAAATAAACATTGGAAAAAACATAAAATTGTTTATATATAAAATAAAATAAAAACTTAAAATCAATCTACTAGAAACATAAAACGACAAAATCAATATAATATATATACATATATACTAAAAAAACAAAACCAATTATGATATGAAAGAAAATATATGGTCCAAAAAAAACACATAAATAATAAATAAATAAATAAGAGAAAAAACTAACATTTTTATGTGACAAAGTGTCCCAAAAATACTAGTTAGAGTTGATTCTAGTGATCCCTAGAACCACAAGAATGGTATTAAAAAACCTAATTATTGCAAAAGTTAACTAAAAAAAATCAAATACTTATCAATACAGGCGGCGGCTGGAGGGAAGCAGCGTTGATCGGTGGCCGAAGCGATGCAATAGTGATCGGCACGGTGAACAGAATGGGGCAGATATAGGGAGAGAGAGAAACAAAACACAATGGGCGGCAACTATTTCTTATTTGAACCCACGTAGTATGGTCTCTCGAAGAGACGATATGCTACGTACTTCGTAAAAAAAAAGAGAAGAATTGCATGGCGAGTCACGTGTTTAAAAACGAATTTGGTCGTTTCTTGAGAGACGACCAACTTTTATTTAAAAAAATTAATGCGGCGCAAGCGCCACGTCAGCAGGAAGTCTTTGAAGAGGCGACCTTTCAGTGCCACTTCACAGAGAGATGACCTGCTATTTTCCAAGCATTATTCTTGGAAATAGTTTGGGAACTGACATATATTTGAAATAAGTTTTAAAATGAGCATTATTAAAAAATTACCTACTATTTTGGTATTGATTTTTTAACTATGTTTACTATATAAATTTATGCACTATATATGTAATTTTTATTTATTTGTTAAGGTGCACCTCACTTCACTCAGGCGTCACCTTTGTATCGCCTCTCGCCTTAAGGCGATCAAATGGCTTGTCACCTTGAGGTGCGCCTTGCGCCTCGAAAGCACTGATTATAACTTAATTAAACTACAATTAATGTTTCATTTACTAATTAAAATAATTTTTATTAATTTTCACAATTTCTGTAATTTTTCCCCAAATATATGTACATCGACATGTCCGTAAAATCGAGACCTTGACAATTCTATCAACATCGACATTTCGAATCTTGGTGATTCCTTAAAGTATATCCAAGTCCAATAAAGAGGTATATTTTCAAAATTCTTCAAAAAAAATTTGAAGAATGGTATCATTGTTATTTACAAGATTTCATTTACTTAGCATAATTTTAGCATTATGAAAAAAAAATTGACGAATGTTATTATTTATCTCTCCATTATTAGACTCTGTGGTTGATATATACAAAATTTCCTTACTTTATATTTATCTGTTTCTTAGTTTAGTATTAAAAAAATATTATTTTAAATCCTTAGAATTTTATGCATCTTATGTACATTAAAATTGAAATTGAAGACTCTTTCCTATACGAGTATATAATATATTACCAAGTAAAAAAATAATTTACATTAGTAAGCATAAATTTGGTATATTTTAAAAAAAACTACTACACGAAGATATGTGTAATGTAGTATTGTTTTCTTTTCTTTCACTATTGCTCTACCTGGTTATATGTGTGGATTGATTCAGTAACCTTTGGTTCAAAGATACTAAAGACTGTGTAAGCCAAAAATTTTCTCAGTTGACATTGGCCAAATCATTTGTTTACAAACCTTGATTATTTAGTTCGTATATTGTTAATGCATGCAGTTGCTAGAAGAATGTAAGGAATGGGTTTCCTCGATTGATACTTTTTAACTACTGTGCTTTAATTTTGCATTGCTTGCACTTCAGTGGGAAAGTTATTCATTTTTTGTATACTTCTTCGTTCTTTTACATATATTTTCCTTGTTTGTTAGTCAACTGAATTTTTGGTAAGTTTAGGCTTCTATTTTAGGCATATACAATGTAATGTTGTTTAGACCATACAAGTTTAAACAATACAATCTCGTTATAGATGCAAGTGTACATATAATTTATATGCATGAGGTTATGTTTAGGTTATTTTTGTGTACGAGTATATATTATATTACCTAGTAAAAAAATGTAAGTTAGCAAGCAAATAATGGTATATTAAACAAATTACAATACACGATGATATTTTTGATATATAGGAATATATTTGAGTTCTCGGGTGGATAAATTAACATGATTAAGATGAAAGGACATGCTAAAAAGAAGAGGAGTAATAGAATTATAAATCAAGCTTCCTCTAAGTCTTGCAACGAACCTGTGTTTGTTAACCTAAGCTCGTGTGTGGTATGTATAATTGAACCAGTATTAATATGATTTTTATTAGAATTTTATGTATTTAGGGATTATAAAGAAATTTTGAATGATATTTTATACAGAAAAACAGTAGTGACGAGGAGAAACATGTTAAGAATGGGGGTTTAAATATTACACCAATGGTGTACATCTAAAACCTAACTTGTACTCTAGGCTTTTCAGAAATATGCCACGCTATGACAATGTACCTAGGTTGAACTATCGAACAATGGCGAAACAATTGGAACTCAACTTGTTTCGTATTCTGGATTGGAGGTACATGTGTAAGTTAGTATTGTTTTTACAATACAAATTTGGATAACTAATCAAAATGAGATATTCAAGATTGAAGTGATGCTCCTTATATTGAGGAGATAATTGGAGAAGAAAAAAGATACAAAATGATGGAGAGGTATAAGGAATCAATTGAAGAATGTGAGGTATGAATCCCATTTAAATTAGATATGTTTTTCATTATTAGTATATTTAAAATATATAATCGTGCAGGATAATGATATTCCAATTATTAAGAGGCTAATTAAAATGAAAGAAAATGCATTTGAAAAAAAGAAGTTAAGAATGGGACAAAGATGATGAAACAGATATTAAACGAGTCCAAAGAAGAGGTGATTGCTAATTTTTTGTATTGTTTTGGATTTTTCCAAATTGTAATTATTTATTGTTAATTTCTTTGCCTTTCAGACAATTGACCATTTTGGAGGTCAAAAGGGTAGAAAAAAGGAAAATATGCAAGAGGGGAAGGGGTAAATCGAGTGGAAATATATGAGGTGTATTATACTTTAAAACTAGTTCAATATATTGTAGGTATATAATGATGTTAATTATTAATAATTTTAGGATACGTTATTGTAACTTTCGAGGAATACATGGTCCAATAGCCAAAAATTACAAATATATGGAAAATTAGAAGTATGGCAAGCTATTAAAAAGAAATTATCAGACGAAGATATTAGGATCTTTCGGTCTACATGTTTTGGACAATTCTTAGATGTGAAGATGAAGAAATATCCTATTTAATTACTTAGTCATTTGAATAGAAGACAATGTAGTCCGGCGCCTGCAGATAGAATTAGTTTTAACTTAGAAGGGAAGGTAGTACACTTCGAAATAAAAGAACTCGAGCATATTATTTGTTTTAATTGTGGTGAACTTCCTTCAAAAGACTTCAAAAAACTAAGTTGCAGATTTTTGGATAAATATTTCCAGAATGAAAAAACTCCTGTGAAGAGGGATACAATTAAAAAAAATTAATGGAATGGACCAAGTTGAGAAAAATGATAGAGTCAAGATGGCTAAACTTCTTATCTTGTGCCAATTCATACTGGGGAAACAAAATGAATAGGTATTGAAATTGAATACATAAAACTCCTTGATGAAGATGAACAATTTGAGCAATATCCATGGGACGTGTTTCTTTTTACATAACAATAGAGTCAATTAAAAAAGCCATAAAAAATCTAGATGCAACGATTGTTGGTTTAAATGGAATGTCTTTCGTACTGTTGATTTGGGCATATGAGTGCATACGACTGTTATATTATGAGAAAACCCCATATAGAAAACACATATCTTCTGAGATACCTCTAATGGTTAATTTGGAGGCTGACGTACACTCAGAATGGAGGGAGATAGCAATGTTTTTGAGAATGAAGATGTAAGTATTTGAGTAATTATTGATTTACTGTAACTACAAAGTCTTCTTGATTTATATTAATAATATTTATTTGTTCAATTGACGCAGTTTGAATTTAAAACTATGTTTCAAATGGTTGAGGTTATAAAAAATAATGGAAAACAACTTATGGTTAATTAAGGTGTTACATCGAGGAGTAGGTTGTACAATGAAGAAACCCCTGAGAACAATACAATTCCTACCTTCTTTCTAGAATTCCAAGAGATGGTATTAAAGAGTTCCGAAATAATGAATAGCAAAATAGATATACTATTTTCAGAGGTAGATAGTATAAAGAAAATTGGTGCATGAAAATAGTAATGTCACCGTAAGAGTTATGAAGAGATAATGGATGCAGTGGTGGTAATGGAAAGTTGAAGGATGGGGACGTAGAGACTTGGGAAGATTGGAGGACAAACAGTTGATGGAGATGCATCATTGCTTAAAAATGTGAGTATATAAAATTATTCTAGTGTCCATGTGTACATATGTTTAGTTCATTCCTCAAATTAGGGATGTTTAACTTATACATTTATATTTTTGCAAGGAAATGAGAGATAAGGAATTAGGTGCAGATAATGATTTATTGAAAGATGAGGTTGTTAGCCATCAATTCTTAGCTGGAGTGGATACTGTTTATGCAAGGATATGCACAACAGTGTATTTCAGATTGCAGCTCGAACTCGGCCTCCGGACCGATCTGAATACTTGGGCGGACCTGCACAAAAAGGTGAGCACTCCGACGATCAAGTCAGTATAGGTCGAATTCCCAGTTTAGTTCGAGGTCAGAAATCATCGTACCTGATCGCGGAGTGAGGTCCTCTACTTATGGGTGGTAGTCCCGCTAATCTCGCGACAGTTACACCCGGTAATCTCGGGACCGACGGTTATACCTGATAATCACGCCGCTGACAGTAGCTCACATCGGCCCCCACCGAGCTTCCCGGTAGGTCGGACCTCGGCCAGGTTCACCTCGGCCCTCATACTTAGCATCTGTCAACGCTAGTGGTGGTGATCTCGGCCGTCCGAGCTGGGCATGACCCATGAGTCATCTTGGAGCACCAATAGGGGTCCTCCACGTGTCCAGGGTATTCTCTTACCCAAACATTGGCCCCCTCTCTGTCTGGTCCGATCTCGACCTGGCAGAGAAGTTCATTTGATTTGCTTCGGACACGTGGCGACTCCCTATTCGTGGGAAAACATAACCGTTGTGGTGGATTTATCATCAGAATATTCAAATATTCCGATGCTTCGGATCTCCGGGAGGATCCTAGCCGCTCGTTGATTACACATGTACGGTGGGGAAATTTTTCCGACGAGCTATAAATACCCCCAATCCTTCAGGTCATACCTTACGTTCCCTGAATTCTTGGAGTTCGATCTGAAGGTAGCTCGAACCCTTGGTAGGTCGGCGGTCTCTTCCCTCACTTTCTCTTTCGAACGTAGTTGCCATGTCGTCCTCTTTTAGCAGCGACTTAGGGTCCGATGAGGTTTTAGCTCGTAGGTTAGAGTCCGAGCTCGAGGAGATAGAAAACTTTAGGTTCTCCGATGACGGGGAGGATAGTGATGCCTCCACCTCGGGTCAGGGTTTGGAATACCCTTCTAGGATACCTGAGCACTACCTCGGATCCCTTCGTAGGGGGTTCGCTATCCTTGAGAACATTCTCCTTAGGATTCCGGAGGAGGGGGAGAGAGCTGACAATCCTCCAGAGGGATGGGTCACTCTCTACTTCAAAATGTTTGAGTACGGCCTCAGACTTTCCCTTCACCCTTTCGTCCAAGAGTTTCTTTTCCGAACTGGGCTGGCTCCGGCTCAAGTGGCCCCCAATGGGTGGGGTGTCATTTTCGCTTTGGCCATCCTTTTTTGGCTACGAGCTCGGGATAGTGAAGAGGCCGAGCTGTTGGACATAGACCAGCTCCTCGCGTGCTTCGAAGCGAAAAGGATAGCTAAGAAGCCTGGTCGGTTCTATATGTGCGCAAGGAAAGGCGCAGGCGGTATAGTTAAGGGGCTGACCTCCATCAAGGGATGGGTGAGGAAGTGGTTCTACGCTTCTGGGGAATGGCTTGCAAAGGACGAGTCAGGTCGTTCCTTCTTTGACGTTCCCACTAGGTTTGTGAACCTAGGTACGGAGTAGTTCTTACTTTTTGTGATTTTCTTTCCTGTCATTCAGGTCTAACTCGGATTTTGTCTTCGTGCAGTTTCAATCCGACCAGTCCCCGAGCTTACGCAAGCCTCCTTCGACACGTTGAAATATTACAAGGAGCATTTTCTGAGGGGTAGGAGGGTCGGAACCTTGGTGACTGACAAGCTGCTGCTTGAGTCCGAGCTGCTAGATTACAACCCTGCAGTTCGTCCTATTGAATCTTCAAGGCCGAACTCCGAATTAGGTATGTCGAGCTGGCTGCCCCCTCCCTTTCCTCTAACTTTGTGCTGATTTTTTTTTCTTTGTTTTGCAGCCATGGTTTGCGGGTTCGCGAGTAACGTGAAACGCAAGTCCAAGGGCCGAGCCCATGCTCTTGAGGTCGCCCAGAGTTCGAAACCTGCCACTCCTGCTGTGGTAGGGCCAGCCTTGGAAGATCCAGCCCCAGTGATCGAGCTAGAGTCTTCTGGGGGTCCTTCAAGGGAGAAGCGCCCCAGGGATCAGACCGAGGCGGTGGACGTCTCGCCCTTGGGCGAGGAGGTGAGGGAGGAAGTCCCTCTGAAGCGAAGGAGGAAGAAGAAGAAGACCACCTCCCCCTTGGAGGTCAGAGCTCGTGGGGTCCTGCCTGCGAGCTTCGCAGATCGGGTGGACGATCCTGAAGCCAGGATGGGCGGGACGCCCGACGTGACGGCACGGTTCAGAGTTGAGCCGTCAAGTTCTGGGGTGAGGGACCGGGTGTCCCGCATCTCAGCTGCAAGTTTGGACCGCTGCCTAAGGAGGGCATCCAAATTTGTAAGTGACCCAGGGTCCGTTCTGCAGAGGACCATCGACTACACCGCTGAGGTAAGACTGGTGTCTCCATTTTTGCTCAATTTACCTAACAGGTAGCTCGGTCTAATTTTCTTCTTTGTGTTTTTCCTCAGGCGTTTGTTGCTTCCATTCAATCGGCTCTGGCTGTAAAGGCCGAGCTGGATGGGAGGGAAGTTCTGGCAGCGAGGGAGAAAGAGGAGTTCTCTGCTGCCTTGGAGTCTGCTTCCTCCACCATGAAGGATGAGCTGCTGAAGGCTCACTCTGAGGTGGAAATTTTGAAGGCCGAGGTGGAGACCAAGGCCGAGCTGTTGAAGAAGGAAGAGGACAGACGCAAGGCCGAGCTCCGAGCTGCCCATGCTATCACCAGGGGCTTGGAGAAGGAGAAGTTCCAACTCTTCAAGGAGAAGGACGACATGCTCCAGGCGCTTGAAGCGAAGGAGGAGGAGCTGAAGCATGCGACTGCCGAGCTGGAGACGGTGAAGGAGCGTCTCAGCAATGGATTTGCCAAAGACTTCTCTGACGCGGGCTTCAAGTTTCTCATGAAGGGCATTGCTTCCGACATGCCTGACCTTCAGATCGATCTCGGTGGTCTGAAGAAGAGATATGCTGAGCAGTGGGCGTCTGGGCCTAGCGGCACCCCTGGCCCCCAAGCGTTGGTGGATAAGTACGTCAGAGATCTGGACTCTGACTACTCCGACCTCGAAGAGGATCAAGTCGGCACCACTCAAGAGGGCACTCCTCAAGCAGGCTCTTAGGCGACCACCCTTCAAGAGGCTTTTCGCTGTCTTTCTTCTCTTCTCTTTTTTTTTGTTTGTAAGTGTCAGGGCAGAGCTGCAAGGTCTATAAGCCTTGGCTCTGCTCTCCCTTTAATGAAGAAGCTTTGTTCGTTTTTATTTTGGTGTTGGCAACATCTTTCCTTTCTTTGCTTTTTCTCTAAACTTCAGCCAATGTCACCTCGCACCTCTTACTTATGAGGTCGCGCCTTCAATTAAAATAATTGAAAGTTTGAATTTGAATCTCTGTCTAGTGTTCAATGCATTGCACCAACTCTGGATTTTTTAACATCGCACCCTTAACTTAAAAACGTTAAAAGGCTGAAATCCTAAGTCCGTAGCTGTTCTTCATATCGTACATCGTACCCTCAGGTTTAGAGGCTTGATCATTTTGAACTTTTCACATCGTCCCTTTACCTTGAAGGTTTGAATTTTAAGTTCATCAGTGGTTTTGGCATCGTACCTCGTACCCTTAGGTTTTGGAGGATTGAATTTTAACCGACTGCTGGAATGTGATCGTGTGGGAGTCCGTGGCCCCCATTTAATTTATGGTCGAACTCAGAATCATGAAATTAAATCATCACATTTATTCCGATCATAATTCTTTTGGAACAGTTTTTACAGATCCATTGAAAACCCTTTTGGCATTTCAGGGATAATAACGCTTCAGGTGCTCCGCGTTCCACGGGTGCGCGAGGACGTCTCCTTTCAGATCGGCCAATATGTACGTCCCAGGTCAGACTATGCCCTTGACCTCAAACGGCCCCTCCCAGGTCGGGTCAAGGGCACCCACATGGGTTTGGACCCTCCTTAAGACCAGATGTCCGACCTGGAAGGTCTGAGGTCGAACGCGGACGTTGTAATGCCTGGCCATTCTGCCCTGATATTCCGCCAGGCGTAGCTGGGCCATTGCTCTTCTTTCTTCCAACAAGTCGAGGTTGAGGAGCAGCTCTTCCTCATTTGCTGTAGGCTCGTAATGCTCTACTCTGTCAGATGGCATGCCGATATCAACCGGGACTACAGCTTCGGAGCCGAAGGCCAGGGAGAACGGGGTCTCACCCGTCGATTCTCTTTGGGTGGTCCGGTACGACCATAGAACCTCTGGTAGCTCCTCGACCCACCTGCCTTTTTTGGAGGTCAGTCTAAGTTTGATGCCTCGCTTGATGATCTTGTTCACTGCCTCCACCTGCCCATTTGCTTGCGGATGTGCGGGGGACGAGCTAAGGTGACTTATGCCAAGCTTGCTGCAAAAGTCTTTGAACTTGGCGTTGTCAAACTGCTTCCCATTGTCTGTCACAATGGCCTGCGGTATACCAAAGCGACATATGATATTTGTCCATACGAAGGACGTGACTCTGGATTCCGTTATGTGGGAGAGCGCCTCGGCCTCGGCCCACTTTGTGAAGTAATCCACAGCAACCACAGCGAAATTGGTCTGGCCTTTGCCCAAAGGGAAAGGACCAATGATATCTACCCCCTACTGCGCGAATGGCCACGGGGCCGAGATGGGGGTGAGCAGCTCGGGAGGTTGGTGGATTATGTTTCCGTAGCGTTGGCAATTGTCGCAAGTTCTAACAAACTTCTTGGCGTCCTGGCTGAGGGTCGGCCAATAGTATCCTTGTCGGATCACTTTGACTGACAGCGACCGGGCGCCCGAGTGATTGCCGCACACTCCTTCGTGGATTTCTCTAAGGACGTATAGGCCCTCTTCAGGGGTTAGGCATTTCAATAGAGGCAGGGAAAAGCCGCGTCGGTACAACGCTCCACTTCGGACCACGAACCGAGCTGCTTGCCTCGCCAACCTTCTGTGCTCCTTGGGGTCTTGTGGTGAATTGCCCCTAATAAAGTCCACAATCGGGTCCATCCATGAGGACTCTGGAGCGTCGATCTCCATCAGATCTGGCTCTGAGATCGAGGGATTATCTAAGATCTCGACGGGGACCGACCTGGCCAGGTCGGTCTCGTACGCTGATGCTAACTTGGCCAAGGCGTCGGCATTAGAATTTTCTGCTCGGGGAACCAGGCTTACTTCGTAAGTTCGAAATTGGACGAGGTACGATCTGACCTTGCCCAAATACTTCTCCATTCGGGAGTCCCTGGCTTGGTACTCTTCCGTGATCTGGCTCACAACCAGCTGGGAGTCGCTGAAGATCTTAACACAAGAGGCCCCCAATGCTCTGGCGATTCGTAGACCGGCAATAAATGCTTCATACTCAGCCTCGTTATTGGAAGTCCGGAAGCCGAACTTCAAGGCATACTCAAATCGCTCGCCTCCTGGTCCGAGCAAGAGGACCCCGGCCCCGCACCCCTTCTCATTGGAGGATCCGTCGACATAGATTGTCCACGGTAGGTCGGACTCGCCAGGCTCGGAAGGTGGTGTGAGCTCGACTATGAAGTCTGCCACTGCTTGCCCTTTCAACGCAGCTCTAGGTTCGAACTGGATGTCGTATTCACTTAGCTCCATTGCCCACTTCATCAGGCGTCCAGAAGCTTCTGGCTTATGGAAGATGTTTTTTAGGGGCAAGTTAGTGAGCACCACCACAGTATGAGCTTGGAAGTATGGTCTAAGCCGTCGGGCCGAGGTGACTAAAGCGAGAGCCAACTTTTCCATATGAGGGTATCTAGTCTCGGCTTCGGTCATAGCCTTGCTTGTGTAGTAGACCAGGTTTTGCCGCGCTTCCTCTTGCCTGATTAGGGCCGAGCTGACGGCACTGTCAGACACTACTAAGTACAATTGGAGCTTGTCCCCCGGCATGGGCTTGGCGAGCAAAGGTGCCGAACAGAGGTAGCTTTTCAACTGTTGAAATGCTTGCTCGCACTCCGCTGTCCATTCAAACGGCCCTTTCTTTCATAAGACTTTAAAGAAAGGAAGGCACTTATCTGTCGATCTTGAAACAAACCGGTTCAGGGCCGCAATCCTGCCATTGAGGCACTGAAGCTGCTTCAGCGTCTTAGGTGCCTCCATCTCGAGCACGGCTTTAATCTTTTCGGGGTTGGCCTCGATTCCCCGGTTGTTCACCATGAAGCCAAGGAATTTTCCCGAAGAGACTCCAAAGGCACATTTAGCTGGGTTGAGCTTCATTTGATATGTCCTCAGGATCTCGAAGGCTTCGGTCAGATCGGAGAGATGCGACTTAGACTACTTGCTCTTGACAAGCATGTCGTCCACATACACTTCCATATTCCGGCCGATCTGCTTGGCGAACATTTTGTTCACCATTCTCTGGTAGGTCGCTCCTGCGTTCTTTAAACCGAAGGGCATAACCTTGTAACAGTATAGTCCTTGGTTCGTTATGAATGCGATATGACCTTGATCTGAGACATGCATCTTGATTTGGTTGTACCCAGAGTAGGCGTCCATGAAGGTGAGCAGTTCGTGCCCGGCTGTGGCGTCCACGAGCTGATCAATCCTCGGCAGTGGGAAGCAATCTTTCGGGCATGCCTTATTTAAGTTCGTAAAATCTACGCACATTCTCCACTTTCCGTTAGATTTTTAACTAATACAACATTGGAGAGCCACTCGGGATACGAAATTTCATCTCCTTGTTCATAGGTCTTCTTTTTTGTTTTACAGGTCGGAATGATGGATCTATGCTGAGGCGATGCGTCATAATTCGCGGGTCAATGCCAGACATGTCTTCATGGGACCACGCAAAGACGTCCGAGTTGGATCTGAGGAAGTGGATTAGCTCCTCTCTGTCGGTGGCCCCCAGCTTGGTTCCTATGCTTACTTGCTTCTCGGGACTAAGCAGAGGAACAAGCTCGAGCTCCTCAGTGGGTGCGGCAAAATTCCTCCTTGGCAGGTCGGCCTCGAACTCAAGCGTCCCATCCCTACTGGCGAGAGTTTCAAGGGCGCAGACCGATGAGCCTTTGAGTGCGGAGGCATAGCACTCCCTCGAAGCGGTCTGTTCTCCTCGGACCGTGCCCACGCCATTGGGGGTGGAATACTTCAAAACTTGATGAAGTGTCGAGGGAAGGGCTCGAATTGAGTGGATGATGGGTCTCCCAAAGATGGCGTTATAGGCCGATCTACCATCAATTACCACGAACTCGGCTATTTGGGTGACCTGAGTTTGGTCCTGCCCAAGCGTGACCGGCAAGTCGATGCAATCCTCTAGGATGACCGATTCTCCAGAGAACCCAACCAGCGATGTCGAGCTTTTCTTCAATTGCGACCTCGTCCATCCCAGGACGAGGTAGGTCGGTAAGGACAGGATGTTAGCAGATGCGCCTTCGTCTACCAGCACCCTCCTGACCACCACATGATCAATCAAGGGAGCGATCACAAGTGCATCATTGTGGGGCAGGTGGACCTCCTCCAAGTCTGCACCGTCGAAGGTGATTGGGCAGGTCGGCCTCTGCTCCCTGATGATGCACACCTCGCGCCTGGCTGCACGAGCTAACTCATTTCTTTTATGTCCGGACTGACCCCTGCTTGGCCCTCCGAAAATGGTATTGATGACCGCAGGTCGGTCAGTGCGCCGGGGCGGCGTCCTCGAACGCTTTCGCTCTTCCTTTTTCTCTGCCGAGCTGGTCCTTGGCTTTCCCACAAATTTCTTGAAGTAGCCATCTTGAATTAGATCCTCAATTTGGCGCTTCAACTCCCAGCAGTCCGACGTGTTATGGCCGTGCTCCCGATGGAAGCGGCAATACTTGTCCTTGCTGCGCCTCTCCGGGGCTCCCCGAAGCTTCTCAGGACGCTTGAGTAGTTTTTCCATTCCAGACTCCTCGATGTTCGTTAGGATCTCGGAAATTGGAATCGTGGTCGGGGTGAAGCGTTCGTAAGGTCGGCTCCTGGTAGGTCCGTTCTCCGCCCTTCGATACTCAACTCGGCCGCTGGAAAAGGATCCCTTGTCCTTGGACTTGGGATCTGCCTTTTCTATATCTTTTCCACTTCTACCTCGGCCGATCTTTAGTTCTGGTCGGCCGGTTTTGGTTCGGAGGAGCTCCTGTCCATCGATGACTTTCTTCGCCTTCTGAAGCACCTCGGCGAAGGTGGCCGGGGCCTCCTCTCCAAGTTTCACCGTGAGGTCTTCGTCGGCTAGACCGGTGAGAAAATAGCACATGGCCGAGTCATCGGAGCAGTGTGCGACCTTCAATTGCTCGTCTTGGAATCTGGTGACATATTCTCGCAGCGTCTCACCCTTCTTCTGTCTGATGGTGGCGAGATGGGTCGCTGTCTTTTTGTCATAATGCCGAGAAGAGAACTGAGCGAGGAACTCCTTTCTCAGCTGAGAGTAGGTCGAGATCGACCTGGCTGGCAGTCTCCAATACCACAATCGCGCGCTGCCAGTAAGCGCGATCTGAAAGGCGCGACATTTGATTGCGTCTGATGCCGCTTGGAAATCCATGAGGCCTCCAAAGACCTCAACATAATCCTTGGGGTCCTTCGACCCATCATAAGGCTTCACGGTAGGAGCTTTGAACTTCGGAGGGATCGGTGCTTCCAAAACGTCCGAGGTGAAGGGCGATTCTCCCAAGTCGCCATCGTTCATTGAACCTTCTTTCTGCTCACATTTGGCCTTTAAGGCCTCCACCTGAGCGTCGAGCTTGCCCCTCAGCTGGTCCAACTCCGCCCTTGTGATCACCCCTGTGGGAGTTGCTGGGTTGTGAGAGGATTCAGCCTGCTGGTTGGAGCTCCGGTGTGAGCGGGATGGTGACTGTCCTTTTCGGAGAGATGAGCCTCTCTTTCTGTTGAGATTCTCACGGAGGTCTCCCCTCCGGCGAGTGTGTCCCTCGCTCTCGTTGTCTTCGGGATGTTCCTCCTCGACTGGGCCGAGGTGGGAACCCCTTTGCTCGCGTATGTCAATGCGGGTCATTCGATTTTCAGATCGGGACCCTGCGCCTGCAGCTAGTATCATCTCGTTATACATTTCCTCCATGGACCGCATTTGTGTGCGCATTGCCTCCATTTCTCTCTGGAGTGCGTCAAAGTTCTCACTTGTTGGGGCTGGGGCTGGACCTCGGGCGCCCTTCTTAGAGGTCCCACCTTGGCCACGGGTGGCCTTGGATGTCCTTGGGTGCGCAGGTGGTAGGACAGGCGCGGTGATTCGTGCCGACCTGCAGAGGGGTTCTATTGCTAGGCCGTCGTGACCTTGCCCCTCTACCACTGCTGCTCCGACCTCCCTCTGGTGGGCATCGCTGGCAGCTAGAGTTCTTCGATCTGCCGTATTGGTCGAGTTTGCTGGTTGAACCATTTTCGCTCGCGTGTTGGTTTAAAAGAATTGGGATGACTTAGATTGTCGTCCCCACAGACGGCGCCAAATGTTTATGCAAGGATATGCACAACAGTGTATTTCAGATTGCAGCTCGAACTCGGCCTCCGGACCGATCTGAATACTTGGGCGGACCTGCACAAAAAGGTGAGCACTCCGACGATCAAGTCAGTATAAGTCGGATTCCCAATTTAGTTCGAGGCCAGAAATCATCGTACCTGATCGCGGAGTGAGGTCCTCTACTTATGGGTGGTAGTCCCGCTAATCTCGCGACGGTTACACCCGGTAATCTCGGGACCGTCGGTTACACCCGGTAATCTCGGGACCGACGGTTATACCCGATAATCACGCCGCTGGCAGTAGCTCACATCGGCCCCCACCGAGCTTCCCGGTAGGTCGGACCTCGGCCAGGTTCACCTCGGCCCTCATACTTAGCATCTGTCAACGCTAGTGGTGGTGATCTCGGCCGTCCGAGCTGGGCATGACTCATGAGTCATCTTGAAGCACCAATAGGGGTCCTCCACGTGTCCAGGGTATTCTCTTCCCCAAACAGATACGATAGAAAAGAATGCTTTGCATAAAAGGTATATTATTATGATTCTGATATTGGTATATATGGTTCAATGTTGTTTATCTTATTTTGGTGATATAGATGTTTATCTTTTGAATATTTTTAGTTCTGATTTGATATTGAGAGATAGATTGTTAAATTTTTTTGGCTCATCTGAGAGCATTAATATGTGAATGTATTGTTGATCATTTTTTTTTTTTTTTTGGATTTCTGATTTGTTGAATATTGTTGTAAAAATTAGATAAACACAAACAAAAATAGCATAAAAACCAGCAATAAGAACAGAGTTCTTCAACCAAAAACACAGAACTCTAATCAAATATTGCAAATCAATCAATATAAGTAATTAAGCTAAAATGGAGAAGAGCTAGAAAGAAGAAGATAACACCAGTGATTATAGTGGTTCGATCTTAATTGATCTACATCCACTTTGAGGCTCCATTTTCACTATCTTCTCTAACAAATTGATGATACAGAGCAATCAGCTCAATCCCAATCCTTTTAGATAACCCAAAGCCTATCACAGACTTATCAACTAAAGGATTTGATAAAAGCACTCTGAGAAATTTTTTAACTTCACCTCTCTCACTCCCTCAAATTACCATACCCCTTTTGAAAAGCAACCTCACCCTTTTATTCCCTCAGATTTTAGCCCTAAATTCTAAGGTTTACAACAAGAGAGGGATTTTACATGCTTTCCGTTAGAAGTATCCAGACTTCGTGAGTGGAGCTCCCATTATTGATATGGATAAACAATTCTGATCAAAATAACAAACTCCTACAGCTACCATAAACCCACTAAGGGGTAATATTGTAAATATCCGAATGAGGAAAAAGAGTTGGAGACAAATGATCTTAGTCATCACCAAGGTTCGAAATGTCGATAGAAATATCGAGGTCTTGATTTTATGGACCTGTCGATGGATATGTCGATGTCGACGGATATTTCTGAAAAAATCACGGAAATTGTAAAAATTAATAAAAAGTTGTTTTAATTAGTAAATAGAACTTTAATTATAGCTTAATTAAACTATAGTTGATCACTTTTAACCATCATATGTAAAATTATGAGTAACTTATGAAAAATATGAGTAATCTACTTATGAAAATGTCGATGTTGATAAAAATATTGGAACAAGATAATAACGATTGATATAAATAATTTGAATTAGTAAATTGAAGTTCAATATTGTTTAATTATGTTTTATTGATAAATTATAACCAAATCTAGTATTTAGTTACATAATTAAATAAGATATGAAATATTGATATATACACACATATACATATAATGATTAAATTGAATTATTAGAAATTGAAGGATAGGATTGAAAATTTTGTAATTAAATTTGAAAAGAAACATATATCCTTAGAACTATAATTAAAACAAAATCAACCAGAACAAAAATACAACGGATCAATATTAAAAATTGAAATGAATTATAATAATAAGTATATTATTATTAGAATTGAGTGGGGGGGGCGCCTCTTCTTTCATTTAATTTTCAAAGTTTAAGGTTTCTAAAGTTTGGATGGTTGGGTAGTTGGGCCCATTATTTTGGGCCCGCTTATTAGTTAATTTTTTTTTATGATATATGATTGTATATCGCTGAAATGTCGACTTTTCCCGATGTTTTTAACTAATCAAATCAATTGAGTTGGGTGTTTTTTGTTAATTAATAATATGCACAATTGAGATGGTATAACGTAGAGTGCAATCGCCTTCTAAAGTTAATCACCCAGACTTTGATGGTCCAACCTTTTAAGTAATGTCTCAACTTTAGATATAATGTACAGTGAAATTGCCTTTCTATTACTTTTTTTTGTTTTTTTTTTATACAATTTTTCACTGAAATTAGAATACTATTTTTAAATATAGTTTTCTTTCTTTCCAAGTTTATTTGAAGAGTTACATTGTTATTGCGTATTGGCTTATCTGGGAACATTTAACATTATAGAAACTATCTCATTGTGACATTGGAGGTTTTATTATATGAACTATAATGAAAAAAGGCATATATAATATATGAACCAACAATTTTTTATATATTAGGTATATGTTGAAGTTTTGCTATAACTTGCAAGTTTTGCTATATTCGATATATAAAGGTATATATTTCATGAATTACAGAATTCCAGAGGCGGAGAAGATTTATTTTTTTTATATATTTTATCAGAAGAACTTGTCGTATTATATATTTAATCAACTCCAAATTATAAAACTATATATATTTATTGCACCACGAAAACAAAATATTTATTGTATATATTTAATCAACCCCGCAGCAAAAACTGTATATGTTTTATGAATTACCAAACAAAAACAAAATATTTACGATATAAATTTCATGAACCACATATGATTTTAATTTTGTAGACTTAGGGTATATTAGAAATACATTGAGTGATCCTTTTATCAACCTTTTGCTGAGGAAAATTTCTTCCTTTTTGGTAAACAACCTTTTACAAAAAGTCTAATTATTGACTTCTTTTTTTGCCAAATGCGTTTTTTATTTTATTTTATTTAACCTTTCAATTATTGAAATATCATCCACATGGACAATGATATATTTTAAATATACTAATAAGTACAGACACATCTAATTTAAATACAGTTTCTCATATTTGGTGCTTGTGAACCTTTTGTATAGAGATGTAGTTGTAGTTTGTTAGACCTATTCATATTTCAAAAATTTAATTGGTTATAAATATGAGAACAATGAATGAAACATAAAGCAAAAATAGAAAATATTCCAAATATGAGAAATAAAATATAAAATTAACAAACATCAATGAAATAACAAAGGAACTACAATAATGTTTAAATAGCAATAAAAATTAAATGTCTTCTTATTGTGTAAGGGAAGTTTTGCATGAAATCTTATTATGATCGTATCTTCCACGGCAACCACATCTAACGCGTTTTTTAAATTCAATTGCTGAAGGAATTCTCAACTTTTTTTATCTGCCAATAGAATGTTTCACATCTGGCGGAAGAATGTTTATGCTCTCCACCTCCTCTGGAATATTCCAACTTGACTGGTGACCTAATGGATAGACGGGAGAAACATAACCTTTGGTAGGTAAATGCTTTTGTGTTAATACGACACATGCATGAGCTCAAGGTATTTTAACGAGATATCCCACTAACAACATATGCAACTTCGTTTTGGAAGTATTATCTCAAACTGTTTACTGTGATCAATTACTTGGTAAACGTCAATATTGACTGGAAACACTTACCAAGAAAGGAAAATGATTAATCTGATTAAGTTTGATGATATGAATCATATTCATATCATTTGATATTCAAAATTCTGATGTTGATGAAAGTAGTATGATTAATATATACCAGGAGTTAAGGGTGTGTAATGTATACATACCGACGAAGAAATTCAGCATAAAGTAGTAATTACCTACATTGTACGTGTAGCTAAAATTTTTTTCTCTAAACTGTCTTTCAGCACTTTTAGTGAATTCAATCATTTGGAAATCAACATCGTTCTTACGCTCATAAAACCACCTCTGTAACATCATCCTCAAAACTTCCAACATAGAAGTTATTGGTAATTCTTGTGCATTCTTCATGGCAGAATTTAAACTTTCTGAAATGTTTGTTGTCATGAAATTATATCTTGGCAAGGTGAATGAGCATATGATCATTTAGAGAAACCTATTGAAAACAACTTCTCATGTATGTCTCGTACAGTAGTCTCTAACAAGCTCAAATTATATTCAAAATCCTCAACATTATATGTTTTAGTACATTGGAAAAATAACTTATCAGACACCTTGTCCTTATACTTCATCTTCAAATTCTTGAAAGGTGGAACGCGCATATGCAATAGCAAGTCTTGGGAAAAATCATTTCAGCTGATGTAGCTATACTCTTGTGCTTGTTTGAAACAATGACAAGGTCTTTACGAAAACCTATACATTCTTTAAGTTGTTCAAAAGACCACTTCCACAAAGCATCATTCTCTGAATCAACAACACAAAATGCCCAAGAAAAAATGTGATCATTCCCATCTAACATACATGAAGATAATAGAGTGCCAACATACTTATTCTTCATCGATGTTCCATCAACTGAAATGACAAGTCGACAATATTTCCATCCAGCAATCGAAGACGACAAAGACATAAAAGAATATTGAAACATTCCATGGCCGTCAACTTTTAAATTACATATAGAACCTATAACAAACAAATACATACTAGATTATATAATATAAACCATACAATGAAAGTTGAAATAACTGAGTACTATCATACTTGGATTTTTCTCTTTTAGCATATGAGAAAAGGAAGGAATTAAAAACATACGATTCTTTTGGTGATCTTTTAATCTCATATTTTGCAAATTCTCTTGCACGCCAGACTTTTTGATAGTTGATTGTAAGACCGAGTTCCAAACGAACATGAGATATAGCATCTTTGACACTCATCATATCAGTGTCTGCTATGCTAATCCTGCCCTTAATATATTCCTTAATAATTGAAAATGTGGCTTACCTATGACCATTAAGTACTATTTCACGAGAATATAATTTATTCACGATCCATATATTGGTCTCTTCTCCGAATTGGAAAGCCCGAAGAAACCATTGATAGTTGTCAACAACGCAACGTACAATAAGTAGTTTACGATTTGATTTAACGATCTTGAATTGAAAATTATCTCTTAAAGCAATAGACCGTAATGCATTTTGTAAATTATGCTTTCCGCGAAACTTGTAATTCACGTCAATGTGGAAAGACGAGGGGATGTTTGCAACGTCAATTAAGTGATGAAATTGACCAATTGATTATATACGAATGTCTATATAACTTGCAGCAACGGAAGATATACAATCCAATATGTTAGAAAGATAATTTTTACAATCAATAACCAAAGAACAACGTTGTACAACACCGTGATCAATGTTGTAAAACCAAAGCACATTATTGTCATCTGATATTTTCATGTCTATCTTAATAAACTGGGTAGATCATATGCATGCAAACACTTCGAGATAATCAGAACAGCCCAACAATCCTAAATGCTCTATTACATCTTTCATCAAATTCACGTATGACATTCCTTGATGTAATATTAGTTTTGAAACTTTATATTCCACATAATTATATTTGTCGTTTCAAAATCCACTATGAAACATGCATACAGGAATAGAAGGGCTACATATATGACATTATAAAAAACTATGATATATCAGTGTACATAATATATTTGTATTATAATAATATAGTTATTCATATCTTAGATACGTATGTAGAATATAATGTAATTTCTTAAAATCTTACAATCCATAGTATATAAATTATAACATAGAATATATGTGTATACTTAAATTACATCAGAGTGCTAACCTAATATTACTATCACCAAAATCATGAAAGTGAACATTACATCAAATGAGATTAATAAACATAAAATTACATAATTATTTAGGAAAATTACAAATTTATATAGTGATAAAATATTTAAAAACCATAATATGGAATCATACCCATGATTTGAATATTCAAATAACACTTTTCTATTCGGAATTTGAGATGCCGAATTTGACGTCAAATGAAACTTTATCAATTTTATAATTTAATCTTTTTTTTTCACTTTTCACTAAAAAAAACGTTTTACTATTGTAATATTCTCATCCAGCCGCTTCCTCTCCTGTGCGACATTCCTTCTTCTACACTCTTACAACTTCATTTTTCTTCGGCCTTCATGCTTTATTTTTCTTCATTTTTCTTTACGGGTTCTCATCTTCAGACTTCTCCAGGAAATTATTCGAGCATTTTCTTGCACGTCTTCTCCTCTTCGGCAGTTCGGCTTCTCCATGAAATTATTTTGGGATTCTCTCGCTTGTTCTTTAAGGTTGCTCACTCTTCTCCACACCAAATTCCTCCACTGCTGCTCGGTTGGTGTTAATACAGTGGCTGGTTTTGTCATTGTTAAGGTATATATGTTACCCCTCAACTTAATAGCTAGAGGTTAAGTGCAAGTGCACACTGTCACAAGTAATAATCTGGAAATATTCCAAGTTCGTCTCCATAGGGACTAGTTTTCTTTTAAAATTGATTTTGTAAACTGCTCTAATGAGCAATCGAGTTTGGGAATAAAAATTGGTGGAATTGTTGGAAACACGATTTATACACGAAAATAATAGAATTTAAAAGGTCAACCCCCCTACTTTTGTTTAGTTCTAAAATGATGAATTACACTGAATTTATGCAAACTGGTTCAACTCCTATTCCATACCGCTTTTGGTTTGTTTAGAAGTTTAGGCTAGTGTTTACATATGTCTATGCAACTCTAGAATCCTAAATAAAGCAAGTTCCAACTTACGTTTAACGGGTAAGAAAGCCTATGTCTAGGATCTTGTTTTAGTTCTTATTTCTAAGTAACTTCCCGTTTTACCTTGATGAGATCTGTTTGACTCTAACATTTTCAGAATTAAATTCAAACTAATGTGATTTAAACAAGTGGCCAACAAGAAAATCAACTGGATAAATTGTATCAATCAAGATAAGCAAAGAGAGCGTAATACGCCGTGCTCACTGATAGATGTAATTTATAGTGATAAGAACTAAATCATTTGTAGGAGGGTTGAAGAAACAATTTAGCTACTCATGGAAGTTAAATAAACGACAAAACAAGAGAAGGTAACAAAGTGATGCATTTTCATTGAAATGGAAAGGAAAGTAGAAACTTAGAACAAATAGAAAAATAAAAGAAAATAATTTTAAAAACAATAAAGGAAGAACAAAACTTAGAAAATGGAATTAAAACTTAGAAGCTGAAGTTGACAAGAATTAGAAAGAAAAAGCAAAGCATGGAAAGATAAGATGTCTACAAATGATGCTTGGAGGCTCCTTTTATAGGCCATGGATGTAACAAGTTTTTGAGAAATTCAAGGGAAGTTAGCAACCACTCTTTGTGGAGATTTTAGGAGTCAAATTGAATCTTGGACCAAAAAGTTGTTATTCCCGTTTTGACAATCTATGCCTCAAATGTGGCTGGCACATTAAAACAATTGGTTGGCGCATCCTTCTAATAATGTGGAACTACTTGGCGTGCGGTGTGCCTGACGCATTGTAGTCATCAATTTCCAATTTTCCTCACAAAATAAACAAATTTTCATCAATTAGCCTCTATTTGCTTCTAACTACTTACCTAAGTCCTTGATAACGAAATATGCACAATTTCCATGAATTATATGCATTAACATACATTTTCCATCATAATTAACTCCCAACCAAGCATGAAAACTACTCTTTTTTAGCCTTTAATCAAGTCTTATCAATATATATTCTTTTTTATTAACTTTTTGTGTATTTATATCTTCAATATACTGAAAATAAAATACTAATTTAATTTAGGATGAAGTCTTCTTCTAGTCAAAATGAATTATCTTCAACAAATTCCTCAAATATTGAAGATGAAACAAAACCGTTGTGGTGATATGTGACAAAAAATCAAAGATTAAATGGACGAGGAGGAAATATGAAAGCAATGTAATTTTTTGTCAAGAAACTAAGAAAAGTTCTTATACTAAAGTTAGGGCCCACCTTATGAAATTAAGTGGTTATGGAATTTGAAATAGCATTAGTAGTTTCAATAAAAGATTTAAGATGGGTATAGGGATATTCGTTGCTTAAGCCTCCAAATTGTCCCATTGTCCCATTGTTTGCAACATTTGGAACATGACCTAGTTAAGCTCGAACGATGCAGCTTAGGGTAATGAGTTACTTATTCTTGAGTTTAAATTGTTGAATACATGAGTGACATAGTTCGCATGGCTACATCTTAGTTATCAACTAACATGATCGAATTAGGAACTTCTCCTACTCGATTTGCTCATTCACTACCTATACATCCATTCACCTGTGGATCTTGCGTGGATTCTGAGGATTGGTATGATTAGGTGGACTCAGAGGATTGGGATTCATTTTCATGGTCTCCAGAGGATTGGGATTCATTTTCATGGTCTCTTCAACTTTGTTCTCTTTTTGGTTTTCTACCTGTTTCTTAACCTCTGTGCTCACGCCTTATCCTTCCAAGGGTTATTTCAATTTCTGGATCAAACTCCTACAAGCCAGATCCTGTGTTCATATTCAAAAACTCAACCCTTCGAGATTAGATATAACAATCAAATTCCAAGAACAGAGGTGTGAAATAATCACAATAAGAAACACTTCACTTAAAAAGAAAATAATTTTGAAAAACAAGTCCCCGACAACAACACCAAAAACTTGTAAGGGTTTTCTCTACCATACAAAAATAAGAGACACATGCAAGCATACACGGTCACAAGTAATACAAGGGAGTAATTCCAAAGTCGAATCATCAAGGACTTGTGCTTTAAAAATGATTTTATGAAGTGAAATTGTTCAAAATGCAATTGAGGTTTATGGATAAAAATGTGTGATAAAATTGTGATTTTGGGTTTCAAATATCAAGGTTCTTTATAAAACACAATCTCTCTGCTTCCTGCCTTAGTTTTGAAAGAAATATAGAAAATACACGCTTGAGGAAAAAGTGGCACTACTTAGCTAATTCAGGAAATCTGAGTTCTACTCTTTCACGAACTGCTTTTGGTTGCTGCAGAGTCTGGGGTAGCCTAGTATCATATTTCTATGTGTAGTTACAATCCTAGAGTGTAATTATCAACTCATTTGTTTTTATGGGTTAGAGGGTCTATGTCTAGGACTTTGTTTTATGTGCATGTCTAAGTCACATCCCATATTGGTTTCCTACTATTTTACATATCGTAACCTTCTCAGTATTATGCTTTGGTACATAGATCGATCTCCTAGTGGCCAACTTAATTGAGAAAAGACTTAAAGAAAAGTTTTAAGAAACCAACCTAAAAACGTTCCAGGTGCATTATTGGCTTTTTTCCGACCGCGTTAAAATTAGATAATTTTAGCTAAGACATTCCACAGAGAGGTTGAAAATTAGATTAGTGCATAATTGAAGTAAAGAAGATGCACGAAAACATAAGAGAAGTAATTTCCATTGAATTAAATTAAATAACAACAATGAACAATGAGTTCTAGCTTAACTTTCTTCTCTTTCAAGCTTCAAGGGAGTTTAAACTCGCTAAAGAACGTTAAAGGAGTGAAATAAATGAAGAACAATTTAAAGAACTTAAATTAGAACAAAAACAACACTAGAGTTTTTGAAAATACAAGAAAATAATGAAAGGAAAAGAACTACACGAAATCTAAGACTGAAAATGGATGTTAAAAGCTCTTCAAAGAATCAAGAATGAACAAAATGAACCGGGAATGAGTGCTTGAACTACTAGGGAGGCTCTCCTTATATCCCTCCAAGTCGGTTTGAACTCCCCACCAAAATAGGAGGAAAGGGTTGAGATTCTTCCAACTCAGTTTTTTATTTGGACTGGACTGATTTTGTTCCAACAAAACACATGTAAAATGACTCTTGTGCCCTCCATAAGTAAAACACACGTTTTGAAAAAACTAGCAAAAATGCGTCAGTCGCATAGTTCTTGCAACATGGAAATTATGAGTTTTTGCCAAGTTTGATCACATTTCATCTCAATTTTTCTCAAAACACCATATTTACAAATTACTCAGAAATATTCTCCTCATATTCTATTTTAAGAATATGTAAACACTTTTAATTAAAATATAAAGGAAAAATGTTCGTTTTTATAGTCCTACATGCCTCGACATTAAGGTTTTTGCAACAAAAAGTCAAACCTAATACCCACCTTATGAAATTAAGTGGTCATGGATTGGAATCTATCAGAAAGTTACCACTAAGGATGTTGTTGAAATGCAAAGGTTGGAAGATGAAGTAAAAATTCGAAGCCAAAAGAATGCTAAAAAAAAAATTCATTTACCACATTGCAATCGTGCCCAATCTCAATCTTTTGGAAATATGAGTAGCTATTCTTTTTCAACCCTTGAGCATAAGAAAAGAAAAGGTAATACTGTGCTCTTGGAAAGTCATTTAACATGGCAACTCGTGATGAATTGCATGCACAAATTGCTAGGATGTTTTATTCTTCAGGCCTACCTTTTCATTTGGCTAGAAATTCACATTATATGGGTGCATTTATGTCTGCTACAAATAATCCATTGGCGGATTATATACATGTATGATATAACATGTTGAGAACAACACTTCTTCAAAGAGAAATGAATAATATTGAAAGATTCGTGCAACCTATTAAAAGCACATGGAGTACAAAAGAGAGTAAGTATTGTCAGTAATGGTGATAGCACACTTTGTGAGCTACATTTTAAGAGATTTATATTGGAAATATTTGTTAGTTTTCGTTTCTTCATGACAGATTTAAGCACATAAAATATATTTTGCAGGAATAAAGTATCAGGAAGAAACAAGACATAATTGGATCAAAATGAGAGAAAAAGTAGAGTCAAAGTGACTAAGATGGAATAACAACAAGATTTGAAACCAAAGACCCGAGGAGAGCGTTGAGACGCTATTTGTAGCGTCTCAGCACTACGAACTTAAAACGTGGTTGAAAAATCTATCGTAGCATTTCAATATTGTTTATAGCGTCTCAATGATGTAGAGCGTCTCAACCCAGTCTATAGCATCTCAACGCTGTCATGACATTTTTTTTTATAAGAATAGGTTTTTTTAGTCGCTAAGGGGGAGGAATTGTGGAGAGGTTTTTTGGCAGTTTGGCTTTTTGGTAAATTTGGAAGGCAAGGAGACCATTGTAGAGCTTAGAAAAAAGATTCTCAAGGCTCGAGATCTTTCATTCTTGGAAAATTAAGTAATTTGTTCATAGATTCAATAGGTGAAATCAATTCCCCATCACTTTTATTCTTTCATTGATTTTCTCTTTATTATTGCATATTTATTTGTTTTGATTCTATTCTCCCATTTAATTTGATTCTGTAAATAAATTTCGTGATTGTATCTGTAGTACTTGAGTGAGCTAGAAACTCAATATAGAGGACGATATCGGTATTCACTTACCAATTATATTAAAACTTGACCCATATACTTGCGGTAAGCAATTTCTGCTACAGATGTATGGAACGATTCACAAAGGAGACCTTTAATAAACTTTATGGCAATTACAGAAGGAGGACCAATGTTTCTTAAAGCTGCAAATTACTCTGGTAAAGTTAAAGGTAAATATTTCATAGCGAATTTGATGAAAGAAGCCATTAATGAGGTGGGATCTAAATGTAATTCAAATAATCATTGATAATGCTCCTAATTTCAAAGCTGCAGGACAGGTTATCGAGTCACAATTCCCAAACATAGTCTGGACACTATGTGTAGTTCACACTCTCAATCTTTCTTCGAAGAATATTTATGCTTCAATAAATATTGAAGGTAATGAAGATGTATTTAATGGTGGTTGAATTTCTGAATTTTCTAGTGATGTAATGGTGCTGAAGAATTTTATCATGAATCATTCCATGAGACTTGCTATGTTCAATGAAGTTGTGTCTTTGAAGTTACTTTCAATAGCAGAAACACGCTTTGCATCCACGATTATTATGCTTAAAAGATTTAAGCTCATTAAGAGTGGTTTGCGAGCTATGGTTATTAGGAATAAATTGTCTTGCTACAGAGAAGATGATGTGAGGAAAGCAAAATAGGTGAAGGATTTGGTATTTAATGATATTTGGTGAGATAAGATCAATTATATTCTTTCTTTTACTTCACCTATATATGATATGATTAGAGTTTGTGATACAATAAACCTTATCTTCATTTGGTATATGATATGTGAGATACTATGATTGAAACAGTTAAGGTGGCATTCTACATGCATGAAGGAAAGCATTTGGATGAGGTCTCATCTTTAATTTTATGTGGTGATACATTAAATTCTGATTGATCGTTGGAACAAAAATAACACTCCACTACAGAACACTCTCTAAATTCAAGGTACAATAGAACTACATATTAGATGTTTGTTTATTATTTTTATTTCTAATCACTCTAGAGTTTGATATTTTTTTAAATTTTATCTAGGTATTATAGTGAACAGTGGCTTCAAGAAGACAAGAATTGAGTCCCACAACATAAAAATTTGGAAGTAACCGATGTAGTTATTATGTAAGGGTTAGTTGGGTTAAGTAAGGCCGTAAGGTTGTTTTAGTTATAAGTTGGTTAACCGTGTGGTTAATATGTAGTTATCGTTAGTGTACTGTTAATGTGTCAGCTTTCTCTTTTGGAGGATATTATTCTTTCTTCAAGAAAACACCCGTGTATTGTACACCCATTTTGGTATCAGAGCAGCCCGTTTATGGGGTAGATGGCAGGAAAGAAGTCGATCAACTTGCGCGACTCTTCCCTCGGTAACAAAGAAATGGAGCAACCCTCCATTCTCTCGCCATGAACGTCAACCGCACGCTTGCTGTCGGTTGAAGGGGATGTGAAAACCATCAAGCAGGATGTTGGTGAGATTAAACAAATACTAGAGATTATCCACGACAAGCTTGAAGCAATAAGCGTGCATCAGTTGCCGGTTCAACACACAAATCTGACGTAAGAAAGGATGGATCAACAAGCAAGAATGGATCAAGAAACAAGGGTGGATAACCGTAGACAGGTTTTTCCCCAAGAAAGGCCAGCAGATCCACCAAGAAGACCAATGGCAGTCTGGTTGGGACCAAGAAACTTCCAAGAAACGTGCCTTTTCCCGCAAGAAGTCAATCGCAATCCTTTGTTTCAAAGGCGACGAGAGACCATGTTCGATTCTTCAAGTGACGAAGATGACGAGATCATTGCTTTTGAAGGGGAGCGTTGTGGTAGGTATCCTAACCCAAATAGGATTCAAGATCAGAACGAGTATGACATGAAGATAAAGGGAGGAGTTTCGGCTTGGTGAGACCAACTAGAAGTTAATAGGCATCGTTATGGGAAGCAACCCATCTGCAATTGGGAGCGAATGAAAAAGCTCATGCGTGAACGATTTCTACCAATTAATTTTGAACAAGTTCTGTACAAACTATACTAGAATTGTCGGCAAGGAACAAGATCTGTAGCTGACTATTCTGAGGAGTTTCGTCATTTGGGTGCAAGAACCAATATTTTGGAAAGCCAACAACATTTGGTGGCTCGATTCATTGGTGGGTTGCGTTCGGACATTAAAGAACAGATTGCTTTGCAACCAATTGGTTATCTCAATGAGGCAATTTCTACCGCAACCACCATTGAAGAGCAGGTGGGCAGTCGTTTCAAGAAGCAATATGCTCGCCGCGACACTTGGGACCAGGGGGTACATCCAAACGGTCCAATCCTCCGGGCGACAATACCTCTTCCCCAAACTCTTCAGCAACTGCCCCTAAAGGTAAGTCCCTCGATACCAAAATTGGTGTACAATACACAGGTGTTTTCTTGAAGAAAGAATAATATCCTCCAAAAGAGAAAGCCAGCAACTATTTTAAAGAGAAAGCTAGCACATTAACAGTACACTAACGGTAACTACATATTAACCACACGGTTAACCAACTTATAACTAAAACAACCTTACGGTCTTACTTAACCCAACTAACCCTTACATAATAACTACATCAGTAACTCAAGAGAGAATGAATGTCTTAAAAGATATTTGAGTATAAATGAGAGCGCACAAAAGTACACTTGGAGTTCGCCAATTTCTCTACAATGTATGTAGAGTTTGCTGGCTATGATTTTATATGTGAAAGGTACTCTATGGATCCTAAAAGTTGGTGGGTATCCATGGTGCCTATGCACCAATTTTGCAGACATTAGCTATGAACAACCTTCATCTTCCTCATGTTGTAAGCGAAATTGGAGTACATGTTCATTTATGAATTCTTTAAAGAGGAATAAGATGACACATCAATGTGCAGGAGACTTGGTGTGTATCCATAGTAATCTTGGTCTTTTATCAGGAAGAATTCCAGGATATGCAAAAGGAAATACAAAATTGTGGGATATTGTTGAGGATTCTTTTGATCCATTTGAGGATGTAGGCATGCTTAAATAGCTAATCTATCTTTGGATGAGGCAGAATTAGAAGTTGTAGTGATGTAAACTAATGAGAGAGTTTTTTTTTGTTAAATGAATCAATGCCTTTTAATGAATTAGAGCAGCCTCCTTTTATAGGAGGAAGACTGTCAGAATTACAAAGGAAGAGAAAATAGTAGTTGGTTACTTAACAGAATGGTTAAAGCTTAACAAACTTTATAACTAAAGATGTTCTACCTAACCAAATAACTAAATAGACATTCTTGGTTACATCAATTTCCTTCCCTCTTAAAACAAAACTCGTCCTCGAGTTTAAAAACTGTGGAGTTAGAAGGCTATGAACAATCTTCAAAATGGAAACTTTTGGAAACTTTGATTTTTCTTGTGATTCAAAAATACTCCAACTAAAAACTCCTTTTTGAACTTCTCAAAACAAAAATACTCCTCATATCTACATTCTTGAAGTCTACTGTGAGGGAAAGACTTTATCGTATTTTCTTGTAGCCAACGTTCTTGAAGTCCGACTAGAGAATAAACACTTTGTTGTTGATATCTCCTTGCTTGTGGATTAGATAGTTGTTTTCTTTCAAGACTATTGTTGTAATTACCCTCTATTGTTTCTTCTCAATAGTGTACAAGGGTTGGTTTAGTCCCAATACTGTACTTTCTCAAAAAACAAAATCTCCCTCCATTATGTTCAAACTTGTTTGTAGTACTTCTTGGCTGAACAAAATGTTTGGTTTAACTAATGGCTTACCATTTATAATAAGTTTATTGATGTGGAAGAAACCTTCATCACCTTCAATTTTTGCACTCCTATAGAAATTGATTACGCTTGTTTACATGCGTAAAAAGAAGGTTTTAGATGCTGTTTTTACTATGTTTCAGCTTTGTTTCGGATTTTTCTCGATCGTTTGAGTTCCAATTCATGCAAAATTCATATACTATGGTTTGTGGATGGCTTATATTGTATTTATGACATTTTAGGACCATTTGGGAGTGCAAATTAATCAAAAGAAGCAAAAAGACGAAAAAGTTACATGGGAGGCGCCAGGCGCCTGGGAAGCCTGCAGAAAAACAGGTTTTCTTCCAACTTTGCCCTTAATGAAACGCGTCTTCCAATGCGTTTTGGTGGTTCCAACCGATGCATACGTGTAGAAGAAGTGTTCCACTATCAGTTTGAGCACGATTTGGTCAGTCAAAAGAGTTGGAAATGAGTGATTCACCATCGTTTTAGGACCTACCTAACCAATTCTGCACAGCTATAAATTCCAGCAACTTCTCCACCGAAATCATCAAGCCTTGCTTCCTTCTCTTGATCATTTTTAGTGTTTCTTTGTTGCTTTCTAAGTACTTTTGAGTTGCTTTCATTAGTTACTTTTGGTTTTTAAATCCCGAGCACTTTACATTCTTTTATTGAGCTTGTTTTGTTTCCATTTGTACTTAGTCATTTTTTCTACTTATTCAAATATATAAAAATCTAGCACTTTGCTTATTCTCTCTTTGCCTTTACTTTATTTTCAGTTAAGAGAGTTGTGTTTTTGGAGGAAAGAGCACGTGACACTCTCCCTTGCTTGAAAGAGAAGGGCGAAGCTCTCAATCCCGATAAAAACTCTCCATTAGATAACTTTTGTTTTTCACACATGCATTCCACATTCAACCATTTTACTTGCTGTATTTTCTTCAATATGTCTTTCTAAATTCCCGTCTCTAGCCCGGTTATGGATAGTTAGCCTTTTATGTCTAAAAAGGGTTGCTAAGAAGTAGTGTTTTTACTTTCCATTCATTGCTCAACATGTTTTCCCAAAAAGTTAGGATTTAGAGAAGGCCACTGTAAGTCTTAACAAGTCAATACTGAAAAGGTTGCTTATTTGCATTGTTGAGTGATTAAACCGAGGAGAGGAGCGCCTTAGACATAAGGGTTCCGCTTAAGTAGCCTAGACATAGGACCTTAACCCGAGGTTGCGACTATTTCCATCCTAAAACTAAGATATATCTCATAATAGACATATTAGGGAATGTCTTAGGACTTTGAACTTGCTTAGACATAAGTAAAGTGAAAAGCGTAGTCGTTAGTTTCTAAAGTAAAATGCATATTATCCTTAGCGTGTCCTTGATTCTTTGTTGGCTAACTTGAAGTAAATCGGGCTAGGTTTTATTATTATAAGTCCAAATCCCAAATCCAAAACCATTATTTGTGACCACTTCCCATTTACAAGAATCACTCATTTCAACATTCACTATTCTTTAAAACTTCAGAGTTTGGAAATTGTTTAGAAGTCCTTGAGGATCGATACTTGGATACTCCATCCATTTTATATTACTCTGACAGGTGTGCGCTTGCATCTATATAATTGTTACCACGCTTAGCGCGTGCGTTCAGCAAAAACATCCCAGTCAGAAATCTTCTTCAATATCATCAAAATAATCTACAAACCGACAAAAACACTCTTCTTTGCTGAAAAAGTTGGATTCTTGAAGCAATAATCCTTCCATTTTGCATTTTTAAGGCCTATCGTAGTGGAAAAAATTCAAAGTATTTTCTGTGGATGAGTTTCTCTATTCTTGGTGTCGTCTTGTTGTTAATATAGGTTGATATTTTCGTTCTTGATGAAGATTATTGTCGTTACCTTTTGTATCATAAAATTGTGGTTGGTTGGGTCTAATCAATCGTCTATTTTCCACCAAATCCAGGATCTCATCTTCCTCACTTGACGAATCTTAATGTATTTCGTCTCTCCTTTGAAACAAAAGATTTCGATTGAATTCTTGAATTCTTGCCAATTAGCTCGTAGTTCTTGCAGAATTCTTGGTTCAAAAATAGGTTCTTAGAATCTTCTTGGTTGGTGTTGAAGAATTTTAATGCCTTGTCCTCTTCGTTGTTCTTCTGGGCCAAATCTTGATTGATTTTGTTGCAAGTTTAAATCTTCGAGTCGCCAAGATATTTTACTCAAAAGTTGTTGTATCTCACCTACATTCCTTTGGATATCTTCTATAGCTCCTTCAATCGATAGCAAGAATTTGGTTGTGGCTTGTGGTGAGAGGGCAGTGGTTTGATCCACCTCTTTTCCGACAAAAGAAGTATCTCCTACGGTATTGGTGGGAGATTTTATGACAAAAATTAGTCCAAGAATCTTTGTGCTCTGATAGGTGTAAACCAATGAGAGAGTTTTTTGTTAAATGAATCAATGCCATTTAATTAAATAGAGTAGCCTCCTTTGAGGAAGGCTGTCAAAATTACAAGGAAAGAGAAAATACCTTTCGTCCTTCTATCTACGCAATTCTTTGTCTTCGTTCGTGATCATGTTGGGCGAAAGGTAGTTGTAGAGGAGCGGCTGTGAAACGGTGATTCCCCCCTTTCCATTGAAGTAGGGAGGACATCCTTCCCCACCATTCTGGCCTATTATTGATAGGGATTTGACCGATGCTGAAGGTAGCTTGCTTACCAAGCCACCCACTTGAGAAGCTAGTCGCCATACTATTTAACATAACCGTTAAAGCCTAACAAACTTTATAACTAAGGATGTTCTAACTAACCAACTAACTAAAACAAACATTCTTAGTTACATCATGTAGTTTTTACTAGGAGTCAAATGAATGAAGAAGATGACAATGTTAGAGAAAATGTGTAGAAACTTGTTTGATTTTAATTTCTAGTTTTTGTATGGAAAAAATGTTTTATTCGATATTTGATATTGTTGGCATTGATTATTGTAGGAATGTTACAGTATCTATGTTAATGTTTAAATGTAAAATTTACTTTAAAAGTATTAAATAATGATAATATTTTGAAATATGCACATATATATATTAAAAAAAATTAACATGTCCCCAACTTAGAAATTGGTGTGACGCCGTGTCATGTTTGTGTTCGCGTGTCCGTGCCTGTGCTTCTTAGACGACGAGCAAGGACAAAAACTCAAAACAACTTGTGAACCACGAATTAGAGACTTACAGTTGGCGATGACAACATTAGAAGCACCGATTGTGGCGACGATGGCGGTAGTGGCGGTGAGCGACTGTTGTGGTAGTGGCGACAGTCAGAAATACAAAATATTAAGTTTTCAAACCTCAAAACCCTAAAGGCTCAAAAAATTCTCAATTCACAAAACTTAGGAAAAGACCAGTGTAAAGATTAAGGTTTTAGAGAATCAGATGATTCTGGTATCATTCGAAGAATATATATAAACAAAAATACAAGGTTAACCTTAGTAAATAAGGTAAAATAACGATAAAGGACAATTAATACAGATTATTACAATAATATAAAATAATATAAAATATTTTAATATACATACTCTAACAGTCAGTAACCATTAACTTTTAAATTTAGAAAGTAAAAATTTTATATGAAACTTAATTTTTAAATTAAATATTCAAAATTCTTATGTTATTATTATTATTTAATATTTATTATGCATATTATAAGTCAATAATAAACAATATTTTTATTTACGTTTTGGACAAGAACGGAGATGAGAAAAAACTTGTTTTTGTTGTTTTCAAAATTTCTATACAATTTTGAGAATGTTTCTAAAACAATGAAAAGCAACAAACATAAATAGTTGTCACTTAGGTTCTTAACAAAATTGGAACAATATACAAAAAATGGGAACCTTATTAAACAGACCCTAATCAACAGCATCAAACATTCCAAGTTCTCATATTTAATTTTGCAATAGCTGCTCTTTTAAAAGTACAATTGTACAACAATACTAAACAAAGTCAAAGGTCTTATACAAAGATTATACAATGAAAATGCAAAGGAAAATCAAAAGCTTCATTCTTTGAACAAAATCAATGCAAGCAAATCCATTAATTGACAGAAAAATACAACTGGCACAAAGGCTTCTATGAACAAATGAATTCAATGACAAGTGCTTATAACAACTAAGAAAAATTTTAACTACATGAGGAAATTGAAAAATTATAGAAGTGTAATCTCAAGCTTGTCACAGATGAGACATAAATTGTTCTCTCTTTTGCCAACAAAATTGAAGGGATTCAGCTTGTACCAGCTTATCACCAAAACCAAATTTATCAAGTTCCGAGGTTTTGGAAGGCAAGGGAATTGAGATTTTTGCCTCAATGATTTTAATTATTAAGAAAAAGCATTCAAGTAATAGAGTTAGATTGAGTCTCTCTCTACTTAGCCCAAGCAACTGCATCAATCTCGGTTTGGGCACTTCTATACAACTCCAACCTTTTCGCGATTGAGGTTCGGCGTTGCATGATGGCGGGATCCTCGTCCAACATTTTTCCTAATTGTCTAGACTGTGCAAAAAAAAAAAAAAAGAAAAATTAGAAAGAACTGCAGTTCCCAGTTTTTGTACACCTATTTATATAGGTTATTTATTTATTATTATTATTTTTTTGAGAATCGAGTTTTTCATTGAGAAAAATGGAAAATATAAGGGAATACCAACGGAGGCCCACCTAATTAAAGAGTCTTCAATCCAAAAGAATAACTCCTATTTATATAGGTAAAATTCGATTGTAGACCTTTTGAACTTGAGTTTTAATTTTTTCCTCATCTTCCATAAGGATCCTTATATCATTATTCAGATTAAAGTTTACTAAATGCATCCCTACCATTATTGGAAATCAAGAAAAGTCTAAAATATTACCTACACTGCAATTAATAATTCTTTATGGTCACAAAAATCCGACAATAATTATTAATTGCACTCTAAAATAAGATTAGTTCCAACTCCTTTTTGACTTTCAATCGACATAATGCTGCTCAAAAAGCTTCATTAAATTCATGTTTCTCAACCAATTGGCTTGCTATACTCCAATGTCACTAAAACAAAATGTCACCTCATCGAGCTCATTAGCGACATCTACAAATATAGCTTGCAATGTTCAAACTTATGTTTCTCTCAATGTCTTATAAGCTTTAACCAAAGCGTAAAGGCAACAATGACGCTTTAATAAATGTAGAGTTTAAATTGAAAAGAATGTGCTAAAAGCATAGGGATACTGTTTATTTGCTATTTAATGTGGAGAGACACAAGATGAAGAGTTTCTTACCTCCTTTGTACCCAATTCTGCGAAGAAATGATCGAGCAAACTGCGTTTGGCCTCCCGAACTTGACAATATACTATTGATTTTGGAATTGAATTCCTCAGAGTCCCACAAACCATATTGACATAGGCCAACACCGTGGATCCTGCAAAGAAGGGGCAAGCCTTAATTGCCATAAAACAAACTACTTCAAGTGCTTACACTATTCACTTTTTTCAAAGTAAAGTCCTTGAGTTCATATCGACTCGAGAATTAGAGGTCACCAATAATTCATGTCTTGTGCTAAAAAGAATAGTATGCTAAACAGATGGTGCCTAAAACATTTGGCATTCATCTTAGTTTAGGATTGATGGGGTCTAGTCTATAGTGTACAGGTCATTTTAGTTCGGAATTTCTGCTTACCAACTCGCCGAAGATAAGAATCATTATATCTATCAAAAATTGAATGTGTTGGATTTCCACCCTTTTCAACATCTTGAGGAAGCTTGCGAAAAAATTCGACAGTTAAGTAACCACATTCCATATCCACTAGCTGTAAGGTGGCCCTCTTGCTTTCTTCCTTCATCCTCTCTAATGAGTCGATAGCTGCCTTTGAAACCTCCACTCTCAAAGTAGGATATTGCTTTAATTCCTAAATGAGAACAAAGGGAAATAAGGAAAATAAGTCGGTCTTCTATAATTAAAAGAGAGAGAGAGCATGGTTAACTACTCACCATAGTCTCACTGATTGACTTCTGAACTAACTCTTTGAGAAGAGAAAAAACCTGCAGTTATAAATATAGGTGTGGAAGAAAAATTAAGAAAAATCGAGTAGAAATTAAATAATTAAAAACCCTTCGACAAAACACGATAGCTAAGAAATTACTACGAATTAGAGACTGGAGGAATTTAAATAATGCCAATGGTTAAGTACTCGTATCATCATCACATTTCCAAAAACTTGTGAGGTCAGAATAAACTTGAGGTCTTTAAGTGCAAGAGTTGCATAACATCTCCAGCTATTTTTTCCACATAACAAAATAGTCAAACATGAGAAATTAACTAAACTGACACAGAACGGAGGGCAAAGTTAGGTTGATAAAAAAAATCTACCTATGTTGTTGAAACAGATAAATTGATGCTCAAAGACGTGGTTGCAGCAAATCAAAAACATGATATAGGGTGAATGACCTTGTTACAGAAGTAAAAAGGTGGCTTATGATATAACGTGAGGCTAAGTTACCAAATGAGGCGTATTTGCTTAAATAGAAAATGATACTATTGCAAGGAGGTATATAGAAAATAATATAATATGGTGACAGAAGAGAAAGCCAATAAATTATGAGAGAATTAAAAAAATGCACAGACTTGTCGCCACAATTTTATAAATTTCATCAAAACTATAATGATAAAAAAACTAATTCATTACATCTTGCAATAGTGAAAAGCAACCATGGAGACCTGTTAATAGGCTTGATCTGTTTGTTAGACAAGTAAAAGCTACAACCTAATTACCTCTATAAACTTCCTACTGAACTTTTGCCACCATCATTACAACGTGGGAGACAATAACTCCACCTCAAACAATACTCACATAAAATCCATACAATTTTCATTCCTAGAGCATTGAACTATTTCAATGCAATTCCTTCCATTCGTATAATGTATATAAGGATGGAAATTCCCGATCAACATTATTCTAGTTATTCAATAGGTTTTAGAGGTGCCTGCCATTCTCCTGTACGCATGAATTGAACTATTTCCCCTCTCAACTCCATTTCTCCTAATATACAATTGTCACTCAACTTCCAAAAAGCACACCTTAACAGAAATAACTAACAACTAGCCTCAACTAACTGCCACTAGTACAAGGTCATTCCGTTCTTCAGGCATAAGTAAACCACCCATCAACACCTTCTCCCTGCCAATAGATTCATCTTACCCCCATTTTAGTTATGATGAGCTAAGTAAAGAGGGTTACCGCATCCACAGCTGCCTCAGCAGGACCTCTAATGGTTACCAAGGAAGATTCAACAAGCCGGCGATACCCTTGCTCCGGTGCAATTAAATGAGGTTGGTATCCATCTGCTTCTGTTATTATCTTTCGAACATTTTCCATGGAAAGATGCTTGTCAAATTGCAGTCTCTTTAAAGCAGCTGGGAATTGATTGTCAAACACAGCATAGATTTTGTCTCCACCTGATCGTCTGGAGGATCAAATACAGTTAGAAAGGCAATCATCATGGATATAATTAAAACCACTTATAAATAACAGAATAAGCAATTGAGAATCACATATACATACACGCCATCTAGATGTTCTTTAAATATCTGATCAAAAGTGCGACAAATTTCCATGATCATATATAATTTTCCCTGCATTTGGAGGGATTGGAGGGATGCAACGTTACAAGTTCTTTCATACAACATAATATTTTTAAAAACAGCTTGTAATCCATACAGGAATGGAAAAAGAAAGAGGTTGAAAAAGATAAATCTACGAACTACACCGGTTTACTAAATATCCTATGATTCTTTACCACAAGTCTTTCTTTTTCATTCAGTTGTCTCCTCTCTCGTTTTTTTGGTTTCATTTTTGAATTAGCGAATTCTTAATGAAGTATATATTTTTTTTTTAAACAAGAAACAAACTTTTCATTAAAAATTTAAAAATATGAAAAGGAAGAAAAATGTATATTATTCAAGATAAAGTGATCATTCTTTCACACATGTTATAGATTCATTTAGATGTTCCATTATGTTTGTCTAAGAATTTTTTTTTTTTAATTTTATACATTTCCAAACTTGCATAGTCGTGTGAGAATCCCTTTCACAAACATTCAAGACGGTACAAGAAAAACTGCAAATCACATCTACCAGGCACTTGTTTCTGTTAGTCAGTTGCAGCAGAAAAAATGGCTTCAAAAGAATCAAAACTGAATAAAAAATAGACAATTTTAATTCTTACTCCGGTATCAGTAGCAATAGGTTTTCCAAGACGGCTCAATTCTGCCTCCAATTCTGCAATCGTTTTGTTGATAAGAGACTGAAGGCCTGGAATTCTAGACTTGATGACAGTTTCCAGATGCTGAATTATTATTATTTGTTTTTTTGGCACCCACATTTTTCAAATTAGTCAACCAAACAAGACTAGCAAACGTCAGAATAAGGAATAATTTACTGGCAGTTCAAAAGAGAAAAAATGGAACAGTTTTCCAAATCTTCTTTGTTCTTGAAAAAAGGTGAAACAAGTATTATAAGATGTTGTCATACATATAAAACATACAAAGAAGGCAAAATCGAATAATTCAAATGAAAATTCAAACCCAATGGAAAAATTTGTACCTTTGAAAGCATCTTCCCTAAATGTTCAGAACCCATCCTACTAGCCATGTGCTTGTACTCTGGACTAGTAGCAAAATATTCACGCTCTCTACGACGAGCTGCAATCATATCAACGCTTTTATTTATATCAGCTTGTGAACGATTAACAACACCAATCCAAGGAAACTGCAGTTTATACGATTTTCCTTCCAGGATCTGCAAAATAAAAGGCAAACGAAAAGGAAAAATGCATCAAACAAAACTTGAGCATTCAGATATCCTGAGTAAAAGGAAGATTTAATCACCCAAAAGTGACTTCTTCGTGCAACATGCTGCAACCATTTTCATTTGATATTCATACTCATCTGATTAAAAGTTTGAAGGGAAAAAAGCAAAGAAATAAACCATGCTCATCTGATTAGCCGCATCTACAAAGCCACTGTGCAAGTTAATTCATGATATAGGTTAAATTTAAGAGAATAAAAAATATTCTTCTATACTCAAATTGTGCAACTTAGGTCTTCTTATATAGGAGAAAGACCTACTTATATACGCATCAAACAAAACTTTAGCATTCAGATATCCTGAGTAAAAGGAAGATTTAATCACCCAAAAGTGACTTCTTCGTGCAACTTGCTGCAACCATTTTCATTTGATATTCATACTCATCTGATTAAAAGTTTGAAGGGAAAAAAGCAAAGAAATAAACCATGCTCATCTGATTAGCCGCATCTACAAAGCCACTGTGCAAGTTAATTCATGATATATGTTAAATTTAAGAGAATAAAAAATATTCTTCTATACTCAAATTGTGCAACTTAGGTCTTCTTATATAGGAGAAAGACCTACTACAACAAGAATAGGAAACCTACCCCATAAAGGAATAGGAGACCTTACTACTACAAGAAAAGAAATAAAAGGTATAAAGATTTAAAAAGACAACTAATAGATGTTTATATATTTTAACACTCCCCCTCAAGCTGGTTTAAAGATGTTTTCCATGGCCAGCTTGTTGATTAGTTTATCAAATTGCTTCTTTGGAAGTCCCTTGGTGAGTACATCAGCAACTTGCTTTGTTGTTGGAAGATAAGAAGTACATATTGTACCTGTATCAATCTTTTCTTTAATGAAATGTTTGTCAACTTCAATATGTTTTGTTCTGTAGAACTGGATTATGAGCTACAGATATGGCAGTCTTATTTTCACAATAAATTCGTATAGGTGTTGTCTGAGGAAACTTCAATTCTTCAAGTATCCTTTTTATCCATATACCTTCACAAATTCCATGGGCTAAAGCTCTAAACTCCGCTTCAGCACTACTCCTAGCCACCACATTTTGTTTTTTGCTTCGCCATGTAACTAGATTTCCTCCAATTAAAGAACAGTGACCGGATGTAGATCGCCTATCCGTAACACTTCCAGCCCAGTCTACATCAGTATACACTTCTACTTGAGAATGATTACTCTTTTTGAATAAAATACCTTTTCCAGGAGTTCCTTTTAAATATCTCAAGATTCTATAGGCAGCTTCAAAATGAATCGGTCCAGGTGCATGCATAAATTGTGTTAAATTATAGTTTATTTTATTTTAAAGGTTTCCTATTTTATTTAGGTTAGGGTTTTATTGTTCTAATAGGTAAGTATTTCTTTATCCTAATAGGCAAGAATTTCTTTTTAGTTTCTTCTTTGTGACTGTTATTTATATAGTCTTGTATCAATCATTTGGAGTAATCAAGAATGAATTATTTTCTTTTCTTATTATTAGAGATCTAGGTTTATTCTAAAATTTTTTTAACATAGTTTTTGTGCCCATTAGGGTTTTGTGCCCATTAGGGTTTTGATGCCCATTAAGTTTTTTGTCCATTAAGATTTGGTTCATTACTGCCGCCGCTCAACACACGACCACCGCTGGCCGCCGCTGACCACTGCCGCCCACCACCGCCGGCCACCGCCGCCGCCGCCGTTTGCTGATTCGTCAGCGCTGCTGATTTTCGAGTACTGTTCGTGGGTTTCGTCTCGCCGTCCTTCGTCACCGACAACGGTCACCGTCACCGCTGTTGTTCGTCGCCACCACCCTTGCCGCCGTCGTCCTTTGCTGTTACGTCCGGTCCACTTAACCCGATTCGTCCAGTTCGGTTCAGATAGTCTGGTTCAATTGGTTCGGTTCACTTGGTTCGGTCCAGCCAGTTCGGCTCCTTTAGGCTCGATTCAAATCGTTGTTGGACTGGTTCAGCGTTTTTTCAGTCCGGTTTAGTTCATTGTCGGATCTTTCGACAGGTTTCAGTTCGTTTCAGTCAGATTTGGTTCGGTTTGGAATATTTTGGTTCGATTCAACTGTTTTTGATTCGGTTCAGCCCTCTTTCGGTTCGGTACAGTACTGATTTTTCAGTTTTGGATCTCCATTTTTGAGTTGCAGTTTAGTCTTGGTACCAATGTCACAGTCGTCTAAAATTACAAAAAACTTGGACATAAATGAGATCAAACAATTAAGGAGCTTCTTAAAAACTTTGGATAATGCTCCTAGTCAAGGTACAAGTTCGGTAACTTTGACGAGTACAACTTCCCAGCCTAAACTTTGTACCTGGATTATTGATTCTAGTTCAACAGACCATATGACGAATAGTAGCTGTCATTTTATCTCTTATAGTATTTGTCCGAGCAATAAGAAAATTTCTACCGCAGATGGTACCTTGGTAACAGTAGCTCGTCAAGGAGACATCAAGATAAATTCAAACATTACTTTAAAGAATGTGCTTCATATACCATGTTTAACTGTTAATTTGATATCGGTAAAGAATTTGATCAAAGATTTAGGTTGCAGAGTAACTTTTTCTGATTCTTCTTGTATTTTACAGAACCAGGGTAAGGGGAAGATTATTGGACTTGCTAATGAAAAAGATGGACTTTATTATCTTAATGAACTTGTCGGTTAGACTAGTGTTCCAGTCTCCTTCACCTCACAAACTCATCATCCTTCAAGTAAGCTTTTGTTGAATCATTATAGACTAGGACATCCTTCATTTCGAACTCTTAAAATATTGTTTCCCGATCTATTCCAAAATCTTAATCCTGAGTCAATTCACTGTGAAGTTTGTGAAATCGCTAAACACAAGCGTGTACCCTTCCCTAGTAATAATAAACGAATATCAGTTCCCTTCTCTCTTATTCATACTGATGTGTGTGGTCCCTCAAATGTTCCAAATGTTTTCAAATTTCGTTGGTTTATTGTGTTCATTGATGACTGTACTCGAGTCTCATGGGTTTATCTTTTAAAACAAAAATCTGATGTTGGTTCTACCATTCAAACATTCTTTCATATGATAGAAAACCAATTCGGAATCAAACCCAAACGATTCCGTTCTGACAATGCTCGAGATTACTTCAATCAAAACTTAACATCCTTCTTTCAAAAACATGGAGTCATCCATGAGTCATCTTGTGTGGACACTCCTCAACAGAATGGAGTGGCCGAAAGAAAAATTGGTCACATCCTTTCTGTGACACGTGCCATTCTTTTTCAAAGAAATTTTCCTAAATCCTTCTGGGGGGAAGCTGTGTTAACATCCACTTATTTAATCAATCGGTTACCATCTGCTACTCTAGACCATAGAACTCCTATGAATATCCTATCAAAATATTATCCTGATTTTCGAACAACAAATAACTTGACTCCTCGAGTATTTGGTTGTGTAGCCTTTGTTCATGTTCACAGTCATCAGCGAGGTAAACTTGATCCACGAGCACTCAAGTGTATTTTTGTCGGATACTCGAACACTCAAAAGGGATATCAATGCTATCATCCTCCTTCAAAAAGGTTCTTCATCTCTACTGATGTTACCTTTTATGAAGACACCAGCTTCTTTACCTCACCTTATCTTCATAGGGAGGAACTATTATTGGAAGATAAGGATTTGCCCATTCCCAACCTCACATTTCCTATATCAAATCCTTTACCACCCTTAGACACCTTACTAGGACCATCTAACCCTTGTACTACTACACCATTACAGGTTTATTCAAGAAGGAACACTGAAAAAGATAAGCACGTCCAAGAGTCTGAACATATCCCTGTAACTGAAATTGACGAGAAAATAATCAATGATGAATTAGACATTATAGTATCTACTAATGATGAGTCAAACATTACAATATCTGCTAATGATGAGTCAGACCTGGATTTGACGATTGCTTTAAGAAAGGGAAAACGGACTTGTACTCAGTATCCATTGTCTCACTTTGTATCATATGACAAACTTTCAAGTCAGTACACAAGTTTTATGGTTAACCTTACTCAGATAAATATTCCAAAAACATATATGGAGGCAATACAACATGAAGAATGGAGGCAAGCAATGAATCTTGAAATGGAAGCTTTAGAAAAAAATAAAACATGGGAGTTGGTTACTATGCCTAAAGATAAGAAAACTGTAGGATGTCGATGGATATATACTGTAAAGTATAAAGCAGATGGAACACTCGAGAGGTACAAAACATGGTTGGTTGCTAAGGGATATACTCAAACATATGGAGTTGATTACCTTGAAACCTTTGCGCCTGTTGCCAAGATGAACACAGTACGAATACTTCTATCTCTTACTGTAAATCATAGATCGGACATGTTACAATATGATGTAAAAAATGCTTTTCTACATGGTGATCTTGAAGAAGAAATTTATATGGAGATTCCACCTGAATATCAGCAAGCAGGAAATAAAGTTTGTAAATTAAAAAAGGCGTTGTATGGATTAAAGCAATCTCCTAGGGCATGGTTTTGTAGATTTTCTCAAGTCATGAGGAAGATGGACTATAAACAAAGTCAAGGAGATCATACATTGTTTATAAAACATTATGCTACAGGGGGAGTAACAACATTGATTGTTTATGTGGACGATATTATCGTCACTGGCAATGATAATAATGAGCAAGAGAAACTGATAAAGTGTTTAATCCAAGAGTTTGAAGTTAAAGAATTAGGAAGACTGAAATATTTTCTTGGGATAGAAGTAGCCTATTCTAAACAAGGCATATTCTTATCACTGCAGAAATATGTGATTGACTTACTTTCTGAAACAGGAAAGCTTGGCAGCAGACCAATAGGAACGCCGATTGATCAAAACCATAGATTATGTGCATCTGAAGAGAGTCCTCCAGTAAATAAGGAAACTTACCAGAGGTTAGTTGGAAAATTAATATATCTTTCTCATACGAGACCAGATATTGCGTATGCTGTAGGAGTGGTAAGCCAATTTATGCATAGTCCAAAAGAAATTCATCTTCAAGCTGTGTACCGAATACTCCACTATTTAAAGAACTCCATTGGGTGAGGATTGTTGTTTAAGAAAGGCGAGAAACTCAATCTAGAAGTTTATACAGATGCAGATTATGCAGGATCGATAGACGATAGAAAATCCACTTCTGGCTATTGTACTTTCTTTGGTGGGAACTTAGTGACATGGAGAAGTAAAAAACAAAATGTAGTTGCAAGATCAAGTTCAGAAGCGGAATTTAGAGCAATGGCATTGGGCATCTGCGAATTACTGTGGATAAAAATTATTTTAGAAGATTTGAAGATTCCATGGGAAGGGCCTATGAAACTTTATTGTCATAACAAGTCTGCCATCAGTATTGCACATAATCCAGTTCAACATGACAGAACCAAGCATGTTGAAGTTGATAGACACTTCATAAAAGAGAAGTTAGATAGCGGCCTCATATGTACTCCATTTGTACCAACAAACAATCAAATAGCAGATATTCTTACAAAAGGATTGAACACCAACAACTTTGAGCATTTGGTTAACAAGCTGGGAATGGAAAATATTCATTCACCAGCTTGAGGGGAGTGTTAAATTATAGTTTATTTTATTTTAAAGGTTTCCTATTTTATTTAGGTTAGGGTTTTATTGTTCTAATAGGTAAGTATTTCTTTATCCTAATAGGCAAGAATTTCGTTTTAGTTTCTTCTTTGTGACTGTTATTTATATAATCTTGTATCAATCATTTGGAGTAATCAAGAAAGAATTATTTTCTTTTCTTATTATTAACAAATTGACTTACCATACTTACAGAAAAGGCAATATCAGGTCGTGTATGAGATAGATAGATCAATCTTCCCACAAGTCTTTGATATCTTTCTTTGTCTTTTACTTCTTTTGCATTAGCTACTTGTAATTTCAGGTTAGGTTCAATAGGAGTTTCTGCAATCCTGCAACCAAGTAGGCCTGTTTCTCCAAGTAAGTCAAGAACATATTTTCTTTGATTAACGAAGATACCTTTCTTTGATCTTGCGAATTCCATCCCTAGGAAATATTTCAATGTTCCTAAGTCCTTGATTTGAAACTCACTTGCAAGATTTTTCTTAAGATCAGTTAGTCCTGCTTCATCATCACTAGTGAGAATAATATCATCTACATAGACAATTAAAATTGAGATTTTATTATTATAGTGTTTATAAAATATAGTATGGTCAGCTTGACTCTGAAGAAATCCATAGCTAAATACGACTTTTCCAAACCGCTCGAACCAAGTTCTCAGAGATTGTTTGAGGCCATAAAGAGATTTTTTCAATTTGCAAAATTTATTAAATCCGAGCTCCTTTTCAAAACCTGGCGGTAAGTTCATAAAAACCTCTTCTTCGAGATCACCATTAAGGAATGCATTTTTCACGTCAAGTTGATAAAGAGGCTAATCTGAATTAACTGCAAGAGACAAAAGAATTCTGATAGAATTAATTGTGGCAACAGGAGCAAATGTTTCTTGATAATCAATCCCATAGGTTTGAGTGAAGCCTTTAGCTACCAATCTAGCCTTGTATCTATCAATACTCCCGAGTCCCATCTACATTACATTTTATGGTAAACACCCATTTACAACCCACTGGTTTCTTATCTTTTGGAAGCTCCACTATCTCCCAAGTATTATTATGCTTTAGAGCATTCATCTCTTCTACAACTGCTAGTCTCTAATTTGGATCTCCTAAAGCATCATGTATATTCCTTGGAACAAACAAATCAGTTATCCTAGATGTGAAAGCCCTATGACTATTTCATAACTTTTGGTATGAGATGTAGTTAGCAATAGGGTATTTAGTACACCTTCAAACACCTTTTCTAATTGCTATTGGAACATCAAGGTTAGAGACAACAGGTGTAATAGTTGAAGAAGTAGGAATAGAATAGGTTACCAGTATTTTCAATTCCATTTCTTGGAGTCTCAGATTGGCTCTGTGAAGGATTAACTATTTGGTCTTCATTTATTTGATTGAATTTTCTTCTAGAATAAAATTTAAACTAAAAAACTTGATGAGTAGAATCATCCCGTAGTATTTCTTCCCCTGAATGAGAAGTTTCTACACTAGGTATCAAAGGACTAGTAGAATTGGGAGAAATAGTACTAGAAAGAGGAATCGAAATGCCCCAAAAATTATCTTCCACATTTGATTTCTCCCCCTAAAGAGAATTTTGGGTAAAATAGGGTTGTTTTTCTAAAAAAGACATATCCATACTTATAAAAAATTTCTTCGTCTGAGGATCAAAACATTTATAACCCTTTTGACTTGAAGAATAACCCAAAAATATACATTTAATAGCTCTAAAATCAAGTTTCGACCGAGATTGACCAGTTATGTGAACATATGAGGTGCACCCAAAAACCTTGAGAGGTAGGTCATAATAAATATGAGACGTCGGAAAAACATATTTAAAGCACTCAATGGGAGTTTTGAAATTTAACACTTTACTAGGCATCCTATTTATTAGGTAGGTAGCGGTAAGAATGGCTTCCCCCATAAATATTTCGGAACATGCATGGAAAACATTATAGCACGAGCTACTTCAAGTAAATGTCTATTTTTTCTTTCAGCAATCTCATTTTGTTGAGGAGTATCCCGACAAGTGGATTGATGAACAATACCTTTTTCTTTCAAAAAAACACCAAAAATTTCATTGAAATACTCAGTATCATTATCAGAGTGTAAAATGCAAATTTTGGTTTGAAATTGGGTTTCAATCATATTATAAAAGTGTTTAAAAATATCGTTCACCTCAGATTTTTTGGTCATTAAATAAACCCAAGATAGACGAGAATGATCGTCAATAAAGGTAACAAACCATCTTTTTCCACTATGAGTACTAATTCTAGAGGGACCCCAAACATCACTATGAATTAAATAAAACGGTTTGGAAGTTTTGTAAGGTTTTGGGAAATATGTGGAACGGTGATCTTTTGCTAGAATGCAACTTTCACAATCAAAAGAGAAACAATCAATTCCCTTAAATAAATTTGGAAATAAATGTTTAAGATAAGAAAAACTGGATGTCCTAGTCTGAGATGTCAAAGCATAATTTGTTCTTTAATCGAAAGGGAACTAATACTACTAAGACCCTGAGTTATTTTATTACTAAAAGAACCTTCATCAAAGTAGTAAAGATCATCAAGCATCCTTGCAGATCCAATTATCTTTCCCGAGTCCTGATTCTGAAAAATACAATGAGATTTTTTTCTTTTTTTTTTTTTTTGGGTTCTCACTCCTTGGAGTTTGTTTCTTTTAAACATTTTTTTCTTTTCATTTTATGAATAAGAAGTTCGTATCTGGTTAAAAAAAAAACAAATAAATAAATACTAGAAATTCCAATACTACAAAAGGATATTTGCAGATCTCTGAGAGTTCCTTCAGTAATGAGATTACTTTTTTTTTATCAGAAACCTGATATTTACATGCTGAAAATCATAACCCAGCCACTAGAAATCCAATATGAATAATCTATGACACTATTACAATCTTCTTTAACGCATAATTATACAAATATTGATGAGGAGAATCCAAAAACTATAAGACAATGAATCATACACTTTACACACATTTATTCTGTATCACAAGAAAAAGAGAGAGAAAAAAAAATGAAAAAAAACTTCCATGCATCTAAAATACAGTATTGTGAGAAGTAATAGAAAAGCTGGCATTAAAATTTTCACGCCATTACACTTACATCAACTGCATTAGTTCCTTGGTCCATAAGATCGATTTTTGTCAGAACTCCAAATGTCCTCTCACCTGAAATTTAGTGATTTCATGAACGTAATATAAAAGGGGATGCTGTAGTTGGCTACAAAACAAAATAGTTTTCAAGCCAAATGCAAGTAGCTTCCATGGAATTATAATGAAATATAAATATTAATTTAAGGCTTCCTGATGTCCAAGATAATGTATATCCATTAGCTGTTTCAGTATAAGTCAGTTTTAAGTTTTAACTATATTTTATCTGGTAGAACCTCAATGCTTCCTTTGGTTTAAGAAACAAATATATGTATTTCTACTTTGTTTTGTTTAAAACAATAATTATACTGATGAGAGGAAGCTGCCAAGAATAAGTTACAAGAAAATTAGACCATCTGGAGTAGAAAGAACCAAATGTAAGCTCAAAAATCTAAATGTTTTACATTCTATGTATAGAACTGATTCTCCAAATTTATGATTTTGTAACTCATAATATTGGGAGTTGAAGTCCTCATGTCTTTGTAACCCGATATGTAGTAGGTGTAAGAAGAGGTTTTAAGACCTTTTTAAGGATACAAAGAGGCCTTCCAGTAGGAGGAAATCCTAAGAGTATTGACTTTTGGCGACCAGTTTTGGAAAACAATTCATAAGAAATTGGATAGATGGAAATGTTTCCATCTATCGAGAGGTGGCAGATTAACACTTTGTACTTCAATTTTGGCCAACCTTCCTTCCTACTATTTGTCTCTTTTTCATATATTTGTTTCTTAAACCCAAGAAAGCATTGAGGTTCTACCAGATAAAATGTAGTTGAAACTTAAAACTGACTTATACTGATGAGAGGAAGCTGCCAAGAATAAGTTACAAGAAAATTAGACCATCTGGGGTAGAAAGAACCAAATGTAAGCTCAAAAATCAAAATGTTTTACATTCTGTGTATAGAACTGATTCTCCAAATTTATGATTTTGTAACGCATGATATTGGGAGTTGAAGTCCTCATGTCTTTGTAACCCATGTAGTAGGTGTAAGAAGAGATTTTAAGACCTTTTTAAGGATACAAAGACGCCTTCCATGAGGAGGAAATCCTGAGAGTACTAACTTTTGGCTACCAGTTTTGGAAAAAATTCATAAGAAATTGGATAGATGGAAACGTTTCCATCTATCGAGAGATGGCAGATTAACAATTTGTAATCAGTTTTGGCCAACCTTCCTTCCTACTATATGTCTCTTCTTCAGATGCGCAGTTTGCAAACAGATTGAAAAAGAAATACGGAAGTTTTTCTGGAAAGATAATTACACCGGTAAAATGAGGCATTTGGTTAATTGGAAGATCACATCACTACCATTGGAGGATGTGGGGTTAGGAGTTGGTGGACTTTTAAAGAAAAATCAAACTCTTTTGGCCAAATGGGGCTGACGGTTTGGAAATGAATCTTCCTCTTTATGGAGACAAGTGGTGGAAAGTTTGTATGGTTCCGAGCCATTAAATTGGTTTTCTACCATCAAACTCGAATATTTGCAGCCGCTGACCTTGGAGTGGTATTTCTAGACATTGGAATTCAGTCAACTCTTTGGTACATTTTAAAGTAGGAAATGGTCGAAGTGTATCATTCTGGCATTCTACTTGGGTTAGTGAAGAGCCTTTGAAGTCTGCTTATCCTATCAATCTTGATGGTGTGGTATCAAGCTTTTGGGATTCAAATACTAGTTCATGGAATTTAGTGTTGCGAAGAGCATTGAAAGAGGAAGAAGTGGAGGAATTTTCTACATTATTATCAGCTCTAAATCTGCTCTGCTGTGCATTTCAGATACAATAGATAGCAGATTTTGGAGTCTTGAACCTTCTGGTTTGTTTACAGTTACTTCACTAAGAAGATTTGGTTCAAATGCATCGATGCCCAAGGAATTCTTTGCTGCTTTATGGAAAACCAAGAGCCCAAGAAGGGTTAATGTGTTTTGTTGGATTCTTTCTCAAGGAAAGTTGAATACGGCAGATATTATTCAGAAGAAATCTCCTTCTGCTGCCCTACTTCCCTCTTTTTGTTGCCTCTGTACAAAGAGTAGGGAGGATCATGACCATCTATTTTTTCATTGCTTTTATGCCTCTAAGTGTTGGAATCTGTTATTTCATCAATTCAATGTGGATTGGTGTTTTGATCTCAAGGCCGTGGACAATGTTTATCAGCTTTTACATGGTTAAATGTTTCCTCTTCAGTTCGATTTTTATGGTTAAATGTTGTCAAAGCCTTATTATCGGAATTGTGGTTTGTACGACCTGTGAGGAAAAGAAGCGACACAAAGGATATGGAAATCAGATTTACCAGTATAACATTGGGCTCAACATATATTAAATAGAGCTGGAGAGGTACAGATGTTGCACTCCTATTGGAGGCTAGATAACAGAAAAGTAAATCACATAAGAATAATAACACTGTTATCAAAACGACTTTGTATAAGCTTTAGGCTATCATGGTCCGAGAGGAATTCAAGATTATTTGAAGAGAAACGAAGACTTTACGATGAAAGCTTCTTTTCAGCTAAGTTTAAAGCTTTTCTTTGGTGTTCTCTTGTCGACTCTTTTACGCATCACTCTCCTTCTATGATTTATGCTAATTGGGGAGCTTTTATTAATTATGTGTAATTTTGTTATTTACATTTTTCATTTTTCTTTTTACACTCTTCGGGAGTTTGTATCCTTGAACACTTGTATTATCTTTTCATTATTTCAATGAGAAGTTGTATCTTTGTTTAAAAAAAAGATACAAAGATTCATTCTCTTGTCTTTATTTTTCTTTTCTTTTTCTTTTCTTTTTCTTTTTTTTTATTATTTTATGGTTATTTTACCTCTAGTTTATAATATATTTTGATAATGTATCCTTGCATGTCCTGTACCTGTCCTGACTACTTGTGTCTGTATTGTATGATGTAAGCAATGTGCTCCTTATGTTCTAGCTAAGGATCTTAAAAAAAATTACCCATCCATCACATTATCTCTTATGCAAGCAGCCTAAAGGAGGAGACAAATTTTGGATGCAATCTTGGTTGCCAATGAAGTGGTTGAGAGAACAGGAGAAGAAAGATGCAACATTGTAAATATTGACTTTTATGATATGGTGGATTGAGATACTCAAGATAATGAAGGACATGGTGGATTGCAACTTCCTCCTTGAAATCCTTCACAAGAAAGGCTTTTGGAGAAAATTGATATCTTGAATAAAAGGCTGCATTTTCTATATTTCGTTCTCCATTCTGATCAATGGAAGATCGAGAGGAAAGTCTAAAGCTCAAAGACGTTTGAGGCAAGGCGATGCTTTGGCCCCTTTTTTATTTGTGTTAGTGGCTGATGTGCCAAGCAGGATGCTGGAAAAAGGAGCTAATTAAGGCTGCTTGGAAGGTTTTAAAGTGGGAACCAATGGGCTGCAAGTGAGCCGTCTCCAATTTGTGGAATACACCTTGATCTTCTCAGCAGACAATGGGGAGTTGCTATCCAACTGAAAGGATATGGTGTGCTGTTTTGAAATGATTTCAGGCTTGAAGGTCAATTTGGCTAAGTCTCTGGTAGTTGGTTTGAACGTCAAAGAAGAGGAAGGTGTTGTCTATAACATATTTGTTGGGCTGGGGAGGTAGGATCTTGGCCTTTTATATTTGGGTATGCCTTTGGGAGGAAAAGACAGCAAGCTGGCTTTCTGGGATCCCATTGAGGAGAGAGTGGCAAGGAAACTAGCAAGGTGGGAAGCTAATCTCCTTTGCAGAGGCGGTACATTAACGATAGCTACCTCATTCCTCTCAAGCATTTTCCCTATTTCCTCTCTATTTTCAAGTGTTCTTTGGGTGGGGTTTCTTCTATCCCAGCCCTTAGGCTGTTCCCTTTTTGAGTTGTTTTAATACAAGGTTTCTTATCCAAAAAAAAAAAATAAAATTATTCAACAAGTTCACCCAGCAACAAGTTCAACACATATCTTCCTTTTTTACCCGTTCGTGGCAGATTGTTGGGTGAACTTGTTGAATAATTTCTTTTTTTTTTTTCAGATAAGAAACCTTGTATTAAAACAACTCAAAAGGGAACAGCTAAGGGCTGGGGTAGAGGAAACCCCATCCAAAGAAGCTATACAAAAGCTTTCCAATTCTGTAACAACGTGGAAAGATTGTAATTACAAAAAAATTGGCTATAGCTAAGGCACCGTCATGAAGTAGTGTGCTATACACTTCTACAAAAATAATCAAAAGTGGAACTCTTATCTTCAAAAATACGACGATTTCGTTCTCTCCATAAATGCCAAAGAAGAGCCCTTGTAGCACAATTCCAGATTACCCTAGCTTTTTTGGGCAGAAACCTACCTGTGAGTAATTCAGGGAACCACTCGTCAATCTGCTGAGGAAAGCAGAGGGAAATGCCAAATGATTCTAGAATAAAAGACCAACATCTTGCGGCAAAGGGGCAGTGAATGAAAAGGTGGTCAATAGTCTCATTGCTTCTAAGGCATAGACTGCAAGCCAAGGGGGAAATGCCCAGCTTTTGCATTTCTTTTGGATCATCTCATGAGTGTTTAAGCTTCTATATGCCACTGACCAAAGAAAAACCTTAATTTTCTTTGGGATTTTGAACTTCCAAATGGAGTTGATGAGGGGAACCTACAACAGGGGTGTGCATTCTGCCAATTTCAAAAAGGCAGATCTAGTGGTGAATAGTCTCTCAGTTGGGTGCTCCCTAACAAGGCTTCAGATGCGTTTTTGCAACTCATTCTTGGGATGAACTTGAAAGGTCAAGCAAACATCCTCTGGTCCAATGCAGTGTCAGGTTTGCTGCGGAGAATACGGCAGGAAAGAAATTGAAGGATATTCAGCAACAGTAACTCAGATAGAAGCACCTTTCGGGATTTTGTTAAAATTTTTGTCTTGTCTTGGTCTTCTATTACTAAACTGTTTTCTAATTATGGAGTGGCTCAAACCTTTGTCAACTGGGAGCCTTTTTTGTAACATTTTGGTGAGTGGGGATATCTCATCTCTCCTTTATTAATCTTAGAACTCAAGGAAACAGATGTACAACCTATAGAACAGATCATGTTCAAGTAAGATCGTATCTCTCCTTTATTAATCTCTCTTTCATAATGAGAGTTCCGTACTTATTCCAAAAAAAACAAATGTACTAATAAATGAAAACTCTAATTTCTAAAACTAATCCAAGTCAAATAAAAAAAAAAAAAAAACATCAGGTTTTGGCTCAAGTCACCTACCTGGTGGAAACATAGCCACATATTTCATTTTACATAGTCTAGGAGAATCTTCGTTCCATCTTACCTTTAGGATCTACTTCACGAGAGATTTTAATTGCATCAGATGTTGCAAGATCCTGGTTGGCTGGAGAAATGGCCAGAATGATGCAATTAGGCTGTAACAATAGTTATATGCTACACTGTAAGTTGATTTTGAACCATCACAAACCACCTCTATTTTCAAACGAGTAATTGAAAAACAAAAACAAAAAACTTTTCAGGAAAAATTTTAAGGAGCACTATATTATATACTCTGACAATTACCTTTTCAATAAAGGATCGGACCATGTTCTCGATATCTTGAACAATGCTTTCAGACTGGCCGTCTACATATCAAAGTGAATGTATATTCTCAGTCATATGTGAATTCATGTGCAGTTTGCTTATTCAGTCATCAATCATGAATAACTCATAAGAAGATTCAAATCAAAAGAAGTAAAGAACTCAAATTACTTGTAAGAAAAAGTTGAGGAAGCCTAACTTACCAACAGCTACTTTTGTCAGCCCAGGAAGATCAATTAGTGTCAGGTTAACAACTGCAATTAAAGCTTCGTAAGAGAAAACTAGAAAACAAAGTTTCAAAAAAGCCATACAGTTGAAAGAAGAAACTTTCACAATATATTTACACCCTATTGAATACAAACCAGAAAAAAGCAGTAATAATAATAAATAATAATAATAAAAAAAGACCACGTCCATGTTATACTGAAATCAATAATTATGACAAGAACATGAAAGGAATATGCTGTCAGCGTTTTAGCGTTCATGTGAAATAGAAAAGTAAAAAGTAAATATGTAACTGTAAAAAGTTAAAACAAGTACAGAACTGGTGAAAAGTAATACAAAACAGAATGCCTGAGTGTCTAAAAGCTCTATGGGTATTATATGTTTTTTCTTGAGAAAATTGTATTTTGATTCTTGAGGTTTCAGTTAAGCCCCTGATTTTCAAAAAGTTATGGTTTGATCTTTGATGTTTCAATTAGGTTTAACTAAGAGATCCCTGCAGAACATTTCTACTAGTTACAGTAACAGAAAGCTTATTAGACATTTTCATTAATTTAATATATTTCCTTATATTTTTTCTTTTACTACATGACAAAAATTATGAATTAAACAAAATGTAGATCCCAAAAAAGCATAAAACAACAGAATTCAAAAAAATTAAAATTGAACCACGCAAAGGAATAGAATAAAACAATTATTTTTTCTTTACTTTTCTACTTTCCACCGTCACCCCATCTACCTTCCATACCAATTAGGGCTATTCCTAGGGGTGAAACATTGTTGAGACCAAAGAAGGCCATGGCCCCCTTTTTCTTATTTTCAATATGCATATACGTGCATACATATTGAATAGGAGTTTGTATTCTGGAACCTTTCTCCTTTTCATGTATCAATGAAAAGTTGTTTCTTATTCAAAAAAAAAATATATCCATATACATGCAGACATATTGAATAGGCGTCCTAATTGAAATACATAGATGCATATATGTATATATATAAAAATACACATACATAAATATTTGTGTGTTTATGCATCTAGTTGGCACAAATCTACAATCTCATTCAAAACTCCAAAATAGGCGAAACTAGGAATAATGGTATGGTACAGTGATTTTGCGGAATTTGTGGTTGGAAAGGAATAAACGAACTTTTGAAGAATTGAAATACATAGATGCATATATACATATAAATACACATACATAATATTTGTGTGTTTATGCATCTAGTTGGCACAAATCTGCAATCTCATTCAAAACTCCAAAATGAGAGAAAGGCGAAACTAGGAATAATGGTATGGTGCAGCGATTTTGCAGAATTTGTGGTTGGAAAGGATAGACAAACTTTTGAAGACACCTTTTCAGATTTCCTTTTTTGTGGAGTAATGAACAGCGTACTACTTCTAGGTGGTGCTACAGTTTCAGCAAATTCTTAGGCTCTATCCTTCAAAATTGGAGGGCCTTCATATATTAGCTTCTCTGGGGAAGGGTTTTCTCTACCCCTTGCCCTTACCCTTAGGCTGTTCTTTTTGTAATTAATTTGTATCATTCTGTTTCTTAAATAAAAAAAAAAAAAAAAAAAAGGTATGGTGTCAACCAAAGATAAGAGTACAAGTATATTATTTGAGCTCAAGGATACTCGAAAGTGTCTAAAGCACATGCCTAAACACCTTAACCAAACAAGATAAGACTACCTATGCTGGGATGCTACAAACATGGAGCAGATGCCCTCAATTTACTCCAAATACCACATGGACCGAGGAGGTTGACCTTGTCATGTTTGTTGATTGTTTGATTGCAAGGCTTCATCCTAGACCCAACCAAACCCTCTTGAATAGGAGGCAAAATGGTTGGCTTAGGAACAAAGTATGTCCCATGGAATCAGCATGGTTTGTTCATTGTCTTTGCATTGAGGTCTGCCATATTGTCTTTGCAACGGTTCAAATGGACGAGTAGCTTATTGATAGCACACTTTGCGAGCTACATTTCATGAGATTTATATTGAAATTATTTATTAGTTTTTGTTTCTTCATGACAAATTTAAGCCCATAAGATATATTTTGCAGGAATAAAGTATCAGGAGGAAACGAGACATATTTGGATCAAAATGAGAGAAAAATCGGAATCAAAGTAACCAAGATGGAATAACAACAAGATTTGAAGCCAAAAGCCCGAGGAGATAGGGTCATAGCGCTAGCCTAGAGCGTCGCGGTGCTCCGAAGTTTAAATTTCGCGTTTCGTGAATAGTGTAGCGTCATGGCGCTGCCGTGACGATTTTTTATAAAAATAGGGTTTTGCAACCGCCGAGACGGGGGAGTTTGGGAGAGGTTTTTTGGCAGTTTACTTTTTGGCCAATTTGGAGGGTAAGGAGACCATTGGAGAGCTTAGAAAAGTGATTTTCAAGGCTCAGGATCGTGAAGGTCGCTTCGGGGACAGACAATTGACACGCCGAACATAGTTTCTTCTCCTTTCCCTTGATTTTTGTAGTTTTGTTATTGTAGAGACTAAGGTTGGAGAGAATCCAATGTGATGTATTCTCATTATTAAAGTCTATATATATAGACAAATATACAAAGTTAACCTAATCCTATAAGGAGAAGGTAAATGACAAATTAATATTAATACAAGCATATAAAATATACTAATATATACTCTAACACTCCCCCTCAAGTTGGTGCATATATGTTAATCATGCCCAACTTGTTAGACAAACAATCTATTCGTGCTCCATTCAATGTTTTAGTAAAGATATCTCCTAGCTGCTCTCCAGTCTTCACATACCCTGTAGCCACCAATCCTTGCTGTATTTTCTCACGTACATGATGACAATCAACTTCAATGTGTTTGGTTCGTTCATGAAATACTGGATTAGATGCAATATGAAGAGCTGTTTGATTATCACACCAAAGTTTCATTGGAGTGGTGATGTCAAATCTCAATTCAGTCAGAAGCTGATGTATCCATACTAATTCACACACCGACTGTGCCATAGCTCTATATTCTGATTCAGCACTCGAACGCGACACCACGTTTTGTTTCTTACTTTTCCAAGAAACTAAATTACCTCCGACAAATACACAATATCTTGAGGTTGATCTTCTATCTTCCTTAGAACCTGCCCAATCAGCATCTGAAAAATATTCAATATTAAGATGACCATGATCTTTATAAAACAAATCACGTCCAGGAGCACCTTTCAAATAACATAGAATATGTTCCAATGCGATCCAATGGTCAGTTGTAGGAGAACTCATAAACTGACTCATAATACTGACTGGATAAGCTATTTCTGACCTCGTAACCGTAAGATAATTCAGTTTCCCTACTAATCTCCTATACTTCTCAAGATCTTTCAACAACTCCCCTTCCTTTGTAAGTTGTAAATTAGGTATCATTGGGGTACTACGCGGCTTAGCAGCTAACTTTACTGTTTCAGTTAACAGGTCAAGTATATATTTCCTCTGTGATAAGAGAATCCCCTACTTGCTCCGTATTACCTCAATTCCTAAGAAATATTTCAGCACTCCCAAATCTTTCGTATGAAATTGACTATGAAGGAAAGTTTTGAGTGATAGGATGCCTGATGAATCATTACCAGTAATCACAATATCATCAACATATACAACCAGTAAGATAACACCAAACTCAGTTTGTTTATAGAAGACCGAATGTTCCGACTTACTCTTCTTCATTCCAAAGTTCTCAACCACCTGACTGAATTTTCCAAACCATGCTCATGGACTTTGTTTCAACCCATATAAGGATTTATGAAGACGACATACCTTTCCATTCTCCCCCTGAGCAACAAAACCTGGTGGTTGCTCCATATACACTTCCTCTTGAAGATCAGCATGGAGGAAGGCATTTTTAATATCAAGCTGATGTAACGGCCAATGGTGAATAGATGCCAAGGAAATGAATAACCTAACAGAAGTCAATTTAGCAACAAGAGAAAAAGTATCACTATAATCAATTCCATAAGTCTGCGCATATCCTTTAGCAACAAGGCGAGCTTTCAAACGGGCAATGGATCCATCAGGATGAACTTTAACAGCAAACACCCATTTACAACCGATAGGTTTTTTCTCCTGCAGGAAAAGACACTAAATCCCAAGTACCATTGTCATCTAAGGCAGTCATTTCCTCCAACATAGCAGCCCGCCAACCAGGATGAGACAAAGCTTTATGAACAGTTTTAGGAACAGACACAGACTCAAAGGATGCAAGAAACGAACAAGTAGGTGAGGACAAATGGTTATATGAGACAAAAGAAGAAACAGGATAAGTATATTTACGCTTACCTTTTCTAAGAGCAATTGGAAGGTCATCACTTGTTCCTGGATCCTCGGATGAAGAAGTTGCTGGTATAGGGCATGAGTCCGTAGGAGGTTGCTGACGAGAATAAACTTGAGGAATGGTGGGAAGAGAAGGATCGGGCACATAGGAAGATGTATTGCTAGGAAGCTCTTCAATGGAAGTGTATATAGAGCAACCACCAAGTTTTGTTGCTCAGGGGGAGAATGGAAAGGTATGTTTTCTTCGTAAATCCTTATATGGGTTGAAACAAAGTCCAGAAATTAGCAAATAAGTTAGGGTTACCTGACATATGATTTGTCGCACCAGAGTCAATGACCCATTTTGATGTGGAGGAAATAAGACATTTACTGGTGTTACCTGATTCAGCGATGGCGGTAATCAGATTAGAGGACGCTGCCGTCAATGACTCTTGATACTATTGGAACTTAGCAAATTATTCCGCAGGAATTGTAACTAACTTGCCAGCATTATCACGAGTAGATGCAACATGGGCAGACTGTGTTTTCTGACCTTTATTCAATAGCTTTCTACATTCTCGTTTTATATGACCAAGCTTATGGCAATAATTGCAAAAATAATATCTCCTGAATTTGATTTTGGAGCACTAGAACGTTGAGCGTTCGAAGTCGTGGAATTCCCTTGGTAGGTATTACCTCTGTTTGCATTTGTACTACGTCCAACCAAAGCACTATTAAACTGAGATGACAAGACGGGTTGTGACTTCTCAACTCAAAGTACTCGAGTGTATGCCTCCTCTAAAGCTGGAATTTCTGAACCAGAGAGTAATTGGTCTTTGGCCACATCAAATCTAGGTGGAAGACCAAGAAGAAAACTGATAACTGCTAGTTGTTCGCGTTGGGCAAGCCGAACTTTTGCATCATTACTATCTGGGAGTAATGCATTAAACTCTGCATAAATTCGTTTGTGTTCTATAAAGTACTTTGTAAGAGATTGGTCACCAAACTTAGGTTGGTAGAAGCGCTTGCAGATTTCAAATATTCGACTAACATTTCCTTTTCCAGAATAAAGGAATTCTAAATATTTAAGCTGATACCAACTGTAACAACCCGTATTTTCTAATACGGTCATTTTGACATAATGTGGAAACGTAACTTTCAAGAAACCTTAAGAACTAAAATTATTCAGCGGAAGCAATTTCTTTACAGAATTTTTCTAAACTAACTTAACTAAATAGGAAGATGACTTTCAAACTCCATACCAGTACGCTAAACTTCACCTTCTACTAGAACGATCACTCAATCCTTCATCTGAAAAACATTTAAGAAAACAAAGATGAGTACAAAAATACTCAATAAGCAATTTCCATATCGAATTTTGAAATTCATTTTCCTTTCAAAACGTTCGTAAACAAAAATACGAACAGATCAAAACTTTTAAAGTCCTTTAAGATATTTAATACAATTTTCAAAACTTTCAAAACAAACTAGATTTTCAGAAACAAAAGTCTTCAAATAAGATAAAATTTCTAGTCAATCAAAACAAACTTTCATTCTTTCAAAACAAACTTCCATTCATTCAAAACAAACTTTCATTCGATCAAACTTCAAATCCTTTAAAACAAACTTTCTTTCAATCAAAACTTTCAAAGTTCATTCTAAAACGCTTGGTACAACTTTCAAACTTTTGAATAACTCTTTAACATACTTACATTCATTGACCAAGCCAATAATGTCACCCTCGATCGAATTCTTGATCTGCAGAACCAGTCGAGCATCATCCCGCAACCAAGCTTTCTTGCTCTCATCCTTAGGCGGATCCTCAGTTATGTGATCGTCCATATTAATACTTCGCAAAAAAAGACGAACATTGATTTTCCATAAAGAATAGTTTGATCCATTCAACTTGTGTTCTGTGATTTTTGATATCATTGGGATCACCTCAGAAGTTACGATTGATTTCTTTTCAGCCATAACAAACAAGTGAACTTATTTGAACAAAACAACAGAACCAGACCAAACCACCCGAACCAAACAAAACAGATGAATCAAACGGTTGGAACCAAACCGGATTAGGTGTTTTCTGAAACCAGAAACCCCAAGTGCTACCCCACGACGACGAAGGTGCGAAAGACGGCGAGACTGAACCCACGAATAGCAATTGGAAAACAGCTGGCAAATCAGCAAACGGCGGCGGCGGTGGTCGACGGCGGTGATTTGTGTTGGATAGAAATGAAGAAAACCCTAAGACACAAAACCCTAATGGGCACAAAATCCTAATGGGCGCAAAACCCTAATGGGCATCAAAACCCTAATGGGCAAGAAACCTAGAGCTCTGATACCATGTAGAGACTAAGGTTGGAGAGAATCCAATGTGATGTATTCTCATTATTAAAGTCTATATATATATAGACAAATATACAAAGTTAACCTAATCCTATAAGGAGAAGGTAAATGACAAATTAATATTAATACAAGAATATAAAATATATTAATATATACTCTAACAGTTATGAACTTCTCATGGTGATTTTATTGTTTTACATTGAATATGAGAAGCTAAACCTCTTATCTTAGGGATTGATGTAGTCATTGAACTTTATGCATTGATTGTTTAGTTTTCTTGATTGTTTAGTTTTTTTGATTGAATGTTTATGAATGTTCTATTTATGCTTCTCTATGCTTAATGCCTTGAATCTACTGGCTATAGATTGAATGATTCTAGACTTGAAATCTTACGCTCAGGAGAAGTGGTTTAGAGTTAGAACTAGGATGCATAACTAAAGGAGTTTTAAGATAGAGAGATTTAGAAGTCCTTCCGAGGTCGTTAGAAGACTTGATCAATAAAGCCTTTACTTGTTATAGAAACTAGATAAGGATATTGGTTTCTTAAGTCGTAAGGAAAATTAGCTTGTACGAGGGAGAGACAGTTGAAATTTGAGAGTTCTTGGCCTATAGAATTAATAATTCGTTCAATTTTGAGTAATTAAGTAGTTGGTTCATAGAATAGGTGAAATCAATTTCCTAAAACCTTCCTCCCCGCTGTTTTTATCTTTATTATTGCATGTTTATTTTCTTTGATTCTATTCTTTCATTCGGATTCAATTCTCTAAATAAAATTCAGTGATTGTATCTGTGGTACTTGAGAGAGCTAGAAACCCAATCCAGAGGACGATATCGGTATTCATTTACCATCTATATTAAAACTTGACTCATACACTTGCGGTAAGCAATTTTTACTACACTTATTGGTCCAAATATGACACTATGAGGTTACCTTAGTCAACCTATCCCACACATGAAGGATATGAGGTACTAATATGGGAAAATAATAAGACATAAAGCATAAAGTATAAAAATGCTTGGGCAAAGCATTTCCCAAAACCTTTTTAATTTCATATAAAATGTATACAATAACAGCAACCCGTAGGACACACCCTTTATACTTCCATAGGCAAGGACTCTAGATGGACATGCCGACCAACTATTTGACAGAACTCCCCCAATAACCCAACAAAATTCCATAAAGAGTTATTTTATGGGCTGATGTCTTCTCCGCATTTCCTCCATCTAAAGTAACTCCCACTGAGTTATTTTACCTCCTTGCAAGGCTAGAAACTACCTAACTTCCCAAAATCCCTCCTGTGCACCAACACTTGTCATGCAGACAGCCCACCACCCATCCTAATGGCGGAAGTTACTTCAAATGAAGGAAATGTGGAGAGACTGCCAACACATCAAATAATCATTGAGGGGAGAATTTTATCAAACGGTTTGTGGGTGTATCCATCTACATATAGTCTTTCTTGCCTATAAAAGGTCTTCTTAGGAGGAGGGTTTGTTCTTGAATGTTATACGGAGGAGGGTTTGTTCTTGAATGTTATACCTTTCGTACAGAATTATAAAGGTTGGGAAAAGAATTTCCCCAAACGTTTGTATACTTTATACTTTTTACCTACTACTATCCCATATTACTACTTCATATCTTTGTGTGTTAGGCTAACTAAAACAATCTCTTAGTGCCACAGAGGAGCGAAAATATATGTTCGAGACTCAACCTCATGACAAGTGGTATTATATATGTTATCATGTTTTAAATCGCCACTAAATCCAAAACTCAAAAGTTTAAGCTTATGAGTTACTGTAAATTTAATTATTTATTTACATTTTAATACTATCTTCACTAGTGGCTTGGAAATTTGCACAAAAAAAAAAACTCTCTGCTCTGATACTATGTTGAATAATTGTGACTAACTTACTTGCAATGACATTTTCGGTACTGCCACTATCTACTATGATATTGCAAATCTTTCCATTGATTGTGCATCTTGTCTTAAAAAGAGCAATGTCTTTGGTAAGTGACTTCGGTTTTAGGTGTCAGCAATACCCGTTGGAGAACACAAGAAACCGGTTCTCCTTCATCTGGTTCTGCATAATCAATTTCCTCTTCAAGATCCTCACTGCTGTCCTCTTGGCCATCTTCTTCTTCGACCAAGGTGATAGCTTTTCGTTGAGGACATTCATTAGATAAATTCCCGGTTTGTCCACGTCAAAACATTTACTCAATGTTGGTCAGACTGTACGTATTTTCAGTCTTCTTTCCTGCAACATTGTCATTTTATTTATCTTTAACAAGATCCAGTTCGGGTTGTGGCAGAGGTACGGATTGGAGAATAAAGAAGATCGCTGGAAGCAGCATTCTTTTTGGAGGTCCCTCCTTGTTCCCAATTGTTCCTTCTTGAATATTGCTTCTTGAAGCGGTTACTAACCTGTTCTTCAATGGTAGTTGCCGTAGAAATAGTTTCATTTAGATACCCAATCGGTTGCAAAGCTATTTATTCCTTAATGTCAGCTCGCAACCCACCAATGTATCTTGCTACTAGGTAGTGTTGGTTTTCCGCTAGATTTGTTCTTGCACCGAAGCGATGAAATTCTTTTGTGTAATCTGTTATGGATCTTGAACTTTATTTACAATTTTGATATTGATTGTACAAGATTTGTTCAAAATTGATTGGGAGAAAGCACTCTCTCATAAGTTTCTTCATACGCTCCCAACTCCTAATAGGTTACTTTCCATAGCGTTGCCTATTAATTTCCAATTGATCCTACCAAGTACCAAGCAGACGCTCCCCCTTTTAGTTTTAAAGCTACCAACCGAACCTTATTATGTTCGGGAGTACTCATATAGCTGAAAAAATTTTCTACATTTTTTATCCAATTAAAGAATCCCTCTATATCCATCTTGCCATTAAAACTATGAAGGTCAATTTTCATTTTTCATCTTGTATTCACTGTTTTCTTGCTGTCTAATTGGGTTAGGATACCTACCAAATCTCTCACCTTCATAGGCTAATAGCTCGTCTTCCTCATCGCTCGAGAAATCAAACATTAGCTCATTTCGCCGCTGAAATAAGGGGTTCGATTGACTTCTTGGCGAAAATGTTGCGGTTTTTTTTTTTTAGTCCCAAATTGATTGATTGGGGTCTTCTTGGTGGGGCTGTCTACCCTTCTTGTGGATAGGCAGTCCTTCGGCCCTCCAACCCAACTTCTTGATCCATTCTTGCAGGGTGTTGTGGGGTGGTTCTAACCGGCGATTGCTGCATACCCAAAGCTTCGAGTTTCTCATGGATGATTTCCAAAATCTGCTTAATCTCACCTACGTCCTTTTGGATGGCTCGGTGGTGGCTGGTTTCTTTTCCGCCATAAGAGTGCCCAGAAAATTGGGTGCTCTTATACCAATTTGATGCACACTAGTGCTGGAGTTTCTGGAAGTAAATAGTAATCTGCCTTTATTAGAGAAGCCAGCACCTATTTATAAAGGATGCTGGAAACCTAAATACCAGGTAACTACAAGTTACTGTATGTTAACTATAAACTAAACTAAAGAATTGATATAAGCTAAAACTCAACAGATAGTGTTAATATCTAACAACCAAGGTTCAAAATGTCGATGTTGATGGAAATGTCGAGGTCTCGATTTTACGGACATGTCGAATGGATATTTCGGGAAAAATTACGAAAATAGTGGATATTGATGGAAATTTTTTAAACTAGTAAATACTACTTTAATGGTAGTTTAATTAGCCTATAACTAATCACTTCTAACCATCATATTTAACCATATAAGTAATATACTTATAAAATTATAGTCACAATGAAAATGTTGAAACAAAATCACGTATACATATATGAAAATTATTTGAATCAGTAAATTAAAGTTTAATATTGCTTTTTTATTGATAATTTCTAATCTCATCTAGTTAGATAATTAAACAAAATAGGTGAAATATAGATATATATAAAGTATGAAATAATTTTTAAAAAATTAGATGTAGTTTAAAATTTAAATGTTTAATAATAATTAGTTAAATTGATTTTCTTTTATTAGTTTGTTTTAAGATTTGGTTAGTTAAATTTAATTTAAAATTTGTTTTTCTTTTAAATCAATTACTTGAAGATTTTGTTAGATTTTTTAGTTAAATTTAATTTAAATTTTGTTTTTTTTAAATCGATTATATGTTTCTTTAAGATTTTGTTAGATTTTTTTAGTTAAATTTAGTTTAAGAATTAGCGATTGTTTATAATCTATTTCATTAAGATTTTATTAGATTTTTATAGTTCAATTTAATTTGACGTTTGTTTTTTTTTCCTTTTTTGAACCAAAATGATAAAGTGTTTCTAAAATTTAAATGTTTAATAATAATTAGTTAAATTGATTTTAATTCTTTGTTTGTTTTAAGATTTCGTCAGTTAAATTTAATTTAAAATTTGTTTTTCTTTTAAATCAATTACTTTAAGATTTTGTTAGAATTTTTAGTTAAATTTAATTTAAATTAAGTTTTTTATATATCGATTGTTTATAACCAATTTCTTTAAAATTTTATTAGATTTTTATACTTAAATTTAATTTGACGTTTTTTTTTCCCTTTTTTGAACCAAAATGATAAGAATTTAACTTTAATTTGTTTAAAAGAAAAATAGAAAATGCTAAGTTTTTACTATTATTTTCAACTTTTCTGTTTGCTCTTCTACCAGCTTTGAATTTACACAAAAACTAAAAGACGTTTTTGAACAGAAATCATTCTTTTTTTAAGGTTTGGATTCAAAATTTTCAATCTAGATTTTTTCTTGAAAAACAAAGATCTTCCTCTAAGTCTCAAACTAGCAGGCCACTAAGGATCCACATTTTCTCAATCGTTTAGGGATTCAATGCCAAAAAAAAATAATCGACATTTGGGACATGTTGTCATTTTCTCGACATGTCGACGATATTGGGGGAAAAATATTTTCTCCCCCAATGTTGATGTCGAGACCATCGAAGTGTCGAGTGAAATTTTGAACCTTGCTAACAACTAACTACATCAAGAAGTAAAGAATCTGAAACCTCCATCCACCAAGAGAAGACAAGAAAACTAAAAGATCTCAATCCTCAAAACTGCTGCACAGCGGAACCAACCAAAAATTTGTTGCCCTTAATTAAAGCCTACCTATTCAGTGATTGGAACTAGGTATTTGGAACTAGGGTAATACCTAGTGTGTACTTTATCTTTTGAAATATTAGTTGTTAAAATAAAATGTAACATAGAAAATTTATATCCGGAACTTAAATTATATTGACGTGACACTATTGGTATTAACTTCCTTAACCTTTAAAGTTTCTGAGATTTGGAGTCCTCAAATGATCAGAGTAAAGAGAAGGCTTCCTATTATCAAACTTTCCGTCTTACAAAAAATCGCCTCAATTATTTTGAAGTCGAGAGAATTTGGAAAGTTCCTGAGATCAAAAAAAGGTTTGAATGATCCGTCTCAGTCTCTTGAGAGATATTTCTCCCTTCGATTTACAGTCATCCAATACTCAAACCTCGAAAGAACCAAGTTGTGGATCAGTAATCTCGTTTGAAGCGGGCAAGAAAGCCAGAAGAATTAGTTTCTACTAGCATAAGAACTTCTAAACAATCAAGCAAGTTCAAGGATTTTGAAGAAATGTCCACTAAACCGCTAAAGTGGCTTCCTATAGCTTCAAAACACTATCTTTTTCAAAACTTTAGAGGTGGTTCTAGATTTTTATCCATCCATCGTACCCATACACAAATTGTTTTCTACTATGTTTTTCAAAGTCCCATTTCTCAATCTTCAAATGAAATTTTCCCATTCACCTTCATTTTCCTATCTCCACAACCTCTACTTCCTTTTTGACCCAAAAGGAGTTCTTCCTCTTCTCGATTTCCCTTTCCTTAACCAAAGAGCTTTTTCCAACCGATGAGTCAACCTCTGATGCACGGATTGCCTCCTTTCAACTTCCTTTCTTTACTGCCTCTGCGTAGGAGGATTTAGAAACCTCTGTTGGTAGCGTTTTGGCCTTTGAAAACTTTCTATCTTTTTCCAACGAGTTCTCTCCATCAAATTTTAACAAACAAACTTTTAACATATCCTAAAAAGCGCACCAATCCTCCTTATCCCAACCCATGGGAACAAAAATTATCCTTCTACCACCAAAGATAGGCAACACCACAAATAGCTCCCAATGAATTTCTAATTTGTCTAAAAAATGACGAATGAATCAGTAATTGCAACATCTCCACAAATAGTTCCTCAAACCCTGTTAAATGAGACATTTGAAGAGGCAGTATAGCTCCTACAAACATATCTTCAATAAAAAATAAATAAATAAATAAAAAGAAAAAAAAAAAAGAGTCATTTTTTTTCCAAATACAAAAATATTTATTACCAATACAACAATTATTGCTTTCCATGGCTTTTCCAATCAGGCAACTTGGCTAAACTTGTGAGGAACTAACATAAACAAACTTGAATGAACTAGCTTGATTTACTTACCTAGTGACTCAACCTTGATGAACTTGTTCTAAAAAAATAAAAAACCCACAAGGGAGGAGAGCGAAGAGAGTATTTTCCCCCTCGACCTCAAGATTCTTCAATCTCCTGAGTTACAAAGACGTAAAGAGAGGCATTAAACTGCGAGCATCCAAACCTCTTCTCAAGACATCTTCGACCCTCAAAATATTATTCTATTGAAAGGTACTTCTAGTTCTCTTTAGTTTGTTGGTTTATTATTAATGTGTTACATCCATTTTAAGTAAATTAGTACATTTTTCACATAAGCAACTGGAGAAATATAAAATTAATATTTTTTTCACCTTTGCCTAAAATGTTATATAATAAATGAAAAATAATTAAGTTAACTATTCATTGTTGAAGCTAACAAAAACCTAACGAGCAAGAGAGCTGAGTCAAATTGAACCTATCCCTCATATGTCAAATTCTAACTTTAAAAAAAAAATTTGGGACTTTGAAAATCTAACTTAAAATTCAGACTAAAATTATATAATTTATTTTTTCTCACTCGATTGAAGAAATTAGCCTCCACACCTATAAGTATGAGTCCCTACTTACTATGCAATTTATTTTGTGTGGATCAACTTAATTATTAAATGTAAATAAATAGATCAACACAAATTTTTTTCGTTTTTTTTATAGGAAACTGAAAATTTTATTGAAGAGGAGAAAGCATACAGAAAAAAAAAAGGAAGATGAGATATCCCCTCAAAGACCAAAGGTTACAAATAGATCAACACAAATAAACCATACAAGAAAATTAGTCGCTTATTACTAGTAAGAAGGCAAGTTTTGTTCTCTCTCTCGTCACTTTGTATTATCATAACTGAACAACTAACAAGTTAGTGATCCAAATGGACTTTACTACCTAGTCCTAGACTCAAGTTACTTAGGAAAAAACCAAAAGAAAAGGTTTTGGTCAAAATTACGTATCGAAATTGAATCTTAGTCTATCTACCATGCATCATCAAGAGTAACTCTATGAAAATAACTTAAGCTGCTTAAAAAGGAAAAATAAGTCTTGTAATCAACATATAAATCTCACCATTAGGGGAATAGATACTGAGATGGATTGGAACACTTGAAATTTGTTTGGAGCGTCCTGTTTCTCTATCAGTTTCATCTGATATTTCCTGCCTCACGGCAGCTGCAGAAATTTGCTATGAGTAAGGAGAAGAGTTGCACATGCAACAAGTTGATCGAAAAATAAATGATTTGCTAATCAACAAATAAGAGGTCCAAAATTTGTTAGCTTGTAAGATGTATGAAGACATACCGAAATCGGTAAATTTCTTCCTAGGGAGATGCATGAACTCTCCATATTCTTTTCCATCGTCAATCCTATGAAGCTGCAAAACAAGAGGGCGACGGGTGACAATCCCTGCAAACAATATGTCAGTATCTTATTTAAGTCCCAAATAATGTGAACATTAGCGTGATAATAAAACTTGTTAATAAAATTTCATATTTGCGTAACTATTGGAAAACGACGGCTTGAAAAGGGCTCATTATTCTCCTTCCAGGCTCATTATTCTCCCCCTTCATTTCACCCCTTCGAGGGTTTGTATCTTTGAACATTTTTTGTTCCTTTTCATTTATCAATGAAAAGTTCGTTTCTTGTCAAAAAATAAACATGGATAATACAATATAAGTTTCCAGGAGTGTCATACCTAAATTACAACTTATAAAAGTTGCATGTTCAGTTTGTAACTACCAGGAGTGACAAGGACCATTAATATAAAAAGTTGCATCACCTTTTAAAGAGAATTTCCAAAAGCTTTAAAAAAAAATTAATTGAGAAACCATGCTCACATTCAGAAAAATGAAAGAATATAAAAGGCCCGACAAAAAACCCAAAAAGACTGGCCTACAAAAAGGGCATCCATAAGGACCTAACCTAACAAAATAAAAAAAGGGCTCCAATCCAAAAAAATAATACCTAACAAATTATTAGAAAAGTTTTTAGAAACAAATGCCCAAAGCGAGGCATTAAACCTATCAAGGGACCAACCTCCTCTAGAGACTCAAAAAAAGCTTCAATCCAGAAGAATAATACCTAATGGATAATTACAAAAGTCTTAGAAACAGACGCCCAACTAGCAAAGCAAGGATCAACCTCCTCCCAAAACCTCTCCACTTCCCTACAGAGAACACTACCTTCTCCTTAGAGGGAGAATGAAACCCAATACCTCTCCACTCCCCCTAAAGATTCTATGATTCCTATCAAGTCAAATACATCATAAAACCATTAGAAACCAACCCGACAAATAACACTGCCCTTATTCTTAAAGGGAAGATGAAAAAAACCTCCTCCATTATCATAAGACAACAATCTCTATTACAGGCCAAACAGACCCCAAAAACCTCAAGAAAACAATCCCACATCCAGCAAGGAAACTGACAATTTCAAAAAATATGGCCAAAATCCTCAAACACCTTTCTACAGAGAATGCAGCACCTCAACAAGAAGAAAAAATTCCTTTGAACCCAATCCACAGTGTTAATACCCTGTGCAATACTTGTCCAAGCAAAGAATTTGACCTTATTGTAAATATTAACCTTCCACGATGAAGGGGAAGAAGAGGGACAAGGATTGCATAAAAGAATGAAGAAAAGAACCACAAGACCAAATATCCCTATTTCCTGACTGAAGATGGGTGTTAGCCAGTAACGGTATTAAAGCAAAAATTTCTTAAGTCAACCTATCAGACAAAGGGCGAGAAAACCAACAGCTTAAAATTTGACAAAGTTACTTGTCTTTCAGCAACTGATTATAAAAACATCAATGTTCTTATGGCAATAGTCCCCCCATCCCCACCAATGATGAACAACAAGGCAAGGAAATTCTTCTCTGAAGTACTTTTCAAGTTCACATAGCCTCTTTCATAATTGTTGCACGTACTACCCTTTAAATGAGGGAAGAACCATCAGCAAAAAGGAGATAACAGCATAAATTTACCAGCTCCACGAGGTAAAAAGTCTTTTCCAACAATGCTCTCCAGAACCGATGACTTGCCAGAGCTCTACAACCAATAAGATAATCAGTTCAGTGGACTCTTCGTCTAGGACACATCATGGGAATTGATAACACGAATTGCAATATAAGAACTAATGTCAATCGCAAAGGTTGGTGCAGATGGATTAAGGTGCACAATTTAATGGAACGAGAGTCCAAGTAAATATGAAAATATTAAATTCAATTTAAGATGACTCGTGTATAAACAACATTTATAAATTAATGTGGTATGTAATATAGTACATTACGCATGCATATTTCAATGATTGAGTGAGTATAGATCACATAAGTACTCGCTGGTAATGCATAATTTAATGCTCAATAGAAAAATCAAAATCATAACTAATTGCACTTTTTTTTTATGACATAACTAATTGCGTTCTAATTATACACCTGCACAAATGCAATCTATGTCATTTTTTAAATGGGCGCTTGTGGTGAAATGGAGTACTAGAGAGTTTCATTCTTATTAAATAAACGGGTGAACTATACTAAATCTTCTTCAAAATTCACTATCAAGTCTCTAAGGTTACTTTATCCAATGGAATATTCATTTATGTCTTTATTGTATAATATCCAAAGGGACTAAAACACGAGCAATTGAAGGAATAGTAAGAAACACAACGAAAAAAATGAAATGGGACTGGAAAATTTCTTTATCATATTAGACAATTATCTGTATGATTGGTTTGCAGTCGAGAAGAATAAGGGTATCGGTAAATTTTGATATATAAACTTTTTGGATAACATCAAAGGAGCTAACTCGTGGGACTTTGACGACATAGCTACGGAAGTATATGGTTTATAAGCATATAATTTAACGTTTGTATAATTCAACTCGTGCAAGAAAGTGAAGTTCAATATGAAGGCAAACTCATTAGTGGAGTAATTGCTGGTGAATTCGTTAGATTCGAAGAGAGTGGGAGGGAAAGGACCAAGAGAACAGGAATCCTGGCGATGAACTTAAGAAATGCATAAATAAATTATATAATAGAACCCGAAATGAAAGGGACAAGTAATTCACGTGTTGAATTATACAATCAGAATTCGATAAGAGAAGCAATTCACAATTTCGACCACAATCGATATGAAGGCAACAAAACGCCGGAATTTTTCATGAAACAGAAATCGGATGGCCTATAATCCAACATAAATTAACGAATTGAGCAATAACGAAGGAATGGAAAAGGAGCGGCGTTTGACCTGGCCTCCGACGACGGCAATGGCGGGGAGGGAGTCCCAGAGAGTGGGCAAAGCGCTCTCTTCGCCATGGTCGCCAAGAGCAGTGCAAGCTCGCTGGAGTTTGTTGACCAAGGAAATGAGATTCTCCATGGGATTGCGGAGGCGGATCTGAGGAAGAACAGCAGCAGAGTTTAGACCCGGGTTTGGTTGAGAGATTCAATCGGGGAGGAGAAACAGGGAGCGGGGAGGGAGAATGTGGAACGGCCATTGATGGAGTTGGAGAGGAAGAAGCGAGGTGCAGGCGAAGGAGGCGGGGAATGCTACGAATCCGACTCCGTACCTTTGAACGTTTCCAAGCTTTGGTAACGGCTAGTGTTTAGTCATTTGGCCTCTTTTTTTTTTTTTTTAAATCAATTTTTACTTCTAGTTTCTAAACTTGGCATGGTGATCAGTTCTAAACTTTTAATTTTACTTGTTTTTGTCTACGTTCTTTTATCATGTATTAAGATTAATTTTTTAAAAAAGTTGAGTACGTATAAAATATTGTGATTATACAATTTGATAATTACTAGTGTAATTAATCTGAGTTTAGCTGAGTGGTGATTGGTACTCATCTTTAATCAATACATCATAAGTTCAAATCTCTACTCGATATGTTGTACTCAAAACACACACTCGCATATATATATATACATATATCCCCTTGTCGGTAAATGACGTTTTAATCGCAACAAGATTTCCATAATATATTAGATATGATGTATGATGATAAGAACCCTCTTTTGAAATGAGGGAGTTTTCGTGAGAGAGTTTTTTTAGAGAGAATTGTTCAACCCTTGAACAATAACACACCTCCTAATTTATAGAGAGAAGAGGGGTGGGGTGAAAACAATCTCCCCACCCACCATCTTCTTAGGGTGGTTAATTAAATTTAAATTAATTTAATTAATTAATTAATCATTAAACTAATTAATTAATCATAATTAAATATCATATATTTAATTAAAGGTTTATTTTATCATATTCATATGTATAATAGTTTTAATGGGAATCTCATTCACATTAATTTTAACCTTTAATACAAATCCAATTCATATATATATATATATATATATTTTTTTTACATTCAATCCAATTCTATTAAGTATTATTTGAATCTTATTCAAATATAACTCTTATATTATAAAGTTTAATTTTGAATGTGATTCAAAAACTTTATATTATAATGTATCTTATATACATTATGTTATTTTGTTTTTTTTTTTTTTTGAGATACACATCTCATCTATAAGATACATTTGTATCTTATACAATTAACCTACAATCCTTATTTAAATTGAACAATTCAAATTCTTTCAAAAACATTGGTCCTTGTTTTAACCGTTATGAGCTAGTGGGGGACTTAATGGACCTACATATTAGAAGCTCCAACGATACGAGATTAAATGATTAAACTCATTAACCAAAGTAACCAACATTCGTTAACTATGAGTCACTCCACTAAAGACTCATAGCTGCACTCTTTGCATTGTAGAATATTTTGCGTCCATGGATATTGACCATTAACGGTAAGTCAGTCCTTCATGAGTGTTTGTAACTTCAGCTAGGTCAAATTACCATTTTATTCTTGAGTTACCTCTTTCACCTTAAGTACAACTAATCCTCTAACGAACAACTTGTTTATGGTCCGACCATTAAATAGAAGTCCCTCTCTGGCTAGTGAGAGAGTGGGGCCCCTATTGTTCAAGTCCCGGAGTCAGTAAGAGAACACTAATCTATTTACTCTAAAGTTGGAAGGAGTGAATTTCATCTTGTGTAGGTTATGTTCTCAATTTCCCACTCGGTCTCGTCCCCAAAATGCTAGGAATATTTAGTCGGCGACCCAGGTCACTCTCACCATACAAATCAAAGGACGATCACTTATAGATAAGAGTCCATAACTCACTCAGGATTAAGATCGAGTTACTTGGTCTACCTGTGAAATAATAATTGTTGTCCACTAATTGTGCTACCAATTATTCTATGTGCAAGTGTATACAATCGTTGCAGCAAGTAATAAAAGTTTGAATTCACAGAGACTAAATGCTTAAACATTCGATATTCATTCAAGAAAATATTATGACAAGCAATGGGGTTTTCTTCCACTTAATACTTAACAGTGATGAGATGAAAACTTCGAAATAAATATCTCAATGCAAACACAGGGTATAATTTCGTTCGTTAAAAGTACCAAACATCTACAATCACTCAGTAATATCTTGTAAAATAAAGGCGCAAGGGGGAGAGTGAGTCGACTCTTCTGGGCCACCCTAACGATGTTGTAGCATTAATGGAGTAAGTGTAGTGGTCAAACAGACAAGATGCTTTTCCAAACACCCCAGATTTTCTACTACTAACATTCATCGACAAACATCAATAGCATATATACACAGTTTTTATGATCAAGCTAGGTGATTTTTATCCCTAAGTCACCACACGCTAAACTTAAGTAGACTCTAGCTCAAGATGAAGTATTTCGCTTCCTATTACGATTTTCCAAAAGCAAACAAGAAGGTATTCCAACATGGTGATCAAGCACATTGAAAATGAAGAAAAATGACACTTCCATTAAAACAAACAGCACGTTTGCAGCCTAGAAAACAAGTCTAGAACATCTCCCCCTTACACAAGTTGTTAGCTATGCAAAGCCATAAGGAGAGTTAAACAAAATGTGAGAATGAAAATAGGACAAAGATGAGAAAATGAAGAAAAAGCAGCTGAAGGTCAGCTCCAAACTGCCACTGAAGAGTCTTCTTCTACTCTTTGCTTGCTCTGCGGTTCTAAGAAAGGGTTCCTTCGAATGAGGATGGACTTCTTCGAAAAGTGAGTGAAGGGTAATGTTTCTTGAGGTGTGTGTCTTTGGAGGCTTCTCATCTTGGTTGTATTTATACCCCTTTTAGATATTAGGGCAACAACCCGGACCTTAAGGGACTCAGCTATTACTTTTGGGTAAAACCTCCAATTACTATGGTAATTCCGTTGTGCAGTCCTTTCACCGTCAGCTTGTCATTTTCTACTGCTCTCTGAATCAGGATCTTAATGCTGCAGCATCGTCAAAGTTGTAGCAACATGCACCAAAATTAGTTCTGTTGCAGATTGACAATACTAAAATGTAGAAGGCTAGTGTTTATGGTCTTTTAAGCACAAAACCAGTGAATAAAGGTGCAAGTGAGACTAACTTTAGCTAATTTATATCAAAGTTATACCCAAATAACTCTCTATTTTGAGAGTTATCATACCCTCAAACTTGGACTGTTGCTTGTCCTCAAGCGACATTGTTATCCACCATTTTGAATGCTAAATCGTGCTAACTATGACTTCTGGCTACTCTTTCCACTGCCTATAATTCATTACTGTGGTAAGTGTTTCTTAGCTTGCTCTAGCATTAGCTCATAAAGGAAACAAATAACCATTGCACTAAAACTAAGATGTTTTATTCACATTTGAATGCCTCACTTCACCTTCTCCCTTGCTCGCCTAAAAAAAATCCTTTCAACCTCCTTTCAAAGACGTCGACTTCCTCCCTACACTGCTGACTAACTAAAGTCTTCTAAGACAGCTATGGGCTACTAGCCATTCCGGACGCTGTAGCTCTTTTGAATCTCTTTTTTTTTTTAAACAGCTGAATTACAGGGCCAAAAATTTTTCATAGCTTTACAAGATGTTACGACAACAGGGACTATACTATTGAATACTATTCTTTCAAGCTAGAATCCCTCACCCCCAAACTTAAAAAGAAGCATTGTCCTCAATGCTTAAAGAATGACTTTTGAGAACTAAGGACAAGGCTCCCTCAAACTTATAATGAAGATAGAATGGATGAAAATTGGATTTGAGTAACTGCCTATCTGAATTGGTTCTATAGAGGTAAGTATGTGCATATTTTCGAAAGACATTAGCTTGCTAACAGTGCATGCGACAAGAAAATCAGCCATTAAAACTCAGCTGGTGGGAAGTTTCTAGGGCTCTCAAGGGATACTAAGCAAAGAAAGGCTATCAAATGCTACTTAAGAATACAATAGAAAAAGAGCAATAACTGAATTTTTCCTGAGCATCCTAAAAATGTCCTCATACCAATCATCTTAGACCACATAGAAAAACAGCCAGAAAAACACAAGCTAGCAAATCTAATAACATCTTTCACAATCATTCATTCATTTGCATTTTCATTTAATGGACTGAATGGAAATCATAACAACCTAAAACCTAGAATTTAAAGATGCAAAAACTAAACACGCAACTTCATAAACTAACCTAACTAGAATGAAAAGTGTAGAAAAGTAAATTTGCTGAAAAGAAAAAAAATTAAAGGTAAGATAGATTTTAGGCGGGGGAAATCAACTTCCTTGTTCAGCTTCTTCATCCTCTTCGCTGGAGCCACCCGTAGGTTGAGATGCTCCAGCACCATCTACTTCTTAATCTTCATCAGGCCTGTCTTCTGGAAATCTTGGGAAAGAGGGAAAATGGCAGGGGAAATTTCGCATAAGGGCCTTGCGGATCACGACATTTCTCTTTTTGGCATAGCGCATGTAGGTTTGTTGTCTTCTCGCCATTGCTGCTACTACTCCTGCAATGGAGCCGAGCTATTGCAGCAAGCTGACCTGCGTGTTTGAGACTTCTTTAAGCGCAAAGACAGCATTTCTTCCACGCTTGCTGTGATCAACATCTTTTAACAAGATGATACCAGACGTTGGCTTCGGGCTTAAGGTAAGTTGGGAGAAAAGTCTACGCTCTTCTGACTGAAAGCTGCCATCGCGACCCTTCTACCCCAATACATTTGATAACACGATTTAGTTGCTCCTCAAATCAATATTTCACGATCAAGGGTGTAGTACTGTTGAGCAACCATCATTTCATTACAAGTGGCATGAGAATAGTTTGGGAGATTATATACCTCGTTGATGGCCTCTGCGTTCCAATAGACTTTCTTACCCCTTACCATCACTTTAGACGGGTCTCTTGGGTTGAGGTTGGCATAGAATTCTTGAACAACTTGGACGACCGTAGGCTTGGGCTGTGCGCAGAATGTGTGCCACTCATGCCTATTGATGGTGGCAGAGACAAAGGAGGGCATGAATGAGTCAGATGGAAAGCCCCTTTCTCCTAGCAGATTTCGGTCCTTGAAGCTTTCAAATCGTTCTGATGTTGCAGCGTCGACGAATCACAAAAATTCTTCGGGCTCTGCAGCAACCTTCTCCTTGCCCTTTTTCTTAGCTTGCATGTCCACCTTCTACCTGGGCCCCTTCCCTTTTTCGAGCTCAGCAACTGGGGAAAGCTTTCTCTTTCTCTGTGATTTTCTAGTGGGTACCAGAGCTGCTTCTACCTCTTCTTCTATTTCTTCTTGCTCTTCGTCAGATAGAGTTGCTCCTTCTCCGGCTGTCTACGTGGCTGCGCCACCTTCCCCCAGATTATCCTCACCACTGCCCGCTTGGAAGAGCTCTTGCATAAAGTCTTCAACTCTTCGTCTTGCTTCAGGCGACAGCTCTGATCCTCTTTCTGCATGTGTTTCTGCAGGCGACACGTCTTCATGCTCAGCATTCGGACCGGCTGCTTCCGTTTGGCTGTCTTGAGCCAGCTGCTCTTCTTCTTCTGTTGGAACAGATAGCTGCTTCTTTCCCTTCGCGGCTCTCTTTCCCCTCTTAGCAGTGGGCTTCTTTTTAGGTGGGGAAGGGATTTCTCTTTTTGGGGAGGTGTTTTCGGGTAACAGGCTGGGTTGGGGTGGGGCTTTCGCTTAAGCCGGCTCTGGTGACTTTTCCGGCGAAGGAGATGGTGTCAGTTCTTGAGAGGGAATGACTTTCTTACCCTTCCTTGCTTTTGCTTTAACTCGAGGCATACTTGGATGACGAGGCTGACGGTTTGTCAATGCTGCTAGGTTAAGGGAAAGTGACTAAATAGAGGGAAACGAAGGAAAACGAAAGGGAAGGGAAAGGTGCTAGCGCAAAATTAGGGTTTGGACGATAACCTCTCTCTTTGTCTACTCTTAAATATGCTTAGCAACCTTACCATCATTAATGCTCAGAAAAAAAAGGCCAACTACCCCCTAAATGGCTTTTTCCCTTTTTTTTTCTAAAAAAATTTCGAATTAAAAAAAAATTCTCCCTTTGTACCTTTCCTAGAAAAGCGCACTTCTTATCTTAAAAAAAAAAACATGGGAAAGGGATGTTTAAAATAATTCGGTTTTAAAACGTCTGACCCATGATTTTTTTTTTTTTTACTGTAAGCACTAATTGCTTCTCTCTTTCCTTGACTGCTTTTCCCCTTTTTAAATTCCATCTTCGTTTTCGTATCTTTGATTTATGCTCCAGCATCGACGAGGTTGACCACACTTCTCAGCTTCCCCCAGCTCTGCTTTAGCAATTATAGCAACAAACTGGCATAATCTTTCCTTCGCCTAAAACAAAAATCAAACAAAACAAAAGAAACACGATTCTAATTACAATCTTACTATCAACACTAAGAAAATTAAACTGAATTGACAAGAATTAAACTAGAGAGAGAGAAGAAACAAAAGATTCATCCCCTTTTATTTTGTCTTGGTAGCCCTTTATGTTGACCTCAGCTGGTGGGAATCCATCTTCCTCACCACTTCTCCTCCCAGTAACACTTCAATCTTTGCCCATTCACAGTGAACTCCCTTTCAGTGTGATCTTCCCTGACAGTTATAGCTCCATAAGGATATACCTTCACCACTGTGAATGGTCCTGACACCACCTTGACTTTAACTCTCCAGGAAACAACTTCAGCCTTGAGTTGAATAACAACACCCTCTGTCCTTTTTCAAATGTTCATGGCTTTATTCTTCTGTCATGCCACACCTTGGTCTTTTCTTTGTAAACCCTTGCGTTCTCGTAAGATTCTTTTCAGAATTTATCCAACTCCAGTAGCTGAAATTTTCTCGCTTCTCCTGCTGCCGCTAGATCCAAATTCAACCTCTTCACAGCCCAAAACGCCTTCTATTCCAACTCAAGTGGGAGATGACATGCCTTTCCAAAGATTAGCTTATAAGGGGATGTTTCGATTAGAGTCTTGTAGGCAGTTCTATATGCCCACAATGCATCATCTAACTTGTAAGACCAATCTTTTCTACTGATATGCACTACCTTCTCCAGAATCCCTTTAATTTCTCTGTTTGATATCTCTGCTTGTTCGTTCGTCTGAGGGTGGTATGCAGTGGACACCTTATGCTTGATATTATATTTTGCCAAGAAGGAGCTCATGGCTTTGTTAACGAAATGGGATCTCTCATCACTTATAACAACCCTAGGGGTTCCAAATCTTGTGTAGGAACTTTAAGACTGTTTTCGCATCGCACGTCACACAAGCTGTTGCTTCCACCCATTTAGAAACATAATCCACTGCCAAGAGGATGCCGAAAATCTGGATTTGATTGTCATGGCGTAAGAAAAAAAATAATAGGGGAAGAATAATAAATCTTATTTTATTGAACATATTTGCTCATTAGAGGTTACCATTTGATGGAGGGAAAGGTCCCATGAAATCTATCCCCCAAACATCGAAGAGTTCGACCTCAAGGATAAAATTCAGAGGCATTTCTGACTTGTTCGAGACGTTTCCCACTCTCTGGCATTTGTCACAATTCCTTGCGTACGAGTGGGAATCTTAGAAGACAGTTGGCCAATAGTAGCCACTTTGGAAGATTTTAGCTGCGGTTCGTTGTCCTCCAAAATGCCCACCGTAAGGGGCGGAATGACAATGCTCCAGCATTATTGATGCTTCCACACTGTCAACACATCTGCGCATAATTTGATCCTTGCACAATTTGTATAGATAAGGATCATCCCAGTAGTAAAACTTGCTGTCATAGATGAATTGTTTAAGTTGCTGCCTTTTCATGTTTGATGGCAAAATTCCACTAGCTACATAATTGGGCATATCAGCAAACCATGGCTCCAAGTCTTTTCTTTGTTCTGCCACCACTAGCAACTGCTCATCAGGGAATGCATCTCTGATTTCTGCTTGTTGTTCTTTCACTGCTCCCTCTAGCTCTAGTCTTGATAAATGGTCTGCTACTTGGTTCTCTGATCCTTTTTTATCTCTAATCTCTAAATCAAATTTTTGCAACAACAACACCCATCGAATCAACCTTGGCTTGACATCCTTTGTAACGCCCCGAGTCCCTCAGGTTAGTTAGTCTCGAATCAGGAGATTTTTATTTTTAAAATTAAACTCTAATTAAATTTATATTTATCGGGCTCTAAACTCTAATTAAATTTATATTTATCGGGCTCCGTGTGGTGGGTCTAGTTTTAAGATGGGATGGATTCCTTTTCTCTTGGGCTTGGTCATGTTGGGCCTTTATTGGGTTAATTTGGTTTTAAAACAAAGGAAAAGAGGAAAAAAAAGGAAAACAAAATGACTTCATCTTCTTCTTCCCTTCTCTCCCTTGTTGCCCTAGTCGTCACCCACCCCTTTCTTCTCCTTGTTCACCGGCGACCGTACCCATCCTCTGGCGACGACAGCAGCAACGTGAATCGACGGTGGCACAGCAGGCACGACTTTTTTCGGCGTCGTTGGTAGCAGCAGCTGCGACAGGTGGCGAGGGGTAGCGGGTCGCACGATTTCCTCCGGCGACGTGTTCTCCGGCGAAGCCCAGCGTTCTCCACGAACCCCGGCGATCTGCAATGAGCCAGCACCGCTTCCTGCAGCGTTCCTCGCGGCAGCGCACGACGAACGGGTCAGATCCGCGGCGAACCTCGACGACCTACTGCTGCGACCTCTTTCTCCGACGAACAGCAACTCCGGCGACCACGAACGGCGACGATCCCTCAGCATCGAGCAAAAGCAGCCACTCGAGTAACAAAACCAACGGCGGGATTCATGCATTACAGCAGCGTTTTAGGACGTTTGGCGGTGACCCACATCCGTTCGAAGCTCGATTTAGGCTACCCACACCTTGGCGAGCTAGATCTAGGTGACCCACACATATACGAAGTCGGTTTTGGTGGTAATGAGTCATTTGAACCCTTTTAGAATTGATTTCGAAGGCTGAATAGTGTACGTAACTTGCTGTATTTTTCTGTTTTAGTGCGTAGGTGTGAGGTCGACGCAAAAACTTAAGGGCGCGGTTGTGAGTAAGTAGACAAGGGGCGTGTGCGTGCGTTAATGTGTGTCGGATGGCCTCTAATATGCTGTTTTTGTGATGTTCGATAGTATTTTTGATACGCTGATGTGTTAGCTAGCTCTCGGTTGTGGTAATCTGTATACTTGGAGTGTTGTTGAATATTTGTCAGTGATAATGGTGTAAATTCTGCTTTGCTAAACTGCTGAGAATTGCTGTGGAGACGTTGTTGTCTGAATATGCATGAATTGTTTGGCGTGTTTCGTGTGTTTATTACATCTAGCAATGCTTATTGAATATTGATGTTGGATATTAAGTGATTTGGGTGAACTATGTTGGGCCCTAATTGTTTAAAATTTGTTTTGTTATGCTTTGTTGTGACAAAACTCATAGTGGAGCTATTGTTAAGAAATGTTATATTGTGAAAGCATGATTGGTTTATCATTTCATCATTAGAATGTTGTTTATGTTGTAAGCATGCTGAATTGTGTTAGTGAGCTGAAAGCCGCATGGGTCATGGCTTAAGAAAGTATATAGTAAGACTCTGGCGAGAGTTGGATTCTTGGAGAAAGTGAATGGGTGAGTGTCAGGGCCTCGGGTATAAATGGTCGGGGGCTGATATGTCACTAATTGAGTATCGAGGCCTCGGGTAAAAATGGTCGGAGGTCGATGTGAGAAGTTCTTTGGAAGGAAAGCTATTGGGGCCTTGGGTAAAAATGGTCGAGGGCCGATGCGGTAGTGTCGGGGCTCTGGGTAAAAATGGTCAGGGGCCGACTCTACTCGAAGAAGTTAACTGTGGAGGGCTAGAATAGCTGTGATAAGCGTAGAGGTACTTGAGATGTTAGGGAGACTCGAGGTTGGTAGTTAATTCGCTCATGGTTGTGGTTGTCGCCGAATGTTATGGAGTGTGCCTATGTTTGACTGCATAATGTGATGGAGAGCATGACTATGAATGTTTTCATGATTTTGTGGAACATGATGTGTGCGTGTGTTGGTGAGGGCTACTTATGGAGTATATTTATATACTCACCCCCCTCTGCAATTATTGTTTCAGGTGAAGGATTTGTTGGCGACCATGGTGATGAGATGGAGGAGACATGACGAGCGAGGACCATAGGCTGCGTAGTTACTTTTGCTTAGCTTAAGTTTTTGGATGGTTATGACCCCATGTATTGGTCGATAAACTATTTATTCTTATTTGAATAATTGGGAGGTTCCCACTTGTCGTTTATTTTATTTCGGGATAGGTGTTTGTTTTAGTTTTCGTCCATTCATTGAGTTATGCCTAGTTGGAATAATAAATTTGCCTCGCGAGGTTGTCCACGGATATTGTTGATTGATATTCTATAGAATTGATTCATTGTTAAAATGATGAGAGGTGAAGCTTGATTTTATAAATAATTGTTGCACAGGGAGTTGACATCTCGTGTTTGGGGTTAAGTTTAAACAGTTGGGTAGTTAACGTGACCTAGAAGTGTGTGGGAAGTTCTGGGGCATTACATCCTTTTTGGAAAGCAAATACTTGATGGTTGCATGGTCAGTGTACACCATACCTTCGTTCTAATGAGGTAAGCTCTGAATTTTTCGAACGCAAATACCACCACTAATAGTTCTTTCTCAGTGGTGGTGTAATTTAATTGAGCCTCCACCAATGTTCTACTGGTGTAGTAAATTGGGTGAATTAGTTTCCCTTTCCTTTGTCCCAACACAGCTCCTACCGCCTAATTACTAGCGTCACACATGACTTCGAATGGTTCCTTCCAATTTGGTGCAGTCATGATGGGAGCCTCGATGATAGCTGTTTTCAATATGGTAAAAGCCTGCATACAGTCAGAAGAAAAGTCAAACATGCGTTCATTTTCGAAGAGAGAGCATAAAGGTTTAAAGATTTTAGAAAAGTCCTTAATCAATCTCCTATAGAACTCTGCGTGTCCAAGGAAACTTCTAACTCCTCTAACTGAGGTGGAAGGGGGCAATTTCTCTATGAATTCGATCTTGGCGCGATCGACTTCTCTCCCTTTCTTGGATACTTTGTGACCGAACACAATCCCTTCATTCACCATAAAGTGGCATTTTTCCCAGTTGAGCACTAAGTTGTTGTCTTCACACCTCCTCAACACTTGCTCCAGGTTGCTCAGACACTCGTTGAAGCCCCTTCCAAAGACTGAGAAGTCATCCATTAAGACCTCAACCACCTTCTCTATTAAGTCTGAGAATATCGCCATCATACATCGCTGGAATGTTGCTGGAGCATTGCACAGTCCAAAGGGCATTGTCCTAAATGCAAACGTACCATATGGACAAGTGAATGTAGTCTTTTGCTGGTCTTGAGGATCGATAGTGATTTGGTTGTATCCACTGTACCCATCTAAGAAATAGTAGTATTCTTGCCCAGCCAACCGATCTAACATCTAATCAATGAAATGGCAATGGAAAATGATCCTTTTTAGTTGCCTTGTTCAACTTCCTATAGTCCATACAAATGCGCCAACCGGTTATGGTTCTTGTGGAATTAGCTCATTGTTGTCATTGGGCACCACGGTGATCCCTCCCTTCTTGGGTACACATTGGACTAGACTTACCCAATCACTGTCGGCTATTGGGTAAATTATTCAAGCATCAAGCCATTTGATGATTTCCTTCTTGACAACTTCTTTCATGGCAGGGTTCAACCTCCTCTGGTGTTTAATCGAATTCTTATATCTCTCTTCTAGGTTTATCTTATGCATGCAGTAACTTGGACTAATTCCTTTGATGTTAGCTAGAGTCCAGCCAATGGCCTACTAATGATTTCTCAACATCCTTCGACTAAGTCTGCTGCAATGATGACTGGCAGTGTTTCTGCTTCTCCCAGATAAGCATACTTAAAGGTGCGATGGTAGGACCTTCAACTCTAACTTGGGTGCTTTCACCACTGATGGCTGCAGCGGTGCTTCCACCCTGTCCTTCAATTCCAGCGGCTCGAATGTCTTCTTATAGATTCTGTCGAATTCAAGTTCATGCGGCTGGCCTTGGATCAACTTGGCTTCCTTGTCTCCTGCCTTGAGAATTTTTCTTAGCTCGTTCTCCAGTTGGCTCAACAGCTCTTCCGTTTGTATTTTATCACTCATCAAATCATCTGCAATCTCTAACAAAGAACATTCTTCCACATCAGTAGGGTATTTAATGGAATTAAAAACAGAGAATGTCATCTGCTGGTCATTGACTTTCATAGTGAGCTCTCCATTGTGTACATCAATCAATACCCTCCCCGTGGATAAAAATGGTCTTCCCAAAATGATTGAAATTTCCTTATCAGCTTCGTAATCCAGTATGATGAAATCTACAGGAAAAATAAATTTATCTACCTGAACCAAAACATCCTCTATCTTACCCTCCGGATGTGTAATGGATCTATCTGCCAACTGTAAGGTGACGGTGGTTAGCCTTGCTTCTCCTATCCTCAGCTTATGATACACTGATAGAGGCATCAGGTTGATGCTAGCGCCCAAGTCACACAAGGCATTCCCTACATTCTTCCCTCCTATCGACACAGGAATAGTAAAACTTCCAGGATCACCCATTTTCTGAGGGAGTTTTCCTGTCAGAATGGCACTGCATTCTTTTGTAAGGGCCACTGTTTCAAATTCCCCTAGCTTTCTCTTTTTTGACAATATATCCTTGAGGAATTTGATGTAATTTGACATTTGTTCCAACGCTTCTACTAAGGGTATGTTGATATGGAGCTGTTTCAGAACATCGAGAAAACGATCAAACTGTACATCTTGGGTTTTCTTTTGCAACCGCTGAGGGGAAGGTGGGGGAACTTGGTGTTATACTGGAATTTTCACTTTCTTTTGCACTGGTGTCTCCTTAGACACTTCATCTACCAGTTCTGTCTCTACAGCCCTCTTTCCTTTGTCTATTTCTGGCTCAGGTTTCTTCGTCATTCCTTGTTGTGCCACCGGTTCTGGTTGCACTGTTCGCTCAACTGATGCGCCGGCATTAGTCACTACGTTCTATTCAGTATTCATATTCTCTGCTACACTCTCAATCACCTTCTCTGCTTGAAGCTCTTTCTAGTGTGCAACATTATCCTCTCTCACCAGTGCAGGATAGGGGTGTGGTAATGCCTTTCCACTGCGGAGAGTCAATGCTTGACATTGCTCTTTCCCTTCTCTTTGAAGATTCTCAGTAATACTTGGTAGGGTACCTTGTGGTTGGTTTTTCATCTCAATAGCTAGCTGTCCTAGTTGAACTTCCATATTTCTTAAGGTGGTGGCTTGGCTTTGTATCAATGCATCGTTCTTGGCCATATAATCTCTCATCAGAGCTTCCATGGAGTTAGAGGGGTTAGCTCCTAGTCTTGCTCCTTGCGTTTGGCTAGGCATCAGTAGTCCTGGTTGCTGTATTAACTGGTCGGTGTTCTGATTCCCATGACCACCCTAATTTCCTCCCCAACTAAAATTTGAGTGCTGCCTCCATCCCAGCTAATTGTGATACCAATTCTTCTATGTGCAAGTGTACACAATCGTTGCAGCAAGTAATAAAAGTTCGAACCCACAGAGACTAAATGCTTAAACACTCGATATTCACTCAAGAAAATATTATGACAAGTAATGGGGTTTTCTTCCACTTAATACTAAATAGTGATGTGAAAACTTCGAAATAAGTATCTTAATGCAAACACACGGTATAAGTTCGTTAAAAGTACCAAGCATCTTCAATCACTCAGTAATATCTTGTAAAATAAAGGTGCAAGGGGGAGAGTGAGTCGACTCTTCTGGGCCACCCTAACGATGCTGTAACATTAATGTAGTAAGTGCAGTGGTCAAACAGACAAAATGCTTTTCCAAACACCCCAGATTTTCTACTACTAACATTCATTGACAAACATCAATAGCATATATACACAGTTTTTATGACCAAGCTAGGTGATGCTTATCCCTAAGTCACCACACGCTAAACTTAAGTAGACTCTAGCTGAAGATGAAGTATTTCGCTTCCTATTACGATTTTCCAAAAGCTAACAAGAAGGTATTCCAACATGGTGATCAAGCACATTGAAACTAGAATGATAAACAACTTCAACTCAAAGCACACTTCCATTAAAACAAACAGCACGTTTACAGCCCATAAAACAAGTCTAGAACATCTCCCCCTTACACAAGTTGTTAGCTATGCAAAGCCATGAGGAGAGTTAAGCAAAATGTGAGAATGAAAATAGGACAAAGATGAGAAAATGAAGAAAAAGGAGATGAAGATCAGCTCCAAACTGCCACCGAAGAGTTTTCTTCTACTCCTTGCTTGCTCTGCAGTTCTGAGAAAGGGTTCCTTCGAGTGAAGGTGGACTTCTTCGAAAAGTGAGTGAAGGGGAATGTTTCTTGAGGTATGTGTCTTTGGAGGCTTCTCCTCTTGGTTGTATTTATACCCCTTTCAGATATTAGGGCAACAACCTGGACCTTGAGGCTTACTTTTGGGTAAAACCTCCAATTACTGTGGTAATTCCGTTGTGCAGTCCTTTCACCGTCAGCTTGTCGTTTTCTGTTGCTTTCTGAATCTAGATCTTGATGTTGCAACATCGTCAAAGCTGTAGCAACATGCACCAAAATTAGTTCCGTTGCAGATTGACAATACTAAAATGTAGAAGGCTAGTGTTTATGGTCTTTTAAACACAAAACCAGTGAATAAGGGTGCAAGTGAGGCTAACTTTAGGTAATTTATATCAACGTTATACCCAAATAACTCTCTATTTGGAGAGTTATCAATAATCTATTGGTTAACGATGTTACAGCTAAAGATTAATTATTTCGTGGTCTGGTCTTATACAAACACGTTGCATAGTATACTCTCACTCGCATGTCTCCACATGAACGATTTGGATTAAGTCGTTTGTAATTGTTACAAAGTGGGTCATATCCATAATGTTACCAAGATAAGGTACCCAATCTTACCCATATACTATAGATCATTTAGGTTATTACTAGAACATTATCCACCTGTATATCGAATACATACCATGTATATTAAATATATACACTATATATCAAATACATACCATGTATATTGTCGTCCACTAATTGTGCTACCAATTCTTATATGTGCAAGTGTACACAATCGTCGCAGCAAGTAATAAAAGTTCGAATCCACAAAGACTAAATGCTTAAACACTCAATATTTACTCAAGGAAACAATGCAATAAACCAAGGGGTTTTTCTTTCACTAATAACTAAAATATATTGAGGTAAAAACTATTTAAAGCGATTATCTTAAATCAAACGCAAGGGTAAAATCCGCGAGTGTACCACACATCCACAATCACTCAATAAAACCATATAAAAATAAGGGCGCAAGGGGGAGAGGAAGTCGACTCTTCTAGGCCACTCTAACTATGTTGTAGAATTTATTGGAGTATTGAAGTGGTCAAACAGACAAGGTGTTCTTCCAAACACCATAGATTTTCTACTACTAATATTTATAGACAAACATCAATAGCATATACGCACAGTTTTTATGACCAAGCTAGGTGATGCTTATCCCTAAGTCACCACACGCTAAACTCAAGTAGACTCTAACCCAAGATGAAGGGTTTCGCTCCTTAATACATTTTTCCAAACATTATCAAAAAGATATTTCAAAATGTGATCAAGTACATTGAAAATAGAGTGATAAAACAACTTCAACTCAAAGCAAACTTTCATTAAAGCAACAGCAAGGTTACAGCCCAGAAAATAAGTCTAGAACATCTCCCCCTTACAAAAGTTGATTAGCTACACAAAGCCATAAGGAGAGTCAAACAAAATGTCGGAATGAAAATAATACAAAGATGCTAAAAATAGGAGCTGAAGATCAGCTCCCAATAGCCACTGATATGAGCCTTCTTCTTCTCTTGACTTTCTCTAACGGTTTGGAGACGTTTTCTTGGAGTGAGGGTGGATTTCTTCCAAAATGAACAAGGGAATGTTTCTTGATGTGTGTGTTCTTGGAGGCTTCTCCTCTTGTATGCATTTATACCCCCTTCAGATATTAGGGCAACAACACGAGCTTTGAGGGACCCAGCTCTTACTTTTGGGTAAAATTCTTCTTTTTAGGGCAATAAAAAAAAGGGTTTAAATGATCACCAATTACTGTGGTAAATTCCGCTGAGAAGCCCATTCACTGTTAGCTTGCTGCTTTTTGTCTTTTGTCTTTATCTGGAACTGATGTTGTAGCATAATCGAAGTTACAGCAAAAATGCTTAGAATTAGATCATTTAATTTAGTGCTAACATAGACTCTTAGTAATATGAGATATCTATTTATCTTGTAATTCAAGCACACTCAGTGAATAAATGAGGCTATAATAGACTCATTTTAACTATTTCATGCAACTTATAGGCACAATTAACTCTCTTTAGGAGAGTTATCATATACTTAATAGATTATGTTACATGACATAACCTCTGTAACGCCCCGTATTTTTTATATAATATTTTACTATTTTAAATTTAAATATTGATGGATTAAAGAAGTTTTGTTTTAAATAAAGATGTTAAATTTAAAATGGTTAAAAAAAAAGAATTAAAGAATTACTTAAAAGAAAAGAAAGAGAAAAAAAGAGAGAGAGATTAACGAAAGGAATCCGCTTGCATCTAAAGAAGTAAAAAAAATTGAAACCAATACTTTTCATTTTTTTTCCATCAGTCGTTGCTCCAATCAATCACTCCTCAGTGGTAAATCACCAATAAATTTATGTTTTGGTAATCCTTATACCAAATGTTAAATCTCTTCAATTAAATTTGATTATTAATGATTTTGGTTTTTTTTTAGAGGTGGATTTAGGTCGAACCAATAACTTTGTAGATTGAGCCAACATTTGTTTTAGATCACTATTAAGGTAAGGGACTCTGCTTTCGGAATGCTTACAGCTAGGTTGGAAAATTTTATATGATGAATGTTGTTTGTGAATTGAATATTATGTGAAACTATTGTGTTGCATTACAGAATGTTTAATTATGGGACCTCATGCATGATCGTGAATGTGAAAATGTTTTTTTTAATATAAAAAATTTGTGGCACCTACCCTTCTGCAATGCATAGACTAGATTGAAATTGATGACCTAGTTGGGTGAGACTTGGCTCTGCTGACTAGGTGCCAACTACCATCAGTTAGGGTAGAGTCTCCCAGGAAACCTACCTATGTACCATAATAGAGTTGGTATCATGTGTGTAGGGTTGAGTTAATTGCTCACATTGGCCAAAAGAAAAGGAAAACGAAAACGAAAAGGAAAAGGAAAAGAATTTGATTGATAAAGTAATAGGTCTCACACATGTTCATGTTACATTATGTATATGTATGCATATCTGACCCCATTAGCTGAGTTACTTACGGGGTATTTTTAATACTTACCAATTTCCCCTTAATTTTTTTAAGGAATAAAAAAGATGTACAAAGTGTGTGATGAAGATGTCTGCGGGCTGTGCCATGGGTTTCGCTTTTGAATTAGTTTCATGTTTTATTTTTATTGTATTAAGAGCTATTTATGTTAATATTATGTTTTATATAAAACTTTCTATGAGATCCCAAATAAAGCTTTTTAATTTTATTTTATAAAGATATATTATGAAATTGTATTTTGTTTTGTTTGGTTTATTATTACGTTTTTTTCTAAAGGCTTTTAAAATATAGAAAGCATTCATGTAGTAACGTCCCTAGGAAATTTAAGTCCTAAAAAGTCGGGTCGTTACAACCTCGAATGTTAGTTTAGTGGATTTAGGTTAATTCAATTCTAAAAGAACCATCAATAACAACTTTATTGAATAAATGTTTGATTTGTATTTACAAACCACGAGTTTAGATATAAAGTTCAACAATTTCCCACTTGAACTAAACTCTAGTGGGGTGTACAAAATCTTAAACGAGTGGGTGTTGTACAATACTATAAAGTACAAAAACAATAAAATATGACATACATTATACCCTTTACCATAAATATCCACAATTTATGTAATTTTCCACAAATATCTAGCAACATCAACATGTCTCTAAAATTGAGACCTCGACATTTCTAAAATTAATGTAACTCAAGTTTATTAGTGAAATACGACAAAATCCACTTTAGAACTCTATAATTCATTATAATTAAAGATAAAATATTTAAAATTGAAATAGAAAAGTTTTTCTTATTCGTATTTTTAAATTCCATGTATTTATCAACTTAATGATGCATTCAAATTTTTATTTATTCAAAGTTAATTTTTCAACAATTAAATTTTATTCAATAAAAAATTTATTGAATTTGTAGTCTAATTTTATTATGAACCTTTGAACTTATCAAATAAATAAATATTCATAATATTTCATATTTCAAAAGAATTTCTCAAATATTATCCACCATTGATTCATGTTTGAGATCAACTACTTGGTAAGATTCAACGATGTCTAATTATAGACAACACTACTTTGTCACTCCTATAAATCGAATGAATGTGTGTTGTGATACGAATCAATTTGTGACCAATTACAAAAGCAAAGCAAAGAAGATTCAAGAGGCTTTCATATTACATCTTCAAAGGCTAGCTAATGCACACGAGGAGACAAAGATTTCTGAGACCAAAATTCTTTACAATGTTAATTTAATGAGTCAAGAAGAGAATGAAGCAAAGATAGCATGGGAAAAGTTGTCTATTTTGAAAGATGGCACGGAGTACAAAAAAAGTGTGCAGATTGGTGGACAGGTGCCTTTGCAAATTGCACCTCTTAGAAGTTTGTGATGTCAAAGCTTGTCAAATCTCATCGAATGAATGTGTGTTGGGTGATTGTACAATACAACACTATTAAATCTATCAAATTTAGAAGAAGAAATCAATAGGTGAATAGACGTGAACTATGAAAGAGAGTTAAATTGTTGTAGCAATTAAGTAGAGGGAAACTCCATATATATACATGTAGGGGACAGAAAGTTTTGAAACCTATTGAGCTTCCAACGTTCCATTATTAATTCCAATTAAATATAAAATCAATGAAGAAGCAAAGCTTTTATATTCATAACTTACATGGTATTATTATTAAAAATAAAAAAATGGCATGTTTTCAAGATAGTATCTTTTTAATATGAAAATTAATGCAATTGAGCCCATAGTGGAATGTTATTTTATATTCACGTCTACAAATTATTAGTAAAGTACATATATTGTTTGATAAAGAATTTGAACAAAAGTCTGCGAACCTCGTATCAAGTGAAGGATGACCTGGCAGGTGAGCTAGAAGTGTGATGAACTAGGAACCTGCAGAACAGAAAATACTTCGACGTCCAAGTTAGTGAATGGCCGAGCTAGAGGAGAGAGAACATAGTTTCGTGTACCTAAGAATAAAGAGGGAGGTTTCTATTTATAGGCAGAGCTTCCAACAGGACTCCCGACAATGTTTCAACGGTTCTTTAAGGTTCCGGAATCAACGACGTGTTGTCGTGAAACGTGTTGAAGGGATGACCTTACTGAGTGTCCTTTGGTCGATTCGACTGGTTAATTGGGATGCCAACGAACGTGTTGAGACTTTCTCTACCTTAAAAAAGATTAGAGACTCGTGCAATGTCGAACACACGGTCACAAGTAATACTCGGAAGTAATCCAAGGTCGAATCCTCAGGGACTTGTTCCTTTTCAAAATGAAGTAATGCCATGAAATGGTTCAAATATGCAATTGTGAGTTAGGAAGAAAAAATGTGATGAAATGTTGTTGTTTGGGGTTTTAAATATCAAGCAATGTAATAAAACTCAAGCTCTTTGCTTCCTACCTTACTTTTGATGCAAAACATGGAAAACACACTTTGTTGGGAAAATGCACCAGGCGTAATCCTAGCTTTTCTTGGGAAACTGAGTTCTACTCTTTCACTACTGCTTTTGGATGCTGTAGAGACTAGGGTAACATACAATCATATATCTATATGTGATTACAATCTTATAGAATAATTGTCAACTCACATGCAGAAATTTTCTATGCATGTTCTACTTTAAGAATATGTAATCCTTTTTGGCAAATAATGATGGGAAAGAGGTCAAAATCGTGGTCAAACAGACCTACCAACACATGTTTCTGTAGTAAAAAGTCAACCCTAACAGAACGAAAGACGAGTTCGGCTCTACGACTAAACAGGGATTTGACCTGGACGGTAGTTAGCTCGGTCATATTGGATGAGGTCCAAGGTAATGAATCTTAGGTATCGTTAATTTGGAACTAGTCATTAATTTCACCGTATTAGGGACTGCCACGTGTGGTCGATAAGAAATATATATATATATATATATATATATGAAATCCTGAAATTTCAAGCATGCATAAAAATAAATACATAATCTAAAAAAAAGTTCATATAAACTCTTAGAATGTTCTATTACATATATCAAATATAAGTTTGATAGTCCTAGGTAAATTTATGAAGCTTGAAAAAGTACATAGATCTAAAAGCCATTTCAAGAAATTCATTGTTCAAAAGATTGATGGATAGACATATCCATAAGAACCCTTGTCTCCTACTTCATCAATTACCAATCATATCAGATGTAGGCCTCCTTAATTAAAATTTAGCTTTTTAACCATATCAATCCACATGTGTACTACATTTAGAGGGATGTGAGGGATGTGATGGACCAGTGTTGATGGATCATTAGAAGACCATTTTCTTTGATAATTACTTCTCCTGATCCGATCCAATCTAGCAACATGAACTTGTGTGGAGCATTTATGGTAACACTTTTTTACCCATAAAAAAATGTCAAACAATAATAAATTTAAATACTAATTGAATACAAAATTATTACATATAGTGTAAAAGATAAATTTACAAGTGTAGAATTTATGTTTACAACTGGAACATGCGTTGATGATGGTACATTTATAGTATTGTTGGAATATTGTTCGCTTGATTTGACCTGTATGTATAAAGTATATTAATAATAGAGTCTAAAACAATAGTTTAAATAAATAAAGAAAGTTAAATAAGTTTACCTTATCCACGAGTAAGGAAGATACCATAGACTTTAACTCATTCATTATTCAACTTCATTTGGTTGAATTGTTCTCGAAGAAATGCAATAGTTTTATCCTTTTGAGTTACTAAAGACAACTTTGATATGGTTTTATCACATGTGCAGTGATTTCCCTAAGCTCTGAAGTAAATAATAGTAGTTTGTAATAGGTGTAGAACTCGTTTCCAGTAGAAGTGTGGGTAACGTCCGATGCTATCTTGAAACTTGTATTTTTATCACCAAAACTAAGGTATAAAACAGGGGGTTGTTCTTAGTCAATATTCTACGCTTTCTTCTCCCTTTTTTCACTCTCCCTGCACCTTTTCACCTCATTCTTTTTCTCTCTAATTCGTTTCCATTTTCTTCACAACTTATGCTGCATTGTAACCTCCTTCTTTTCTCTCTTCTTCGTTTTTGCTTTCCAACTTAATGCATCAAAATTTAAATGTATACATAAATATACATATAAATTATATATTATATATATATATATATATATTTACTTTTTAATTTTCATAGTTTTAGAAGTCGTTTAACATTATATCGCTTTTTTCTCTTCTATTATTTCATTTAGTGTCTTATTGTCTTCTAATTTTATATGGGGGCTTTGGCAATTTTTGTTGGTAGCCATTTTTGTAAAACGATGTAATTGAAGAAGCTTTGGGACATTGGATTAAAGTTGTAAAATATATATATTTTTTTTGCCTTTAGCTTGAGATGACCACCATGACACATTAATAACTCAATTATAGTAAGATATCAATAAAGTTGAGGCAAGAGATAATAAATTAGATATCAAGACACAAATTAAAATGGTTTAGTCAATTTGGCTTACATCCACTGAAAATCGAGAGAGAGTTTTCTTATTTGTTAGTGTTGACGGTGATTTTTGGTAGAGGGCCACGTGGTACCTGGACAAACAGCCCGGCTTGGGATCCACTCGACTTGAAACGAAAGAACTCGATGCCAGTGCGGTGTCCTGCCTAATACACTCCGACGATCAAGTCAATAATCGAAATATCAATAGGAAAAAGATACCTCAAGTGTTAGTGACAGGTTTTTCACTTACTTGGTGAGGATGGTGGTCCTTCATTTTATAGCCTCAGTTGTCCGACCAGGAAGGACGACGGTTAGAGGTGGTAGGGACGTTGCTCACAGTATGGCTGAACAGAAAGGAGCGCAGTTCCGACAATAGCAGGGTGGCTCCACCACCTGTGCCTTCTGGGTGTGTTGCCCAAAGCTATGGAATGCGCTTGTCGTATCAACAGAGTGTGTTGCTAGCTGCAACCCTGTACGGGGCGTAACCATTTACATTGTTTTGTCCCCTCCCGAGCATATGCGTTTCTTCCTAGGCAACATCCTCTCTAAGAAGGTGGTTCTTAGTGGGCTCACGCTTGTGGAGGGGCGGACGCGTGTCCTGTTCGGACGCTACCCATAATAGTTAGCCCTTTTTTGGGGCCAAGCCATTTTGTTGATTAGTGTGCTAGACCGAAAAGCGTTTGTAGTAGGACGGGGCGTGTGTGCATTCGGCTTAAATCTCTACGGATCGGTTGGTGGGGCCCACAAATTATTGTGACTGCGTCGACTAGTCGTCAGCACGTACAACCGTTTTGATGAGGGAAACGTGCCCGTAGCCGTTTCAAGGGCGATCGCATCCCTCGCATGGTGTTCAAAGCGACGGAATTGGTGGTCACGATTTTCTATGCCGTTGGGATCTGAAGCAGCACTCAGAGATATTTTTAAATCCGCCTGCAGGTGGGATGATGATTACTCTTTCTTTACGTCTTTGCTCATTTTCTTCTTCTCTAGGTTGACTGCTTCCATGGCTCGCCGCCCGTTTGTCAAGCATGTTCCGTCACTGGCCACTAAACAAGACCTTTCAGAGCTTCACACCATTTACCACATCCCTGACTATGTGTCGATGCGCCTCCCATTTGCGGACGAAAGGATAAATACCCCTCTGCCTGGCTGGGTAAGTTTCTACCCGCAGATGTTCTGGAACAGGGTCAGGCTTCCCCTCTCTCTTTTTGCCCAGGCGTTCCTGGTTTTCACTAGTGTGGCTCCGACACAACCGGCTCCCAACACATGTGGAGCTTTAATGGCACTGGCCATCCTTTGGCCAGAGTTGGGAGGAGGTGAAGAGATGACTCTCCCGCTGCTGTCTACTATAACCCTGATGAAGTCTATCAGAGACTTTCCCAGGTTCTATAGCTTGAATTCTTGTTGAGGGACGCTTTTCAATGCTCCGACCTCAAATAAGAAATGGATGGATCATTGGTTCCTTGTTGGAGGGCAATGGTTAGTTGGTGATAGCCCAGTGGTCGGACGTGTGTTCAACTGCTTCAAGGGGCACAATATGTTCTTAACGATTTTTCTTTTTCCTTCGGTCGGTATGGCCTTTTAAGCTTTTGGTTCCCCCTAGCAGTATTCCCATTGGGGCTCCTCCCATCGTCTCTTGAACGGACAACGTTTTTAAGAAAATCCTCGCTATCCCTTAGGCTCAAAGAGTCTCCACGCTTATTACGACGGATGAGAGGTTTACCGCACATCGTTTGATCGAGAATCCGAATGTCCCGACTAGAGGCAATGATGAGCGTCCCGCCCCCCGTGTGGCTCCAGTAGGTCAGGGCGTTGGTTTCTCTCTTTTTTGGTGTTTGGCTATGGTTATTCACTGGTCTTTCCGTATAGGTCTTGCGAGGCCACCATCAATTTCACCCACAAGACACGAACTCGTAACTTGGCCTCTCTTTCAGATCGGGCAAGCTTCCCCAAGCGGCATGGTCAATAGTGGGAGTGCTACATCGACTAGTGTTGTTGCTCTTATTTCTCTGGGCCCATAAACCAGGGCTGATGTAGGAAGCCCTTCAATGGAGATACTTCCCCGACCCGAGGACTTAATTACCCGCTCAAATGTCGTCATCTGATGAGGCTAGGCGATGCTTCGCCTTCATCTGACCCCCCATGGAAGAACCAGTCTTTCAAATTTCAGAGATTGTTGAACCCAGTTCGAGTGACGCGACTTCTTTAGAGCCCTCTGGCGACTAGGATATAACGTTGACGGTGAGAGAAATTTTGGGTCCGAGCAGAAGAGCGAAAGATTCTGAGGATGCAGTACCGGATGGGGATGAGACCTTCGATGGTCCCGCCTTTGAGAACACTCGATCGGTGGTCCATTCTCCTCTACATGAGGAGGACGTCACGTGGGCTTGCTTCAACGCCCCGGTGAGGCCACCCCTCTGAACCCTTATCGGCTCGTGAGTGATATCGAGTATCTGTTCAGGACATGGCTCGTTGCTCCTTCGACCATGGGCTCGTTCCTTAGCCTTTCCATGTCATGCAAGAGTGCCGAGAAGGGTCTTTCAATGTAGTTCACGTGAGATATTCTTCTCTTCCTCTCTTTCTAATTATTCCTATTCCCCGCCTGACGCCCTCTCTGGGTTATTTCTACCAGCTAGCCGGTCATTCTCATGCCCTATCCCTGGCCCTGCGGGATGAGCTTGCGGCTAAGGGGGTTCGGGAGCAGGAGTATCTAGTGAAGGTACAACGCCTTCAAGCTTTGTTGAGTGCAGCTGACCGATACACCCTTACTCATACTGAGGCTGAGCAGATTCGGTAGGGGAAGCGCATTGCTCGGGAGGATGCATCACGGGTAGAGGAGAAAGCCGCTCGCCTACGTATAGAGCTAGACTACATCCAGCACGGAGCAGCTTCTGTTGAGGCCTGCATTAGTGAGCTAGAGGAGGATATCCGGTCTCACATGACCTAGGTGATCGAGGCAGTGTCTCGCGCTTAGAAGGCTACAGATGACTTCAAAGCGGCACATGAGAAGGCCGAGGAGGACCTTGAGATGACACGGGTAGAAGTGACTTCTCGGAATAGTCAGATCTCGAGCCTGGAGCAGTGCCTGAAGGAAACTGAAGATAAGTTGCTTAAAGCCGAAGAGGGGCAAGCAATGGCGGCGGTCGAACTGTCCTTAAGCAAAGAAGTTGAGTAGATTGCTTTGGATTCTTTGCATTAAGAATCCGCCAAGGTTGCTTGTTTCGAAGTGGCTCTAGTTGAGGCCAAGGCCATCTTGGATGACCCAGAGCTTCTAGAGTCCTATTTTTGCGGCTTGGATAGCTTCCGTGCTTTTGAGCAAGAACTTCAACGCACAGGGCTCGACTTTGTGCAGGTTCGCCTGCAAGTTCGGTGTCCTGAAGAATGGGGATGCGTTCTTGATGCCTTCGAGCACTTCTGGCTGATGCCCGATAGTCGGAGTCTGAGGAACATATCCAGCACCTTCTTTCTCAAGGGTTCAGCTACCCTGATGCTCTAGACGCAGCGACTCTAAAATTTGCAGCTTCCCCTCCTACTTCACCCTCTTAGTCTTACTGTCTCCCCTATTTCTTGTGCTATTTTTGTTCTCCTTTTGTGTATGGGGCCTTATGTTTGTTGCCCTTTTTTTGTTTGTAATCTCTACTCGTTTTGAATGAGATACGAGACCAATTTTATTTGGTATCACTACTATCTTGCAATGTCTCCAGTAGTCCCCTCACTTCAGTGATTTTCCTACCATTTCTGGGAGGGAAGTCACAATCTCTGCTTGGAGACTTACTTGGGGTGTTCGCTAATGCTTGCAAATATGCATGAGTCGAAGTCCTATTCGGCTATTCCATTCAGGAAAATGCCTTGGAGCATCAGTTGTCCAGAGGCTTGCTTGCGACCGAGTGGTGCCACGTGGTTTATCCGGACTCGGGGGCAACCTTGGAAAGTAGAGTGTTCCTGGAAAGGTAGGAATGCGTCCGAGTGAGAGCCCTATTTGGCTACTCCACCTGGGAAGATGTCTTGGAACATCAGTTATCCAAAGGCTTGCTTGCGGTTGAGTTGTGCAACGTGGGCTATCCAGACTCGGGGGCAGCCTTGGAAAGTAGAGTGTTTGTGGAAAGGCAGGAATGCGTCCGAGTGGGAGCCCTATTTGGCTACTCCAGCCGGGAAGATGCCTTTGAATATCAATTATCCAGAGGCTTGCTCGCTGCCGAGTGGTGCCACGTGGGCTATTCGGACTCGGCGGCAACCTTGGAAGGTAGAATATTCTTGAAAAGGTAGGAATACGTCCGAATGGGAGCCCTATTCGGATTTTCCACTCGGAAAAATCCTTGGAACATCAGTTATCCAGAGGCTTGCTCGCGTCGAGTGGTGCCACGTGGGTTATCTGGACTCGAGGGCATGCTTGGAAAGTAGAGTGTTCTTGAAAAGGCAGGAATACGTCCGAGTGGGAGCCCTATTCGGATTTTTCACTCGGGAAAATACCTTAGAATATCAGTTATCCAGAGACTTGCTCGCGGTCGAGCGGTGCCACGTGGGCTGGACTCGGGGGCAGCATTGGAAAGTAGAGTGTTTCGCTAGGCCTGTGGTGGCACGTTGCTCCACATTGATTTCGAACGTGTCAGTGTACTTATTACCATATATGGGGATGCTAGGGATCGTCCTTGGGCTCCATTCCCCCAAACGTCACCGCCTTTGGACGTCTTTTTTCATTATGTCGCGTGCACTTCAAGACGTCTCTTGTGGGGTCACCCAGCGCATCAATTCACTCGTTTCTGAGTACGAAGTGATGCACCTTCTGCCAAACAACACGTGGTCGTCTGATCCAACGGTCGGGGATCGTTTCCTTCCCTTATAAATTAAAGGTGTACCCCCACTTCAATCGTTATCGCCATTTCTCCTTCCCTTTTTCCCAAGTTCCTTTTCGAACAGACAAAGATGCCAGGATCTTCTAACAGAAATCCTATTCGAGTGGACCTGCTTTCTCGGAGGGTATCCTCTCGACAGGAATGAGGATTACCTCTTCTCTAATGGGAGGAGGCTTCTTCGGAGGAGGAGGATTACCTCCTCTCCAATGGCGGGTATTCTTTAGCGGAAGAGGAGGATGCGGAGGAGGATGGGGCGGAGGACGAGCTCGGTGAAGGTGAGGAGGGCAAACCACCGAACGCGGCGGCAGACTTTCTGGAATTTGGGGTTCCCTTCTCCTGGGCTCCTCCGGACCTTATTGAACTGAGTAAGAATGAACTCGTTGCGTGGGTCTGTGAGCTCGAGCGGGATCTCAACAAGATGCGGGAAGAGTTCATTGACGTCAAGAACAGTCGTCGCTTTGCTGTGGAGACGGTTCAAGAGGTCCACCGAGGGATGGAGGAAATGGAGCAGGCTTACCAATCCCTCTTCCATAGAGTGAGACGCCTGAAACGAAGGATGCTGCGAAACGACCCTGCGCGCTGATCAAATGTGGCTATATCTCTATCTTTTTTTTTTCTTTTTGTCTCTTGCTGGGCTTTGGGGGCCTCGCAGTCCTCTATTTTCCATCAATGAAATCTGCCCACCCTTTTTTTACTCTACTTTACTCGTACTTCTAGACCCTAGTGTGAAGTAACACTTTTACCCCGAAGGGGAGGGGGGAGAGTGTCTTTATCCCTTAGCTTTCTCCCTTGCATTACCCACTTTTTTCTTGCTTGCGATGGAGATTTTCCTAGGCCATTGTGACCTCAAGTAGCGCGTCTGTCGCCCTCTCTTGATTTGGTCCCACTTTCGTGATCGTAAGTTCCCGGACTCCGTGCGCGTGTGCGCGGTGGCCAGTAAACGGGCTCGCCCTGTGCGGCGGCGTTTCAAGAGATTGAAGTCCGCTCTTCGCCAAATGGAGCTTCGGGTTTTCGTCTTAGAAAGGAGATCTGGTTTCTTGTAGATCTAGGACTTCGAAAGTTTTTGTGCCTTATTTTCTCCTGTGTACTTTTGAATATCGCCAAGGGCAACGCATGTAACTTGTACTGCTAGTTAAGTGAATAAAGCTAAAACTTTCTCCATGCTCTTTCGCCTTGTAGTTCTTCATGATTTTTCTTCCCTGTTTCTTTTTGTTTTGTCTCACCATGCGCTGCTGGGCAGCTCACGTGCGTCCGGGGTGCCCACGCGTGGGGGTCACGCGCTTTCAACAGGTGTGCCGCTTAGGGTTCCTTCACTAGATTAGCATTCCTTTGGAGGGACACGTGGTGCAAGGGCATGAACTTGCTCGCATGACACTGCGTCGTTGGGACATTAACTTGCCTGTACGATGTTTCGGTTCCCTAAGACCACACTTTGTTAATGCTTCTATAATTAATGTCTTCAATGCGACCTATAACATTCCTTCTTGGGTAGGTGATGGCGTCTTTATAAAACTGGCCACTTCCTTTTCTTCCTCTCACTTCTAATGATAGGGAAGAAACAAAAGCTTTCTTCTAATGAGGGCATCCCTCATGATAGTGATGACTTTCCCCTTGGTGAAGACGAACTAGCCTTCGAGGTCATAAGGCTACACCGCGCGCTTATCAATATGAAGAATTTTGCTCATAGCCAGTCAGACAAGGCTAACTTCTTGTATAGAGCCAATTCTACCCTTGACATGGAGAAGGTAGAACTAGAGGTGGAGACCGAGGCTCTACATGCTGATAACCAAGCTCTTCGTGATCGCGTGGCTGCCCTGGAACACGCCTTTTCCACGAACCCTAACGATGGTCAAAGGAACAAGCACCGATGCTGGCCTGCTCGAAGGGCATTCCCCCAATCGGAGAGGCCTGAGACAGTTGTCGAGGAAGGATAGCTCATGTGGCGGCTGTTTTGGATCTGTCATAGGGTAGTGTTCTTTTTTACTTCAGTGATTTTTGTACCCATACTTATTATATGGTAGCGCTGCGAAGCTTTGTCGTTTGTTTTTGTGTGATCATGGTGGAGGGTTGTACTCGGTGGGTTGTTATTTTTAATGAAAATGGCGTTCTTTTTGTTTATTTTGGTTTGCTTTGCTCGACCTATGTCTTAAGGAGTTATGGTTATACGGGCTTTCTCCTCCGGCCCAGGTTGCGCTTTTCCTTTAGGAGAAACAGGGCATGTGTCTTATGGCACCACGCAAACTCAAAACAATAGTAACGAAAAGATTCCCATTTTATTTAATAACAAGAGGAGTCACCTACATGGTAGACGGTCGCAGATCTTCTCATGGATAGTACATACGCAAGTGTTCGACATTTCATGGCTGGCGAAGGGGCTTGCTGTCCAGGTCCTCCAATGTGTAAGTTCCTGATCGGATAACGCCAGTTACACGGTATGGACCCTCCCAGTTCGGGCCGAGTGCTCCATCCGAACGGTCCTTCTTGTTTAGCATACTTTCCTCAACACCAGTGTATTAATATTGAATCTGCGCGGTTTCACTCATGAGTTGTAGTTCTTAGCAACTCGGCTCTAGTGTTGTACCACTCGTAGGCGAGCGGTTTCCCTATGCTCTTCCACGAGATCCAAGGATTTCAAAATTGCTTCCTCATGCAGGTCCTTATCGAAGGCTTAGATTCTTAGCGGGGGAACTTCCATTTTTACGAGCACTACAGCTTCCATCCTAAAGGACAGTGAATAGGGGGTTTCACCCATCGAAGTCCTAGGCATGGTTTTGTAAGCCCACAGGACGCTTGGAAGTTTTTCTGCATACTGACCTTTGAGTCTTTCGAGCTTGGCTTTTAGGATCTTTTTTATGATCTTTTTTACGGCCTCGACCAGCCAATTGGTCTGAGGGTGCATAGGAGACGAGCTAAGGTGTTTGATGCCAAGCTTTGAACAAAATATCTTGAAGTTCTTGTTATCGAATTGTTTCCCATTACCTGAGATGATGGTGTTTGGGATACCAAACCGACAAACAATGGACTTCCATACGAAAGTCGTTATGTTCTGCTCGGTGATGGTGGCGAGGGGTTTAGCTTCAACCCACTTGGTGAAGTAATCAACTACGACGACGGTGAATTTTGTTTGGCCTGTTCCCCTAGGCAATGGACCAATTAGATCAATCCCCCACTAGGAGAAGGGCCAGGGGGCTGTTACCCAAGTGGGGGAGATTGTTGGAATTAATTTAATAATTAATTCATATGTGAGTAACAAATTAAAGAGCAATTATATTTGGGCTATTTAATGGGCATATGAGTGATCTTGATTATGAGCCCATGACTTCCCATTTCGTAGTATGACTTGCTGAGTAGAAACCAGCCCATTAATCATAAGGGATTATGGGAAACCCTAGGATTAACCTATAAATATATCGTTATGGTCCCCAATACACTATGCTTCTTGAGCCTCATGTTCCACATCAAATAGAGAGTATTGTCCATATTTGGTCTGGGTTGCATAGTTGGGGAAGACCAAAAACCAAACAACTTCTTGCAGATCATGGTCAATCTATCTAATTGTTCAAGGTAATTCTAATCTCTTTATAGATTTTGGTTTTGTTCCATGCTTAGATCATTGGTCTTGATTGTTCTTGAATTTTATGCTTTTATTTTAGAATAATCATGAATGTTTAAATTTTCCAACAAATAACACCCAAACTCGAGCAAGTTTAACACACCAAACACGTGACATAACAACTATAAACTCAATCGAAGTAATAAAAGAACTAACAAAGAATCTAATGTGTGACAGAGAATCTAATTTATGTGGAGCAATTGATTCAATCTTCGAGCAAATAATCTTTTAACATCTCCTATCTTAATCAAGTACATGAAAAGTATAACTTGAAAATAAGACAATAGTCCTAGAGCACGAAGAAAATGATTACCAGTTGCCTGAAGATAATTTAATTGTTCTCACATTAAAATCTATAAGGTGAAGTAACGTACAAAACTAACATACAAAACCTTCATACAATGGTAGAGATATTTCGATAACAAGTTAGGTGCTACCTAAGAGAAAGAGGGATTGTGCACAAAGTTCTTTAAATGCCACAACTCAACAAAATGGGATTGATAGGCACCTCATTAACATAGTTAGGTTCTAATTCATTTGATCACAACAAGGTTGTTTCATCATTTTTATATATGTTTTAGGTTAATTTTAATGTATAATTTAGATACAAAACTTTTATCACTCTTTCTAAATAATTACATATATAACATCAATTTTATGATTGATACACAAATTGGTCATTATCATCCACAAATCAATCAAAACATAAGCCTCTCACCCCCTTCTTTTCAAGAATGTTTACTTTATCTTCTACCACACCCCTTAAACGCATATTGCCGTGTTTGAGACTTTCAAAATAAATAGAGCGCAAATGCACACATGTCACAAGGAATAAATGGAAGAAGTATTTCAAGTATCGATCCACAGGGACTAAAGTTGTCTGTTTATTTTTTATTAAAACAACGGTGATTGGTGAATATGTAATTCATTTTAGTGTGAAAATAAATGGGAATGCTGTTGGTTCGGTTTTTAAAGTCTGAATGAAATAAGCCCAACTCGGTTACTTCAAATTAGCTAAAATACATAAAATAAGGAACAACCAGGCACTAGACGCCTCCCATCATGCAATAAGACAGTTATACTTCTTAATCTCCATGTCTAAGTGATTTTGAAGTAATAAGTCCTTTTCTAATGTGCCTATTAGAAAATAAAATTTAGTTTGATAAAAATCAACCATAACCTCAGGTCAAAGTCCTATTTCTAGGCTATTCGAACAAAACCTTTATGTCTAAAGGCTTCCTCTTCGAGGTTAAATCAATTAAGTTGGGATACGAACTTCAACCTTTTCAGTATTGAATTCGTTAAATCATCAATTGGCCAAATCAATTCTTATTAACTTGTAAAAACAAATTAAGTGATAAAAAATGTGGGAAAAACATTTTCCTCTTGTTGTCATTTTTTGAAAATGTTAACTAATTTTCCATAACCGGGCTAGGAAAAGGGAATTTAGCTCATATTTGCAAATTTAAAACAGAATTGAACGGGGTTGGCAATGGAAAACATGATTAAAAGAAGAATGAATTAAGAAACAAGCTGTAAAATCAAGATGGTTGCAATTGGATTCTATTTGTACTGTATCTGAGATAAATCTTGGTCATTCCCGTCTTTCTTGGGGTTGCTCATTGGATGACTATGACGATTGTTGTCACTCTCAAGCCGCTTCCAATAAGATTGTTTTCAACATTCCTCCGTGACGCTCCCCCGAATGAACTTTTTAACCCATCTCTTTTGAGCTTAAGAGAGCAAAAACTCGTCCTATTCCACAAAGATGTGTGATTGCAAAATTCTCTCAAAGTAACAAGAAGAAAACGGGATAGAGGAGAATAAATAATGTCACTGGAATTTTATAACTAAGTTGCCAATTACAAGTTACAAAGCCTTTATATGAGATACAAACTTCTAAAGATTAAGGGTTAAATAAAGAACAAACCTAAGCTTAAAGGCATAATGAAATAAGTTGAGAAAGAATACTATAAAGTGATCAAAAGCTGAATGAAAGCTTGATGATTTGAGAAGAGAGCATGCAGTAATTTTACAAGCAGCTTGAGGTTGGTTGAGAAGTTGAGCAAAATATGGACAACCAAGGCTTTTTAACTCCTTTTTACTCATTTAGTTGTGGAATAGTCATCCTTTCATGTTTATAACTCTCCAAAACAGAGTTATTCTAGTAAATAATTTGGTTAGTTTGTGTGTTAATGTGAGGATCTTTATCTAAGAAGCATGCTAAAGTGAGAAATTGAACGGAAAAGTTAAGTATCATATGCTAGAACCTCATGTTGCTGAATTTATGTAAGTTCCTGCTTATTTCCCCTATATTTGGTTTAATTTTGCAAAATCTAGAAAAGTTGCTAAAGTGTAGTAGAATTAGAGGAGAAATGTCGGAGCATTGCAGGGCTAGAGCATCCCGACGCTGGAGCATCGCTTTCTTAAGAAATTCTTGGGCTGCACAGTAACACGCGGAATTTTTACTTATGTCCGTACAACGCACGTTTTATTGAGTTTTGCCCTAATTTTCGAAGGAGCTATAAAAGCAACAAGATAAGGGTTGTCTCATCATCTTTCCCCAATGAGGAATAGATCCTAAGAGAGAAAATACTCCAAATATGACACTGAAGTCGAGGAAAGCAGACCCATTTTGAGGAAGAGCTGATACAGGGAGGAGCTGTTGTTAGACCTTGCGTGCTGGTGGCTTCCATCTACGTTTTTGTCTTCTTCTTTATAATGGGTTGTATCATCTCTTTACCCATTTCATTTTCCCCTTTCCCCATGAACTAAACCCCATTTTGGGGGAGATTTTCATTTTGTAACTTCTGAACAACTGATATTCTAGCTGATTCATATTGTTATTAAATAGAGTTGTGCTGATTTCCTTTATCTTGCTGAACATTGGTGGCCACTTTGTTTAGTTTGCTAGCTTCTGTATGATCCAGAAGGATGTATGATTATTTGATATGCTCTATTTGTGATTTAGCTACTTTTTTCTAGTAGGTTTGTGGATACTCAGGAATATAATGAGGTCCCCTAATCATGCTTAGAACTCATTTTTATTGCATGGGTATCTAGCAACGGAAGTTGTGGATATTCATACTTGGGTATCTCAGAAGGGAACCACGTCGAGTTGAGCAATAACACTCGATTTCTTATTAGAGTAGAGGTTGGGATTAAGTGAGAGCTAAGGAGTCTCATCCGTCTTAATCACATTTCTATCTCCCTTAATTCGCATTTTGTGCTAAAGCATTTTTTTGCCCCAACATTTGTTATTACAACATTTCTCTCTTGGATTTTCTTTATGCATTTTACTTTTTTTAGTTGTACAAATACCTATTATCCTTTATTTGCATTTTTGGTATCCTTAAACGATTGCTAATTAGAGTAACATCCTTAGTCCCAGTGGGTACGACCTTGTTTATACTGCAATCGACGAATATAGTGTACATTTGCACTTGCATTCACATCGGTTGTGGACACGCAACACATGCATGAGTGACACGTGGAGTAGAGGAGAATTCTTCAAAGCAAACCAAAACTCGCGTTCTCATTAAGGGCATACTTGGGATTAAGGCAGTTTTCTGGCGCCTAGGTGTACTTTTTCTGCACAAAAACGTAATTTACCATGATATTTAAATTCTAATTGCTACCAAAATGTAAGAGTCATGTTATTTCAAACATGAAATTTTATAGAGTATTCAAGAAATATGGGAGCTCAAATACTATGATTTTACGTAATTTGTATTATTGAAATGTTATTAGGTTAACAACAGTAAAGCCCTTAAGGTAGACGAGCAAGGTCAACTTTAGGTGATACGCGACAACCCAAGCGTATTGAGCTACTCGAGCCACAAACCACTTGTATCCAATGGTAGAGATGGTTCAACCCGAAAGGCTAAGGGTTAGAGGGATTACCTTTGCAGTTGTTACCTTGAGCAAACAGATTACTCACTATGTTTGAGGCCGGAAACACTCAACGAGTTTGATGACCAATCAAACAAGCATGCTCCGAGGGGTCAAATACGAAAGTCTAAGTTCAACCATACAAATGAATTCGAAATTTGAAGGGGGAAGGTTTGCACACGGCAATGAGAGAAACACTCAAATTCTATTCATCAAAACTTCTAAGATGGCTCAAAATGGAGGGGGTACACGCCTATTTATAGGATAAGGCCCTTGGTCTTTTAAAAAAAATAACAAAATTAAAAATAAAACAATAATTAATAAATTCCTAAAAAGTATAAAACTTGCCTAAAGATGAATTTTAAAAATGATAACTAAAAAAATAAAATCCAAAATAAAATCCAAAACAAATCCGACAAAAACAATCCAAAATTAAAGGAAATTTATTCCTTAAATGGGTGGAGTGGGCGGCAAGGCAAGGGGCTGGGCGGTCAGGTTGGCGCACGCATAGGCGGCGGTAGGGGCGTGGGGTGTTAGTTGGGGCGTGCTGACAATGGGCGCTGGGCAGTAGGGGCGCTGAGGGGTGTGCGGGTGTAGGCACTGGTGGCGTGCGGTGCGCGGGGGTAGTTGAGCGTGGGGCGCGCCGGCAGGCATGGCTGCGCACATGGGCGCTAGGCAGACAATGGGCGCGCGAGCACTGGGGTAGGTGTGGGCCCGCAGCTTGTGCGGCAGACAAGGGCGTGCGTTCGCTGGAAGCAGAAGTAGGCACAAGGGCATAGGACGTGCAGGCAAAGGTTTGTGGCGTGGGCGGTAGTGAGCGCCGACATCCGGCGAGCGCATGTGCTAGAGAAGGTGCTAGCGACGGTCAAGCGGGCATGCACTCTAGGGCAGGTTAGCATGGCATGAGCGCTTAGTGTGGAGGCATTGGCAGCAGGGGCTAGCGGGCGTGGCATGGTAGGGTGGTGGGTGCACGCAAGGCGTACTGCAGCGCGAAGGTGTGAACGGGCAGTCAAACGGCGTAGGTGTGAACGCAGGGGACGTGGCCTTGTGAGGTAAGTGCGCGATGACTGTGTGCGATGGCCAAACCATGTACGTGCAACGGGCCTTCCATCTTGGCATGAGCGGTTTCTTGGTTCCTTCTTGAGCTCCTCCTTCCTCGTTTTAGTGAGCCTCCCATCTTTATCTATCTCTTTACTAAGGTGGCTTGACTTTTGGATCTTTGGCCCAAATATGATCACATCATCTCCTCTTTCTTTGAAAGGATTCGTCCTCGAATTAAAGAGGTCACTTGCACATAAACAAAACAAATTAGTTTTCTCCAAATCATAACTCTTACCTTATTGAGAAAAATTTAAATCTTATGAAAATGATTCTCCTATTGGCTTCCCTTTGAATGTCACTTTAAAGCATTGTTGTTCTTTCCAAAAGGTCTTCCAAGTCCAATCACTTGGATTGTGGACATTGTGCTTCAAATTCTTTGGCCTCCACTTCGTGCTTGGTATTTTAATAATGCACCAGCATAGCAACTTGTGTTATTGGCCATGATTTTGTTCGGCAGACTTCTTCATGATTCTTGGCTATATCTTTACTTGTTCATGATCACCTTCACAAAAACGAGACAAGTTAGTACCTTTCCACTTAAAATTTATCATATATGTACCTTGTAAGGTGACCTTGAGATTGTGAGAAATTGGTAGGACGAGTCCATGAATCTCCATCTTGCTACCATGCTGCAAAAATCTTGGAAGGATAAAACATTTGAATAAGACAATTGATTTTTAAGGTAAGGATCCTTCTCAAATAGTCCGTTAAGATTTGGCTTGTATGGCATAATAGCTTGTACTTCTCTCACTTCCTCTTTTTGCTCTCTACTCCCATTCTTCTCACTTTGATCAAAATTTGATTCCCCATGCGTTGGTCCTGTTGGGTGTGTTGCCCTAAACTCGTAGTTTGTATTTATGTAAAAACAAATTTATATTCAATAAATTTGTTGTTGAATTCATTGTAATTGTCTAAATCCAATAAACTAAACATTCAAGGTTATTATCATAGAACCGGGATAATACATATACTCGGTATATATTTGATATACTCTCGATATACAAGTGGATAATGTCCATATTGGGGACGAAACCGAGTGGGGAGCTGGGAACATAACTTCACGAAATGGAATTCACACTTCCCCGAATCTCTAGGAGTAGATGAGTGTTCTCTTAAATGCTGACTCCGGACGTGAATAAGAGGCCCCACCCTCTCACTGGCCCAAAAGGGACTTTCGATTATTGGTTGGACCATAACAGGGTTGTTCATTAGAGGAGCAGTGGTATTTAAGGAGTAAGATGTAACTCAGGGGAAAAACGGTAATTTGTCCCAACTTGAGTTACGAGCACTCATGAAGGATTGACTTGCCATTAATTGTTCTATATCTGTGGACACGAAAATATTCTGTAGTGAGAAGAGTGCAACTACGGGTCTTTAGTGGAGTGACCCGTAGTTAACGAATGTTGATTAACTCGGTCAATTAGTTTGACCAATTAATCTCGTATCGTTGGAGCTTTTGATTTGTAGGTCCATTAGGTCCCTTTGCTAGCTCACAACGGGTAAAACGAGGATCAAGAATTATGAAATAATTTGAAATGTTCAAATTATATAAGGCAATGTATAATGTATATTGATACATTATATATAAATATATATTAATTTTGGATAAAGATTCAAAATAAATTAGGAGGGAAATTATTTGAATGAGATTCAAAAATAATTAATATGAATTGGATTCATATTAAATCTATAGGTCATACAAAAGAGTTATTTGAATGTGATTCAAATATATATAGTTTTAATTAAATATGTGATATTTAATTAGAAGATAAATAATCAATTGTTAATTATTTATGTATTTATTTAATTAATATTAAATTTTGACTAATTAATTATTAATTAGATTAATAATTATTAATCAAATTTATTAATTAATTAATTATTAATTAGATTAATAATTATTAATCAAATAATTAGATTAATAATTAATTAATTAATTTAATTTAAATATAATTAATTAAAGAAAAGTTCTGCGCAGTTCTTCTCTCTTGGACTTGCAAAATAAAACAGAGATTGACTCTCAATTTGCTCTCTTGAAAAAACCGTTTTGGTTTCAAAAAACGGTTGCTCCCACAAGCAAGTACTTGGTACCCAGAGGATAGTAAAGAAGATCTTTCTGGTGGTGTTGAACGGACTTACCGGTGATTCTGAAGAAAGTCTTCAAAAGTAAGTTCCGGTTTCCCCTATATTTTCCTTTTCATTTGTATGGTTTTGTTCTTCCAAAATTCAAGAACAAGATCCATTTCCGCTGCGAGACTAGCGTCTTATCAATTGGTATCAGAGCGGCATTTACGTTCTGAATTTTTTGGGATCAAAATCACACAAAATGGTGGGTATTTCTTCATTTTCAAAATATAGGTATTGCGGGCTAGATGTTTGCGAATTTTGGCATGTAGATAGCAATTTACTTCTTGATTTGATCTTGTAAGAGCCTGGTGTTTTGGGCATTATGTTTCTGTATCTAGTATGTAAGTTCGGGTCGCTCGAAAGCTGTTCGTGGCGTTGAATTGGGGAGAAATTTGCAGAAAACAGCAAAGACGATGAAGCAGTCCGTGCAGAAAGTGCCATGGCACTACCGAAGGACAGCACACAGCGCCGCGGCACTGTCCCGGATGTTTTCCGATGTGTTCTGTTGTCTCGGTTCGCAGTTCGAGTGTTGTTTCTAGCGTTTTCTTCGGTTTGTTTTAATTATTTATTTATTTTTCTTTCTTAGGATGCCAAAATTCGGTGCAACTTTGCTATTTAATTGTTTTATGCATTTTGAATGTATATTTTAAGTAAATGTATATTGCATAATGTATGCCACATAGTTTTAAAATCCCACCATAGGATATATGCATAATATGTATATTTGATATATGGTATGTATGTATGATCATGCATCATATAGGTATAATTGTTATAGTGTATGAATGCTTGTTTTATTTTCATGAGTAATTAATATAAGTGTTGTATTAATTAGATGAAAATAAAGGTGCCTTGAGCATGACATTACTTTAGTTAATATAATCGTTATATTGATGTATGTCGTCAATGTATGTTTATAGTTTTAATTTCTTAAATTTTATAAGAGTTATAAAATTTGGTAGATAAAAATTAAAATTTATAACAAAGAGTTGCATGCAAACATAAGGTCAAAGTTAATTAATTTTAAAGGGGTTTAAAATTAATTAGATCTTAGGTTATATCTTCTAATATGATTAGGGGATAGTCTTTTATTTTGTTTTAACTAGGTTTAAAATGAAATGATAAAAGACTAAATATAAAATATTGCCTATAAGGGAACCCTATCTAAGGAAGGTTCTGTTTAGGTTGAGGTATTTAAGCTGACCGTAAGGGAACACCTCTACCTGATAACCAACCTGGGGTTGAATTAGTCAATATTTTATATACATGCAATAATGTCATTAGTTTATTAAAACGTTTGATAAACTAAAACATTAGTGTACAACTTCCAATATAAATAGTTATATTGGACCGACTAAAAATTCACTTAGTTATTTTCATTTAGCCGGAATTTATCTAAGTAATATACCCCAGTCTTAGAATACTAAGTGGGAGCTAAAGAGAATATGTAATATACAACGTATATATTTGATATACAAAGTATATATAACATACTTTTCTCTCTCTCTCACGTTCTCCTTTATATTCACACTATGAGTTCCATGCTCGACCTCGTGTCGCCCTGGGCGCGGCCTCCCTACAGAAGGTGTTTGCATGGTTCAATATCGAGGTGAATGGAGATAGTATTCATAGTAAGTAGGAGAAGGACGTGTGACAACACATCCTGCGGTCTCCGCCATTGGTTTGCACCGTAAGGTTTCATACATGACCTGCATGTCGTCCTGGAGCGACAATCCCTACGGAGGGTTTATTGTATGGAATCAAAACCAAGGCAAACTCCAGAAATGGATAAGCTCTTAGGTTTTGCTCCAATATTTTCCTTCCCTATAGCAGGATTATTGGGGTGAACCTCTGAGGTCCGAAAATGATGGATCACACTTATGGGGAGTTGTTAAGTTAGTTAGCAATTTCCTGACCAAATAAACGATGACTAAAGTTTATAGGAATAAGAGTTATTCTGGTGTAAAATTTAGTTGAGAACGTCTCAATTCAGTGAAAAAATACCTATCTGCCCTACGGTGGCTATTGTTCTAAATCACTGAAGCATCGTTGCAAAACAATTTTGTTAGGGTGCTTAATTACTTTAGCTAAAATTTAATTGGGTTTAAAGGCTAAGGCATGAAACTAATATAAGTTTGTCTTTACTTTCAGCATGTCTACTTCCATCATTGCACTCCTAGCCGCGCAAAAACTTAACGGCGAGAATTACAAGCAATGGAAATCGAACCTAAACACTATTCTGGTGATAGATGATCTTAGGTTCGTCTTACAAGAGGATTGTCCTCAAGCTCCTGCGCCTAATGCCACTGTGGCGGTGCGCAACGTCTATGACAGATGGATCAAGGTCAAGGTCTACATCTTGGCGAGCATATCTGATGTGCTTACTAAAAAGCACGAGGACACGGTCACCGCTAAGGAGATCATGGACCTTCTGCAGAGCATGTTTGGACAACCGTCCTCACAGGCTCGACATGAAGCCCTTAAGTTCATTTACAACTCCCGCATGAAGGAGGGCTCCTCAGTGCGAGAACACGTTCTCAACCTGATGGTCCACTTCAATGTGGCAGAGTCTAATGGGGCTGTCATAGACGAACAGAGTCAGGTCAACTTCATTCTGGAAATTCTTCCAAAGAGTTTCTTGTCATTCCGCAGCAATGCGATTATAAATAAGCTGGAGTACACTCTTACCACGCTCTTAAACAAGCTGCAGACCTGCCAGTCTCTTATGAAAAGTAAGGGACAAGAAGGGGAGGCAAATGTTGCCACCTCAAAGAGGTTCAATTGAGGTTCGTCATTTGAAACCAAGCCTGCGCCCTCTTCTTCTGGAAGTAAGACTTTCAAGAAGAAGAAGGCTGCTGGTAAGGGGTCTGAACCTGACTCCACTGTTGCCGCTATCAAGAAAGGTAAGGCCAAGGTTGCAGAGAAAGGAAAGTGTTTCCACTGCAATATGGACGGGCATTGGAAGCACAATTGTCCAAAATACTTTGCCGAAAAGAAGAAAGCCAACGAAGGTAAATATGATTTACTTGTTTTGGAAACATGTTTAGTGGAGAACGATGACTCCGCCTGGATACTGGATTCAAAAGCCAATAATCACGTTTGTTCTTTATTTCAGGGACTTAGTTCCTGGAGGCAGCTTGACACCGGAGAGATGACTCTCAAAGTCGAAACGGGAGAGGTCGTCTTAGCTGTGGCGGTAGGAGAGCTCAAGTTGTTTACAAACAAGAATATGTATATATTATTAGATAATGTGTACGTAGTTCCTAAAATTAAAAGGAACTTAATTTCAGTGTCTCGTTTGTTAGAACATTTGTAATGCATTTCATTTAGTTTGAATGAAGCGTTCATTTCAAGAAATGGTGTTAATATTTATTTTGCTTTGCTTGAAAACAACTTGTATGTGCTAAGACCAACTATAACTAAAGCAGTTTTAAATACCAAGTTGTTTAAAAATGCTAGAACTCAAAATAAAAGGCAAAAAGTTTCTCACAAAGAAAATACCTTTCTTTGGCACTTAAGATTAGGTCACATTAATCTCAATAGGATTGGAAAGTTGGTTAAGAATGGCATTCTAAGTGAGTTAGAAGACGATTCTTTACCACCATGTGAGTCTTGTCTTGAAGGCAAGATGACTAAAAGACCTTTTACTGGAAAAGGTTATAGAGCCAAAGAGCCCTTAGAACTTATACATTCAGAACTTTGTGGTCCGATGAATGTTAAAGCTCGAGGAGGGTATAAATACTTCATCTCTTTTATAGATTATTATTCAAGGTATGGTTACTTATACCTAATGCAACATAAGTCTGAAGCTCTTGAAAAGTTCAAGGAGTACAAGACTGAAGTTGAAAATCAATTAGGTAAAACCATTAAAACACTTCGATTAGATCGGGGTGGAGAGTATATGGACTTGAGATTCCAAGACTATATGATAGAAAATGGAATCACGTCCCAACTCTCAGCCCCTGGTACACCTCAACAAAATGATGTATTAGAAAGGAGAAACAGAACCCTGTTGGACATGGTTCGATCAATGATGAGCTATGCTCAGTTGCCTAACTCATTTTGGGGTTACGCAGTGGAGACTGCGGTTTATATTTTGAACGTAGTTCCATCAAAGAGTGTTTCTGAAACACCCGTTGAGCTATGGAAGGGTCGTAAAGCTAGTTTAGGTCATTTTCATATTTGGGGATGCCCGGTGTCACGGTAGTACATTTTTCAATCGTGTGGTACCATGATCTAAGCTCAACCATGGCTAGCCTTACGAGGAACTCTAGCTCCAATCCACTTTTCGCGCCCCTTTGTGGCTTCGTCGGACCTTTAGGCGAGGTTCTTTCTTCCTCAACCGAGCTTCACTTGCAGCGGAATTCTCACTTGTCTTGGCAATGCACGTCGCCCGTACGTGCATTTAAACTCTAACGCGACTCTAGCCGGCTTGCCTCTACGCTAGGTTAAGCCCCACAGACTCTACCTTGCCTCTACTCTAGGCCAAGGTCTTCTAAACGCGACGTCGCAACTTGATTTCAACCATCTTGGTTCTCGGCCACTCGGCCATCCCGCTCCTATGATGAGCCAGGACCTTACCGGGATGAGTTCTGACCCATAATGGGGCCAGAACGCGCTTAAAACGCGAACCGGGTACAACCGGGACATTCCTGCCGCTTAACTATGTCAATAACGTGCTAAACGGCCTTACTGGGTATTGCCGGGATGATTCCTACCGACTTCCGGACAATGAATGATTAAACTTGGCAACCGGGATGAGTCTTGCCGCTTACCGGGCCAAGACTAGCTTTTTCTCACTTACCGGGTGCCCACCGGTACTTTAGGATGCCACCCCGAGCATCGGGATGTCATCGGGCTTCGTTACTCACTTGGACACGCATACCGAGAACCGACCCATGTGCTTCTCTTAATGATCGGGACCTTCCGGACATCCAGTCATCCGGACACTATCGTGACACGACGACTCTTGCACTCGTGTCGTGTCGTTCGGGCATACCGTACCGCATAGGGACTCCCGTGGTGCAACCTTCGACACATGGACCGAGGCGCAATGCCGGCACACCCATGCCGCCTGACACTGTCACCGAGTTTACTATCCTCGACGGAAGTCGTCCAAGACACTCTTCTTGTAAACGTTCGCCCTCTCCATGACACACGCATGTGCCATGGGGTGGCTCGCTTAGGCCCTGACATGGCCCAGGGGTGGTGGAGAGCCAACACCATGCCTCCCCCTAAGGTACATTCTAAGGCAAACTTGGTCTGACAGGCATGTACGTCGAAAGTGGCGAGGAGTCACTCGCCAACGTAGAGCGCACGTCTGAACTCCGATTGACACGAAACTTGGCGTGCTTACATATTTGACTAATATGCATCTAACTCTAAAGCCGCTCGTCCAAACTCTCAACGGAACCCCGACTTCTAGGGTCGTGGCCGGGGGCCCCAACTGGCCCCCGTTGAGCTTGTCACCGACACCACTGACATTGCCTTCGCCTTGCATTCTGCATATGCCTTCTCTAGGAATTCTTAAGCACATCCATATGGTGTGTTAGGTGATGCACCATCCTCCTTGGTCGCATCACGGCACTTCTCTCTCGGCTCTCGTCATGGCCCGATGGGCGACATATGCTTGTCACTGACACTTGCACACTACGTGGGCGTCACAACCTACTCTCTACTAGTATGGTTGTGACACCCAGCACACGTGCTCATGACTAACCTAAAGAAACTGGAGCCTCATTCAAAGGTATGCATATTCGTCGGCTACCCTAAAGAGACGAAAGGTGGTCTATTCTTCAATCCTCAAGAAAACAGAGTGTTTGTATCGACAAATGCCACTTTCTTAGAAGAAGACCATGTTCGAGATCATAAACCATGGAGTAAGGTAGTGATTAATGAGATTTCCAAAGAGGCTACAAACACGTCAACAAGAGTTGTTGATCAAACTGGCACTACAACAAGAGTTGTTGATGAAACTGGCACTACAACAAGAGTTGTTGATGAAGCCAGTACATCACGTCAGTCACATCCACCTCAAGTATTGAGGGTGCCTCGACGTAGTTGGAGGATTATGTCACAACCTGACCGCTACGTGGGGTTAACTGAAACCCAAGTTGTCATACCTGATGATGGCGTCGAGGATCCATTGACCTACAAAAAGACAATGGAAGATACTAACGAGGACAAATGGTTCAAAGCAATGGACTTGGAAATGGAGTCGATGTACTTCAATTCCGTTTGGGAACTTGTAGATCAACCTAACGGGGTAAAACCCATAGGGTGCAAATGGATCTATAAGCGAAAACGAGACACCGAAGGAAAGGTACAGACCTATAAGGCGAGACTTGTGGCAAAAGACTACACACAAAGGGAATGGGTGGACTATGAAGAAACCTTCTCCCCTATAGCTATGCTCAAGTCCATTAGAATACTTTTGTCCATTGCCACATATTATGACTATGAGATATGGCAAATGGACATCAAGACTGCTTTTTTGAATGGCAATCTTGAAGAAAGTATTTATATGTCTCAACCCGAAGGGTTCATAGCACAAGGTCAAGAGCAAAAGGTTTGCAAGCTTAAACGGTTCATATATGGACTGAAACAAGCATCTCGATCTTGGAACATATGGTTTGATACTGTGATCAAATCTTATGGTTTTGACCAAAACGTTGATGAGTCTTGTGTTTACAAGAAGATCGTCAACAACATTGTAGTCTTCTTAGTATTGTATGTGGATGATATCCTACTCATTGGGAATGATGTAGGATATCTCACTGACATAAAGAAGTGGCTAGTGACTGAGTTCCAAATGAAGGATTTGGGAGAAGCTCAGTATGTTCTTGGCATCCAAATTCTAAGGGATCGAAAGAACAAAACATTAGTCCTGTCTCAAGCAACTTATATCGACAAGATGCTTGTTCGATATTCGATGCAGAATTCCAAGAAAGGCTCATTACCCTTCAGGCATGGAATTCATCTGTGTAAGGAACAATGTCCTTAGACACCTCAAGAAGTTGAGAATATGAGACGTATACCCTATGCTTTAGCAGTGGACAGCCTGATGTACGCTATACTATGCACTAGGCCTGACATTTGCTATGCAGTAGGGATGGTCAGTAGGTACCAATCCAACCCAGGATATGATCACTGGACTGCTGTTAAGGGAATCCTCAAGTATCTAAGAAGAACGAGGGACTACAAGCTCGTGTATGGCTCTAAGGATTTGATCCTTACAGGATACACTGACTCTAACTTCCAAATAGACAAGGATTCAAGGAAATCCACGTCGAGGTCAGTATTCACTCTTAACGGAGGAGCGGTAGTTTGGCGAAACATCAAACAAGGATGCATCACTACTCCACCATGGAGGCTGAGTACGTTGCAGCTTGTGAAGCAGCAAAAGAGGCGGTTTGGCTTAGAAAGTTCTTGACAGATTTGGAAGTCGTTCCAAACATGAACTTGTCCATCACACTTTATTGTGATAATAGTGGTGCTGTGGCAAATTCTAAAGAACTTCGAAGCCACAAGAGAGGCAAACACATTGAAAGGAAGTACCACCTTATACGGGAGATAGTGCAACAAGGAGATGTGATCGTCATAAAGATCGCTTCGAAGCACAAAATTGCCGATCCTTTTACGAAGGCACTCATGGCTAAAGTGTTTGAGGGTCATCTAGAAAATCTAGGTCTACGAGCATTGTACAGTTAGTATAGGACAAGTGGGAGAAATGTAATGGGTATAGTGTATGCCCTAGTTTATTGTATTTTCCCTTTGCTTTATGATAATGTACACCCCACTCGAGTTTAGTTCAAGTGGGAGTTTGTTGGGTGTATTGGCCTAAACTCGTAGTTTGTAATTATGTAAAAATCAAATGTATATTCAATAAAGTTTTATTCAATAAATTTGTTGTTGAATTCATAGCATTGCATTGTCCAAAATCCAATAAACTAAACATCGAAGGTTATTTTCATGTAACAATGACAATATATATAATGGGTATATATTTGATATACTGGGTATATAATTGATATACCCTTGATATACAAGTGGATAATGTCCAGTGAATAACCTAAAAGGTCTATAGTATATGGATAAGGCTGGGTACTTTATCCTGGCAACACTATGGATACGGTCCACTCTGTAAATGTTACAGACTACTTGATGCAGGTCATTCGTGTAGAGACATGCGAGTGGAGGTATCCTATACAATGAGTTTGAATAAGACCGGACTGCGAAATAGCCAATCTTTAGATGTAACGCCGTTGATTAACAGATTGCTATTTCATAGGATGACCAAACAACTCTTTCTCAATCCTGAGTGAGTTATGGACTCCTACCTGTGAGGGCTCGTCGTTTGATCTGTATGGGTGACAGTGGCTCGAGTTGCCGACTCAATATTCCTACCATTTTAGGGACGAGATCGAGTGGGGAGCGGGAACATAACTTCACAAGATGGAATTCACTTCTCCCCGACTTTAGGGGAGTAGATGAATGTTCTCTTAAATGTTGACTCCGGGACTTGAACAAGGGGCCCCACCCTCTCATTGGCCCGAGAAAGACTTCCGGTTATTGGTCAGACCATAACCGAATTGTTCATTAGAGGAGTAGTGGTATTTAAGGAGTAAGATGTAACTCAGGGGTAAAATGGTAATTTAACCCAACTTGAGTTACGAGCACTCGTGAATGATTGACTTGTCATTAATGGTCGTATATCCGTGGACACGAAAACATTCTACAGTGAGAAGAGTGCAACTGCGGGTCTTTAGTGGAGTGACCCATAGTTAACGAATTCTGATTAACTCGGTCAATGAGTTTGACCGATTAATCTCGTATCGTTGGAGCTTCTGATCTGTAGGTCCATTAGGTCCCCTTGCTAGCTCATAACAGGTAAAACGATGATCAAGTTTTTGGAAGAATTTGAACTGTTCAAATTACTTAAGGGATTATATGTATATTGATACATTATAATATATAGTTAATTCAAAATTAAAACTATATATTATAAGAGAAATTATTTGAATGAGATTCAAATAAAATTAATATTAATAAGATTCATATTAAAGTTATAGGTTAAAAATAATGTGCATAAGATGTACATTAGAACCATAGGTTATACGAGAGAAATAGAATATGATTCTATTTATGTTATAAATAATTAAGTGTTAATTATTTGATATATATATATATATATATATATATATATTAATTAATTATTAATTAGATTAATAATTAATTAACATTTATTAATTAATATGATTAATTAATTAATTATATATATATATATTAATTATTAATATTAATATTAATATTAATATTAAACTCCCCTGTAAAATTGCAGGGGTGTGGGCAGTTAAGTGATGTGGGGTAACTCCCCACATACCCCATGTCACTGTCTTTGTTTTCCTTCCTTTCTGTAGTTCTGCAAAATACAGAACAGGGATAACAAAGAATGACCTCCCAAGAATTTTTCTCTCAAGCTCTCTTTCTCAATTCTCCCTCGGAAACGCTCCCACAAGCACGATCTCGAGACCCAAGAGGATAGCAAGGAAGATTCGGTGGTGGTGTTCAGGTGGAAATCGTTGAAGAAAAGTTCTTCAAATGTTAGGTTCCCCTGTATTTTCTTCTTTGCACTTTTGTTTTGTTTTCTCAAAAAATCATGAACGAAGATTTGCTTCCGCTCCGGGATTCACATCCCATGAGTGCAGTCTTGGAACTTAGAGTGTTCCTAGAAAGGCAGGAATGCATCCAGGTGGGAGCCTTATTCTGTTGCTTCACTCGGGGAGATGCCTTGGAACACGGTTCTCTAGAGGCTTGCTCGAGGCCGACTGGTGCCACGTGGGCTATCCGGACTCGGGGGCAGCCTTGGAACTTAGAGTGTTCCTGGAAATGCAGGAATGCATTCGCGTGGAAACCCTATTAGGTTGCTCCACTCGGGGAGATGCCTTGGAAAATCGGTTCTCCAGAGGCTTGCTAGCGGCCGAGTGGTGCCACGTGGACTATCCGAACTCGACGGCAGCCTTGGAACTTAGAGTGTTCCTGGAAAGGCAGCAATAAATCTGAGTGGGAGCCCTATTCGGCTACTCCACTCAGGGAGATGCCTTGGAACATTGATTCTCCAGAGGCTTGCTCGCGGCCGAGTGGTGCCACGTGGGCTATCTAGACTCTGGGGCAAGCTTGGAACTTATAGTGTTCTTGGAAAGGCAGGAATACATCCGGATGGGAGCCCTATTCGACTGCTCCACTCGATGAGATGCCTTAGAACATTGGTTCTCCAGATGCTTGCTCACGGCCGAGTGGTGTCACGTACGTGGACTATCCAAACTCGGGGGCAGCCTTGGAACTTAGAGTATTACTAGAAAAACAGGAATGAATCCGGGTGGGAGCCCTATCCGGCTGTTCTACTTGGGGAGATGTCTTGGAACATTGGTTCTCCAAAGGCTTGCTCGTGGCCGAGTGGTTCCACGTGGGCTATCCAGACCCAGAGGCAGCCTTGGAACTTAGAGTTTTCTTGGAAAAGTAGGAACGCATCCGAGTGGGAGCCCTATTCGACTGCTCCACTCAGGGAGATGCCTTGGAACATTGGTTCTCCAGATACTTGCTCGCGACCGAGTGGTGCCACGTGGGCTATCCGGACCTGGGCAGTCTTGGAACTTAGAGTGTTCTTAAAAAGGCAGGAATGCATCCGGGTGGGAGATCTATGCTGCTCCACTCGGGGAGATGCCCTGGAACATCGGTTACTAGAGGCTTGCTCGCGGCCGAGTGGTGCCACGTAGACTATCCGGACTCGAGGGCAGCCTTGGAACTTAAAGTGTTCCTGGAAAGGCAGGAATGCATCTGGGTGGGAGCCCTATTCGGCTGCTCCACTCGAGGAGATGCCTTGGAACACCGGTTCTCCAGAGGCTTGCTCGCGGTCTAGTGGTGCGGCATGGGTTATCCGAACTTAGGCAGCCTTATTCAAACTCGCTGAAAGATTGAAGAATATGTTCGAAAAAATTGAAAATGAATATTTTTTTATTATAGTTTTAATTTTATCAATTTTAATTATAAGTTTGGGTAAGCTAAATTTCGCTAAACATTATTCACGAATAAATTAATAAGTTAGATGAAGTTTACCTAATAAAATACTCTAAATCAAGATATAGAAATTTGAAACTGTCTAAATTCGGTTTTGAAAATATTTTAATGAAGTCATGTGGGTTAAAACTTAAGAAGAGTAGATTGACAATAAAATGTTAAAACACCCAGATTAAACAATATAATATTTATTTACAACTTATTGATATTGTTAAAACACCAAGATTCAACAATAAAATATTTATGTACCATTTAAAAATACTTGATACAACCAAAATTTATGTACAACTTAAGAATATTGACCAAGAAGAATTATATATATATATATATAATCATTTAATGTTAAATGTGAGGTGATGGGTTTTTTTTCCAGGAAGTAGAGATGTCATAACAATTGTGATTTTGTTTAAATCCAAAGTTGTGATTTAAAAAAAATACATATTAAATTATGTGTAGTGTAATATCTCTGAAAAAGGACATTATAATATTATTAATTGGAATTAGTAGAGATATTTATTTAATGTTAAATAACAAGTGAGGTTTATTTATTTTTTTTATATAGAGATCATAACTATTGGTCTGTGCTAATGTCAATATTGCGTGAAATAATTGTTTTTTTTTAAATCGAAAGTTGTGATGTTTTTAAAAATACATATTAAATTTATGTGTCGTGTAATATAGTATGATATTATTAATTGGAATGAGTTAACTAACTAGTATTCTGATATTATAATTAAATAGTCGGTTTACATTTTATCAACTAAAGTTAATTCGATAAATATTCGATTTTTATCTTTATTATATTTAATTTCACAATTTATTAATTTAACTTTAATATAATTTCATTTATTCAGAATTATGCATTAAATTTGACAATGACATTATTTTATTTCAAAACAAATACTACACTCAATAAATTATTTGGGATCGTAACTTTTTTAAAAGGATTTTTATGTGTATAGAATTTTGCAAAAATGGAACAAAATAGACGTTTTGAAAGTAGTTTTTTAAAAATACCTAAACTAAAATTGAAATGAACTAAAAATAAAATTTAAAAACCAAAAATTTGTTTCCATCTCTCCCTATGTGCTAATACTCTTTTCCAAATGGTAATTATGTGAATGGAAAAATATATAATTTTATCAATTGAAATCAACTAACTTTTTAATTTTTTGCCATAGGTTTGTCACAAATTAAATGGATCATCTGTCCAATAAATATGGCATATAATCATTTAATTAGTGATGTTAAGTAGAAATATGACTATTAGTTAACGATGTTGAACAAGTAAAAAATAAAAATTTTAAACGAACAAATACACATCATAAGTATAATATAACCTTTTTAAGTACTAACAAAAGAAAGAAAAAACTATTGTTTGGGAAAAATCCTGGCTTATCCATTCTCTTAAATGAGTGACTTGTAAAACAAGTTGAACACTCCGACGCTAAAGTTAATCGTAGTCGGAGACGGTAAATAATGTATTTTAGAAATAATTTGAATATATCTGGGTAACGGATTACGAACTCTTTTATCATCAATTAACATTGAATCGGTAGGCAAGGAAGATTGGATTCTTTTACTCAATTACAGATTTAGCCAGACAAGTCATGATTGCTGACTAGACTCAGTCAAAACTATCTCCTACGCTCATTGATGGCGGTAACGATAAGACACATCTGGGTCAGTTTCTAGCAGTCGATCTAACGTCACCACGTCGACATATCTCTTGGCTATCTGACATGTGTTCGCCCGGTCTCCCCCATAACAACTATAACCTTTTAAAATAGAAGAAAAATAACTAAAAAAAAATTAGGCTAAATTTGTAACATATTTTAATATCGCTTCGTTACTTCTACATGATTTTATTCAACGTGAATAAAAGAAAAATTAAAAAAGAATCTCAAAGGATTACAGATATAATAAAAAAAAGGAGCATAAATATTAAAGATAGTATCACATATTTACCCTTTTGGCCATACATTAAATTTGTCATAATATTAATAATAATAACATTACTTGTATTTATTTGTCCCGTTAATTAAGTTTAAAAAATTCGAACGTTTCCCGCGCATAAAAATAGCCAAGTTTGAGAGCGAGAGGAGCAGAGCAGCAAAGTGAGGGCGTCCATGGGGAAAAAACTGAGCATTTCCTCAGCGCGCGATCGAGTGGTTACGAGATCTCAATCCAGTGCCATGGAGCGGGAGAGATTGTCTAAGCGATCGCCGATTGCTGCTGCGGAGCCGGAGGGAGTAATGGCCAAGCGAATCCGAAGAGATGTTAAGCATCCGATCATTCATCCTTGCAGCTCTCCTCGTTCCGCCTTTCTCACTGCATCTTCCTCTTCCTGCTGGTTCTTCCTCTCTCTCTGTTGCTCTCCATTTTCATCATCGTTGTTAGTAGGTAATCTTAATTTCAGTTTCGCGCCTAAAAACATGCTTACCTGTACTGTAGACCTGAATGCGTTTGTGTTTTCTACCGTTTTGCGACGGTGAGGAAATTCGAATGTGATTTGCTTTGAAGTGATTATAATTACGCAGAGTTCGAAAATTGAGATATGAAGTTATTTCCTCGACTTTGAGGCTCTCTGAGCTTGATTGTATGTTCGAATTTGTATAGTACTGCAAAGGATTTTGAAGTAGAAGGAAATGAATAATTCGTGTTGTGTCTGTGAGATTAGCTCAAAGTGAATGTTTGAAGAATCTATCGCAGCTAAAACTTGTTCGTTCTGATAACATTTCCTGAATCTCTTAGAATTTGATCATAAGTCCTAACAGTTCGTAATGTAAATAGTACTGCCAATTCTTCAGTATAGTTTCCAAGTGTTTATTGGACATGTAAAAGGAGCGAAACTAGTTCAGTGTTTAAATTTAAATTTCTTATTTATCACATTCAGTATTCCGAGTCTTCTCTATATGTATCAGTCCTACTTCTAAGATTTCGATAATGTGATTGTTCATATTTTACAGTTTAAAGCTACTTGCTACAGTTTAAACCTTCAATTTTGACTCATTTCTTATGTTGGGAATCGAAAGCTACTTTGTTTATTAAGCCATTAGTCTTAAATTTGGTTGATCGGGATTGAGATTGATGGATCATAGAATAGAAATAATACTTTGTTTCAAAGCTGAGAATATGTAATTTAACCTTATTTTCGTGACGAATGAACATGGAAGGTATGACGCGGACGTGTGGACAGAGGTGGCGAAGTTTCTTGACGGAAGATCTCTGATGATGCTTGCGGCGACTAGTCGGTGGTTTTACCGTTTAGTTATGGAAGACAGCATATGGAAGTATGTCTGCCTGCGTGATCTTCAGGTCTCTGCTCCTCAAATCACGGCCTTCAAATGGATTAAACTCTATGTTTCCGCCTTCGGTAAGGATCGGGTTCCGAGTCCTCCGAGTTGTGTTCTGTCTCTTTTGAATAAGTTATGCGTTTGCCTAACCATTCAATCAACCATGTTCCAGACGGAAGCCACTCTTACATTTTCCGGCAGCAGGAGAAGCATCTTGGTGAGTGATTGGGATGCAAAAACTTATTATCAGATGAGATTGTTGTTCTGACTAAGTATTTAACTGTGTGTCTAATCTTATTATCACATCTTACCAAATAACTTGATATTCAAAGTTCATTGAATCTTAAGTTATTTTAGAGGGTGTAGGCATTATGAGATCCATCATTTTGAGGTTAAAGCTTTCATACTGCTCCTTTGGAATCCTCCTATAAAGTAGATATTTCATAATCCCAATATATTAAATGCACTGTAGTCTGATTCTTTACCATATTGTTATATTTTTTGAGGAAACCAGATTGGATGCGAATTGGGGCATTTTCCATGGATTCTTCAGTAGCACTCCTGTCAGAAAGGCTAGGCTCCCAAGTGAAAATCCCAAAACAGGATTCAAAGGATAACATGTTGGAGTCCGGTTGTTGTGTCTTGCACAATGTTAAAACTGGGATCTGGATAGCTGGTAGTTTTAAGCTTCCTAGAAGTTTGTCATTTTCTTTCATTGTTCTCGTAATTTGGCAATCTTATAATCCTATGTCTATAAGTAAACTTACATTATCTTTGGACTAATGTGGCAGATCTACAACTTGTTCGTTGTCCCGTCTGCGACCTGAATACATGTGATGGTAAGCCCCTCGAGCAAACATTTTGGATGCCACTAAAATGTAGAATTTCACTTGTTGCAAGAGTTTAGTACTTTCGGAGTAAATTGATATACCATACTATGTATAAAAGAACTTCACAGCTAGGCTTATTCACTTCCAAATTTTACTGAAAATTAAACCCAATACTATTTTGAAATACGGATGGTAATGATCACATACCCCAATCATCCGTTAATCAGCACTAGTTCATAGTCAACCACCCAAACATGAATTAGACCAAACAATTTACTTGAATAATCACTGCAGGAAGAATATTTGATGTACAACTTGTTGGCTCTTGCTGATACTGCTAATATTATTATTATGTAGGAACAATGCAGACGTTGGATGCGAGGCACATAGAGTTGTTCCTAAATGAAGGTTACCAAGATGGGAGTTGGGATTATCAGATTGTAGGTTCCCATGATATCAGGAAGCCTACAGAAGCAGCTTCAGGGGCCATTTTTGATGTCAAGCACCTGGAAGACTCTTCAACCTCTGGTATAGCAACTGTCCAGGAAAAGTATTTTTAATACACTAACAATGAAGTTCTTGATCTTGAGCTTTTGAGTTACATATTATTAAATCCGTGCAAACTCAGTTATGTTTTTAGATCTTGAAGGTTGTTGTAACTCACAAAATTAAACCATATGCGACCAAAAAATATCGAGTTGTGGAGATTGAATTATGAACTTATAAATGCATGAATTGGCAGGAATACTGGATATGCAAACATGGAGTGGAAAGCGTACAGATTGGCAACCAAAGGCTATGATCACTCTCCATGCCGTTGCTGTAAACACCTATTTACAAGACAATGAAGGTAAATGGCCTTCCACTCTTAATATGATATTCGAAAGGGTGAAAAGTGGTGTTTATGAATGTAGTGAAGTTGGGTGGGAAGTAGTTTTGTCAGAAGTGCTTTTACCTGTAAAAACAATTGTAAAGATATGTTAATCTTGTTTGAGGGATGCAGGAGTTCATGTGAAATACCAGGCCATGAGAGGAGGAGCAAATGGAGAAGTGGTTTCTATCAGAATCTCTCAGCAGCTTCTGTAATTCAATTCATATTCTTCAAAATGCCTTTTTCTTCTTATTATATTTTTCATTCTTTGTATGAACTTACCCCTCAAACACTCACTATTCTTTCCCCCAAAAATTACCAGACCACACAAAAGCACCAACTTCTAAAAATCGTTTTACAGTGTAACTCTTCATTATTAACAAGTTATCTTTTAAAAACAATTTTATATTTTTTTTTCAAATAACCTTTTGATGTTGTTTTATTTTGTTTTTCAAAGTTTGAGTGGTTTCCACTTTCAGAATAGGATGGAACAAAATAACATTTTAGTGTGTTCCCGCGGCAATAAGAGTTTGAATTAAGATGTGTTATATTTTTTATTTTTTTATTGCAATTATATGTTTAAACTAATTAAGTAGAGAAATAAAAATAAAAAATAAGAGTTTTTTTTTTTAATTTTTTTTACTGTTTACGAAAGGAAACTGGTCTAAAGTTTAAATCATTTTATGCCTAACTGATTATAGTATATATCTTCGAATTTCCACTCTCTTTTAAATTTTTAAATTTTAAAGTATAATTTGATTAAGATGTGTTATATTTTTTTTTAGGGGAGGGTAACAAACAATTGTTTTTAAAGTATAATTTGATTAAGATGTTTAAAAAAAAATTGATTAATATGTGTGATATTTTCAGTCTTTTATGGCAATTATATTATTAAATTAATAGATAAGAGAAATAAAAATACAAAAATAAGAGATATTTTGAATCGTTTATCATAGAAAAGTCAACTTGAGTATAACACAACTAGTTTAGATATTTATTTCTAATCGAGAAATTGTGTAAAACTAGTTTAATTTAAATCTAAAATATAGTTTAGAAAAAAAAACAATTTTTTAACATATAAATTTTATTTAACAAGATCATTTTAAAAAAAAAACGAAATAGGAATAATATAACGTTCATGTGTTCTTTTAAAGTTTTTTTACCTCTCAACATGACTGTTGATGTCGATTGAGAAGCACCACGTAGGTGTCACGAAAGTGCTATGTACGTCTTTGTTTCTAAGTTCTGAGTTATTTGCACATAGAAATCTAGCGCCAGTGTGGTGTTCTGCATTCTAAGTAAGAACTCAAGTTGGAAGAACACAGGTACAAGCAAATCGGGTAGAAGAGCAGTAATCTCGAGGTTGAGAGTTGACTTGAGAGTGTGTGCCGAATTCTTACAAGGAGTAGCTTACATTTAATTAGAGTTTTCCTTTTCTTTATACATGGAGGGAGAGAGAGAAGGAGGAAAGGTAGCCAATTGGGGACATGAGGACCCTCTCTGACATTTCATGTCCTTTTCTTGCCATCACATAGTGGTGCAACAACACGTGAGGTATGCTCTTGACACCGTGCCAAACACTCGTTAGGTAAGTTTGTCGACACCTCTAACCGTATTGGAGCGTTAGTATGGTGCACGAAGCCTTCCCCTAGTATGTGCTCGACGTTGATCGGGTGCACTCTGCCCACCTGATTCGTGGGTAGATGAAGATTGTTGTTTCCACAAGGTGGTTCCACGTGAAACTTCGAGGCTTTCCCTCAATAGTAACTATTCATATTATTAAATTTTAACATGTTATATTTATAAATTAATAGGTTAGTAAGTGAAAAAATAAAAAATACAAGAATAAAGAATAAAGAATACTTTTACAAACCGTTTTTCATCTTAAACTGAAAATTGTTTCAAAAGATGCACTTTACCTCTAAACTTGGGAGGTGATCAAGTTTCATGTTAAACTTTCATTCTCATAAAATTTAACTTTATACTTAAACAAGTGTAATTTCTATTTTCACTAAATTCAATGACTAATTTAACAAAAAAAGAAGAAAAAAAACCTAAGGAATAAAAGATAGATACTGTATAATTCTATAATATTTTCACACATATGAATTTAACGTATTACAAGACTTATATATAAGAAGTAGTAACCATCTGCTCCGTAACAAACTCAACTACTGCTTAACATATCCTCTATTTTAAGTAAATTACACTAACCGATATAACAATAATAATATAGCAGTTAATAAGGAACAATCTCTTAAAACTTACTAATTTTAAAAAAATCAAGTTTCACACAAAATTAAATTTGATTAATTAAGACAAGATCCATAATTAAATAAATGTCTCAAAGCTCACAAATTTCGATAATAATCCAGCTATAGGATCATTTTTCTCTAAAAGTCCAATTATTTTCCAATTCATTAAATGCACATGAGAAGTACACTCTCATTTTATTTGTTTTTCAAACGAAAGTTTATCAAAAGGTGAAAGGTGCTACACTCTCACGAAAATAAGAAACTCAAATATTCAGGAGAAATTGATAACCTTTCATTAACTTTTTGATGATTTGCAATCCAGGTGAGTTCCATATACATGTATAGGCTTAGGGATGGGAACTCTTGAACTAATTTGAACTAATAATATATATTTAGAGCTCGTTTGGTAACATTCTCGTTTCCAATTTTTTTTAGAAATCTAAATATTTTTTAACTAACTTTGTTTCTTGTTTCTCCTTTTTGGAACATTTTCAAAATTGTATAGAAATTTTGGAAACAACCCAAACTAACAACGAAATCTCATATAAAAGAATCTAAACTACTCAACTAATTACAAACTAATATATTCTATAACTAAAAATAGCAAAAAGATCTAATTGATTATAGTAGTAGAAATCACAATTAGTGTGCTGGCTTAACACCCCACAAGCCAATGGCAGAAGCATCTCGGACATTGAGCTTGAAACGAAGAGTAGTAAAGCTTGTAGCAGACAACGACTTAGTAAGAATATCCGCAATCTGAGCAGTGGCTAGAAGATGATAAATCAACAATTTCTTATTTTGAACCAAATCACGCACAAAGTAAATATCCAACTCAACATGTTTAGTTTTAGAATGAAGTATCGGATTAGTACTTAAATGGACAACACTAAGATTATCACACCAAATGATAGGCAATCGCGGCAACGTAACGAATTCAGATGCAGCAGTAGTAAGACAACGATACTCAGCTTTTGTGCTAGAATGAAAAATAATGGACTGTTTCTTAGAGCCCCACGTGATTAGGTTATCACCAAAGAAAACACAGAAACCCGAAGTAGACTTATGATCATCTGGATGAGATGCCCAATCAGCATCAACAAATCCATGCAGAGATAAATCAGGAGGACGAGTAAAAAATAGAACATGATTAATAGTCCCCTTAAGATATCGCAAAATGCGTTTGACAAATTCCTAATGAATGACAGTTGGGGAGAGCATAAACTGACATGCTTTATTGACACTGTAAGAAATCTCCGACCGAGTGAGAGTGACATATTCCAAGACGCCAACAACACTTTTGTATAAGTGCACATCATGAAAATACTGACCATGTCTAGCAGAAAGTAAAAGACCACTCATCATGGGAGTGGAAATAGGCTTTGCCTCAGCCATTTTTGTTCGATGCAAAAGGTTCGAAATATATTTGGATTGAGTGAGCAGCATACCTCTAGTAGATGGACAGGACACCTTTATTTCCATAAAGTAATTCAACGTCCTGAAGTCTTCAAGAGCAAACTTAGCATTCAAGCTTGAAATAAGCTTTGTAATCTCAACTGAAGAACTGCCCGTAATTATAATATCGTCAACATAAACAAGTATGTAGCAACAATGAGTGGAAGAGCAATGTACCAGTAAGAAAGGATTAGCTCGAGAATTAACAAATCCTAGAGAATTAAAAAATTAACTCAGTCGTTCGAACCACGCAGGATGGGCTTGCTTAAGGCCATAAAGAGCCTTGCGATGTCAACAAACAAGAGGAGATGATCCAGATATCTGGAAACCTTCTGGTTAATCCATAAAAACAGAATCAGTAAGTATACCATGGAGAAAGCATTATTTATGTCAATTTAACGAATACTCCACCCATGAGCAAGAGCCAACGTGAGAAGAACACAGATGGTGATAGGCTTCACAACAAGACTAAATGTCTCAGTGTAGTCAATACTCGGAGATTGATGAAATCCCTTGGCAACAAGGTGAGCTTTGTACCGGGCAATCAAACCATTCAAATTCTGTTTTATTTTGAAGACCCATTTGCAGCCCAAAACCTTCTTATCATAAGGTTTAGCAATAATGTCCCATGTACCATTCCGAATTAAGGCATCATATTCTTCTTGCATAGCACATCTCCAATGCTCACATCTTAAAGCTTCTTTGACAGAGGGAGGTTACGTTTAACATAATTCATTGAAATGACATTGGGTCAAAAAATTCTATTCTTACTTCGAGTAATCATCGAATGCAAATTAGAAGAAGCCGATCGCAATAATAGAAGGTATAGTCTCAATAGAGGAATCATCAACTACACAACCAGTAGATACAGAGGTGGGAGGTTCAGGCAAAGGAGTAGGGGAAGTAGGTATTGGAAGTAAAGTAGCTGGTATTGGAGGGGCAGAAACATAGGGCCAAAATCAGAGTTTGTGGAGGAAGGGATATCTGTATTTAGAGGAGAGTGGATAGTAGAAGGTGAAATAGGAGATGGAGAACTACTAAGAGAAGAGGTAGATAATAAAGGAACATTAGGCATAGTTTGAGAAATATTGGAAGGGGGAATAGAGGCTATAGAAGATTTGGCAAAAGGGGAGGAAGATTCATCAAACAATACATGTCTTAAAATGAATAAACGACCATCAAGAGGCACTTATAACCTTTGTGCATATTACTATAGCAAAGAAAAATGCACGGACAAGAACGAAAGTCAAGCTTATGGGAATTATAAGGACGTAAACAGGGATAACACTTACATCCAAAAGTCTTCAAGGAAGAACAGTTGGGCGATTGGCCAAAGAGGTTCTCCAAGGGACTCATATCATGAAGAGCAGTTGGTAACCTGTTGATGAGATAAACAACAATAGAAAAGGCATCATCCCAAAATTCAAGTTGTTGTGTTTGGTGCCCTTAGCTCGTGTATTTGTAATTAATGAACAAATTATTTTTTATTCAATAAAGAGTTATCTTATTATTTATTTGCATTACTCGTATTCCAATAAAATAAGATCCAAGTTTATTTAATGTAACTGGAACAGTATATATTGATATACAATATATATTTAATATACATTGTGTATATTTTATATATAATATATATACAGTATATATTCGATATACAAGTGAATAATGTTCCAGTAATAACCTAAATGGTCTATAGTACATGGATAAGATTGTGTACCTTATCTTGATAACACTATGGATACAACCCACTTTGTAATAGTTACAAACGACTCTATCCAGGTCGTTCATGTGGAGACATATAAGTGGGGGTATCTTATACAATGAGTTTGTATAAGATCGGACTGCAAAATAATTAATCGTTAGTTAAAACATCGTAAACTAACTACATTAATATTTCATAGGATGACCAGGTAACTCGATCTTAATCCTGAGCGAGTTATGGACTCCTGCCTATAAGGGATCGTCCTTTGATTTGTATGGGTGAGAGTGGCCCGGGTTGCCGACTCAATAATTCTACTATTTTGGGGATGACACCGAATGGGGAGCTAGAAACATAAATACGCAAGATGAAATTCACTCATTCTCAACTTTAGGGTAAGAGTATGAGTATTCCCTTAAACTCCGACTCTCAGACTTGAACAAGGGCTCTGCCCTCTCACTGGCCCGAGAGGGACTTCTGTTTAATAGTCGGACAATTAATAGGTTGTTCATTAGAGGAGTAGTGGTACTTAAGGTGAAAGAGGTAACTCAGGGGTAAAACGATAATTTGACCCAATTGAAGTTACGAACACTCGTGAAAGATTGACTCATTGTCAATGGTCAATTTCCATGGATACAAAATATTCTAGTGAGCAGAGTGCAACTGCGGGTCTTTAGTGGAGTAATCCACAATTAATGAATGTTGGTTAATTTGGTTAATGAGTTTAATCAATTAACCTCGTATCGTTGGAGCTTTTGATTTGTAGGTCCATTAAGTCCCCTACTAGCTCTTAAAGGATAGTTAGGAACATTTAGGGCTCGTTTGGTTGGAAATTCGAATTCTGTTTTTTTGTTTTTCAGATTCACTGAATCAAATGGATTCAGCGAATAGGCGTTTGGCAGAATTTTTGATATTCGTTTTTGAAAACTGTTTTTGGATTCTGTGATCCAAACCGTAGAAATTCTGAAAACGACTCTTTTATGTTTTCAGTGTTTTCATATTCAAATTTTAAATTTTTAAGATGCAGAATTACATTAAAAAGATAAAAACTTTGATAAAATATATTACTCATATCATAAACTCATTTTATGCTTGTTAAAATTGAAACATGTAAAATATATGTATTCTAAATTATATAACCTTGTAAAATAATATAAGTTTAGATTACTTCCTATCATAAACTCATTTTAATTAATATAAGTTTAGATTAAATTAAAATTTAGTTTGTAACTACTTCTAGTTTACAAATATATTTCTAAACAAATATTGAGCAATTTTTTAAATTGAGATATTTAATTACCAAATCTGCTACCAAACACATATCTGAAAACAAAGAATACAACTCTGATGAAAATCCATTGTTTTCAAATTTCTGTTTTCTGATTGAACAAATAAAATCTCACGTGAGTTGGATTCATATTAAAAACTATAGATTAAAATAAATGTGCATGAGATACGCATTGAAACTATAGGGGGTGAGATGAGAGAAATATATTTGAATTTGATTTAAATATAGGTTACTTTTCCCACACTTAGGTGTCAGTTATATTCATTTTTCTTGCAAATTGTGGGAAAAGTAAACTTAGGTGTAAAATTCAATTACATATTGTACACTAAATCTATATTGTTATGACAGTTACTATATTTGAATCCACTTCTACAATAAATCTAGTAAATAAGTCACCAATTTTTTAAATACCCTGAAAATGGATTATAGTACGATGATTGTTGTAATTTCACCATTAAATTTTTAATTGTTGCAATTTAACCCTTAAACTTGTATAAGTGTAAAAATTAGACCCCTAAACTTTCATAATTGAAAAAATTCACACCTAAATTTTACATTTTAAAAATTAAATTCTAAAAAACAAATCCATTTTAACCCTCTGTAAATACACGAAAACATTTCAATTTCCAGTACCAATTTCAATTTCTATTTTCGGAGGGGTTGTTGGATCATGGAAGATAAAAAGCCATTTTTTATGGCTCACAGTCTTTGTTTTGACGTTTAGAACATATTGGAGACAATTATTTTAACCAGTTAGAAAATATGCCTGACTTTCCTCTCATATTGACATTAGTAGGTTTCATGTGTTAGAAATTTCAAAGTCAAATTAATACAATAAACAAACTAGTCCTCACCTCAATTCTAAGAATCTCATTTCATGTTCAAGGCTAAAATTGAACATACACCATAAACAAAAGTCAAGTCATTTATACAAATATTTACAACATTCCAGCCACAGCTCCAACACAATATTAGATACAATATATTGAGATAAACATAATACTCATTATTCTAAAACAGAAACAAAACAGAATGGATGTATGACGCAGCCAAAGTTTAAAATTTCGACATGTTGATGGGTCTGATGCTGGATCGTTCCCATGTCGACGATGTCGTCGCCTTTTTGTAACTATCAAAAGAATGTGGCCAACCTTCTTATATTAACACAATACTCATTTATAACTATCAAAAGTGTATGAATACACACAACCGTGCAGACCACAGTCAGTTAAAAAGCCACACTACAGTAACTTAATTCTTCCTAATTTTGGTGGCTGTGTAAGAGTAAAAAGTCAGATAAGGAAAATCTACAGTGAGTTACTTTCTGGCCAGAAGCTTCTTTGGAAGGTTGTCCAGAGGGGTAGACTTGAGGAGGAAAAGCCTGGCTGCCCTCTCTTGCAAAGTACCTCCACATTTTAACCCTCTTGCTTGCAGTTCACTCTTTAGCCTTTCCAATCCAACAACCTGTTGATAATTAAGCCAAAATTATTTACTATTTTATTATGAGAATTATAATGCTACAAAGACGTTAAAACCGTTGGGGGTATGGGAAAATTATAATTGAACTTGTTGAGCATACATACCTCCATTTCTGCAGCAGAACTAAAATCATCAAAATTCAGTGTTGCTTCTTCTGAATTGCATCTACTTGCAGCTGTTTCTTTGGTATCAATCAACTTGGACACTGGAGAGCCATTTGATAAATCTTCAATAGTTTCACCAATATTTGGACCTGACGTGTCTTGACGGTTTTCTGAGTTTACAATTGCAACCTCGTCAGCATCCTGTTTTACAGCCTCAATTTCTTGATCGGCAGAAACAGCAACAGCCTCTGCACAAGGTACATCTGCCATGTCTTTTTCTTCCTCGGAACCGCTTTCGCACGAGGCTCCACCAGAAACGTCGCCTTGTTTACCACAGCTAACAGAGTCTGAGCTCCCTTCGGTGCCATTGTTTAAATCAGGTTGACAACCACTGTTCAAGATGACTGATTTCTCGCTTTCCTCTTCATTATCAATGTCATCCTCATCCGAATCATCGCTGTCACTTTCACCCAATTTCCTCTTGCCCATCCTGGCAAACAAAAATATATGGCACAAAGCTAATAAGAAAATACTCAGTTAATATATGGGGAATGTATATATTTAAGTTCTCCCGTTCCTAAAAATTCTTCAATACTTGACAAATAGAAGACAGTGATGGTATTGCTAAATTATCTCATTTTTTAAATGTTTGAGAACTGCAATAAAATTTGTTTCCAAGGAACTTTTCAGCTTGTGTTATCCCAATTTATAATCTCTCTTTCCCATCCTCACAAACAAAAAATAACTCAACATTTTAAAGAACATGCCTATTTTCAAATTTCTCTTTCAGTAAGGTTCAGCCACCACATAACTTCTAATATAACAGAGTTTTCTAATTCAACCACCTTAGCAGTGCCACATAGGACGTTTCAATCTCTTCTTTTCAGTAATCCAAATAAATTACAAATTGAGCAAATAAATTATCAGGGAAAGAAATATGAAGAAGCAATTGAGGAAATCAAAGAACAAATAAATAAAATGTTGAAGATTATAGTCTTCTCGCCTAAAGTTACAAATTGTAGTCTTCACTTCTCAATGGAGTTTTTTGGCATGCAACTCTTCAGCATGGGTTATATAGGAAGGAAGCTCCAATGCAAAGGAAATTCATGGGCTGGATGTAGATATTTCAAAAGGAATTTGAGGGGGCAAGTTCAACAGAAAACTATAAAAAGGGGTGATTAAAAGGAAAGTCATGCGAAAGGAAGCAAAAAAGAGAGTAATTACAAGTTTTTTTTTTTCAATAAACCATGCTTTCATTGAGAAGAAATGAGAACACATACCAAAGGCGCAAAGCAGCCCAAAGACAAGAGGCATACAAAAAAACAGCCCACCAACAGAGTCTGAAGGCTAACTATAAAGGACCCCAATTCAAAGAAATAAGACTTAAAGAGTAAGAACACAATTCCTTAGTACCTGATTCCCAAACAGAGGCATTAAACCTAGCGATAGGCCACAGTGCCACACCATTTTCGGAGCCCTCTTGTGATCCTTGAAAATCCTATTGTTCCTAACCAAAGACCCCAAATCACCGCAAGAAGAACCCGCCTACCAAAGTATTTGGTCATTGTAACAGACTCACCAAAGGTAGGATTATGAATAACTTCCTCCATCGTATTTGAGCAAACACTAGGAATGGCTAAACTGAGCTGAAAAACTGAAAGAAACTATCCCAAATAGTTTGAGCGTACTGAGAATTTCACAAGATGTGGTTCAGGTCTTCAGCATCCTTACACAAAATACACCAATACGGCGCCACCCCACCACCACTGAAGAATGCCACAGCACATGGTCCAAGGTTTTCAGTGTTCACTATGCCAACCAAACTTGCCAAATAAATAGTCAAACCTTCTTTAGGATGCTCACCTTCTAAAGCAAGGACAAGGTGGGACACTTTCACAGGAAGACAGATCGTCTAAAAGATGGTAAAACATCTCACAAGAGAACCACCCACAGGAATGGGAGTCCAAAAATGAACATCCCTACCACTTGAACTCACTACCCAATCATCTAACAAAGAGATAAGAAGTACAAGCTTTGTTGCCTCTCTATCGGAAAGGGGCCAACTAAAGCCAAAGGATAAGGAAGAGGAAGAACCCGAAGCAGAAAAGATAAAAAGCATAGCAGCAAGTGGTAAAGACAAGGAAAGCCTATCGCTCAACCAGAAATCCTCCAGAAAAGTGAGAAAAAGGGACTCCCACTTGCAATCTCTATCCAAAAAATTTCTGAATGTGCCTTTTAAACCCCCACTTGAAACCTAATCATAGGGAGGAGATCCATACTTACTAGCAATAACCTTGTGAGTTATGCCACAAAGACTTAGTCTCCTCTCTCCAGAGAGAAGGGCCACAACCATTTTGCCAAGGAGGGCCTTGTTTCGTCGTCTTATGTTACCAATGGCCAAACCATCTAAAGCTATTCGTCTAGACACTACATCCTAACTAACAAAGAAAGTTTCATGCCACAAATTCAATGAAAAACTTTCAGTAATCAAACAATCTAGTAACGCCAGCTAGCAAACTAAAACATAATGGAACACAACAAAGAAAAGCAATAGATAGATAGAATACGAACCAGATCTTGATCTTTTTGGGATCTGCTCCATTTGCTGTCATCAAGCCACAGCCACCCTTCCTTTTCCGATTAGCAGCGTTGATTACAGCATCTCTGACGGATTCCTCGACCTCAGCGACACAACGAGCAGACTCCTCCCTGTACTTGTCGACGTAGATTTGAGCGGCAGAATCCCCAACCCCCTTCTTCCCAACCTTGGCTTTGTTCTTGAGAAACTGGTGGGCGATCTTCTCCAATCTCCTCTCCTCCTCCTCCGCCTTCCACTCCTCCAATCGCTTCTCCGCATTCACATGCCTCAGCCTTCTCCCACTCATATCCCTACACGCGTCGAAATTGTTCGTCTTCTTCTGACCTGCTTTCGTCGCCGCGCCACGCAGCAGCGATCCGAATCCACCCTTGCCTCCGACCAGCCGAAGCAGAAGATGAACGGAAGATGAAGAACAGGATATCACCGAATCCTCGTCGATCTGGCGGACGCCGGTGACCAGACGCTGCCGATTTGGGGGAATTCCAGTGCTCTCGAAGAGACGCTGCTTGAGGGCATGGGCGTCCACGGAAGGGGATTTGAATTTGAGAGCTAGGGTTTTCCCGTCTAACAGCCTCACCAGCAGGTTGAAAATCGGCGTCCCCTGAGCCTCCATTGATGCACAGCGCAGCTTCCCTTCAAATCTGCCTTTTCTTCGATTTTTTGTGATTTTGGACTAACTTCAAAAATCACTTTAAATAATTTTCCGTCAATAACTTGAAACGTGATTTTTCTTTTACCCCTGTTTGGAACTTCTCGAGGGATTTCAAAACCTTTAACGGATTTTGAAATCATTTATGGTGTTTGAATAAATAAAAAAATATAATATTTGAAATTATTTTTTTAAATGATTTCGAATTCTGTTTTTCTTTAAATATTTTTTGTTTGAAATAGGTTCGATTTGTATGGTTTTAAATTTAAATGTAACAAATTCTAATTTTGCCCTGCTTGGTTGAAAAAACTTATTCTCGGACCTTTATTTGTACATCATCGATCAAATTAGTTTCAAAATTTGATTGGTAGGTAGTTTTTCTTTTTCTAATAACTCTAAACTAGCCTTTTTTTTGTCTGCATCACCACAATAATAAAGTTTGATTTTCTATTTTGTTTTTGGTGTTTTTAAGATTCTTTATATTTCAATATTGTTTAGTTCTTTATATGTTTATGTTTTTTGGTATATTCTTCTTCTTTTTTCCTTTTGCTTTTTATTTTTGTGTACTGTATATCATAAAATAACTATGATAAAAATAAAAAGAAACAAATTGTTTTAAATAAATTGAAATAATTTGATTTTAAGAATTTTGTTAGTATTTGAATAAAAAAATTTGTAAGTTTTTTTTTATTTTTAAAATAAAATAATGTTGACAATTTTTAATTTTTGTTAGGTTGATTTGATTAAATTATTTATGTTTTTCCTGGTTGAAATTACTAGTTTATATTAAAATATTATATTATTAATAATATAATATTCTACAAAATATTAAGGGCATAATAGTAAAATTTTATACTGACGAACATCCAAACAATAAATTTTAATTTTAATGATTTATTGGTTCCAAATGTAATTAGGAATTTGAAATCATTCCCATCATTTAAAATCATAGAATTTGAAATCATTTCTAACAAATTTCAAAGGTCAAATGGAGCATTAATGTTTTTTTGCTCAAAAATTAATTTTTAAATCTTTTCGAATTAAATTTCACATTTGTCTATCTATATCGTCTAATCTTCATCTTAAATTTGAAAATGCTCTAAAATTTGTGTCTCCGTCAATTCTTTTCTTTATAAAATTTTCAGTTTAAAAAACATATTTGGTGTCTATACTATGAACTTTAGTTGGTAACGATTTAGTCTTTTTTATTTTTAAATTAGCAACAATTTAGTCCATGAACTTTAACGTAACTATTTAGTTGTTATAGTTTAAGATTTTTAACAATTAATTTTATCAAAATTAAGTATCGATTTTTACTTTATAACGATTTAGTCTTTGTAATTTATAAAGCCCTTCATCCATTTATCTATCTAAATGTATAAGAAATTTAACAAAATGTTTCATAATAGGGACTAAAACATTACAAATTTAAAATTGGTGGACTAAATCGTTACAAGCTAAAGTTGAAGGACTAAATTGTTACTCCAATCGGGACTAAAAATATTTTTCAACCAAATTTTTATAATGTCTCTAAATTTTTTATCCTATATATATTTAAATTTATTTGTCTCTATCATTTTTGTTTTTTCTCTAACTTTTTTTTCTAATTAATTATTTAAAGTTACTCTTAATTATACAAAAATCATTTGAAAATGTTCGTATAACGGTAATATTCACCGGATCGGAAAATATTCGCATGCCGATGTGGAATTTAAGAAATACTTATTTTAGTCATTTGATTGTTAGTTAATATAACAAAAATAATGAGCTTATATTGACCATTCGGATCCTAGTTTTTTTTGTTAGCAAAATTGGCTTGAGGTTTGAAAATTTGTTTTTCTGACATAATTAAACGGCTTTTTCCTAACATTGAGTTGGATTTGAAAAGTAAATTATAAGACTAAGGGGATCGGAGATGGGAGAAGAGGAGGAGCGTCTCTCCGGGAGGAGAGATAAAAGCCGGGCAAAAGAAGATGCAAAACAATTTCCATGTCTCTTAGTTTCTACCATGATAAAGCTAACATAAATTACAATTACATCGTCAAGAAAAATATTGTTGATGCTGGAATTGTAGCCTCCTTGATTCTCCCCAAAATTGTACCAAACTCGATGATGATCATGGGACTGAATACCTGCAAAAATCGAGCTAACTTCAGTCACACAGGTTCCGATGCTTAAATCAGTTATGGGAGAATTACTCACTAAAGTCATTAGGGTATTTTTGCTTACCTCTAGGGTTTAGCCAGTAGTTCTATTCATAAGAATTATGTCTCCTATAACATTCTTGTTGGGTCCATTTAATTCATTGTTATTGGATCACAGGGATTCATGGATATGGGCACCTCAACCAATGTGGTTGACTGATCGTCTCGGTCTTCCCTTCGTTGTTGCGTGGTTGGGCCTCTCTGGTCGGTAGAGGTTCATTTCTTTGGTCGATTCCGATCACGTGTCTTCTATATTATAATTGAAGAACTTATGTTTGGTTCTAACTTCTAACTAGAGATTCCAATACATTGTAGCCAAAAAGCGGAAACCAATTTCCAAGGATAAAATGACATTTCTCATATTATAGAAACAGTCATTTGCGGTGGAACAATGTGGTTGACTGATGTTAAATCTTTATCCTGATTATGGAGAGCAATTAGATTTTTTTATCATAAATAAAGTAGGTTTTAAACTCATAAATTTAAAGGTTCTAAAGTTGATAGATTTTAAATCTTTTATCATAGCATATAGATTTTGTTATCATAAATCGGTTGATAGGTTTTAATTTCATATCTAAAGATCTTAAAGTCGACAGATCTTAAATCTTTATTCTGATTATTAGTAACAGATAGATTTCACATTTTTTTTACCCATTATTAACGTTCTCTCCTATAATACTATGTGCTGCGCTTTAAGAATAATACTTAACAATTTGACATGATAAATATGAAAAAGAAGTATAGAGAAAAAAGTATATGTTTTATGTTTTTGAAGTCTCAAATTAGGCAAGAAAAATGATGAACTAGACTAAACTAAGGCGAGTGGGAGTCTACAATAACAAAGAAAACAAACAAATTTAACAGCAAAGTGGAATTTAGGAGAGAGAAATGGCAACGGTTCTATCCTTCTGCCACGGGGTGTTATGCACATATATATATATACACAAGTAAGAAAGACATTGCACGTGAAATTTCATAGTTTTATTTTAAAGTATATAAATATCGAAACTAATTAAAATGTTAAATTTTTTAATATAATTTAATTATTTTCTCTTATTATATTTACCTCACCAACTTTTTCGTATTTCTTAGGTTTACCTCATAAAACTTAAGTTGTAGTAAATCTCATCACTTGATATAGTTGGTCAATTTAGGGTTCGTTTGGTAACGGTCCTGTTTCTTGTTTCTCGTTTCCAATTTTTTTAAGAAAATTAAGCATTTTACACTTGTTTTTCATTTTTTATGAACATTCTCAAAATTGTATAGAAATTTTGAAGACACGCAAAACAAGTTTCTTCTTTCTTGTTCCTATTTCTAATTTGTTCCAAAACATAAATAAAAATATTGTTTTATCATACTTAATTCTTGAATGTTGGAGTCATGCAATTCATTATTCTTCATTAAAAATGAAGAAATAAGAAACAGGAAACAGGAACACCAAACAAGCCCTTAATGACTATAAAAAATAAGAATCATCGATTACTTGAAAATTTTCCATAAGTAACATACAACAAGCAAGAATATATAAACAATTTAAGACATATACTTAAATGAAGCAAGTATGTCCTCTTTAAGCTTTTTGAATACATTAATATTGTAGGTAAGTAGTCTTCCCTTAAAAAAATACTCAAGTTTTGGTGGATAAAAGAATATTAAATATATTTTTTACAACATGTAGGGGAGGGGGATCGAACTCACAACCTCACTATGTCAAATACCGTTCTGGCTTTGACAAAAAAAAGATATATATATATATATATATAATATTTGGTGAGAGAAAATTTGGGGAAAAAAAAACTCTTTATATAACTGATAAAGAGTTACAAAACCCAGTCATACCTTTTTTGAATTAATCCGCATAAACAATGAAACAAAACTTTACATATTCTAAGTATTGACATTATTAAATAATACAAATTTGAAATTTTATTAAATTGTATGAATAAAGAGAAAACTTTACCTATTATAACTTTTGGCATTATTAAATATAAAAATAAAATTTTGTAGTCCACAATAACAAAAATAATCAACCTTTCACTGTTATTCAATAATTAAGACTCATTGGAAAGTGAGAGTAGAGAAAGGGAGCATTTCGAAAGAGGGTGGAGATGAGAGAGATTTGTATTTAACGGATATAATTGTCCTCAAAATAATAGTTAAAAAATTTAGAATAAAATGACAAAATGAGGAGAAAAAATTTCTCATGCTTTTATACATAGAGAGTAAAAAGTTACAAATATTAAAAGTTTAAAACCGATGAACTCACAAATCAAATCTTTATCCGAGTTGAAATTAGATGGTTTTATTAGGTTTATAAGAAAATTGGACACTCGAGTTCTTTTTGTCTAAGCAAAACGAAAAATTGTATATTTGGTTAGATTTATATTAAAAATTGAAAAATTCGAACCGAATCAAGGTATATATAAAAAGGAAAAAAAAAAACCTAGAAACCGGTTGCCTCAGCATATAAATGTTTTGGAGGAATTGACAATCAAGAAGTTTTAGTTGGTTTTGATAAATGATTCGTAGACAAGAAGTAAGCTGACTAAAGGTTGAGGCTGACGCCAAATTCTTTATCATCCTATATCTTATCATGCAACTTAGGTCATGTTTACTTATCCACAATGAAAATTAATCGTAATGAAATCAATCGAATTGTAATGTTACTTGATGTTGTTTACCAGAAATTTTCTGGAATCGTAATTAAAATGAAATCGGAATCAGATATATAACAATTACTAATATACCTCTTTCTCCTTTTTACTAATTACAAATATATTATGTGATACAATAATAATACATTTTAATTTAATTTATTACTATATTTTTGATAGTAAATATTCTTTATTATAACAATTTATCTAATATTAATACATAATAAATAATTAAAATAAAATTACATTAAATAAAATATTATTAGAACAACCAAACTTTAATATTTATATTATTAAGTTTTATTATTCTAATATTTAAAAGTAATAATATCTATTTAAAAAATTTATTGATATTAATTAATATTAATTTATCATATTATATAGTAAAATCACATCCACTCATAAAAAATTTGAGTATAAATATAGAAGAAATTATAAAAGTATAAAAAAATTAATTAAAAATTGTATGGATCTAATCTATCACACCTCACCACCCAGTTTTACTGTCGCCGTCATCTCGATCCTCTCTGGATATGGATCCTCTACCACCGGTGCGCTCGAGATTTGGAGCGAGAGCGCGAGCGAGAATTATTTTATCACAATTTAATTTTAAATTTAAATTTCAATCATAATTAAAATAAGGGGAGATCAGAGGAGAGATATTTTAAATTTTAAATTTGAATTTAGTTAATATTAAGGGAGATTTAAGTAGAGATATATGGGAAGATATATTACTTTTACATGAATTAAATTTTAAATTTGAATTTGAATTATAATTATAGTTATTAATATTAGGGGAGAGGTTCAAGGATCTATATATATTTTTGCTAAAAAAGGAGAGGTGTATTTTCAATAAATGAATTAAATTGAATAAAATAAAATAAAATTTGGATAAATATACATTATATTGAATTAAATAAGAAAACAAAATTTTGGAAAATATACATTAATATGCCTCAATATTTCTCACTCCAATCTTGTGCTCGGTCTCACTCTCAATCAAGTTCTCACTCTCGGTCTCGCTCAAGTTGTCAGTCATGCTCTCGCTCTCAGCCAAGATTTGATTGAGAGCGAAAACGAAAAAAATCTAACGGAGTTAGAGTGAGACGGATCTGAGAAACGTATAGTGTAGGTGTGCTTTTCGATTGTATCATCCATCGTCCATATCGTCATTGGTTGCTCCACCGCCGTCGGCCTTCAGAACTCCAATATTCCACCATCGGCATGAATCGGGATAGAAATAACAAGGACAAAAAATGGGGAAGGGGGGAGACGGATTGAGCAAAGCTAGTGAGATTTTTTTTTTCTTATTTGTCTTTCTCTTGCAAGCAAAAGAGAGAAAAAATGGAGAGAAAAGAGGGAGGAGATGAAAAGGGAAGAGAAAGCGGGGAAATTCAAAATGATGGCGAATATAAAATTTCACATGAAAATAATGTTGGTTAGAAAACATAAGTTTTGAGGTTTTAGAGGCGGAGACATATATCAATATGGGCAACACAAATAGAGATTAAACGGATTTACGTTAAATAGAATCTCTATCGTATTATCTTTATTTGAAAGAAGAAAATATGAAACTTTAGATTGAAAATGACAAATAAAAATACGTAATTACAAAACATAACTAATATTTTCTATCATGACTTATTCTTAAAAGTTTTAATGAAATATGTTTTATTTTTTAATTAATTATTTAATGTTTTAATTAATTAATTAATTTTGTGTAATTTTTCAATTAATCAATTCACTTAAAATATTTTCATTTTTTATTTTTAAATAATTTTTCAAAAGTGAAAATTTAAAAAATTTTTACAAAATTTTCTAAGTATGTTATTCAATTCTAACAAATACACATTTGAATTCAAAGTTGTATTAATTTTGAAGAAAAATTGACGAGGATATGATATATTGGTTCTCGAGGAAATGAGATTCAGAACTCCTTTCATTCTGATTCACAAATGAATTTTGATTTTGGGAAAGCTAACAGAAAGATTCGATTATCATTTGTTGAAAATATAAAAAAAAAAAAATTAAAAAAATTCCCTCAATTCAATTATTTGAATTAATATGTAAGACTTAAATTAATTATTTACTAAACGAAATTAATAAAGGCTCCTTGTTTGATAGTGACTCGACTGCAGCCAACTTCCCTGTTTCTCTATCGAAAACTGATCCTATAACGTGGAAGAATGAGTGATCCGTTCCGTGCAGATCGTGGCAGTGCCGAACTTGCCAAAATTGGCCAAGGTGATTTCCACGACATAGCAAAGTTGAAACAAAGACAAAATTTCAGAATTTAAAAAAAAAAAAAAGGACAAAATTGAGATTTTTTATTTTTCTATTTTTTTGTCTCTCTAAAATAAGGCTACGAGAAATCTGGCTGCAGCGTAGGAAGAACTAGGGCATCGAAGCATCCTCCTCGCGACGGAATTGTTTAGGTAAAAATTTCCATAATTCATCTTTTTCGATCCACTTTCTTTGATTGCAAATCCCTTTGTATGCATTATATTTCATCAATCGAAGAATTTTGCTTAAACAGTTCTGCTTTACGTTTCACGAGTTTTTATAGTCTATGCCAATTTTGTTGGTTCTAAAAGAAAGATAAAAGCAGTTTCTGCGATTTCTTCTTTCATTTTCAGCTTTCAGCCCAGGCATACACATCAAGTAGGCATCTGAATTGCTATTGATTTGTTGTAATCCGTGGATACGAGCATGGCGGGTGGAAATTTCGTGCACAGAGTAGTTTCTTATCTCGTGAATGAGCTGCTTGTCGATAGTCTTGCCAACAGGTAATTTGTGTTCAGGCTTAATTTCATGTATTTGAATTGGATGATGATGATTTTATATGATAAGAAGCTTCATTCTCTGGCTGGAGGGACCAATTAGTTCCTATTTGCCTCGTTCCATTGAAGCAAAACGTCCTCAAATTTTCCTTTGTGTTTATCTGCTGCCGAAATGGTTGGGCGTGCAGATGTGAAGATTTGATAAATTTTTGCTACAGTCTTTTTTTTTTTTTTTTCGTTTTATATAGATTTGATGTCTTTCTTATATATGTTTGTTGAAGCACTGATAGAATGGGCAGCTTAAGCAGTTAGACTTTGAGTAAATTTAATCTTATAAACCTAAGCAGTTAGTTTATCTTCTGCCAAAAATAAAATGGCTGTGATTGCACATTAGGAGATTTCAGAAAATTTCGCTGCAGATCCATTTTCTATTTCTAATATTGAATCGATCTATGTTTGTTAAATCGCCTCTGCCAGAATGGAAAGCTTAAGCAGTTGAGTTAGAGTAAATTTAGTCCTGTAATCCTTTATCATGTGCGTGGTTAGTTCAGTTTTTAGTAATATGCTCCCTCCAACAGGTAGAACATTAGTATAGAATGGAATAAAGAAAACATAACAAAGATTTGAACTTAAAGACTTCTTCTTTCTTTGGTATCATATTAGATCAGTATGAGGCTGAATTTAAGCCATTATGTTAGGGTATTGTTTTTTTATAAAAGGTTATTTTATTGGAAGTATGAATTATAGTAAATTAGCAGGGGAGGAAAGCTTCATTAAAGATAAAGAAGAAAGCTCAAAGCTACAAAAATTTTCAGAAAGCTTACACCAAGATAGAGCCACTAATGCAACGTGATCCCACAAAATTGAAAATAGAAAAGGTCTCTCTTCACTAAGAAAAATTCTATTGTTATTTCTTATTTCTAACCAGAATGTCAATAGAAAAGCTATAGTATAATTTAAATATTTAACCATGGTAGCTTAGCTTTATTCTTGAAGCCCAAAGGGATGACCACGGTAGCAAATGTTGAGAAGACTAATGTTATCTGAAGCAATGTCAGTAAGTCGGCTTGAGGTGGTAAGAATAGAATGCCAAAACTGGATGCTGGTGTCGGGTGGGAGGTCCAGCTTATAAGCCACGGGGCCAATCTTTTGTAGGATGCAGTAGGGACCAAAATACTTGGCCGACAACTTCTCATTTCGACGCTCGGCTAAGGACCGCTGCCTGTAGGGGCGGATTTTGAGGAACACTTCGTCTCCCACTTGGAATTCCTTCTCTAAACGATGGCGATCAGCCATTTTCTTCATTCGGTTCTGAGCTTGAAGTAGATTGTCCTTAAGGACCGTAAGAGCAGAGTCCCGATTAGCTAATTGTTGGTCTAGAGCTGCATTGGACGTCTTTTGGCTGCCATAGAATAAGAGTGGTGGGGGCGTGCGATCGTAGACAGCTTGAAAGGGGGTGGCACCTAAAGTGCTGTGGAAAGTGGTGTTATACCAATACTCTGCCCACGGAAGCCACTGTCCCATGTTCGTGATGTTTCACTGCAGAAACAGCGAAGATAAGTTTCGAGGCACTTGTTCACAATCTTTGTTTGGCCGTCGGTTTGTAGGTGGTAGGCTGTGCTGCGCTTCAATTTAGTGCCTTGAATGCGAAAAAGTTCGGTCCAGAAGTTTCTAAGGAATACCTTATCTCTATCAGAGATGATCGACTGTGGAAACCCGTGTAGTCACACCACTTCTTTGACAAACGCTGCCGCTACTGATTTGGCAGTGAAGGGATGAGTAAGTGGAATGAAATGAGCATATTTGCTCAGTTGATCCACAACAACGAACACCGTGTCATACCCCATGGATTTTGGCAAGCCCTCCACAAAATCCATTGTAATATCCTCCCAGATCCGATCGGGAATAGGCAATGGTTGAAGTAGGCCGGCTGGTGACACTGTGGAGGCCTTGTTACGTTGACTAATGCAGCATGCTTCGACAAAGTGTTTGACATCAACTTTCATACCTTGCCAAAAGAGTTCACTAGTTATCCTCTTGTAGGTTCTTAAGAATCCCGAGTGACCCCCCATGATGGAGTTGTGGTACAAATTCAGGATGGCCGGTTTCATGGCAGAAGTGCTTGAGATCACCATGCGATCTTTGTAGCAGAGTACTCCCCGTTGTAGGTTATATTTAGGATGACTGTCCAAATCAGTGGTTAACTCTGTCAAGATTTTTAATAAAGTTGGATCAGCTTGGACTTCTGCCTTCAGTAATTCGACATCGAGCAAGGCTGGAACAGTCATGACAGTGAGATGGGGATTAGGAGGCATTCTCGACAAGGCATCGGCTGCTTTGTTTTCAAGGCCCGACTTGTATTGGATCTCGAAGTCATAACCAAGGAGCTTAGAGACCCATTTCTGGTACTCTGGTTGTACAATCTGCTGCTCTAAGAGGTACTTCAGGGCTTGCTGATCCGTGCACACGATGAATTTCTGTCCAAGCAAATAGGGCCTCCACTTTTGAATGGCCAATGTCAATGCCATGAGCTCACGCTCATAAACTGACTTTGCCTGGCCTTGACGTGATAGCGTATGACTGAAATAGGCTATGGGCGTTGCTCCTGGGTAAGTACAACTCCCAACCCTGTCCCAGATGCATCAGTTTCAATCACAAACGGAAGACTGAAGTCTGGCAGGGCCAAGACCGGCAGCGTCACCATCGCTGTTTTCAGCTGTTCAAAGGCCTCCGTGGCTTGCTTGGTCCATTCGAAGGCATCTTCTCATAACAATTGAGTGAGAGGGGCTGCTAACGATCCATAGTTTATCACAAACTTCCTGTAATACCTAGTCAGGCCAAGAAAACCCCTCAGCTCCCGTATATTGGTTGGAATAGGCCACTGCAACATCGCTCAAATTTTTTCAGGGTCCGCTTCCACCCCTTCGGCCGACACCCAGTGTCCCAGATACTCCACCTTGTCTTTTGCAAAATTAGATTTCTTAAGGTTTGCGTATAGGAAATGATCCGATTGAACACCACAGTCAAATGAGTAATGTGCGGATGTAAATCTTGACTGTAAATGAGAATATCATTGAAGAAGACAAGCACAAACTAACGTAAGAATGGGCGGAATATCCGATTCATCAAAGATTGGAATGTGGCAGGGGCATTGGTTAGACCGAAGGGCATTACTAAGAATTCGTAATGACCCTTGTGGGTTCTGAAGGCTGTCTTTTGCACATCCTCGGTTACCATTCTAATTTGGTGATACCCAGACTTAAGATCTATTTTAGAATAGATACGGGACCCATGTAGTTAGTTCATCAAGTAGCTCAATCAGCGGGATGGGGAATTTGTCCGGGACGGTCACATTGTTAAGGGCCCCGTAATCCACGCAAAAACGCCAGCTCCCATCCTTTTTTTTACTAGTATCACCGTTGGATAATCCCCTTTTGTATCATGTCCCCGATCATTTTCTCAATCTCTTCCTTCTGTGTGTAAGCATAGCGATAAGGACGAACGTTCACTGGAGCCACCCTGTCCTTAATCGGAATTCGGTGATCAATCGCCTGTTGGGGAGGTAGTAGATCCGTATGATGGAAGGCATCCTAATAGTCTGCGAGGAGCTGCTGCACTGGTGGCAGTAAAGCTCTACTCTGAACGTCTAATTCATCAATAGCCTCACCTCCTTGGGCTGTCATGGCTCGCAGTTCCACCACATAGCCCTCATAGTCGGATCGCCTTTCAAGGTAATTCTCTTGTTTCCTCGGACAAAAGACATGGATAAGGATGGCCAATCAGCCTCCATTTTTCCCATGGATTGCAGCCATTTCATCCCTAGGATTACATCCGAATCATTCAATTTGATCGGTAAGAAATCCTCCACTACCGTAATCTCTGGGAGTTCTAACACAACCCCATTACAGATTCCTTGGCCCTTTACGGTTGTTCCAGTACTCGTGATGATTCCATAGCTGAATGTATCCGACTGCGGAATGTTCAATTCATTGACCAGCTTCTGCGAAAGAAAATTGTGCATAGCTCCGCAATCCAGCAGGACTACCACGTCTCTCCCCTGCAAAGTTCCTCGTATTTTGATCATACCCGGAGTTGATAAACCCACAATCGTATTCAAGTGGCACATCACAGCCTTTCCCTTGTCTCCGGGAGAGTCCTCCTTTTCGATCCTTTGCTCTTCTTCCTTCGGGTCCAGTTCCTCATCGTTATGGACCACTATCACTCTCAATTGCTGGTTCTTACATCGATGGCCGACTGTATATTTTTCTTCGCGTTTGAAGCAGAGGCCGCACTCCCTTCTCTTCTTGTATTCTTCTTCCGTTAGTCGCTTGTAGGTAACCTCTTTCCTGATTGTTGGTGCCGGAACGTTTGGGGTGGCAGTATTGGTTTTACTGGCTAGGGTAACAGTTCGGGTCGAAGTCAATTCGCCAGGTCGAGCAGTCGCCTTACCTGCCATAGTTGCCATCTTCGACTGTCGTTCTGATAAACCCTCCCCTACCTCTTGGACCGCCGTGGCAACACCCTCAATTAATTGGGCCCGCTTCATGATTTGGTCCAGGCCTTTGGGCTCCGTAGCCAACACTTCTGCCCGCACCACCGGGTCGAGCCCATTTAGGAAAGCACACTCCAAGACTTCATCAGAGAGATGAGGGAGCGGCGCTGACAGAGCTTCAAACGTATCGATATACTCTGCAACTGAGCCCTCCTGCTTGATCGCTAACACTCGCACACTCTGCCTCCCTTCTTTCGCCTTCCGAAATCGTTCCAGCAATCGGCTTCTCAAATTGTCCCAACCGGTGAACCGATTCCGCTTTTCATGGTAGCGGTACCGAGCCAACGCGACATCATCGAAACTTATTACAGATACAATATGCTTTTCCTCATTAGTTAGTTTGTGAATTTCAAAATAACGCTCTGCTCTAAATAGCCAAGAATTAGGATCCATACATGTGAAGATAGGCATCTCCACCTTCTTAAATTTGTTGCGATCGTATCCGGCCTCGTGAATCTGGATGATCCTCGTGGAATCGTCGGTTTGCTTGCTTTTCGGCAGTGAAGACTTGCCTAAATGCGAAATCGACGAAGCAGCTCCGCCGGTAATATCGGCCATGAAGCTCTCCAGCATCATCTGGATCTTAGCGGTCATCTTCTGTTGTTCATCTACTTTCCCACACAGAACCGTGACTACTCCCTTCAGGTCATCCATCTCCTTCTCTGTAGCATCGCACCTTGCTTCCAGCTCCTTCACCGTCATTCTCCGGTGATCCTCCTAGAGCATACTGCTCTGATACCAATTTGTGAGGTATCTCCTCACTTTTGGAATTGATAATCGATGGAAGAACAAGCCCTCAGGCAGTACAGTCACCCCACCAATTCGAGAGGGTGGGTAGTCTCCCCTAAACACCTACTATGCACTAACAACCAAGATGCTTTCCCTCTACATTCTCCCTCCCTTTTCTACTCATCGCATTCCCACGGTGGTCCCCACCCCCAAAACCGTTATTCTTTTCTCTCATACTCAATTACTCACTTACCCCCCAACACAATTCCTTTCCTACCCCTTCTAGAGTAAGTTTTCACTATTGGGTCCTAACATTATGTTATGGGTAGATTATGAAAATAAGTGCGGGCATTCCCTTATATTTTAATGATTTGGGTCGCACGAGCTATTTTTTCAAAGAAACAGAAATAACTTGTATTAATTACATAAAAGAACAACCTAGGGGGAGGGGATGAGAAAGCCCCCCCAAAAGTTAGGCTCACACAGCTTTCTAATCCTACCAAAGCATAGCTAACTGTAATTACAAAAGAATTTCTTATAGTTTAGACACCATAAGTAAGAATATTCTCTCAAAGAGAATCAAAGGGGAGAGAGATGTCGTTGAAGACCCTTCGATTCTGCTCTCTCCAAATCCCCCACAAAATACCACGAATTGGGTCCCACGAGCTTAAGATTGCCAGTTGCTTGGATTCCAACTTTTGTAACTGATTTTTATTTTATTTTATGAATTCTTTACACAATTCTGTTTATTCACCGTCCCCTTCATTTATATTCATATACTTATATGTTCTATTCAAAATTCTGCATCAAGCGGCTTCGACCAACTGTTGTTATTTTGGGCTCTGGAATAGTGTTTCTGCTCTCACCACGATTGTCTCTCTTACTCCCCCGTTTGAACCATAGCTAATGTTCACTTTGTAGGTTTGTAATGATTGTGGAGCAGATCATATTAATTATATTTTTTAGAGTTGAGCCATCGAGGAATTCTTTCCCTAGCATTTATGCCATTGAATTGAACATGTTCAAGCTTAGTGAAAACTGAAAAGTGACATTTGTTTACATAACTATACTCACGATGTTGTTTAGTTGGGTATTAACCGTTCATTGTTGAGCAATTATTTCATTCTCTCAATTTCCTTTTCCAGCCGTACGTTTCAAAGGTTTGCTGTGAGGACGTCAAAACAAATCGAGGATATATCTACCAAGGGTAGAAACTGTACCCTTTTTGCTTCATTTGCATCGATTTAACTTCTGTCGTTGGTTGCTGAGCTGATTTAACTTATGCTAACGAGACTTTGGAATTGCCTTGCAGCTGCGCAGAAGAAGCAAGAACTTGCGGAACAGGTGAAAGATCTGTCCAAAAATTTTGAGGTTAGCGCTTTGCACATCTTTAACTTTTAAATCTTGAACAGCTAGAGATTTCCTAATGCCTGTTCGATTTTGTTGCAGTCTTTCAAGAACCAGTAATGCAGAGCGGAATTCGCTACCGCAACATGATGTAAATCCTTTTCCAAAATCCAAAATCCGTTTCCTCTTGTAGGCACAAATGCAGCAGCTTTTCTTATAATAGCCAAAGATGACCTCAAAGAAGTGTTTACTTACAGCCTTCTCTTTCCATGTACTGAATAATTATTTATAACAGTATTACTTTAGATATGTACTTAGAGAACTTTGGATCAGACTTTTATACATGTCATCAACTAAGCAGTAGCAATTCATTAAGTTTCGCCTTCAATCCCGAAACAAAACATGCCTTTTCTGCCATTTGTAGCAGATGAGAATCGGAACTTGCTAAGGCCACGTTGAAGAGATTCATTTTGGCATGTCAAGGCTGTAATGGTTTTTAATTAAACCATGTTCAAGGGGATTTTTTTTATATCGGTCATGTTCGGGGTGTCAACGGGATTGATAGTGAGGCTGGATTCTTCATTTACTACAGGAACATTGGTGTCGAGATTTGAACTTCCAAAGAAGTAGATGTTTTTATCGTTACACTATGCTTATGTCGGAATATATATATGTGTGTGTGTCTTTATTTCGAGATCAATGTCAAAGCATTTCCGTAACCGAAAAGATACTGCGCTATTCATATAGATACTACCTTTAAGAGTTGAGAATTACTACCAACTCTTTCTGCGAAAACAAGTTTGTGCATTCAAAGGTTAATTAATGTACACTGTTGTACGGTATGTGGTTAAAATATGAAAAATGAAAACTTGAACATTGATATCCAGAATGGAAACTATTCAAAGTAGAGAACTAAGAGAAGTATCGAAACTAACTCAAAAAAGAAAGAAAAAAAGAAAAAAGAAAAAAAGCAGTGAAACCATAAAAACTGTTGGATATTAAAAGTATTGAACTATCGCCATGTTTACTTCATTCTTATCAAAGGGTGGGACTCACCCGCTTTTTTTATTATCATTCCCTAAAAAGGGACAATCTCATTCTTATCCTACACCTCATCAATCTCATTCCTATTTCTTATTTTGTGGGTCCCACATATTTATTATATTCATCCTCATTAATGAGACTCATAATTTTTTATTTAGTTGTTGTATACTTTTTTTTATTTCTTTTTCATTTATATTATTAATAATATAAAATTTTATATCACTTTTATCCGTTAATGTGATATTTTATAAAATATTTAATATTTAACATTTTAATTTAATTATGTTATTATTAATTAATGTCAAATTTTCTAAAATATAATTCATTATTATTAATTATTATAATAATAAAATTTAATAACATTATTACTAATAATATTTAATTATATTTTATATTAAAGGATGATGGTTCTAATAAAATAGTATTTTATTAGATGTAATTTTATTTTAATTATTTATTATTTATTAATATTAATATTACATAAATTGTTTTGGTAAATAATATTTACTATCAATAATATAGTAATAAAATAAATTATAATTGTGATTAAAAAAATTGGCACTACGGATTTGTGATTAGTTAGAAAGAAGATGAGGGTATACTAGTAATTGTCATATATTCGATTCCGATTCCGATTCTAGACAATTTTAATAAACAATATCAAAGGAGTTCTGATTCCGATTCCAGAAAATTTTTGTAAACATCATGGAATAACATTCTTATTCCGATTGATTTTCATTCTGATTCCTCGTAGGTAAACAGGCGGGTTTTTTTCTGTTGTAAATTAGAGCTTTGATCCAGCCAGTAGCAGAATTATGGGCTTTGATGCAGCCCATCACACGATTATGGGCTCCACTAATGGATGGTCGAATTGTGGGCCTTGGTCCAGAAACATTATGGGCCTCACACTCACAACAGCTCTCTCTTTTTAAAATTGAGTTTTTGTCTCTAGTGAATTTGTTGAATTTAAACAAAAACAAAAATTGAGTTTTTAAAATAAAATATTTAAAGCGGTTTATCCGCTACACTGCATAAAGAATTTGCTGTCAAAAGTCTCACTGCGTAGTGGTCAATGCGAGAAGTTTAAATTATGTAAGAAACATAACACGTACTCTTCTAAATGAACGAACTTGCATGGCCAATCTTGAAAACTTTGATAGATCGTGTTTATGTAGGTATTTGCACAACGGTTCTTCACGAATCGAGCTCGAACCCGGTCTCCGGTTCCGACCTAAACACTAGAGTGGACTTGCACAAGAGGATAAGCACTCCGACGCTCAAGTCAGTATAGATCGGACTCCGTATTTAGTTCGAGGTGAGATTCGATACCTGAGTGTGAAATGAAGCCCTCTATTTATAGGTGATGGATCCAACAGTACACACGACCGACGGTTATATGTCTTTTCTCATATCGGACCTGTCGGGTTCCGAGCAGGTCGGACCCCAATCAGGTCGAACCTTGGTGCCCATACTTAGTCTTTTATAACGGGCGAACCTGGTCTCCTCGGTAGGGCCGAGGTGGACCTAGGCAGTCCTTTTTATTCAGTTCCCCCAAAACACTAATGAGGGTCCTCCACGTGTCTTGGGTATGTTTACCCCCAAACATTGGCCCCCTCTCTGTCAGGTTCGATCTCGACCTGACAGAGAAGTTCGTTCGAATCCATTCCGGACACGTGGCGACTTTTCATTTGTAGAGGGAATGTGACCGTTGCGGAAGACGTTTCGATCTGCCAGGTTGTCGGAGCACTCAAGTATTCCGCCGTTGCGTATCTCGAGAAGATCCTAGCCGCTCGTTGATTACACGTGTACGACGCATATGTTTTTCCGATTAGCTATAAATAGTCCCGAAACTTCAGGTCAAACCTTACGTTTCCTGAATTTCTGGAGTTCGATCTGAAACCAGCTCGAACCCTTTGTGTAGGTCAGTCACTTTTCCTTGCTCTTATTCTTCTTTCAAACATGGTAGTTTTCTTGTCTTCCCCCTCCAGTAGTGATAGCCTAGGTAGTGTAGGTCGGACTATAAGTAGTTCACCCCCCAAACCAAGTGATTCTGGGGAGGTCTTAGCTCGTAGGTTAGAGTCCGAGCTAGAAGAAATTGAGAACTTTAGGTTCTCAGATGATGGAGAGGATAGTGATACCTCTACCTCGGGCTAGGGTCTGGAGTACCCTTCTAGGATGCCCGAGCACTATCTCGGACCCCTCCGTAGGGGGTTTAAAATTCCGAATGACATCCTCAATAGGATTCCGGAGGAAGGGGAAAGAGCTGACAATCCTCCAGAGGGATGGGTCACTCTTTACTTAAAAATGTTTGAGTACGGCCCCAGACTTCCTCTTCACCCTTTTGCTCAAGAGTTTCTCAATCGAACTGGTTTGGCGCCGGCACAAGTGGCCCCTAATGGGTGGGGTGTCATTTTTGCCTTAGCCATTCTTTTTTGGTTGCGAGCTCGGGACGAGGATGAGGCCGATCTACTAAGCGTTGACCAACTTCTTGGGTGTTTTGAGGCCAGGAGGATAGCTAAAAAACCTGGTCGGTATTATATGTGCGCGAGGAAGGGCGCAGGTGGTATAGTTAAGGGGCCGACCTCCATCAAAGGATGGGTAGGTAAGTGGTTCTTTGCCTCAGGTGAATGGCTGGCAAAGGACGAGTCAGGTCGTCTCTTTTTTGACGTGCCTGCTAGGTTTGGGAACCTAGGTATGAAGTCTTTCTTGTTTTCTTTTTCTTTTAATTTCTCGATATTCGCATTTAACCCGAACTTTTGTTTGCTTTGTGCAGTATCGATCAAGCCAATTCCTGAGCTCACTCAAGCCACCTTCGACACCCTCAAATATTACAAGGACACCTTCCCCAAGGGCCGGAAGATCGGAACCTTGGTCACCGACAAGCTGCTCTTGGAGTCGGGGTTACTTGACTACAACCCTCTGGTTCGACCAATTGAAGCTTCGAGGCCAAACTCCGAGCTCGGTAAGCCGCATTCGATCTCGACTTCAATTTTTTCTTTTCTCTGATCTCTAATTTTATGCGTATTTATTTTGCAGCAATGGTGTGCGGATTCTCTGGAAGTGTGAAGCGCAAGTCCAAGGGCCGTGCTCACGCCCTCAAAACTGTGGTGGGAACTGAATCAGTGACGCCTACGGTGCCACGAACTGAGGCTCAGGGTAACTCTGGGCCGTCTTCTGCAGTCCCCACCCCCGTGATCGAACTAGACTTGTCTGGGGGTCGATCTGAAGAGAAACGCCCAAGGGAGGAGTCCGAGGCGCTTGACGTATCTCCCTTGAATGAAGTGAGGGGAGAGTCTCCTTTGAGGAGACGAAGAAAGAAGAAGAAGACTTCCTCCTCCTCGGAGGCTGGGGCTCGTGGGACTCTGCCTATGAGTCATGGTGATTTGGTAGATGACCCCGCAGCTCGGATGGGGGGAACATCCGATGTGCGAATGCGGTTCAGGATGGAATCGTCAAGTTCCGGGGTGAAGGACCAGGTGTCCCGCATCTCGGCCACGTGCTTGGACCGCTGTCTGAGGAGAGCATCCAAGTTCGTGAGTGATCCTGGGTCCGTACTGCAGAGGACCATTGACAACGCTGCCGAGGTAAGACCTGCTCTTGTGTCACGTTTTTACTTTCAATTCCCAATCTTGATCTAACCATCGTTTCTCTGACTTTTTGCAGGCGTTTTATCGCTTCCATTCACTCAGCAGTTATGGTTAAGGCCGAACTAGATGGAAGAGAGGCTTTGACAGCAAAGGAAAGGGAGAACTCCTCTGCTGCCTTAGAGGCTGCCACCACGCTGAAGGGTGAACTGCTAAAGGCCCAAGGCGAGGTGGATGTTTTAAGGGCCAAGGTGGATGCCAAGGCCGAGCTTTTGAAGAAGGAGTGTGAGAAACACAAGACTCACCTCCGAGCAGCCCATGCTATCACCAAGGGGCTGGGAAGGAGAAATTTCAGCTCCTGAAGGAGAAGGACGACCTTACTCAGGTCCTTGAGGAGAGGGACGCCTCAATTGGGCGTCTTACGACTGAGCTCAAAGAGCTGAAAGAGCGCCTCACCAATGGAGCTCTGTTGGAGGAGTCATTCAGGCAACACCCAGACTTCGACGGGTTTGCCAAAGACTTCAGTGATGCTGGCTTCAAGTTCCTGATGAAAGGCATTGTTGCCGACATGCCTCATCTTCAGATCGATCTCAACGATCTCAAGAAGAAGTATTCTGAGAAGTGAGCTTCTGGGCCTAACGGTACTCCTGGCCCCCAATCCCTGGTGGACAAGTACGTTAGGGAGCTTGACTCTGACTACTCCGACATGGAGGAAGGGGATGCCCCAAGCCAAGAGCCTACCGAGGTCGGCACAACTCAAGAGGAGGCTCCATCACAGCAGGGTGGATCCGAGGAGGTCAACCTTCTGGGGTCCCAGGGCGAGCTGTCCTCCCACCTCGGAAGTAGCTGAGGCTCTCTTTCCTTTTCTCTTTCTTTTTCTTTTTGTAAGTCTTTGGGCAGAGCTGCAAGGTATATAAGCCTTGGCTCTGTCCTTTTAATCAATGAAACTTCCATTTCTCCATTTCTGTCTATTCTTTTACTGCTTTTCCCTTTAAGAATCTTCTTAAACTTGCTTTTATAAGTTGGAACTTATGGAGGAACAAATTCATCTCGCATTTCTAACTCATAACTTTTTGTAAGTTTAAAGGATTGTGAGATAACTCTTTTCACATCACACCTCTTTCCTAAGGTTTGAATTTGAGAGTTTCTTTTATTAATCTTTGATATTTCTCCTTGAACTCGGAAGTCCGAAAGATAATCTTATGCAATTTGAACTCTCTACATCACACCTTTAACTTGCACGTTCAAAGGGTTGAATTTTGAGTCCATAGTTATTATTCACATCGCACCCCGAACCCGTGGGTTTAGGGGATTGAATTTCCTGAACCTTCAACATTGCCCCTTTAACTTAATCGTTTCAAGGATTGAATTGTGGCTCGTAATTGATTTTGACATCGCACCTCGAACCCGTGGGTTTTGAGGTTGCCGATTTTAAGTCTTATGGGAGTCCGTGGCCCCCATTTAATTTCTAATCGAACTCGGAGTTATGAAATTAAATAACCCCATTTATTGAAAGTTCCGCCCATTGAAAAATTTTTACAAGCCCATTTTGGGACTATTTTGACATTTCAGGGGTAATAGCGCTTCAAGTGCTCCGCGTTCCATGGATGCGCAAGCACTCTTCCTTCCAGGTCGGCCAGCATGTAAGTTCCAGGTCGGACTATGCCTTTGACTTCGAACGGTCCCTCCCAACTTGGGTCAAGGGTGCCGACATGACTCTGAATTTTCCTTAAGACCAAATGTCCAACTTGGAAGCTTCGAGGTCGAACTCGGGCATTGTAATGTCTGGCCATTCTGTTCTGATACTCTACTAAGCGCAGCTGAGCCATTTCCCTTTTCCCTTCCAATAAGTCCAGGTTAAGGAGTAGCTCGTCTTCGTTCTTTGTTGGCTCGTACTGTTCTACCCTGTCTGTTGGTATGCCGATTTCTACTGGTACCACGGCTTTGGAGCCAAAAGCTAGCGAGAACGGAGTTTCGCCAGTTGACACTCTTGGGGAGGTTCGATATGACCACAAAACTTCAGGTAGCTCCTCGGCCCATCTTCCCTTTCTGGAGTCCAACCTTAGCTTGAGTCCTCGCTTTATAATCTTGTTTACTGCTTCAACCTGCCCATTTGCTTTTGGATGTGCAGGGGACGAACTAAGGTGGCTTATGCCCAGGTTTCTACAAAAGTCCTTGAACTTTGCATTGTTAAACTGCTTTCCGTTGTCCGTCACAATAGCATTGGGTATGCCAAAGCGGCATACAATGTTTACCCATATGAAAGATGTGACTCTGGACTCTATGATGTGGGATAATGCCTCGGCTTCGGCCCACTTGGTGAAGTAGTCTACAGCGACAACGGCGAATTTTGTTTGTCCTCTGCCCAGGGGAAAAGAACCTATGATGTCTACCCTCCATTGCGCAAATGGCCACGGGGCCGAGATGGGGGTGAGCAGTTCGGGAGGTTGATGGATAATGTTTGCGAAACGTTGGCAGTTGTCACAAGCTTTCACAAACTGCTTTGCATCCTGCTCGACAGTGGGCTAATAGTACCCTTGTCGAACCACCTTGGCCGACAACGACCTAGCGCTAGAGTGGTTTCCACACACCCCTTCATGGACTTCCCTGAGAATGTAAAGGCCTTCTTCGGGAGTCACACATTTAAGCAGGGGTAGGGAGAAGCCACGTCGGTACAACGCTCCTTCCCGGAGTGTGAACCGAGCTGCCCTCCGAGCCATCTTCTTTTGCTCCTTCGGATCTTGCGGTGAGTTTCCTTTGATGAACTCCACGATTGGGTCCATCCAAGAGGGTGATGGAGTATCAACCTCCATTACATCTGGCTCCAAGATTGAAGGACTGTCCAAGATCTCGACCGGGACCGATCTAGCCAGGTCGGTCTCATATGCTGATGCCAATTTGGCTAAGGCATCCGCATTAGAGTTTTCAGATCTTGGAACTTGACTCACCTCGTAAGTCCCGAACTGAGCGAGGTGCGATCTGACCTTGCTAAGATATTTTTCCATTCGGGGGTCCTTCGTTTGGTACTCCTCCTTAATCTGATTTACGATTAGCTGGGAGTCACTAAAGACCTTAATGTGGTTAGCCCCCAGCCCTTTGGCAACGCGCAGGCCTGCCAGGAGTGCCTCATACTCGGCCTCATTATTCGACGTCCGGAAGTTGAATCGTAGAGCATACTCGAAACGCACACCTCCTGGTGCGAGCAAAAGGATTCCTGCCCCGCACCCCCTCTCGTTGGAAGATCCATCAACGTAGATCGTCCACGGGAGGTCGGACTTGGCCAACTGAGGTGGTGGAGTGAGCTATGCGATAAAATCGGCCACTGCTTGCCCTTTCAACGCAGTTCTGGGCTCGAACTGGATGTCGTACTCGCTCAATTTCAATGCCCACTTCATCAGACGCCCCGGTGTTTCAGGCTTAAGGAAAATATTCTTCAGGGGCAAGTTTGTAAGTACTACGACAGTGTGCGCTTGGAAGTACGACCTAAGTCTTCGGGCCGAGGTGACTAAAGCGAGGGCCAACTTCTCCATTTGGGGATATCTGGTCTCGGCCTCAGTCATGGCCTTACTGGTGTAATAAACGGGACTTTGGCATGCGCCCTCCTGCCTGATTAGGGCCGAGCTGACGGCACTATCAGACACTACCAGGTATAAGTGGAGCTTCTCCCCTGGCAATGGTTTTGTGAGTAAAGGTGTTGAGCAGAGATAGTTTTTTAACTGCTCTAACGTCTGTTCACATTCTACCGTCCATTCGAATGGTCCCTTCTTCCTAAAAACCTTGAAGAAAGGAAGTCATTTGTCTGTTGATTGACTGGTGGTTTGTGCTGAACGCACACACTAAGCGTGGTAACAATTATATAGATGCAAGCGCACACCTGTCAGAGTAATATAAAATGGATGAAGTATCCAAGTATCGATCCTCAAGGACTTCTAAATAATTTCCAAACTCTAAAGTTTTAAAGAATAGTGAATGTTGAAATGAGTGATTCTTGTAAAATGGGAAGTGGTCACAAATAATGGTTTTGGATTTGGGATTTGGACTTATAATGATAAAACCTAGCCCGAATTACTTCAAGTTAGCCAACAAGGAATCAAGGACATGCTAATGACAATATGCATTTTACTTTAGAAACCAACGACTACGCTTCTCACTTGACTTATGTACGCTTCTCACTTGACTTATGTCTAAGCAAGTTCAAAGTCCTAAGACATTCCCTAATATGTCTATTATGAGAGATATCTTAGTTTTAGGATGAAAATAGTCGCAACCTCGGGTTAAGGTCCTATGTCTAGGCTACTTAAGTGGAACCCTTATGTCTAAGGCACTCCTCTCCTCGGTTTAACCACTCAACAATGCAAATAAGCAACCTTTTCAGTATTGACTTGTTAAAACTTACAGTGGCCTTCTCTAAATCCTAACTTTTTGGGAAAACATGTTGAGCAATGAATGGAAAGCAAAAACACTACTTCTTAGCAACCCTTTTTAGACATAAAAGGCTAACTATCCATAACCGAGCTAGAGACGGGAATTTAGAAAGACATATTGAAGAAAATACAGCAAGTAAAATGGTTGAATGTGGAATGCATGTGTGAACAACAAAAGTTAACTAACGGAGGGTTTTTATTGGGATTGAGAGCTTCGCCATTCTCTTTCAAGCAAGGGGGAGTGTCACGTGCTCTTTCCTCCAAAAACACAACTCTCTTAACTAAAAATAAAGTAAAGGCAAAGAGAAGAGAAGCAAAGTGCTGGATTTTTATATATTTGAATAAGTAGAAAATAACTAAGTACAAATGGAAACAAAACAAAGCTCAATAAAGGAATGTAAAGTACTCGGGATTTAAAAACCAAAAGCAACTAATGAAAGCAACTCAAAAGTACTTAGAAAGCAACAAAGAAACACTAAAAATGATCAAGAGAAGGAAGCAAGGCTTGATGATTTTGGTGGAGAAGTTGCTGGAATTTATAGCTGTGCAGAATTGGTTAGGTAGGTCCTAAAACGATGGTGAATCACCCATTTCCAACTCTTTTGACTGACCAAATCGTGCTCAAACTGATAGTGGAACACTTCTTCTACACGTATGCATCGGTTGGAACCACCAAAATGCATTGGAAGACGCATTTCATTAAGGGCAAAGTTGGAAGAAAACCAGTTTTTCTGCAGGCTTCCCAGGCGCCTGGCGCCTCCCATGAAAGTTTTTCCGTCTTTTTGCTTCTTTTGATTAATTTGCACTCCCAAATGGTCCTAAAATGTCATAAATACAATATAAGCCAACCACAAACCATAATATATGAATTTTGCATGAATTGGAACTCAAACGACCGAGAAAAATCCGAAACAAAGCTGAAACATAGTAGAAACAGCATCTAAAACCTTCTTTTTACGCATGTAAACAAGCGTAATCATTGATCTTGACACAAACCTATTCAAGGCTGCAATCCTACCGTTGAGGCACTGAAGCTGTTTTAGAGTCTTGGGCGCCTCCATCTCGAGCACGGCCTTTATCTTCTCTGGGTTAGCCTCGATCCCACGGTTGTTTACCATGAAACCAAGGAATTTTCCTGAGGAGACTCCAAAGGCACACTTGGTCGGATTGAGCTTCATTTGGTATTTGTGCAGGACTCCAAAGGCTTCGGTTAGATCGGAAAGATGCGACTTTGACTTCTTGCTCTTGACAAGCATGTCGTCCACATACACTTCCATATTCCGACCGATCTGCTTGGCGAACATTTTGTTCACCATCCTTTGGTAGGTCGCACCCGCATTCTTTAGGCCAAAAGACATTACCTTGTAGCAGTACAGACCTTGGTCTGTTATGAACGCAGTGTGATCTTGGTCTGGCAAGTGCATTTTAATTTGATTGTATCCGGAGTAGGCATCCATGAAGGTGAGCAGCTCGTGCCCGCCTGTTGCGTCTACGAGCTGGTCGATCCTCGGAAGGGGGAAGCAATCTTTTGGGAATGCCTTATTTAAATTTGTGAAGTCTACGCACATCCTCCACTTCCCGTTGGGCTTTTTAACTAATACTACATTAGAGAGCCACTCGGGATACATAATTTCTCATATATATTCAGCTTTTAAAAGTTTGTTTACTTCCTCAACAATTACATCACTCCTCTCCTTATTTACAGGTCTTCTTTTTTGCTTTACAGGTCAGAATGATGGGTCTATGTTGAGGCGATGCACCATGATCTTTGGGTCGATGCCGGACATGTCCTCGTGAGACCATGCGAAGACGTCCGAGTTAGACCTGAGGAAGTTGTTTTTCAGGGCTAAGTAAGGGAACAAGCTCGAGCTCGTCTGTTGGTGGAGAGAACTGGATTTTGCTTTTCCTCGGAAGGTCGTCTTGACTGGTTTGCTCTTCCAGGGCACATACTGACGATCCTTTAAGCGCGGACGCGTAACACTCCCTTGAAGTTTTTTGTTCACCCCGGACCGTGCCCACTCCATTAGGGGTTGAGTACTTCAGGACTTGATGCAATGTGGAGGGGACGGCCCGGAATGAGTGGATGATGGGTCTCCCGAAGATAGCGTTGTAGGCCGACCTGCCGTCGATTACCACGAACTCAACCATCTGCGTTACTTGGGTAGCATCTTGTCCAATCGTGACTGGTAGATCGATACACCCTTCAGGGGAGACCGTTTCCCCAGAGAATCCAACCAAAGGTGTTGGACTTTTCTTCAACTGAGACTTGGTCCACCCCAAGGCAAGATATGTTGGGAGGGACAAGATGTTGGCAGACGCGCCTCCATCTATCAACACTCTTCTGACCAGGACATGATCGATCAGAGGGGCGATCACCAGTGCATCGTTATGGGGCAAGTGGACCCCCTCTAGGTTGGTATCGCCAAAGGTGATGGAGCAAGTAGGTTTCTGCTCCCTAATGATACATACCTCGCGCCTGGCCTCGCGAGCTAGCACTTTCCTTTTGTTTTCGGACTGGCCCCCACTTGGGCCCCGAAAAATAGTGTTGATGACCGCAGGTCAGTCATCCCGGCGAGGCGGCATTCTTGAACGCTTCCTCTCTTCTTTCTTTTCGACCGAGTTAGACCTCGGTTTGCCCACAAATTTTTTGAAGTAGCCGTCTTGAATGAGGTCTTCAATCTGGCGCTTCAATTCCCAGCAACTTGTCGTATTATGGCCGTGATCGCGATGAAAACGGCAGTACTTATCTTTGTTGCGCTTTTTTGGGTCTCCTCGGAGCTTCTCAGGTCGCTTGAGGAGCTTTTCCATCCCGCTCTCCTCGATGTTCGTGAGTATCTCGGAGATGGGGATTGTGGTTGGGGTATACCGTTCATAAGGTCGGCTCCGGTTGGGGCCGCTCTCCGACCTACGGTACTCTGTTCTGCTGGCGGAAGAGGACGATCCCTTATCTCTAGACTTGGAATCAGCCTTCCTCTTCTCTTGGCTCAACTTCTTCTGGTCGATCTGCTTCTCAGGTCGGCCAGTTTTGGTTCGGAGGAGCTCTTGCCCATCAATAACCTTCTTCGCCTTCTGCAGGACTTTAGTGAAGGTTGCTGGAGCCTCCTCTCCGAGTTTCACGGTGAGGGTCTCATCGGCCAGGCCGGTGTGGAAGTAGCACATGGTCGAATCATCAGAGCAGTGCACAACCTTCAGCTGCTCCTCCTGGAACCTTGTGACATACTCTTTCAGCGTCTCACCCTCCTTCTGTCTGATGGTGACGAGGTGAGTCGCTGTCTTCTTATCATAATGCCGAGAAGAGAATTGACTATGAACTCTTTTCTCAGCTGAGAGTAGGTCGAGATCGACCTAGTCGGCAGTCTCCGATACCACAGGCGCGCGCTGCCGGTAAGCGCGATCTGGAAGGCATGGCATTTAATTGCATCTGTTGCCGCTTGAAAGTCCATGAGGCCCTCGAAGACCTCAACATAATCTTTTGGATCCTTAGACCCATCGTAAGACTTCATCGTGGGAGTTTTGAACTTCGGAGGGATTGGAGCCTCCAAGATGTCTGAGGTGAATGACGATTCTCCCAAGTCGCCATCGTCGAACGAGCACTCTTTCTTCTCGCACCTGGCCTTAAGCGCCTCGACCTGCTCATCGAACTTGTGCTTCATCAGGTCGAACTCTTCTCTAGTTATCACAACTTCTGGCGTCAGAGGCTTGTATTTTGACTGAGCCTTTAGGTTCGAGTTCGAGAACTCTCGGGAGTAGGAAGGAGAGTCTTCCGGCTCCCGAGATGCTCTCTTCTTCTTTTCAGTGAGATGCTTTCTCAGATCGTTATCCTGCAAGCTGTAATCCACTCCTTCATCGTTGGGAATGGGCTCGCGGTCGCCAGGTTGGATAGATGGAGCTCCCTTTTCACCGGGTGCGCCCGAGACCCTAGAGGGAGACGCAGTTCGGTTAGCACGCGTTGCCTCGGCGTACATTTCTTCCATTGTACGCAACCGATGACGCATATCATCCAGCTCGCGCTGAAGAGTAGACAAAGCTTCAGGGTCTGCTGCCTGGCTGGCCCTTTGGGAGGTCTTTCTCGTGGTCCCACCTCGGCCTCGGTTGGCCTTTGAGGGTTTTGGGTGAGCAGGGGGTAACTCTTGGTTCGCATGGCGGGCAGATCTACGCGGCAGATCTCCCTCTTGCCCTGCTCGGACCTGGTCCTCGACTATTCTTGCGTCGAGGTCTCGTTGAGTGCCATTATCAGCATTCACACCCCTCCGTTCTGTCGTATTAGCAGAGTTTGCTGGTTGCACCATCTTTGCGTATGTTTCTTAGATCGGGATGACTTAGATCGATTCCCACAGACGGCGCCAAATGTTTATGCAGGTATTTGCACAACGGTTCTTCATGAATTGAGCTCGAACCCGGTCTCCGGTTCCGACCTGAAACTAGAGTGGACCTGCACAAGAGGGTAAGCACTCCGACGCTCAAGTCAGTATAGATCGAACTCCGTATTTAGTTCGAGGTGAGATTCGATACCTGAGTGTGAAATGAAGCCCTCTATTTATAGGTGATGGATCCGACAGTACACACGACCGGTGGTTATATGTCTTTTCTCATATCGGACCTGTTAGGTTCCGAGCAGGTCGGACCCCAATCAGGTCGAACCTTAGTGCCCATACTTAGTCTTTTATAACGGGCGAACCTGGTCTCCTCGGTAGGGCCGAGGTGGACATAGGTAGTCCTTTTTATTCAGTTCCCCCAAAACACTAATGAGGGTCCTCCACGTGTCTTGGGTATGTTTACCCCCAAACAGATCGAACTCAGTTTCACTATTTGCCAAACTAATAACTCCGAATGGAAGTTATTTGGCTTTTTAACCCACCTAAGAGGGAGTAACGACACCTCCCCCAAGATCTAGATTTGGGAGGTATCAAGAATTTTTGATATTCAGTTCACAATCATTGTTTTTGTTTTTGTACATAATCGTATTTGCTCTGGCTTAATCTTTATCAAATTAAAAAAAATAGAGAAGAATAAAAAAATAATTTAAAATGTTTTTTGGTTTTTAATTAAAATATATATATATATATATATATATATATATATATATATAAATGAATTTTAAGCATGAATTTTGATTTTAAAAAGAATTTCAAATAACATTTTAAAACAAAATTTTAAATTGATTTGGATTAAAGGCAAATCATGAATTAAAGATTACAAAATTGAATTTTGATGTTATTATTAAATCGATTGAATTTAGGCAGGGGCAGCTTGAGATGATACGGGCCTTAGACAAAACTTTGATTAAACTCGGCTCCAGAAGGTAAACTCGGCTCGGCACTTAGGCTCATCTTTGTAACCTCTTTAACTAACATCAGCTTCTTTTCAGAGATGGCCTCCAAATTCCTTGCACTCAACAGCACAAAGCGGCGGCGCGCCTCGACCTCAGCTGCCCCACCAGCGCCCCCTCAAGTTCGTCACCGCACGAGCAGTGCCGATGTCCCGGCTCCCAGGCTAGCTAATCTGGCCAAACTCCAGGCCCTTCAAGCTCAGCCCTTGCAAACCGTCGCAGGAGGTGAGGGGTCGGCTACCACTATGCATCAGAAGAAGCGTACGAGGGACATGCTCCACTCCGAGGAGGCTACCTCTAGGTTTCCGCCTCCTCCTATCGTAGTTGACTCGGAGGAAGGGTCCCAACAAGGTTGGCAATCGTGCGAAGAGGTCTGACTCCCGTTCAGGCTCGCCTTCTCTCGCCTCAACATTCATGAGGCCGCGTCGAAGGTGAGGTCTTCGAGCTCTCATCGGGTGGAACGATCTGTCCAGATGCTCGAGGACCCTGTGGAGGCGGTGAGGAAGACTATAGCTCTTGGTGCAGAGGTACGCTCGTGCAGTCTCTTCTTTTCCTCTCTTCCTTTCTTTCTTTCTTTTAATCTAACCTCAAGCTTTTGCAGCTGCACTATCATGTCTGCCTATCGGCATCCATGATGAGTTCGGAGCTCGAGGATAGAGACTTGAAGGAGGAGGAAACCCACGCTTCAGACGAGCGGCGGATCGCTGAGCTTGAAGCTGAGGTTGACCAAGTTCGAGCTGAAAAGGAGGTTGAGGTCGATAGGTCGAGGGCCCTGATTGCTCAAGCTCGTGCTGACCTGCAGAACGCTCGGGGACGAGCTGAGACCGCGGAGAAGGGCTGGAAGGAGGCTCAGCAGAACTTGGTGAGCTGGGCTTACTTAGAGAAAAGGGTGAAGGAATTTCTTGAGTTCGACGGCTTGACGCATGACTTGGCTAACAAGGGCTTCTACTACGCCATCGACAGGCTCGAGACCGCTTGCTCGGAGGAGGCTATTACTGCTATCGAGCAGGAGCATGAGGCCATCTGGGTCGATCGTCCTGTCGATGCTGGTAAAGGAGCCGAGGCAACTGATGCCCACGCAGGAGCCAGCAAGCCTGCCGACCCTCCCTAGGAGTAGCTCGCCCCTTCCTTCCTTCCGTTGTTTTCCTCATATCATCATCATTATCATCGCTTCTTTCTTGAATTCAAACAATGTACTGAGCCGAGGCATATATACCTCGGCTCTAACCATAATTTGTTTTTAATGAAATGAGACTTTGTCCAGACTTGATTCGTTTTTTTTCTTTTTTCTGATGTTTGTATACTTATAAAATTTTGGTTAGGTTTTAATCTTAATTCCACTATTTGCATTTCTCAAGTCTGGGTAATCTCTTTCCTGCGCAACGACTCACGTGTCGAGGCAACTCAGCTCGGCGGTGTGCTCAAAGTATTAAGGATAGCCAGGTTCCAACGAGCTGACCAATACTTCCAAAGTTTGAAAAAATACAACGGCGTAGCATAGGTCATACCACGTAGTCTTCCTTGACCCCAATTTGATGTAGCTCGTAGTAGTAGACGACACTAACGAATAAAGTCAAATTTTTTACAAGTCATTGGAGATCGACTTTCATTAACAAACGAAATTTTACACGTCGGATTATACAAATTCTCTTTTGCCTTACTTATAATAGATTCGTAAATATTCAGCGTTCCACGGATGGGGGAGTTGTCTCCCATTGAGGTCGGTCAGTAGATAAGCTCCGGGACGAACTACTTTTAAGACTTTGTACAGGCCTTCCCAATTCGGCTCGAGGGCTCCGACATGCTACATTACCTTCTTGAGGACAAGGTCTCCAGGCTTGAACGTTCGGACTCTTACCCTGGCGATGTAGTACCAAGCCATACTGTTCTGGTATGCTGCTAGCCTGAGCTGGGAGTGAGACCTTTTCTCCTCGAGTAGGTCAAGATTCAAGAGGAGAGCTTCGCTGTTGGTCTGCTTGTCAAAATTTTCAACTTGAAGCGTAGGCATGTCGATCTTGACTGGAATGATAGCCTCTGACCCGAAAGCCAGGCCGTGTGGCGTCTCGTCTGTAGATCGGCGCAGCGTAGTTCGATAGGACCATAGTACTTCTGGTAACTCTTCTGCCCACCGTCCCTTCAGGGACTCAAGCTTTGTCTTCAAGCCGCGCTAGATAATCTTGTTGACAGCTTCGACTTACCCATTCGACTTCGGATGAGCTGGAGAACTGAAGTGACGTACGCTGAGCTATTGGCAGAACTGATCAAATCGGGCACCATCGAACTGTTTGTTGTTGTCGGTAATGAGGGCGTACGGTATGTCGAACTGACATACTATGCTCTTCCACACAAAACTAACAACCTTCTCCTCGGTAATGGACGCCAGGGGTTCGACCTCTACCCATTTGGTGAAATAGTCTACCGCTACCATGGAATATTTTAACTGCCCCTTCGCCTTCGGTAGTGGGCCGATCAGATCTAGCCCCCACTGAGCGAAAGGCCAAGGACTTGAGATCGACGTCAGCATCTTCGGGGGTTGCCGTAGGACGTTCGCGAAGCGTTGGCACTTGTCGCACGCTTTTGCGAACTCCTTGGTGTCGTGGTCAATCGTCGGCCAATAGTATCCCTGTCAGACGATCTTTGCAGCCATTGACCGAGCTCCGCAGTGATTTCTGCATACTCCTTCGTGAACCTTGCGAATAACGTACCTCGTCTCCTCTAGGTCGCGGCACCGCAACAATGGTAGAGAATACCCCCTCTTGTAGAGCTTGCCCTCTTGCACTACGTAGTGAGCCGCTTGACGTCAGAGCTTCCTGGCCTGGCTCGGATCCGTCGGAGTTGAACCACTGGTCAGGAAACTTTTGATCGGATCCATCCATGTGGGCTGAGCTGACTGGACCTCCATTATCTCTGGTTGGTCGATGGATGACTCACCAAGTACTGCTACTGGCACCATCCTCGGTAGGTCGGTTTCATAGGTCGAGGCTAAGCGTGCCAGTGCGTAGGCGTTAGAGTTTTCTGACCTCGGCACTTGCCGAATCACGTAATCTTCGAGCTGGGCAAGCAGCTCCCGAGCTTTGGCCAGATACCTTTCCACACGAGCATCCTTCGCTTGGTACTCCTCGGTCACCTGATTGACGATCAGTTGCGAATCGCTGAGGATCAAAAGACGCTTCACGCCCATCCCCCTTGCAACCCTTAGCCCATTTATCAAGGACACGTACTCGGCTTCATTGTTCGAAGCTTGGAAATTGAACCAGAGTGCGTACTCGAATCGAAGATCACTGGTGCTGAGGAGCAGCATGCCTGCCCCACAGCCCTTTTCGTTGGATGAAGATCTACGTAAAGCGTCCATTGGTTGCAGGCGTCGGCCCCAGGCCTGGCCGGAGTTAGCTCGGCAACAAAATCTACGGCTGCTTGACCCTTTAATGTTGTCCTAGACTCGAAGGCGATGTCATGCTTACTAAGCTCCAGGGCCCACTTCATCAGCCGACCTAACGTTTTGGGCTTGTAGAAAATCTGCTTCAAAGGGAAGTTTGTCAAAACGACTATCTTATACGCTTGGAAGTACGGTCGCAGACGACGCGCCGACGTCACCAATGCCAGGGCCAGTTCTCAACACAGGGGTGGCAAGTCTCGACCTCGGTCATCGACTTACTTATGTAGTAAATAGGGTTTTGTCATCCTTCTGCTTCCCTTATAAGGATCGAGCTCACCGCATTTTCCGACACGGCCAGTACAAGTAGAGAACGTCGCCAGACAGTGGCTTGGACAACAACGGGGCCGTGCTGAGGTACTGCTTTAGGTGCTGAAGTGCCGCTTCGCAATCGTCGGTCCATTTAACCTTCCCTTTTTCCTTAATGTTTGGAAGAAATGATGGCACTTGTCAGTGGAGCGGGACACAAAGCGATTCAGAGTTGCCAGACGGCCATTCAGCCTTTGAAGTTGCTTAACATTCCTTGGCGCTTCCATCTCGAGAACTGCCCTTATCTTGTCTGGATTAGCTTCAATTCCGCGCTTGTGGACCATGAATCCGAGGAATTTTCTCGACGAAACCCCAAAAGCGCACTTCCTCAGGTTGAGCTTCATCCGATACTTTCGAAGTATGCCGAAGGCCTCTGCTAGGTCGGCCAAATGCGAGCTCGTCTGCTTGCTTTTTACCAACATGTCGTCCACATATACCTCCATGTTGCGTCCGATCTACTTGGCGAATATCATGTTGACCATTCGCTGGTAGGTCGCTTCGGCGTTCTTTAGACTGAAGGGCATGACGTTATAGCAATACAACTTTTGGTCGGTAACAAACGAAGTGTGCTCTTGGTCGGGTGCATGCATCTGAATCTGGTTGTACCTGGAGTAGGCGTCCATGAAAGAGAGTAGCTCGTGCCCTGCTGTTGCGTCGACGAGCTGATCTATCCGAGGTAGGGGAAATCTATCTTTCGAACACACCTTATTGAGGTTCGTGAAGTCAATACAGATGTGCCACTTTCTGTTGGAATTTTTAACTAAAACGACATTAGAAAGCCACATGGGGTAATGAACTTCTCTTATGAATTTAGCTCGTAACAATTTTTCGACCTCCGTACAAATCACATTACTTCGCTCGGCATCGACAGACCAACGTTTTTGCCTTGTACGCCTATAACTAGGGTCTACATTAAGCCTATGCACCATTATGTTTGTGTCAATACCCTCATGTCGTCATGGGACCATGCAAATACGTCGGAGTTTGACTTCAAAAACCCAATGAGCTCTTCCCTCACCTCGGCTCCCAGCCTGCTGCGGTTGCTGACTTTCCTATCCGACCCTAGCAAGGGGATAAGTTCTAGCTCTTCTGTTGGTGTGCTACGGTTGAGCTCGGCCTCGTCGGCATATGGTGGTGTAGTTTCGGCCGGGGTGGGGTATTTCAGAACCTGGTGGTAGGTCGAGGGAATCGCCTTAAGGTCATGGATCAGAGGCCGACCAAGTATGACATTGTATGCCGAGCTTCGGTCTATTACAACAAACTTGGCAACTCTGGTCAGTTGATGCTCTCCTTCGCCGATGGTAATAGGGAGCGAGATACATCGTTCCGCGCCAACTGACTCCCCTACAAAGCCAACCAAGGGCGTTGAGCTGTGCTTTAAGTGTCTTCTCTCCCATCCCAGAGCCGTGTAGGTCGAGAAGGACAATATATTAGCCGACGCCCCACCATCTACGAGAACTCTTCTGACCTTCACATGGTCTATTAGGGGGGCGATTACCAAAGCGTCGTTATGGGGCATATGCACCCCTTCACCATCCTGCTCGTCGAATAAGATCGGCATCACGGGCTCCTTGGGGTACGAGGTACAGACCTCATGTGCTGCTCCCGGGCTAGAGCTTTTCTCTTCTGCCCTGACTGTCCCCCGCTCGGATCTCCGTGAATGGTGTTTATAACAGCGGGACGATCTTCTTTTCCTCGAGGCGGTTGTGACCTTTCTCACTTCTCTTCCCGAGCTGATCCCTCTGCCTTAGCTCGTTCTCTGCTACCGACATATTTCTTCAAATAACTTTCTAGATCAAATCCTCGACGGGGGGTGTTGTGGCTGTGATCCTTATGGAATCGACAGTAGAGTCGCTTGTGTCGCTTTCCCGAAGGTCGGCGGAGCTTTTCCGAGGCTGTGAACAGTGCCTCCAGGTCGGTATCTTCAACTACCGTGTAGATCTCCGCGATTAAGGATCTCAGCGGAGTAAACCTGTCGAACTTTGGCCCTCGGCGATCCGAAGGGACCCTATCGTCATGTCGGCCTCTATTCTTGTCGTCGTCAGCTCGCCGAGACGAACTACGATCATCACTACGCTGCTTCTTGGAAGGGGGAGACTTTTGGTCCTGATCTTTACCGCGGCTGCTTCGCCTGGCTCCATTGGCCTTCCACAGCTCCAGGCCATCAATATACTGGCAGGTCGGGCAAGCATTTCGTTTAAGGAGGTCGGTGGGCGGCTCCCGAACTCAATCGTCAAGTTTCTGTCGTTCAACCCCGTCGTGAAGTACATCATGGCTATGTCGTCGATAGTACATCGTCCCGAACTCACCACTTTGACATGCTCGTCCATGAACCGAGCGATGTACTCCGTAAGGGACTTGTTATCCCGTTGCTTCATTGTTCCTAGGCGGAAGGGCGGCAACTTCAACAATTGCCAAGTTGAGAACTGATTGATGAACAACCTTCTCAGCTGTTGATACCTGTCGATTGACCTCGACTTCAGCTGTCGGTACCATAATCTCGCTAAGCCTTCCAGAGCTATCTGAAACGCTCGACATTTCATAGTGTCGCTCGCGGCCAAGAAATCCATCTTTCCTTCGAATACCTCTACATATGAGACTGGATCCCCGGACCCATCATAAGAGCTCATGATTGGAGCTTTGAACCTCGGCGGGATGGGCGCGTCTAGGATTGCTTGGGAGAAAGGTGGCTCCTCTTGCTTGATCGCAGTGTGGATCTAAGGGTCTGCACTGCCTTCTAAGGTCATCCATCTCCCTCTGAAACTGATCTCGGAGAAGGTCGACCTCGGATCGGAATGAGTGATCGCCCTGGGAGGACCTCTCTCGATCATCAACCTCTGGCTTCTCTCTCGTCGTAAGTCAACCTGGTACTCCTGATCCTCAGGTGCCACCCATCGTCGTCTCGGTGGCCCTTCACCTCGGCCCTGGTGGGCGTTGTAGCTATCGATCGATGCCTGATGGGTCCGAATTAGTTGGACCCTCGGGTGTTGGTCCTCCACCTGGTCGTCCTACTGAGGGTGGCCTTGCATCTGTGCCCCCGGGGTACCGCCCAACCCTGGGCGTTGAGGCTTTTGCGAGGGTGCTCCAACTCGGGCATCTTTACAAGGTCGGAACTGATACTCTGTTCTCTTGGTCGGATGCAGCAGCCCGTTTTCTCTAGCGGGATCTCTGGAGACAGAAGAATCGGACACCTCGCTGCCCCTTTCGACTGCTTCTAACTGCGCCTTGACCTCCGTAAGCTCGGCGACCACATTAGCTACAACGACAAGGTCCACGCCCACGTCGACGCTCGCCTCGGAACGCGCGCTCGTGTTCCCCTAGCTGTGAAGACGAGGAGCACGCAGTGGCAGACCGTTCCTCTGAGGCTGCAGCGGTGGGAACTGATCTGAGGCAAGGTGGAAGTCCCAAGCCACTACGGGGTCAGATGTGGCAAGCCGACCTCCAATCTCTCTGATTGCCCCCACCTAGAGCTGACACTCGGCCACCGAGGTTCCTGCCACCTGAGAGTACGTGCGGCATGGATGAGCATTGTGAGTGGTGGCATCCCCCCTTGGAGAGCGGATCGACGAAAGCTGAGAACGTGACTGTTGGGAGCGGGTTTGTGCCATTAGCTTAAATTGCAGAAGCGAGACTGACTTTCAAATATGTCGTTTCCCACATACGGCGCCAAATGTTTGAGCTCAAAATTGCCAAGCTCGGATTAGAGTGTAGGTCAGAGTGGACTGGACGATCTCCTTTCTTTCAAAAACCTCCTGGGTGCTCGAGTACCTGCAAAACAAGGTCAACATCCGACGAGCAAGTTAGCTTCTTAGTCCGATCTAACTTGTCGAGTAATAGTTGGGTTTGCGTACCTTGCATTTAAGACAAGAGTTTCTATTTATAGAAACTGGGCCCGACAAGAACTCTGACACACCCTAAAAATGCAGCGTGTTGTCGAGTTCGGAAGAGACAATGTTACGGACTTTACTGAAGGTCGGCCCGACTTCTTAGGTCGTACCCTAACTGCCGACCTCAACGTTTTTAGGTTAATTTCCATATTTTGCATAGATGCTAATTCTTCCCACTATTTCGATCCTGACACGTGGCGGGTCAAAATTTACATCCAACACATTCAAAATTTTAGGTGAAAAATAAGCCGAAATACAAATAGAAATTTGAAATTTAAAATAATAATCATTTGAAAAACTAAATTTGTATTAATTTTTTTGAAGAAGAGATCCTATTTTTGAACTTTTCCAAATCACAAAAATTAAATCATTATCGTAATCAAAATAGAAGTTGAGATTATTAAATAGGCATGCGATTAACAATAATTCATTTTGTTCTACAGAATTAGAAATTCTTTCGAATTCTCTCTGAGTCTTGAGTCTGAAGTTTGTTGGAATTTGAAGATCTGTACAACAATGGAGGGGACTCCGATTTCGAACCTGTTGGTGAGGCTGTTAGACGGGAAAACCCTAACTCTGAAATTGACATCCCCTTCGGTAGACGGCCATGAACTCAAGGGCCGTCTCTTCGACAGCACTGGAATTCCCCCAAATCAGCAGCGTCTCGTCACCGGTGTTCGCCAGATCGAGGACCATTCGGTTATATCATGTTCTTCCGGAAGATTTCCGACTGTTCATCTTCTGCTTCGGCTGGTCGGAGGCAAGGGGGGATTCGGATCGCTGCTGCGTGGGGCGGCAACGAAAGCAGGGCAGAAGAAGACGAACAATTTCGACGCGTGTAGGGATATGAGTGGGAGAAGGCTGAGGCATGTGAATGCCGAGAAGCGATTGGAGGAGTGGAAGGCGGAGGAGGAGGAGAGGAGATTGGAGAAGATCGCCCACCAGTTTCTCAAGAACAAAGCCAAGGTTGGGAAGAAGGGGGTTGGGGATTCTGCCGCTCAAATCTACGTCGACAAGTACAGGGAGGAGTCTGCTCGTTGCGTCGCGGAGGTCGAGGAATCCGTCAGAGATGCTGTAATCAACGCTGCTAATCGGAAAAGGAAGGGTGGCTGTGGCTTGATGACAGCAAATGGAGCAGATCCCAAAAAGATCAAGATCTGGTTTGTATTCTATCTATCTATTGCTTTTCTTTGTTGTGTTCCATTATGTTTTAGTTTGCTAGCTGGCGTTACTAGATTGTTTGATTACTGAAAGTTTTTCATTGAATTTGTGGCATGAAACTTTATTTGTTAGTTAGGATGTAGTGTCTAGACGAATGGCTTTAGATAGTTTGGCCATTGGTAACATAAGACGACGAAAGAAGGCCCTCCTTGGCAAAATGGTCGTGGCCCTTCTCTCTGGAGAGAGGAGACTAAGTCTTTGTGGCATAACTCACAAGGTTATTGCTAGTAAGTATGGATCTCCTCCCTATGATTAGGTTTCAAGTGGGGGTTTAAAAGGCACATTCAGAAATTTTTTGGATAGAGATTGCAAGTGGGAGTCCTTTTTTCTCACTTTTCTGGAGGATTTCTGGTTGAGCGATAGGCTTTCCTTGTCTTTACCACTTGCTGCTATGCTTTTTGTCATTTCTGCTTCGGGTTCTTCCTCTTCCTTATCCCTTGGCTTTAGTTGGCCCCTTTCCGATAGAGAGGCAGCAAAGCTTGTACTTCTTATCTCTTTGTTAGATGATTGGGTAGTGAGTTCAAGTGGTAGGGATGTTCATTTTTGGACTCCCATTCCTGTGGGTGGTTCTCTTGTGAGTTGTTTTACCATCTTTTAGACGATCTGTCTTCCTGTGAAAGTGTCCCACCTTGTCCTTGCTTTAGAAGGTGAGCATCCTAAAGAAGGTTAGACCATTTATTTGGCCAGTTTGCTTGGCATAGTGGACACTGAAAACCTTGGACCATGTGCTGTGGCATTCTTCAGTGGTGGTGGGGTGGAGCCGTATTGGTGTATTTTGTGTAAGGATGCTGAAGACCTGAACCACATCTTGTGAAATTCTCAGTACGCTCAAACTATTTGGGATAGTTTCTTTCAGTTTTTCAGCTCAGTTTAGCCATTCCTAGTGTTTGCTCAAATACGATGGAGGAAGTTATTCATAATCCTACCTTTGGTGAGTCTGTTACAATGACCAAATACTTTGGTAGGCGGGTTCTTCTTGCGGTGATTTGGGGTCTTTGGTTAGGAACAATAGGATTTTCAAGGATCACAAGAGGGCTCCGAAAATGGTGTGGCACTGTGGCCTATCGCTAGGTTTAATGCCTCTGTTTGGGAATCAGGTACTAAGGAATTGTGTTCTTACTCTTTAAGTCTTATTTCTTTGAATTGGGGTCCTTTATAGTTAGCCTTCAGACTCTGTTGGTGGGCTGTTTTTTTGTATGCCTCTTGTCTTTGGGCTGCTTTGCGCCTTTGGTATGTGTTCTCATATCTTCTCAATGAAAGCATGGTTTATTGAAAAAAAAAAACTTGTAATTACTCTCTTTTTTGCTTCCTTTCGCATGACTTTCCTTTTAATCACCCCTTTTTATAGTTTTCTGTTGAACTTGCCCCCTCAAATTCCTTTTGAAATATCTACATCCAGCCCATGAATTTCCTTTGCATTGGAGCTTCCTTCCTATATAACCCATGCTGAAGAGTTGCATGCCAAAAAACTCCATTGAGAAGTGAAGACTACAATTTGTAACTTTAGGCGAGAAGACTATAATCTTCAACATTTTATTTATTTGTTCTTTGATTTCCTCAATTGCTTCTTCATATTTCTTTCCCTGATAATTTATTTGCTCAATTTGTAATTTATTTGGATTACTGAAAAGAAGAGATTGAAACGTCCTATGTGGCACTGCTAAGGTGGTTGAATTAGAAAACTCTGTTATATTAGAAGTTATGTGGTGGCTGAACCTTACTGAAAGAGAAATTTGAAAATAGGCATGTTCTTTAAAATGTTGAGTTATTTTTTGTTTGTGAGGATGGGAAAGAGAGATTATAAATTGGGATAACACAAGCTGAAAAGTTCCTTGGAAACAAATTTTATTGCAGTTCTCAAACATTTAAAAAATGAGATAATTTAGCAATACCATCACTGTCTTCTATTTGTCAAGTATTGAAGAATTTTTTAGGAACGGGAGAACTTAAATATATACATTCCCCATATATTAACTGAGTATTTTCTTATTAGCTTTGTGCCATATATTTTTGTTTGCCAGGATGGGCAAGAGGAAATTGGGTGAAAGTGACAGCGATGATTCGGATGAGGATGACATTGATAATGAAGAGGAAAGCGAGAAATCAGTCATCTTGAACAGTGGTTGTCAACCTGATTTAAACAATGGCACCGAAGGGAGCTCAGACTCTGTTAGCTGTGGTAAACAAGGCGACGTTTCTGGTGGAGCCTCGTGCGAAAGCGGTTCCGAGGAAGAAAAAGACATGGCAGATGTACCTTGTGCAGAGGCTGTTGCTGTTTCTGCCGATCAAGAAATTGAGGCTGTAAAACAGGATGCTGACGAGGTTGCAATTGTAAACTCAGAAAACCGTCAAGACACGTCAGGTCCAAATATTGGTGAAACTATTGAAGATTTATCAAATGGCTCTCCAGTGTCCAAGTTGATTGATACCAAAGAAACAGCTGCAAGTAGATGCAATTCAGAAGAAGCAACACTGAATTTTGATGATTTTAGTTCTGCTGCAGAAATGGAGGTATGTATGCTCAACAAGTTCAATTATAATTTTCCCATACCCCCAACGGTTTTAACGTCTTTGTAGCATTATAATTCTCATAATAAAATAGTAAATAATTTTGGCTTAATTATCAACAGGTTGTTGGATTGGAAAGGCTAAAGAGTGAACTGCAAGCAAGAGGGTTAAAATGTGGAGGTACTTTGCAAGAGAGGGCAGCCAGGCTTTTCCTCCTCAAGTCTACCCCTCTGGACAACCTTCCAAAGAAGCTTCTGGCCAGAAAGTAACTCACTGTAGATTTTCCTTATCTGACTTTTTACTCTTACACAGCCACCAAAATTAGGAAGAATTAAGTTACTGTAGTGTGGCTTTTTAACTGACTGTGGTCTGCACGGTTGTGTGTATTCATACACTTTTGATAGTTATAAATGAGTATTATACCTATTATGTCAATATAAGGTGGGCTACGTTCTTTTGATAGTTACAAAAAGGCCGCTTTGCTTGTAGCTTCGACGAGATGTCGTTGACGATATATCTTCGACATCGGGGAAGAACGACACTTCCCCATCCAACATCAGACTCCTCGACATGAGATTTTAAACTTAGCTTGTGTCATACCTCCATTTTGTTCTATCATACTTGTTAAAATTAATTATTTTTTTAAAACAATAATTAATTTTATGTTTATCTCCGTATATATTGTATTTCGAGTTGTGGTTGGAATGTTGAAAATATTTGTATAAATGATTTGTGAGTAAGGGTGAAAGAAACCAAACCAACTAAAAAACCCGACTTGAACCGAATTGATTTGGGTCGGTTCGGTTTAAATAAAATACGAACCGAAACAAAACTGAATCGGCCCGATAATTGTTGGTTCGATTCGGTTTTTAACTGATTAGGGTTTTCACCTTTATTTTCTTAAAGTTAAAGTGCCGCCTCCCCTCAAAACCCGAATCGACCCAATCCTATTACGCCCCTACTTGCAAGTGCTCTTTATAACTGTTGTTTATGGTTTATATGCAATAATTTCTACCAACTAAAAAATAAAAAAATATATTATTTTATTCATAACGCTAATTAGGAAAAAAAAAAAATGGAATGGCTTCGTTCTATTCGGTTTAAATATTATTTTAGCTCTTGAGATCTTACCTTCACTTTACTTTGTTAAGATCTTAAGTTTCATGAGCATTCTTCTGGTTCAATTTTTATATTGTATTTTGTTAAGATCTTAAGTTTCATGAGCATTCTTCTGGTTCAATTTTTATATTGTATTTTGACGAGAATCTTATGATTCTTATTTTCAAATATGATGCCAATTAAAAAATGACTTAAAAACACAAATCTACGAATTATCAAATGAAATTTCTAATAATTATCAAATGAAATTTCTTATTTTTAATGTTAATTGTTAACATCGATAGAAATGTCAAATTTATAAAAATATCGATATCAATAGATATCAATGCGTAAATTAACAAATATGCATTTCACAACCTTTAAATCAGTTAAAAATTAAAAATTGTTAATATAAATGTTATGTCCAAATTAGTAATATAATTTTGATATTTTTTATATTTTATCGATGATTTTGATTCATCTCTCATGCCTGAAATGTGAAAATATCAACATGATTAAAATTTAATACCATGCTTGAATTTCTAAACAAATATTACTACAAGTTTTGAGAGCAGTTTGGCTTATAAAAAATTAATAAATAAGGAGCTCCGGGAAGCAATTTTCTGTTTCTATTTTCAAAATTAAATGAATTTGTAAAATCACTCATCACGACTCTATAGTTTTGGAAAGATTACAGACCTAATATGAAGAACTCGTTAAAAATAATATTTAAAAGAAAAAACAAAACAAAAGTTCGCCGACACAATTTTGCCAACATGAACGTAACTCAACAATTAAGTCATTTTTCTCTTTCTCTCAAGAAGTCACTCAACAACTAAGTCATTTTTCTCTTTCTCTCAAGAAGTCGTTCAATCTCATATTCTCCCATTTATTGTACTAATAACAAATATAAAACGATTTTTAAAATCTAGTTTTGAACATCCCGAACTCAATTTCTAATTGTCGACAACATGCCAATATGGAATATGAGACTATTCTGGACAATGGAAATGAATTTGAACAGAGAAATCCACGAAACACAGCCAACAAGAAGACGTAAAAGAAGATTTCAAACTATTAAGAGCTTTCCAAAAGAACAATGCACAGAAATTCCTCCACTGGCATGTCTACTTTTCTACTCGGGAATAATACAAGGATACGAGCTAACCGCAATCGATGTCCGAGATATGCTCTAATCCGAAGATAACATTCACCACAAAATTTCTAGCAAAGGTTTATTAGTTACCACTAATCAAAGTGAAAAAAGAAACACCGACTGCCTAACCTTGCATCTAAGATTTCTCCTCATCCGACTGCGAGCATGATGGATCGGGGACGGAATCGACGAAAAACTCCTCAACTGCGACAAGATAAACCAGTTATTAAGTGTCAAGCAGTACACAACAACATAAACGTTTAACTGCAGGATTTGATAGACCCCGAAAGTCGACGTGTTAATAGAAATGTAACTTGTAACTAACTTAGACGGCAGGTAGGGGACAAGAACCTAAGAAGTATTGAAGCTAAGTTAGAGATGAAAGGAATTTTTGGATTCAGTAGTTATTAAGTCTCTACGATTACTAAATGTTAAAAGAATTGTGATATTAGAGAGAATATGTAGATCGGGTCGGGTACCTAAATCCTCATTCTCTGGGGAATCGAGCAAAATATCTGAATCAGAGGGGAGAAATGGAGAACCAGGATAATTCCCCAAAGCTCCTAAATCTGCAGGATAAAAACAATGAAAATATGTTTAATATAACACCACAGAATCAAATATGATGAATTTAAAGCAAAAGAATTACCTCCCAAATTTGACAAATCTGCTGTTAGATCCGGCAAGCTGAAGTTCCATTGAATTTGATCCAATGATCTGAAAGAATCCCGGGAATTTCCATCCGTGCCATCTGGTGGAAGTTGCAAACCCACAGAATTTGCAACATCTGATGTAAACGGAGTTTCGAGAGTTGAAGTATCCGCTCCAATTCCGGAGATTTCTGATGCTGAGAATGGGAAATGACCACTTGATGCCACAGATGTAGGACTCATAGGAATCTCGGACATGGATGACAATGCACTGTTTGTTGGAAAAACAGAAACCACGTCAGCAGAACTGTTGTTTGCAAGGTTTAAAATGGAAACTATGATTCATGACCATAGCTATCAACTAATATACACAGGGAAATGGATAAAACTAGGTGGATGAACTCCTCATATTGGTTATAATTATTAGGTTTAATACTATTTTGGTTCATATACTTTCAGCATTCGTTCATTTGCTTTTCCAAAACGATCCAAATACTTTCAGCTTTTATCCATTTTAGTTTCTATACCTTCAAAACTTTCGTTTTGGTCCCTATACTTTTAAAAAGTGATCACCTTGGTCATTTTATTTTCTTTTTTATCCCACATCACAATTTTAACTCCACAGTGTACTCAATAAATGTCTTGTAAAATATAGCTTTGTGATAAATGTCTTGAAAAATATAGCTTTGTGTTGAAGGATTTCAGTGTATAGAATTCATTGTTAAAATTTTTTAAATAGGGATTAAAATAGTCACTTTTCAAAAAGTACAAGGACTAAAATGGACAAAAATTGAAAATACAGAAGACCAAAATTAACCATTTGGAAATATAGGCACCAAAATGAACCATTTGAAAGCATTGGGTCAAAAACAGTATTTAAACCTTATTATTATCAACTGTTAGAACCTCAACAGGTTTACATTTTTTTAATTTATTTAGAAGGAACATAACTAACTGTGTAGGCGGTAAAGCTCAAACCATTTAGAGCATATCACGTCATAGATGATAAGAAAAGAGGAAGGACCGGACCAAAGAGATCGTGAAAACTTACTCGTTCCCAGAATTCATCCGAATAGGATGATAATTTTTTGGTGCAGGGACTCCATTGACTATATGACAACTTGATATTCCATTACTCATAGTATCAATATGGGGTTGACCTGGGACTGGAGCCATAGGTTGCTGAAGGACTGGGTACCCCATAGGTAAGTTATTAACTGCACTGCAAAAAGTTCGAGTTTATAAACTAAAGTAATTTGATCACTTAAGCATAAGTTAAGAAGCACAAACACTTCAGCTTAGGTAATATGTCTGTATCGGACACTACGACACTTATTGTACATGTATTGGACACTTATTAGCTCAATAAAGGTGTTATATGCTAGTTGTACAAAGTGAATATGAATCTGACACTTATTAGGCACATACAAATACTTGTTAAGCACAAGAAACAAACATAAAAAGGAATATAGGGCAAAACAGTAAATTTTGGGAGCAAAATATGTTAAACTCATTTTTTAAAGTATAAACTTATTAATTTTGAATTTCCTTGTATAAAAAATGAAATATAATAAACGTATCCTCGTAGTTGCCGTGTCTATGTCCTAAATTTTAGAAAATAGCACATTGCCGTGTCCGTGTCATATCCGTGTCTCGTGTCTATATATGTACTTTTTAGAGTATTAGCATGAATGTAAATAATCATATTGTAGAAAGGAACAAACTTACCAGGCATAGGGTGAATCCCATTCTGTATAGGAGCCAAAGGAACCTTGGGAGGCATAGGATACTTCATGAGGTGATATTGATGCTCCAGCAAATGGTTGAATAAGAGGATCTGCTTTTTCAGTTTCAACCTTATATAATACGCTCGGAAAAAGTCCGCATTTTCTTCTTCCAATTTCTGCCATACTGAATTAAGAGCATGCCAAATTATATTTCCAATGAAAACCATGTAGTATTTACTGCAAACAAAAGATAAGTGAATTTTAAAGTGATCATTTATAGCCTACACTATACATAATGCCCTTGGTCTATATAAAATTTAGCCCATAACATTCTAAAAGTTTTAAAGTTACCCTAAATCTTTAAATTTATAGCAATTTGTATTATAATTGGAACTTTTAAATTGTTCATAGTAAAATTGAAACCGAGTGGCAAGTGCATGGATAAAGGCAAAATTATAGCTAACTAAATCAGATAAAATGCCCTGCATATGTAGTTTTGTTTAAAATTTCAATTTTACTCTAAAATTGTTTGATATTTGTTAGGCATTTTAACAAAACTTGCTAATAGAGGATTCTTATGAAATAAGTTAAAAGTTGAATGCTAGAATTGAAACTTTTATTGTTCTAAAACAATAAGGACAAAATTGAAACTAAGTACAAAAGTTAAGTCAGGAACATTCTGTGTATGTATATATATAAAGTGATAAAGAACGAAGTATATATCTAATTGAGAAAAACAACAATAATCAAGAAATCATTGAAGTAAGTTCCAATTATACCCAGAGTTGTAAATCCAGGATCTATTCTTGCACGAGTCAGGAGTGTTTTAACCACCTCATCTCTATTCATGTATAACTGTAAGCACCGCTCGATTAAATTCTGGACCTAAAACAACCGTTTTAAAGAATTTGTCAACGCATCGTGGCATCATCACAAATATGGATAACTTGAAAGATGGTAATGAAACAGGAGGATAAAAAGAACATTGCTTCTAAACTGAGGATAATTTATCTCACAAATTCAATATCTTGAGGTGACACTCTCTTGCTATCATTGCTTGTTGCGGATACAGAACTTGAATCTGTGATAGGTGCCTCAGTTGTATTTATTTTATCATTTGCCTTCTCATTCGCTTTTTCATTTGTCGTCGAATCACGAGAAGCTTGAGTTGATTCTTTAGTGCCCTGTGAACTCCCAAATATCTTTAGAATATAGCAGTAGGCAATATATGAAAGAAAAACCTCTTATTTGCAGGTTTGTGTTTGATGAAACTAGCATTTAAGAGTTAAGAAAGAGCATTCGTAGACATGTTTATAATGATTCACAAACTTAATGAAAATCATTAGAGGTTTATGCATTAGACATGCATTTTTTCCAATTTCACATTTTCCCATATCCATATAAATACTAGCTTGCTATAATGCTGCATATATCCTCCTTCAGTACTTCTGAGGTCTGGGAAAAATTGCCAAGATTTATCCACTTTAGAAACATGAAACATTCTCGTATTTTACAAGTAATTTTCGAAAACTATATTACATCATAGATCAAATAGGTCTATAAGATGAAGTGAATAAATTAAAGTAACTTTGTAAGAGGATGACTAGCAATCAAGAGATATAGAAGAACCTGTGTAGTCTTCATATTATCAAAACGCAGGATAACCACATCCTTTTTCTTTTCTTTTTTTTGTGGGTTACATACTTCTCAAATGAAGTTTATGCAATTGTACATATTGCACACATGAAGTGGCAAAGTTTCAACCTGAAAATAGAAAATTTATTCAATCCCTCTGAAACTGGTTGATGAGCATACAATTTAGAGTGAGAGAGACAACACCAAATGAATGCAAATAGTTTTGTACTTCAATCAAAAGATTAATGGAATTTAATTTAATCCCATGGTTTCTCAAAAAATGCGCTGCTTCAAATACCTAAAAGATGTTCCAAAAAGAATAAAAAAGTAAGATGGCCCAGGATGTTCTTCAAGATTCTGTAATCGACAATTAAAATAAAGATCTAAACTCCACTTTTCCACCCTTTTTTCCTAATAAAGAATTGATCCTTAAAGGCACGCAATTCGAGTATAAAAATGCCTTGATTTCAGCTAAAAGAACTGTTTTCCAATACAACCAAAGGTCAAAATAATATTTAAAAAACAATCAGATTCCCAGATCTAAATCAAGCTCAAAACCATTCACATTTAATACCAATTAACGAACACTACACACAGAACAACTTCTCGAGGGTTATAGAAATCCCAAAATTCCAAAAGCAAAAAACCCAAAACAAACAGTTCAATAATGAATAAGAATAAAAGAAAAAGAAAAAAGGTAGCAAGGATCTGGCAGTATTACCTAACACCAAGATTCTGGAACTCAAAAAGAACACCCAATCTCAACGAAGCTTCTCCACGAAGCTCAAAATCTTCAAATATCTAACAGAAAAGAAGATCTCATTAATTACCCTTCAAAAATTAACACTCGAAGAAAATGCTCACAATCGAAAATTACTTCAAAAAGAATACACTCCATTGGAGGACGCAATGAAAGAAACTCACATTGAAACAGATGTCGCAAACTGGATGTTATGGTGATGGAAATGGGATTATTGAGAACAGAAAACGATGCTGGAGAGTGAAGAGAGGGGAAAAAATCTTGGGAAAGTGGGAGTAGGACAAGGCTTTAGCATTTATAGCTTCGAATATTTTCCGGGAAAATGGTGGAAAAGAAAATGCTAGAAATAGAAAGGGAAACCGAAGAGAACAAACCTAAAAGTGAAAAAAATTCCTCTCTGTTGTCGGCTCGGCTTGTGCATCTACAGCACCACTGAAATTGAATTGAAGATTTTCATCTCATTTTGTTAATTTTAATTTTTGTTAGTCCTAACACGTGGGGTCACGTTGGAATTGAATTTGGCCGAAGATACATGTTTTAATCTGGAAAAAAAAAATACAACATGATAGATGGACTAACGAAATCAACTTGATATTATCATATTTGTCCAATTAAGTCAATGGAGAAGACCAAACCTATTCTTGAGACCGAACTAAAGACCATGAAACAATCGGAGAATTATCCAAGTTCTCTTCAACCGAATTGAGGATTCTTACCTCAGACCCAACAACCGACTTGGGGCCCAACATCCCGTAACCGTTGGTCAGAGCGGTTCCAACGACCCTGTCCTCCACTGTCTACAAAAGGGACACTCCGCCACTTCATTCAGCTATGCAATTTTACTTCGAGAACGACCTACCTAAGCTCGCGCCCTACTTACTTGAACGTTGAAATGTTTATTCCTTCTTGCAAGTCCCTTTTACTTAAGGTCGCACCTTGTCAGCTCGTCCCATTATCACATGGCCGACGTCAATAATTCAAACAGAGTCCTACACATCAACATTCGATGCCGTGTTAGTAATCGAACTCACGATCACGTAGTTAACTATACTAGTTTTTCATCCATATTTTTGGAATATCAAATCAGATTTTTTTTAATTAAAAACGAGATATTAGTAATCAATCCAAAATCACTATGTATAATACGTATAACCTATCATTTTTATATTTATATCCATATCTGTATTATATTAAAAAGAAAGGATATTGGAAAAATATTTTTAGACTATTATATCTCTTTTATTTTTTAAATTTACAATCATATCATTAGCATTAATTATTAAATATTAAACATTATAATTTATCTCTAATTACTAAATGTTTATGGTTAGTGTTGAAAAAAATTTGTGGTTAGTAAAAATGACAAATAAAGAGTCATTAATCATTAATCATACATTCTTATAAATGTGTATTTAAATACACATAAATATAATATATTTTAGAAATAAGGTTTTTATTTGACAAATTAAAGTTTTTACTTTTTATCATTGTTTAATGGTGGAAAATGAGATGTGTTAGAATCTGAAAAATTATGTAATTTCTCTACTTCATACAACTACAAAATGGTTTTCTTCTACTCATTTACTGTACCAATTATTTTAATTGCATCTTTCTTCCGTACTTATTTTTCTCTCTTGATTCATTATTTTTAAGGTTTTTAAATTTAGTAGAATAGGACACTAACATTTCAATATTTTTTTAAGTTGTAGACACCATTATTTAACAATTGTAGATCGTTTTCTATTGAAAGCATTTGCTAGTTTGATCTCAAACATCGATAAGAATAATCTTATTTTATGAAAATCATAGCATTTTCTAATTTTGACATTCACTATTGCTATTTCTTTTTGAAGTATAGGTAAAAAAATAAAACAAAAGAGAACAAAGAAGTCTTTCACATAGCACCCACCAAAGTGTTGAGTTTGTTAGGTGAATACAAACAAAGTTTCACATGAGCTAAGGAAGGAGGTTATAATGGGTATATAAGATATGACAATTATCTCTCATATGCGTTTGGGTGAAATCAAAAGCAAAGCCGTGAGAACTATGTCAAAAGCGAACAATATTACACTATTGTGGGGATACTAAGGGTACCGTTGTCCTCAACATCTCATGCATTGCTATTTTTAATTTTAGATTATTTTGTAGTCAACTTAATATCATTACTACTTTTATTTTTAATGTTATGTCAATTTTCAATAGGTTACATTGTTTATTTTATTTAAATATAACATGATTATTGATTCTTTTTTCTCTTTTCCAGTAAGTTGTTTATTTAACTTTGAATAAATATTACATCATGTTAGTTATAACTACCCAATAGAAAATAGTTCAACTAATAATAAGATATGGAATCTTTTAAGAAAATATATATTTTTTTAGTACTTTTAAGAAAAAATTCGAAACCACATGCTTATCTTCGCAATTAGAAATTTATTTTAGAAACATGATAATAATAAATTTTTTAAGGCATTACAAAATAATTAAGGAAACTTTAATCTATATTACATCATAATCTGAGTTGTGAAAGTAAAACAAACAAAATTGAAAACAAAGAGATCGAGATGCTTAAGAAAGTATATTATATTCAACCACATATTGAGAGATGTTAAGTTTTGGCAAAATATTAGAACAGCAAATTGTCTCATATAATGAAGGTACAGGAAAGGGACATGCTCCAAGTGCTATAAAAAGGCTCATGCTTTTGAATTTTATTCATCCAAATTGAAAAACTTTAAGTCTGGTATACTAGGTCTGGTTAACTGAGTGTATTTGCTTTTAAAGAGTGTTTTGTGTAATTGGAGTCAGGGAGAGAAATCTTAGAGATTGTAATAATTTTTCACATGGTAGATTTTTTCCTTTGTGGGCCATAGTTTTTCCTCTAGTTTGGAGTTAATTTCCACGTAAATTCTTGTGTTTTTTATTGTTGTTATTTCTTTTAATTTCTCAGTTATTTTCTACTTATTCCGGTGGTATAAATAAGATTTTTTCCCATCAAGTGGTATTAGAGCTTTAAGTTTGTAGTTTTTTGAATTTCTATATACTATATGATTGCAACATTGTATGAACTTCCACATCAGAAAAGATTTCTTAAAACAAGTTATAGTTATATGAATAGTGTGGGTTGTTCACTATTTGCAGATTCATTAGAAGTGTGAAGCAGATATGTCATTATTCATGAGGCCAATGAAGATTGACGTAGAGAAATTTAACGGAATGATCAACTTCAGTTTGTGGCAAGTGCAAGTGGAGGATGTGCTTATACAATTTGGGTTACACAAGGCGTTGATGAGAAGACCGAGTGATGGTACTTCTGAAAAGCTAAGCAGTGATGGTGGTCCAGTGGAGTCTAGAGATGGTTCCTGCAAAGGTTCTAAGAAGTCCAACATAAGTGATGAAGATTGGGAGGAAATGGATCAGGGCTCCAAATGCGATAAGAATAGGTTTGGGTAAAAATATCCGTGAAAACGTACATGGAATTTTGACAGCCAAAGAACTTTGAGAGAAGCTCGAAGTGTTGTATTAAGCAAAAGACATCTCAAATCGATTGTACCTGAAGAAGCAGTTTCACACGCTATGAATCGAGGATGGTACGAGGATCTCAGATCATCTAAGTGTTCTCAATAACACCATTTTTGAGCTGTAGTTGCTCGAAGTAAAGTTATATGACGAAGATAAGGCACTTATACTCATCTTATCACTTCCACATTCTTATGAACACATGAAGCCGATCTTGATATACGGGAAGGAGACTTTGAATTTCACAGAGGTTACTAGTAAGCTTTTGTTAGAAGAAAGAAGATTGAAGAGTGAAGGGCGTACTTCACATGAAACCTCAACAATGATAGCTAACAATTGGAAGAAGAAGAAAGACTTCATGTAAAAGAAAAGTTGCTAGGGATACGAACAATTTTGGGCACATGAAGAAGGATTGTCCTAATAGAGTCGGTTCATCAGCTGACAATATTTCTCTCATTTTCTCATGGTATGTTTGCTTTACCATGATAGAGGATGTGATGTTAGCGGTTCCACAAGTTTACACATGGGCATTGACTTGGCAGTTATGCAAAATGTATGAGCTGGAAGCTAGTTATATCTATGGTTGAAGAACTTCTAGGTGAGCCAAGTAGATGGAAGTTGCACTATAAATTTTAACATGATTTATCGACATATTAAAAAGAAGAAAAATCTTGGAATGCGACATTTTAAGTGGTCTACTTTTATGGTGAGGTAGGTTATAGTTCTTTGAATTGAGAATTGTGATTGTCGACAAAGACAATGAGTGCATTAGAAATTGTGAACTCTTCAACATCTTGCCAAGGTAGAATTTGTAGAGTTTTAGCAAAATATTAGAAGAGCAAATTGTCCCACATCGAAAAGGTATAAGAAGGCCCATGCCTTTGGGTTTTATTCATCCCAATTGAAACATTTTAAGCCTACTATATTAGCTCTAGTAAACTAAATGATATTTGCTTTGAGAGAGTGTTTTGTGCAATTGGGGCCGATGAGAGAAATCTATGTGGTTGTAATAATTTTTCACATAGTGGATTTTTTTCTTTGTGGGTCGTGTTTTTTTCTCCGATTTGAAATTTTCCATGTAAATTCTTGTGTTTTCATTATTTCTTTTAATTTTCAGTTATTTTTTGTTTATTCATGCAGGGTCCCCTCAAAAGGAGCTGTGGCCTGAGCGAGTTGGAAAAGAAGGCAGTTTTGTCCCACGTAGAGGGACAGTATAGCTAGACTCCCTTTGAATTTCTCCAGGTTGATGCCGACAATCAAATGTTGGAGCCTCTTGCAGTGGATTTCACAAATGTTCTCAATCCATTCTTCAACCTCAAGTTCACTGCTGTTACCGTGATTTAAATGCACAATCATTTAACTTCATGCTGTAACATTTAAGCTCTGAGGAATAATATTTCAATTCTGTAGAAAACACCATCATACATACACACACGCACATGCCAACAATCTGACAATCAAATGTTGGAGTCTTTTGCCGTGGATTTCATAAATGTTCTCGATACATTCTTCAACCTCGAATTTTGTAGCAGAAATTGCTTACCGTAGTGTACGGGTAAAGTTTTAATAAAAATGGTAAGTAAATACCGATTTCATCCACTGGATTGGGTTTCTAGTCCACTCAAGTACCACAAATCCTAATGCCCGATTTTATTTAAGAAACAATCATGGATTTTATTTTTAAACACAAAGAATACATAATAAAGCGATTAATAAAGTCTAAGAGAACTTCTATGGAGACGGGTCCTAGGGAATTGACTTCACCAGTTGAATTTACGAGCAAATAAATTAAACATGTCAAGATTGAATATGCAATTAATCTATAAGTCAAGAAGGCACATATCATAACTGTCCCTCTTGAGCACAATTAATTCTCTTACTTGTTAAGTAACCAATATCCTTGTCTATTTTTGTTAACAAGTAAGGACCTTAAGTCTACTTCTTTTAATAACTTCTAAACAAGTAATTATAAATCTCCCGATCTTAGAACTACTCCAATCATGCATTCAAGTTCCAATCTAAACCACCTCTCCAGAGAAGAAGATTCAAATTGATAACAATTAATCCAAGATCAAGAGATTAAAGGCGTTAAGCACATAAATGCACAAATGTATTGGAAGCAAGTCAATCAAAGCAATAATAAATTAATCTAACTCATAAATCCAGCTGCTACATCAACTCCTAAGAAAAGAAATTTAGCTACTCATGTTCATGAAAGTATAACAAAATCCAAATGAGAAGTTCATGATCAAACTAAAAAAAGATAATGGAAAGGAAATAAACTAAATCTGTCGTGTTGATTGATCGTCTCCAACTCAATCTCACGATCACGAGCCTTCAAAATAGTCTCCTCGGCCTCCAAGGTTGAGTTATCGTCCTTCTCGATACTAAACATCTCCAAAATCCACCCAAAAGTCCTTCTGGCGGCGACTAGATGATATATTTATAAACTCGTGGCAGCGTTGAGACGCTGGGGCAGCATCTAAATGCTGCACCCTAATTTGGTGAGGAATCCCAGTTGGAGTATTGAGACGCTTCGAACTTGCTTGTATGTAAAACCTCCATGTTTTCGAAGCATTGAGACGCTACCCTCTCGAGTGTTGTGGCTTGGCTGCATCATAATGGCATTGAGACGCTATCACAGCGTATCAACACTGTTCCCTCATGTTATTGGCTCCAATTAGTGCTGAATGGCTAGAAAGCTTGACGGTGAGGGCTTGATTGGAGAGCTATGCAACATATTCGACCTTCTAAGGGACAAAGAAAGAAAGGTTGGGGGATTTGAGCGACGAGGAGCCGAGGGAAAATTGGTTCGAAGAAAGTCTCCAAACGATAATTTAGAGAATTTTCTTATGTGCTGTGATTCTGATTTCCTAATTTCTCTTCCTTGAATGGAGGCAGAGTTGTCTTTTTTTTTTAAGATAATTAATCTTTTAGTGATTCTCTCTAAAATGAATATTTAAATGAGGGGTACGAAAGTAATTTATCATATTGAGTGTTACCAGAAAATGTTAGATTAACAAGTTTCTTAGAAACAAGTTAAATCTCATTGGCACTCCCAATTTTAGGTCACTCTGGCGATTACCTCTGGAGTTTGCCTCACATTTAACGTGCTGAATTGAAGTCACGTTCTTCAACTTCATCGGTGTACAAATTTCATCCACCAGCCAAAAAATCTTTGTTACGTACGTTTCTTCAACCTTCACCATTCTTTCCACTCCAAGAAAGTCTGTTTCAAGGTATATTTCAACTTCCTCTTTATTTTCTAGAAGTTGTAGTCCAATCCGAATAGCCATTGTCTCTAGAAATTTGATGCTTCGCTTCTCTCGAGCTATCTTGTTTCCAGCTTGAATGATTGTTCCTTGCAAGTCTCACACCACCCACCCCAAGCCGCCCTATTAACATTCTTCGAGAAGGGGGGGGGGGGAGAGGTTCCACTTCAAATTTCATTGCTCTTGAATTTGATTACTTAGATTCGAGTTGTCTGAAATTGAATGAATTACTGTATTGTGGTTGTCTAACTTGTGAATTTGAGAAATGAGTGTTTGTTTGCTTGAGATAACCCCAACAATAGCAACTCTATTTCTATGATCCCAAATCTGCCACATAATGATCAAAGTCTTTTCTAGATCTTTGCTCTTCATGTTGTCAATCATCTAGTCCCAACATTCTTGAATTTTTCAACCTCTCATGTCCATATAACCAAATACAAATTAGAATGTAAGAAATAAGACCATAGAAATTTTGTTACCTGACATTCTTAGATGAGAGGAGTAGAAGTCTCCTCTCTTTTCCTGCATAAGACACAATTAATATAAGTTTTAATACCTTTCAGGACCAAATTAGGCTTATTAAGGAGTTTATCATTTGTAATTTCCCAGCAACAAATTTGAGTTTTCAGAAGGACTTTGGCCTTACAAAAACACTTTCATGTTATGTTGATGAGATTAGTGTTTAAGGAGGAGGTATCCATCCTAAGGATAACATCCATTCCCAGGTCGTAGGCGCTTCTAATCGAAAACACCTTTATTGTCTGGGCCCCAAATGATCTCATCATCCATATCTCTGTTGGGCAGAGGAATCTACAATATAAGTTCTATCTGCCACTCCATGAAATTGACCTGAGTTGTCTTCTCATTCCAAATCCCTCTTGATTCCGTTAAGGATACACCGTTTTGATCTTGTAATGCTTCCTTGCAAAATAAAGGAGTGTAGTTGGTGTCCCTCGACAACCAAGCATCCAATGTTGGGTGTGTTGTCCTAAACTCGTAGTTTGTATTTATGTAAAAACCAAATGTATATTCAATAAAGTTTTATTCAATAAATTTGTTGTTGAATTCATAGCATTGCATTGTCCAAAATCCAATAAATTAAACATCCAAGGCTATTTTCATGTAACCGGGATAATATATATACTGGGTATAATTGATATACCCCTGATATACGAGGTATATATTTGATATACCCCTGATATACAAGTGGATAATGTCCCGTGAATAACCTAAAGGGTCTATAGTATATGGATAAGGCTGGGTACCTTATCCTGACAACACTATGAATACGACACGCTCTATAAATGTTACAGACGACTTGATGCATGTCGTTCGTGTAGAGACATGCGAGTGGGGGTATCCTATACAATGAGTTTGTATAAGACCGGACTGCAAAATAGTCAATCTTTAGATGTAACGTCGTTGACTAACAGATTACTATTTCATAGGATGACCAAACAACTCATTCTCAATCCTGAGTGAGTTATAGACTCCTGCCCGTGAGGGCTCGTCCTTTAATCTGTATGGGTGAGAGTGGCCCGAGTTGCCAACTCAATATTCCTACCATTTTGGAGACGAGACCGAGGGGGGAGCTGGGAACATAACTTCACAAGATGGAATTCACTCCTCCCTGACTTTAGGGGAGTAGATGAGTGTTCTCTTAAATGCTTACTCCGGGACTTGAACAAGGGGCCCCACCCTCTCATTGGCCCGAGAGGGACTTCCGGTTATTGGTCGGACCATAACCGAGTTGTTCATTAGATGAAGGAGTAAGATGTAACTCAGGGGTAAAACGATAATTTGACCCAACTTGAGTTACGAGCACTCGTGAATGATTGACTTGTCATTAATGGTCGTATATCCGTGGACACGAAAACATTCCGCAGTGAGAAGAGTGCAACTGCGGGTCTTTAGTGGAGTGACCCGTAGTTAACAAATGTTGATTAACTCGGTCAATGAGTTTGACCGATTAATCTCGTACCGTTGGAGCTTCTGATCTGTAGGTCCATTAGGTTCTCTTGCTAGCTCATAACGAGTAAAACGAGGATCAAGTTTTTGGAAGAATTTGAACTGTTCAAATTACTCAAGGGAATATATGTATATTGATACATTATAATATATAATTAATTCTAAATAAAAACTATACATTATAAGAGAAATTATTTGAATGAGATTCAAATAAAATTAATATGAATAAGATTCATATTAAAACTATAGGTTAAAAATAATGTGCATAAGATTTGCATTACGACTATAGGTTATACGAGAGAAATTTAATAAAATATGATTCTATTTTTGTAATAAATAATTAAGTGTTAATTATTTATTTAATTTATATATATATATATATATGCATATATATATATATTAATTATTATTATTAATTAATAATATTAATATATATATATATATATTAATAATTAACTCCCCTGCAATTTTGCAGGGGTGGGCAGTTAAGTGACGTGGGGAACAAAGTAGTAGAAGTCCCCAAAATCTCTCTCAAGCTCTCTCTATCAAATTCTCCCTAAGATTCCAAACGGTGCTCCCACAAGCACGATCTCGAGACCCAAGAGGATAACAAGGAAGATTCGGTGGTGGTGTTCGGGTGGAAATTGACTTGAAGAAGAGTTCTTCAAAGATAAAAACATTTTTCCCCTGTATTTCACTTCTTCACACCTTTATTTTTGTTTTATCAAAAAATCATAAACGATGATCTGCTTCCACTCCGGGATTCACATCCCATCATCCAAACCTATTGATATTGGGAATTTGTTTCCTATCCCTATCTATAGCCCTGTTCAAAGATGTCGCGACCTATTTGGGATTTTGAATTTGAAATAAATGAGAAGAGCGCAATTGTACTCTTGCCACAAGCAATAAGTGGAATGAGTATTCCGAGTATTGATACTTATGGACAACATAGACTTTTTGAGAAAAATAATAATAACCGGAGAAGTTGTAATTGATTTTAAGGTGACAAATAATTCAAGGGAATGATTGTTAGTTTGGTTTTTAAAAATCAATGCAATAAAACCTAGCCCTAAGTTACTTCAAATTAGCTAGAAAATGTTGGGACAAGTTCGAGATATGTCTGACATCTCTCTTGTTATTTAATGATTACACTTCTTAATCCGCTTATATCTAAGTGATCTCGAAGTTTTTAAGTTCTTCTAATATATCTATTTGAAAATCCCTTAGTTTTGCTTAAAAATAATCATAACCTCGAGTCAATGTCCTATATCTAGACTACTTGAACGAAATCTTTATATCTAAAAAGTCTTCCTCTCCTAGATTTAATCCGTTAAGGGGCCATTTGGTTGGAGGGTTATTTAAGAGGTGGGAATGAGCTTGGATATATAAAGGCTATGTTTGGTTGGAGGTTTGAAATAATTTGTTTGGGAAAACTCTTTTCTCAGGCATCGTTAACATGGTAAATGAGAGAGTTCTTTATACATCGCCTCTCTGTCTTTCTTTTCTTTATTTTGTTTTATGTTGTTTGGTTTTCCGTTGGCCTGTGCTTTTTTTTTTTTATGCTATTTGTTTTTTCTTGTTGCTTTGTTATTATTTTTTTCGTTAGTTTTTTTCCCCATGTGTTATTTGTTTGTTTTATTTGGTTATTATGAAAAACTTAAAGTTCTTTTCTAACCATAAATCAAGGACCTGATCCTTGAGCCCCTGTGGTTGCGAGCTGGCCGCTCGTTTACCTGCGGTGCGGTAAGGCACCGACAGGTTCTGCCGTGGCAAATCCCTCGCTACACAAGTTGGGGCTCGACCTCCGAACCATACCTGAGATGTTCCTCATTCTCCTCCCGAGTCACTTCCAGCAAGCTGCTTTCATCCCTCATTTGCCACAACTGCTTGCTTTTTCCTTCTTTGGCACTTCCCAGTCCCAGCAAATCCTTGACTCATCGAATAGAATGAGATTTCACACCTTGCGACGCTAGATGGACTAACGGCACTGTCGATCGATGCGACTCGAGAAGTAGTATGCCTGATTCACCAGGTTCTACCATAGGGGGACCCCGTGAAACACCATAAGCAGTAGGATATTGAGGTTCTTGGCAAGGCTATATCATTAAGCTATTTCCGTGACGTAGAGCCAACAAGTTCAGTTGAACAGCGTAACGAGTCTACAGTTACGATGCATCAAGGCACTTCTTCGACGGTCCCCGTTCGCTTGGCTTGTCGGCCAACTTTGAAGACCTCACTGAAGACGAGAGTGAGGTACAGCAAGGCCTTTTCTGTCCACTACCCTTAACAAAGAGCAATGTATCATACACCGACCAGCCACATAGGTCCCCTTGGGCTATATTTGAGTATGAGCAGGTTCTGTTGCTGAAAGGTCATCAATAAGTTAGTCCCTTCTATTGCACCTCAAGCACCTCTAGTTCGGTAAGGCAGTCAAGCTACTTACACATGTCTGGTCCAACCTGGTGCGAGTTGTAAGGAGTCTTGGTCTCTAGTCGAGCTGAGGGAGATCGATCACTTGGGCAGCTTTGGCTGCGCAACAAATTAACTCTACCCCTTCAAAAACTCAAAAGAAAATTTTAGAACTGGAAATTTGAAGAGCTGAAGCAGCTTTTCTTTTTAAAAAATAAATTATTTAGAATTATTTTTTAATAATTTTTGAATGATTTAACTTAACAAAAATAATTAACCACCAATTATTTATTTAAAATTATCTAATGTAAATTAATGGTCGAAAGCTTATTTTGATTAATTTTAAAACAAATCTGACACAATTCCTCTTAACAGCAAGCAAATTAATCATTTATTCCAAAAAATTCTATTGTTAACATTTCCACATACCAACCAAACACAGTTATCTTTAATTCTTAGGCTACTTTTTGAAACCCTCCAACCAAATGGCCTATAAATTATAAGAACAAGTCAACCTTCTCAGTATATGTTCAGATCTTAATTGGCTAGATTAAACTTAAACTTTATAAAAGCAATCTTAAGTGATGAAGAAGTGAGAAATTATTAAATTATCCTTGTTGTCCTGTTTCAAATAATTAGCTAATCATCCTTAACCGAGTTAGGAAAAACAAATTTAGCTCATAATTTTAAAGTAAAAACAGAATGTAAAAGATTTACAAAATGAAGACATGATTTGAAAAAAAAAATGAAGGACAAGATGTAAACAAGAAGTTGTAATCTGAATGAACGTAACCCTTTATCTCTTGAGCTTAGGGGAGTAAAACTCGTTCTATTCCACAATAATGTGTGATCACAAGTCTCTCTTAACAAAAGAACGAAAATATAAATGATAACAAAGCTGGAATTTTATAAATTGAGGTTTCAAAAGTAATAAAAATTAAGCTAGAAATTTGCTTACAAAAGAGAACAACGCTGAAAATTAAAGCTATAACTTAAAGAACTAATGAATCCTAATTTGTGCTGGAAAAGAACTCTAAGGAAGCTTACAAATGATAAAGGAAAGGCTAAAGCTTAATAAGAATTGAAGGAGTGAAAGCTGGTTTTTATAGGCAACCCACAGTTGGTTAGGTAGGTGAGAAAAACACTCTCCACCTTAGGCTTTGGACTCCTTTGAATGACCAAATCTTGCTAAAACATCCTCTTTTACACTTGCTTGACACGTATGTGTTGGTTCGATTTAGGTTACCAATTCTTATACATGCAAGTATACAATCGTCGCTACAAGTAATAAAAAAGTTCGAATCCACATATACTAAGTACCAAACACTCAATAATTACCCAAGAAATCAGTGCATTAAACTAACAATTTTCTTCTACTACACATGCTGAAATAAAAATCAATGCAGGAGTTTTAGATAGATGTATACATGCACTTAATGATCGCCAAAAATACCAAACATGAACAACAAACGAATAACTTCTTCTAAACTGAGGGTGCAAGAGGGAGAGAATCGGTGACTCTTTCTGGACTACTCTAACGATGCTGCAGCATTAATGAAGTGAAATAGTGGTCAAACAGACAAGACACCTATATTTTCTGCTATTAGAGTTCTTAGACAAACAATAACACCATATGCGAACAGTTTATAACCAAGCCAGGTGGTTCTTATCCCTAAGTTCCCACTTTCTAAGTCAAGTAAAATCTAGCTCGAAACGAAGTTTTTCGCTCTCTATTACATTTTTCCAAAAGTTAATAAAGAGATATTTCAACATGGTGATCAAGCACATTGAAAATGGAATAATAAAACAACTTCAACTTAAAACTCACTATCATTATTATAGAACAGCAAAGTTACAGCTCTTGAAATGAGTTCACTACATCTCCCCCTTACACAAGGTGATTCGCTACGCGAATCTATAAGGGGAGTTAAGAAATATAGGAATGAAAACAATACAAAGAGTTTAAAAGATGAAGAAAAGGAGCTGAAGGTCAACTCCCAACAAGTGGTCTTGGTCTCTGTTCAGCAACGGTTGTCTAAGCCTTCTTCTCCTCTTAACTTATTCGAACGGTTGGAGAGGTTTTCTTGAAGTGAGGGTTGAGTGAATACAAGAACGAAAGGTGTTGTATATTATGTGTGGAGGCTTCTCTTTCTTGTGGCATTTATACCTCCTTCCGTTTTTAGGGCAACAAAACGAGCCCTGTGGGACCCAACTCTCATTTCCAGGTAAAACCTCAAGTTACTGTAGTAATTTCTATTGAAAAGTCTTTTCACTGTCAGCTAGCTGCTTTATGTCTCTTTTCGGACCTGATGTTGTAGCATCATCAAAGCTATAGTGAAATGCTCAAAATTAGATCATTTATATATGATAGAATTATAAAGGAGAAATCTGAATTCTATGATAGTTTAGGCACAACTCAACAAGTATGGGGGAGGGGGAGGGGGAGGTCTAGATGAGGCCATATTTAGCTATCTTATATGCATTTAAGACATCATTAACTCTCTTTAGGAGAGTTATCACTATGGAAGCTGAGAAGTAGCCAAAACACGTTAGGGCAGAAACGAAAGAAAATAAGCTTTCTCATAGTGTTTGGTACCCCCCTTGGCGCACAAATTTCGATTTTTTTATATTTTTTTCACCTCTAAATGATGTTAAAACTTAGTTTATGCATAAATGAACTACGATTAATCATAGTGCACGATTATAACCTCAATTGGGCACTTAAACAAGCTAAAACATACTAGCTTTTAAATAAAATAAAGTAAAACATTCTAATCTTAATCTCTTTTTAACCCTTGTAAACAAGTGTAATCACGACCTCATAGGATACCACGCCAAGTGAAAGATGGGCTATTCATTAGCTTATCATTCATATAACAGCTCGTTTTGATATATGTTGGGGGTGTAAGCGGGTTGGTTTGGCTAAGTTTTCGATTTAGAAGCAAAACCAAAGCCAAACCACCAGAAGATCAAAACCGAACTGCACCAACCAAAAACTTGTCTGTTTACCCGATTAGGGCTGTTCATGCTACTTTTTCGTCAGTTTAGGTCGTCTTCCTTCTCGTATCAAGCAGTTACAGACTAGATGTAGATGGAATGGAGGAGACTACAAAGAGAGTAGAAGGAAGATGACAAAGGGAGACGATAGAGAGTGTCGGAGGGAGACAACGAGAGAGTCATAGGGAGACGGTGGAGAGGGCCAGAGGGAGACGACAAAGAAAGTCAGAGGGAGACGACAAAGAAAGTCAGAGGGAGACAACGGAGAGAGTTGGAGTGTGACAATAGAGATCGTCAGTGACGGTCGGAGACATAGAGAGTTGGAGAAGATAAGCTTTGAGTTCGCATTCCGTGGGTTTTCTACAACAATTTTTTTTCAAACCTTTGATAGCAGATGCAAGGGCACCAAAAGACAGAAAAGACAGGTGATTTGCATAAAAAGAAAAGGTTTGCACAAAATGAAAAGACAAGTGGCTTGCAACTGGCTGAATGTGAATGGCCTAGGCTTGGACTTTTACTAATTACTACTTTAACAAATGGGCCTTATTCTTTTTAGATGGACCTATTTTATTGAAAATATTCTTATATATAGCAATAATCGGTCGAGTTGGGTTTTACTTGGGTTTCCTGGACCAAAATCGAAACCGACAGATTATTTTTGGTTTGATTATTTTTTGAATCGACTCTAAAATCGAACCGCCTATTAGTTTCGATCGATTCTGTTGGTTTAATTGGCCTTGTCGGTTTTTTCTTGCACCCCTAATATCTGCCTCTGAGAACCCTGTCTAATATACTACTCGGATTTTTCAGGATCCTCTAACTCTATTTTGTTAACATAGTTTGATTGAACATACTGAGGGTCTTTAAACCTAAGCCCCCTAATCTTTCCTGGTACACATTCTTTGCCAACTCTACCAATGGATTTTCCTCATCTCTTCAGTAGATCCCCACAAAAACTTTGCATAAAGCTGAATAATATCCTTACAAAGTCCCATAAGATGTTTGAAACAACTTATAGTGTAGTTAGGGATTGCCTGATCAATTGCCTTGACAAGCACTCCCTTTCCTCCTAAGGAGAACAATTTATCCTTCCATCTATGTAGAGCTTTCCAAGTTCTATCATTGATTGTGTTAACTACTCGACATCTGCTTCTTGATACTTGGGAAGGGAGCCCAAGATACCAACCCAGTTGATTAGTAAAAGGAACATGGAGTTCTCCCTAAGTGTTGTCTATCATCTCCTGGCTGGTGTTCTTGCCTTTCACAAACAGCAACTTTTCAAAATTGATTGTTTGGTCGAGGCTTTTTCATAGGATTTGAAGATTTCATTCAAAGCCTGACAATCCTCCCTATATGCTTCGAAGAAAATGAGTCTAAAAGAAATGAATTATATAAGAGCAATATTTATTAATACGAAAGCCTGTAAAAATGTGTCTCTACTCCTCCCTTTTAAGAAGAGTAAACAACCCCTCTATACACAAAAGTAAAAAGTGAGGGGATAAGGGATCTCCCTTTCATAGACCTCTGTTCGACTTAAATTTTGGGCCAACCTTACCATTGAGAAGGATTGAAAAACTGACTGAATCCACACATTTACATGATTAAGGAAGCCCATTCTTCCCATAATTTTTCTTAAATAACTTAATTCAACTCTGTCATAAGCTTTTGGTCATATCAAGTTTCATTCCAACTATACCATCTTTCCTCGACCGTTTGTTGTTCAAGGCACGAATACACTCAAACCCAAAAATCGTGTTGTCAGAAATTATCCTTCCAGGAACAAAAAGCATACTATTTCGGAGAGATAATGTCATCCGGAACTTACTTTAATCTGTCTACCAATACTTTCGCTATAACCTTGTAAACACGTTACAATGGCTAATTGGCCGAAAATCTTTCATGTTCTAAGGCTCCTTTATTTTAGGGATTATGAAATGAATGTTTCACTAAATTAAGACACGCTACCTTTATCATCGAGAAACCTGAGGCATAGCCGAGTCGTCTCTGCACCAAGTATGCACCGGTATTTTTAGTAAAAAGGGTTTGCATCCCATCAGGTTTGGGAACCTCTTTAGGGTGAATATTTTTCCCTACCAATCTTAACTCTCCCGGTGTAAACTCTTTAACTAACTTCCTATTCTGCTCCTCTATTATAGAGTATGGAATGGCCTCTAGAATTATGGTCATTTCCTCGGATTATTGGAAGAGAATAAGTTCTGAAAAATAAGAGGAAGCTATATGGCCAGTATCCTCTACCCTCTCTGTCATACTTCGTTGCTGTCGCAAAGGCCTATAATTCTGTTATAAGTCAATCTTCTCTTGATCTCTGCTTCAAATAAATCTCATCTTCCTCTAGGAGTTTTTTCAATTTGTGTTCAGTTTTGATAATCTTTCATCTAAGCTTTGGAATGAATTATATCTTAAATCTCTTTTTCCTTTTTGGTGATTGCTACTCTGAGAGAACTTCCTTTTTTTAATCTTGTTCTATCTTGACAGCTTAAGAGATACGATCCTAAATTTTCTTTAAAACCAATCTCTCCGCTCCTTCCTGCCTGTGCCGATACCTGTGATACTAGTTGTTTGCACTCCTCTAATAAGGACCAACCCTCCTCGAAAGCGGAGCGACCTATGTTTTTCAGTACCATCGTGTCTACTTAGATCATCCGCATACCAACTTGCAAGAATTTGTCTGCTTTCCAAAGCTAAGAAGTCCAAGTGTCTCGTCTCAATATTTGAGTAATTCATCTCATAATTGACAATGAATCTATAAAGTCTTTCCCATCTGGGCTGAGTTCGAAAATGACCATCACACCAAGTAAAATCATCGCCAGAGTAGTCGCACCAACCAAACTGCAAAGGTCTATCACTCCTCTGAGGTCATCCATCAATCTCTAATGTCTAATTATCTCCCTTCCTTCTTAGGGAGACATGATCTCATTAAAACCTTCCTCTAAAATTTAGGGGAGGGAAGAAGTGTTATGTAGATGCACATCTACTCCCTAGAGATAGCTATATTTTCCAAAACTCTATTTTTGGAATAAATTTTGGTGGAGATATATTTTGCAAACGAGTTCCCAATTTAGCATTATTAAAAAGAAGAAAACTTCTAGGATTTCCTTTAGTTAGAGAAAATTTTCTATAATGACTAATCAACTAAAAAAGTGGACCTATATAATTTTTTTTCTACGCCACCCCAATTAAAAGGTATCCCTTGGGTAAGCCACATCAGCACTCCATTAATCTTTTTTTAAGTCTACATCAGCACTCCATTTATGACCATTAATGATAGTAATGACAAAAACTAAAGTGAAATATAATCTAAAATTTAAGAAATGTTATTAATACTTTTTAAAAGTTGATTTAATAAAAATATACTTAACATCAACTCAATTTATTTTATTGTTTTTCATTTTTTTTTAATATTCGTGAATATCTGGACCAGCTTATAATACCAAATTACTAGTTCCTAAGGTAGGTAGAATCATGGAATTTGGATGTATTTACTCTTAATTAATCCTAGTAACCAATGAGCCACCCACGATGATTTTTTATTGTTTTTTGTTTTCTGTTTCTCGTTTTTAATCTTTTAGTAATTATTCCTATTTTTTAAGAAAAGTTTCTAAATTGTGTATAAATTTTACAAACAACAAATCAAATTTATTGTTTCTTATTCCAGTTTTCAGTTCTTTTTCAAAATATAGATAAAAGTATTGTTTTATTACTTTTAACTAATAAAATGCATAATAAACGTCACAAAAAGTAAATATATAAAGTAAAAAAATTTAAATATTTAATTTTCATATAAATTTAAATTTAAATTTTAGAGAACATGAAACCATAACTATTGAAACATTTTCTGTTTCTTTTTAATAAAAACAAAAAAAACAAAAAACCAAAAACAATTACCAATCACGATTCTGTTTTTCTTGACTGAAAAAGAAAAAACAAGAAATAAGAAATAAAAATATTACCAAACGAACCTTAAAGTACCCGTTTAAACTTCTTTAAACATCTCTTCGTGTCTAGTCATATATTAAAATGTATTTTTTACAATGATTTTTGATGTTGAATAAAATTTTTCTTTAGGTGATTAATTTTGTATCTCACTCAATGTGAAAAAAAGAATCATAATTATATCATAAGTTTGTTGTCTTTAATTACTAACTACATGATGTAAACTAAACCTCAATTCACCTCTATACTCCTATAAAAGTTATTTATGAATGCTGCAAATATGATCCATGATACAATAGTTTATCTTGATGACATGGGACTGAGCAAATTATGGTAATCGATTGAATTTTATTATATTTCATGCATTTCACCGCTCCACTGAAAATTTTCCTTCTCGTTGCTCCACTGAAAGTTACCTTACTCATACGATACTCGAGCTTGAGTATTGGATAAAATATGGAACGAGTTAGAATCATTTAGTTGTAAGTATTAACTAGTTTGAATTAGAGTATTAACTAAAGGAGATAGTTGCAAATAATTTGAAGATAATTGTATGATATCCAAGTTTATATGAGATTTAGATTATATCCGGATGTATTTTATAACTCAAAAAGTTTAGTCGGATATATTTTATAATGTTTAAGTAGTTGTGAGAACTCTTTTATATACTCAATGGGTGTATCCGAACGACAGTGGCTTCTGACAACCAGTGGGAAATTACACAAAGAGAGACGAATTGGGATATTTTCGTAATTAATAATATTGGTAAATCATGAAAATAAATGAAGGAAGAGATTAGTGTTGGAAATTTGTATGGGGCCACGATAATTAAAGGAATATGATTACAATTTAAGGATTTAAATCTTTTAGATTTTTTAAAAAATAACTATGATAAATGTCAATGTAATAAATGAGGGTAAAATCGATATTATAAAAAAATTCTACGTACAGAAATCTAATTGAAAAACTTTAGGCCATTTGTGAAAATAAGTTTCTAAAACAGTCCTCCAAAAACATTAACTCAAAGATTTATAACTTATCAAAAAGTATAAAATAAACACCAAACTTTTATATTTTTATCAATATTTAAATACTATTTTTGTCCTACTTTCGATTTTGGTTCAGTTTAGTCCTTTAAATTTAACCGTTGTTCATTTTAGTTAATGTACTTTCAGAACATCTGTTTTGATCCTTATCTATAAAAAAAATAATTATTTTGGTCTCTATTTGCAAAATCTTAACGCAAATTTTATATACACTGGAAACCCATTAATACAAATTTATGACTCCATTTCAAAAGATAAAAAACAATAATAATAGTAGGTGAAGTATCATGTTAAAGTTTTTATCAAAATAAATGAGAAAAATGAACATGAAATGACCAAAGTGGTAGATTTTTTAAAATACAAATGTTTGATAAGGAAAATGACCAACTTTGCGAACTTCGGCTCGGACTGAGAGCTGCTCGAAGGATGAGCTGGACGGGTGACCTGCAAAACAGAACACACTCCGATGCTAAAGTCAGTAGCTGGCTGAAATAAACTTGAGAGAGAATTTAGTATTCGCGTACATTTGAATGGAGCAAATGAGTTCTATTTATAGAGGAAATCTCTAATCATGTTCCCGACAAGGCCTCAACGGCTCTTTAAGGTATCCGTGAAATGTGGCATGATGTCGTGGAATATGTCGGAGGATGAGCCGAGTCGAGATAGGAGGAATCGATTTATCCAAAGTAGGGGAACAAGATTCCAAGTAGCTTGGTCGGCTCGGGTACCGAAGAGATCGACTCGACCATGATTTCTCTGGTCGAGGTGATGAAACTTCTGCCTTGGCAGTATAAGCCACATGCGCCTCATATGATCCAATTACCCATTGCCACGTGTGAGTTAAGAATCACCTCCAACAACAAACATTAAAAAGTACATAAATAAAATGAATAAAAGTCGAAAGTATAAGAACCAAAACGAACATTTTGAAAATAAAAAAGTTCAAAATAAAACAAAATAAAATTACTTTATGGCGCACACTTTTCGTCTGGCCATTTAAATAACATAAAACTAGAGACATGGGCCTTTCTGTGGGAAAATGTCTAGTCCTCCGGTAGTACGACGGAGAACTTTCATACTCCTCCCATTTAACGATTTTTACTTTCACCATTTAAATTATGTATGACTTTTCAATCTATTTTTAATTTTTCTGGTTCTTTATTATCTTTTTTTTTTCTCTGATCTATTCTAATAATTTTATATCTTTTTTATTTTTTCTTATTTTTTCTTGAATCCATAAAACATTTAGATGTATTTATCCCCACGTAAAAAAATAAATCTCTAAGTACGCTATGTTTAATTTTTTTTTCATTTTTTAAATTCATCATTTTTATGAATTTTTATTATTTGATTATAAATACACTTTTTGGTCATTTTGAGTAAAAATATTGTTGAACTTTAGTTTAACCAAAAATTTTGTTTTTTTCTTTTTTCTTTTTTAGAAAGATGGAAAATTTTGGTTGAAATTAATGGTTAGCTCATAGCATATAATTAAATAGGATGGAATTTTCAAATAAGTTCGTGACATATTTTTTAATATATGTAAATTAATCATATTTTAGTATTCGATATTATACGTATATTAAAAAAATTGGATAACAAAATGGGTAACAAATAAAATCGTTGTATTTACTTTTTAAGTTATGTTAAGTATCTATAAGTGTTTGTTTTTATTTGAAAATAAAGTTACAAATAAAAAACAACATACCAAAATAGGTAACAAATAAAATCTAATTATAATATTGATTAAATGATACAAAACAATTATTTAACTATTTGAAAATAAAATTACAAACAAAATGAAAATATCAAAATAAAATAAACAGACTCTCTTTTTAATTTTAGAAATCTACAAATGAATATAGAGAATAAGATATAAAACTACTCAAATATAAATTTTATTGGTTTGAAGAAAGAGAAGAAAATGAAAAGAGAATTACATTAAGAAAAGAAAGTGGTGATATCAAATGTAAATTTAGCATAGTTTAACTGGTTGAGATATATATCCCGATGAAAAAGTAAGTTTGAATCCATATCCATGTTATACTAAAAAAAAGAAAGTTACCGTGTCAAAAAAATAAGATAAAATAAATAACAGTGAAAAGGGGAAAATGAAACAAAATGAAGAAATTTAATTTGAAGAAAGAATAAAAATTGAGAATGAGAGAAGTGAAAGATGTAAATAAGAAATAATCACATACAAGATTAATAAATATGAGAGAGAATTGTCTCGTTAATCTAAGAGAGAGGAAGTGAGATCGATGGAGTAACATTGATTTTAAATTTGCAACCCTCTATTTCCATCACTTTTTGGACACATTACCATCAAAAATAGCAATTCAATACATGAATGGCTATTTCTTTCACTCACCGTCAACCTTCGCATCCACGCATTACTATAAAAAATAGCAAGCGTGGGGAGTGAAATAAGAGTCACTCATATAACTATAATTGTAACTCAGCATTAATCGATATGTATTGCATAGTTCAATTGGTTAAAACATATATCACCGACCGAAAAAGTTAAAATACCATTAAATAGTCAGTCCCTTCTTAATTACAAATGGTACGTAAACATATATATATATATAGGATCACAAGTTCAAAGGGGCAGTCCAATTTACAAGGATTTAAGATCTTTTGGTCATACTGGTTTAAAGGTCTCAAATTCTAACCTACGTCTGGTGAGCTTAATACATATAGGGGAGCAAAACTCCAACCCGACTATAAAAAATATATATATGGGACCACAACAGAATGATTTTAAAATATGCTCTTCAAGTACACTAATTTAACTTCCACCTAGGTTAGCTGGCCTACTTTATGATTGGCTATATCCTGATCCAAGAGTGATTCTTTTCATGTGAATTATATATAGACAAAACTTTTATCTTTTGCCTACAAATTTAACTTTTAAAGTTTTATTCAATAACCTCCCAATTTAAACCGGTGAAATTAAGGTTAAAATAAGTTCTCAATCTTTTTAGTTTTGGTTTATTTGAACTCTAGTACTTCCAAAATATTCATTTTCGTTCTTATGCTTTCAATTTTGCTTCATTTTAATCTTTGTACTTTCAAAATTTTTTATTTTGGTCCTGATATTTTTAAAAAGTGACCATTTTGGTCCCTTAATTTTACTTTTAATCTCATTTTTCTATCACAATTTCAATTTGATACTACACATTCAATATATTTTTTAAAATGCAACAATTAGGTTTCCATTATGTGTAGAACTTGTGCTAAAATTTTGCAAATAGAGATATAAAATGATCACTTTTCAAAAGTACAAGGATTAAAATGAATATTCTAAAAGTACAGGGGCTAAAATAAACCTAAATTAAAAGTATAGAAATCGAAATGACTAGCACACGAATCAAAATGAACCAAAACTGAAAGTACAAGAACCAAAATAGTATTTTAACCTAAAATTAATACTTTTGATTAGCCAAAGTTGTTTTTTTAAGAAGGCGAAATACAATTGCTCTTCTTGAACGACATTATTTTTGAAGTACTTATTTTCTTGATTGTGTTCGGCATTTGTGTTGATTGGATGTAGATATATACATGTGTATTTTTCTTTTATATTTTGTTAATTGAAAGTCGGAGCTTTGCTCCCCTATGTCCAAGGGCGCCCGTGCCTGTCACAAAGCCTAGACTCGGAAGACATCAAGAATTTCTGATATTAAACTTAAGATCTCTGAGTCAATATGATCAAGAAACCTCACATTATTGCCATTCAAGTTGCCATTTGATGGCTTAGTTTCAAGAATAGTATTAATTAATATTCAGAATTATGAAATTGAAACTTTAAGATTAAATTTGAGTAACCCAATTGCATTTAGATTTTAAAAAATAATAATCTTCCCTTCTTTATTATTATTAAATTCTTTTAAGATTTTGTCATTTATTCTATATTTTGATCCTGTTACAAGTAAAGTTTGATTAAAATCCCTTAACTTCAGACAAACTACATTCATTTTTTTAACCTGTAGTAACCAATACTAAAATAGAATAAGACAAGGTATTAAACCAAGTAATACCCCTAACCATGCATTTTTAATAATTGTCTTAATAATCTTAAAAAGAGAGCCTTTTAGCCAACAATGTCTTTTAATTTAGAGTGATGTACGAAAAGTTGTTGAAAAAACTTCAAAATTGAGGGTTATCTCCTTGGTCTGTTCCATGTGTCTTGGAAATAAGGAGACAATTGATCACTTATTCCTCCATTGTACTTTTGCCTCAAGGTGTTGGTCTTTTTTAATGAGAGAGTGCGGCCTTTCGGGTTGCCTTTCTCCGCCAATTTGGATACTTGAAGTTATCTAGGGAGGTTCTCTAAAAGGAAAAACTAGAGTTCTGCGTTAGTAGGATGTGTCTTTGGAGTATTTGGAAGGAGAGAAACCAAAGAGCGTTCAATGATACCTCTACCCCTTTTGATATTTTTTGTGAAAATGTACAAATTACTATGGCCACTTGGTACCTTACTCTTTTATAATTACAGTCTAGCTTTACTGTCCCATGATTGACAAGCTGTAATGTGGTAATTCTCTAGGGGAGGGCCTCCTCGACCTTTGCCTGTTATGTTGTGTTCTCTTTTTGGTTTATCATTGGAAAAAAAACTTAGAGCAATGGTCATTCTCTAATTCTTTAGAACTCAAGGAAACAGTTGTACAACCTATAGAACAGATCTATTGGTCAATTAAGTAAGGTCTATTGGTCATTCTCTCATTCGACTTTGAACTCTCATTATAGGCTTCTAGGTATTCTTTCCTTCTCTAAAGTAGTAGCATCGTGTGCAACTTTAGCAGTTTATGAGAGGATATGGCCCGTTTGCTTGTCGAGATTTACTTGGAAAATTTTCGGTTTTCTTTTCCGTCCCTCTGAAGTTTGGAAATTAACATATATATATATTTTTTCATCTTTTTCATCTATCAACGAGAAGTTTGTTTTTTATTCACTCCAAAATATAGTTCCTCAACTAAAATGTCAGCAATTATAATTTAATTCAAAGGAAGAAAAGTGTTGGAAAATTATTACAGAAAATATCCAACACAACCAATAATATGAAGAAACAGTAAAGAACAAGAATACGACACAGCAAATTATATTGGTTCACTAATGACTACGTCCAGTCTTCCACTCAAATGTGGGTAATTCATTAATCTTGTTTAGGAACAAGAATGAAAAACTCACGAGAACAAATTACCCCGAAATTGCTAAAAAAATACTCCAAAATTGCTGCTGGAAAAATTCTTTGGAAGCTCCCTTTTTCTGTTTTCACGGCTGCTCCAAAAACAACACAGCATTTGCATATATTTGTAGGTTAACAATAAGTTGGGCCTTCCTGGCCCAACATCTTTTCTCTTTTTTTATTTTTTTATTTTTTTTATTTTATATCCACGAGCTCAACAATGAGGAGAAAAAAAAACTTACATGATTCCGTAAATGACCCACTTATTGTCCACGGATGACTGCTGAGCTGAGCTGATCCCATCCCACAGCCTTGAATGCAGTTGATTTCTGTCCAGTCCATGAAACAGCTTTCGAAACCCTCTCTCTAAATTGATATCCATGTAGAATGGCAATTAAGGTATTAAGAAAAGAAAAAAAAACACATGGCTAATGGCTTTCCAAGAAACCATTAATGCCTAATCCTTGGGGATACTGATTGCATTAAACGGCTTGCTCTACTTGTCTAAGCAAATCCTGGTGGGAAAAATATCTCCTGCTTCTAATTAACGTCGAAAAACTCCAAATCGGAGAAAAAATCACGACCCACAGGAAAAAATCTACTATGTGAAAAATTATTACAATCACACAAATTTCTCTCCCCGACCCCAATTACACAAAACACTCTTTCAAACTAAATACCGCTCAGTTAACTATAGCTAATATACTAGAGTTTACCATTCAAATATTTTGTCAAAACCCAACAAATCCAATATACCCTACTACTATACTTTTGTTAATTGGCTCCCTTATATCTAGAGGCACCTGCACCTGCCCAAGCCCAAAGCTCAGTTCCACGAAACATACCGCACTACTGGAAACTTTTCCTAGCCAAAATGTAGTTCCAAGTATGAGAGTATAAGATACTGACCTGACAGAATCTTCAGAAGTAGATTTTCATTTTTCTCCTCCTTGTTGAGCCTTCTTCAATGTTTCGTGCTAATATTCACTTGGGTTTAATTTAAGGAAAATACTTGGCTCCTCACTAGTAGGGAGGAATGTTGTCCACACCACCATTTAATATTTGACAACTCATCATTTTTTAAAAACACTTTTTTTTTGTATTTGTCTCTCTTAATTGTCAAATATTAAATGGTGGTGTGGACAAGATTCTTCCTTACTAGTGAGAAGCCAAGTATTTTCCTTAATTTAATTGTTCATACCTAAAGAAAAGCTTTACGACAATTACGAGCCAGTAACACAGAATATATTCAATAAAACAAAATAACAAAACTTTGTGCATTCTCGGGAGTCGAGAAATATAATATGATAGCTACCACGCCCGTTAGGGCCGAGGTGAGGGGCCATCAAGACGACGACTGGTGGCACCCGAGGATCGGGAGTACCGGATCGACGACCAGGAGGGAAGCCCGGAGGTCAACAATCGAGAGAGGTCCTCCCAGGGTGATCACTCGTTTCGGTCCGAGGTGGACCTCCTCCGGGACCAATTTCAGAAGGAGATAGAAGATCTCAAGTGGCAGTGCAGACCTGTAGACCCACATCAGCCGGTCGGGCAGGAAGAGCCGCCTTTCTCCCAAGCTATCCTGGACGCGCCCATCCTGCCAAGGTTCAAAGCTCCGACCATGGGTTCCTATGACGGGTCTGGAGATCTAGTCTCTTACGCGGAGGTGTTCGAGGGAAAGATGGACTTCTTGGCCGCAAGTAATGCTATGAAGTGCCGAGCATTTCAAATAGCCTTGAAAGGCTTGGCCAGGTTATGGTACCGACAGTTGAGGCCCCGATCCATAGACAGTTATCAACAGCTGAGAAGGTTGTTCATCAACCAGTTCTCAGCTCAGCAGTTGTTGAAGTTGCCGCCCTTGCACCTCGGAACAATGAGGCAACAGGATAATGAGTCCCTGACGGAGTACATCGCTCGATTCATGGAAGAGAATGTCAAGGTGGTGAGTTGTACCAACGACATCGCCATGATGTACTTTACCACGGGTTTAGACGACAGGAATTTTACGGTAGAGTTCAGAAGCCTTCTGCCGGCCTCCCTGAACGAGATGCTCGCCCGAGCTCGCTAGTACATTGATGGTCTGGAGCTATGGAAGGCCAATGGAGCCAGGCGGAGCAGCCACGGTAAAGATCGGGACCAGAAGTCCCCTCCTCCCAAGAAGCAACGTGGTGATGATCGGAGCTCGTCTGGGTGGGCCTACGATAACAAGAATAGAGGTCGTCGCGACGAGAGAGTCTCTTCAGACCATCGAGGGCCGAAGTTCGACAGGTTCACTCCGCTGAACGCCTCAATTACAGATATCTACGCGGTAGCTGAAGATACCGACTTGGAAGAGCTGTTCACAGCCCCAGAAAAGCTCTGCCGACGTTCTGGGAAGCGAGACAAGTGCCTCTACTGCCGATTCCATAAAGATCACGGCCACGACACTTCTCGTTGCTTCCACTTAAAGGAGCAAGTCGAGGATTTGATCCGGAGAGGTTATTGTACGTCGGCAACAGAGAAAAAGTTGAGCCAGAAGGATCAGCTCGGGAGGAGAAGAGAGAAAGATCATAGCTGCCTAGGCGAAGGGAGGAACGTCCTTGAAGGGATGTGAATCCCGGAGCGGAAACGGATTTTCATTGCTGATTTTCGGGATACAAAACCGAATTTTAAAGAAGGAAATACAAGGGAAATTCCAAACCTTTGAAGAACGTTTCTTCAACTAGTTTTCCTCGAACACCACCACTATTTCTTCCTAGCTATCCTCTTGGGTCTCGGGATCGTGCTTGTGGGAGCGTCAATTTGGAACGTAAGGGAGAATTTTGAGGGAGAGAGCTTTTCCTTGAGAGAGATCTGGGAATTCCACACCTTTGTTCTGTGTTCTGTAACTTTTGCAGAACTGCCAAAAAACAAAAGCAGTGGCGTGGGGTACTAACCTCCCACTCCCCTGCAATTTTGCAGGGAGTGTAATATTATTAATATTAATAATATATATATTTATTTATATAAATAATTAATATATATATAATATAATTAAAATATAAAATTAATTTATTAATTAATCATATTAATTAATTATTAATTATTAATTATTAATCCAATTAATAATTAATATATATATATATATATATATATATATATATATATATATAAATCAAATAAATAATTAACACTTAATTATTTATCACAAAAATAGAATCATATTCTATAACATTTCTCTCGTATAACCTATAGTTATAATGTACATCTTATGCACATTATTTTTAACCTATAGTTTTAATATGAATCTTATTCATATTAATTTTATTTGGATCTCATTCAAATAATTTCTCTCATAATATATAGTTTTAATTTACAATTAACTATATATTATAATGTATCAATATACATATAATCCCTTAAGAAATTTGAACAATTCAAATTCTTCCAAAACCTTGATCCTCGTTTTACCCGTTATGAGCTAGCAAGGGGACCTAATGGACCTACAGATCCGAAGCTCCAACGATGCAAGATTAATCGGTCAAACTCATTGACCGAGTTAATCTAGATTCGTTAACTACGGGTCATTCTACTAAAGACCCGCAGTTGCACTCTTCTCACTGCAGAATGTTTTCGTGTCCATGGATGTACGACCATTAATGACGAGTCAATCCTTCACGAGTGTTCGTAACTCAAGTTGGGTCAAATTACCGTTTTACCTCTGAGTTACATCTTACTCCTTAAACACCACTGCTCCTCTAATGAACAACCCGGTTATGGTCCAACCAATAACCGGAAGTCCCTCTCGGCCAATGAGAGGGTGGGGCCCCTTGTTCAAGTCCCGGAGTCAGCATTTAAGGGAACACTCATCTACTCCCCTAAAGTCGGGGAGGAGTGAATTCCATCTTGTGAAGTTATGTTCCCAACTCTCCACTCGGTCTCGTCCCCAAAATGGTAGGAATGTTGAGTCGGCGACTCGGGCCACTCTCACCCATACAGATCAAAGGACGAGCCCTCACGGGCAGGAGTCCATAACTTACTAAGGATTGAGAATGAGTTGCCTGGTCATCCTAAGAAATAGCAACCTATTAGTTAATGGTGTTACATCGAAAGATTGCCTATTTCGTGGTCCCGTCTTATACAAACTCATTGTATAAGATACCCCCACTCTCATGTCTCCACACGAACGACCTGGATCGAGTCGTCTGTAACCTTTACAGAGTGGGCCGTATCCATAGTGTTGCCAGGATAAGGTACCCAGCCTTATCCATATACTATAGACCCTTTAGGTTATTCACGGGACATTATTCATTCATATATCAGCGGTATATCAAATATATACCCCGTATATCAACTATATACCCAGTATATATACTGTCCCGATTACATCACAAATAACCTTGGATGTTTAGTTTATTGGATTTGGATAATGCAAAGCTATGATTTAACAACAAATTTATTGAATAAAACTTTATTAAATAGATATTTGTTTTTACAAAATACAAACTACAAGTTTAGGGCAACACACCCAACAGTCCTGCGGTGATAAACACCATCCACAAGGGTCCGAGCGAGGGGCAGTCTGGGCAGAAGAGGAAAGCTTTGGCCCAAGAAGCCGCGCACGAGGTCTGCACCTCGTACTCGAGGGAGCCCGTTGTGCCGATCTTATTTGATGACCAAGACGGTGAAGGAGTGCACATGCCCCATAATGACGCCCTAGTAATCGCCCCACTAATAGATCACGTGAAGGTCAGAAGAGTTCTTATGGACGGTGGAGCGTCGGCTAATATCTTGTCCTTCTCGACCTACACGGCACTGGGGTGAGAGAGGAAGCACTTGAAGCACAGCCCGACACCCTTGGTCAGCTTTGCCGGGGAGTCAGTTAGCGCAGAGGGATGCATCTCGCTCCTTGTCACCGTCGGCGAAGGAGATCAGCAGGTGACCAAGGTCACAGAGTTTGTGGTAATAGATCGAAGCTCGGCGTACAACGCCATGCTTGGTCGGCCTCTGATTCACGACGTCAAAGCAGTCTCGTCCACTTACCACTAAGTGTTGAAGTATCCGACCCCGGCTGGAGTCGCAACAATCTGAGGAGAGCGGAAGACGTCGAGAGAATGCTACACAGCTGCGATGGAAGAAACTAACACTTGTGCGGCAATCATGGAGCTAAAAGCGACCGCGCCACCACATACCGACGAAGTAGAGCCTAGCCGCGGCACCCCAACCGAGGAGCTAGACTTGTCCCCTTGCTGGGGCCGGATAAGCAAGTCAGCGTCGGCAGCAGACTGAGGGCTCGGGTGAAGGAAGAACTTGTCGACTTTCTGAAGGCAAATTTCGACGTGTTCGCATGGTCTCACGACGACATGCCGGGCATCGACCCAAGTATAATAGTGCATAGACTTCGTGTAGATCCTAGCTATAGGCCTGTGAGGCAAAAGCGTCGTCCTTTCGACGCCGAGCGAAGCAATGTAATTTGTAAAGAAGTCGAGCAGTTGCTACGAGCTAATTTCATAAGAGAAGTTCACTACCCCGCGTGGCCGTCCAATGTAGTTAAAAAGTCTAACAGCAAGTGGCGTGTCTGTATTGACTTCATGAGCCTTAACAAGGCGTGTCCGAAAAACAACTTTCCCCTACCTCGGATAGATCAGCTCGTCGACGCAACAGCAGGGCACGAGCTACTCTTCTTCATGGACGCCTACTCCGAGTACAACCAAATTCGGATGCATGCGCCCGACCAAGAGCACACCACGTTTATTACCGACCAAGGGCAGTATTGCTACAACGTCATGCCTTTCGGTCTGAAGAACGCCGGGACGACCTACCAGCGGATGGTCAACATGATGTTCGCCAAACAGATCGGACGCAACATGGAGCTATATGTGGACGACATGTTGGTGAAGAGCAAGCAGACGAGCTCACATTTGGCCGACCTCGCAGAGGCCTTCAGCGTGCTTCGGAAGTATTGGATGAAGCTAAACCCAAGCAAGTGCGCTTTTGGGGTCTCGTCAAGAAAGCTCCTCGGGTTCATGGTCCACGAACGCAGAATTGAAGCCAATCTAAACAAGATAAGAGCAGTCTTCGACATGGAGGCACCGAGGAATATTAGGCAGCTGCAGAGGTTGAATGGTCGTCTGATAGCCTTGAATCGCTTCGTATCTCGCTCCATTGACAAGTGCCACCATTTCTTCCAAACGCTAAGGAAAAAGGGTCGGTTCGAATGGACCGACGATTGCGAAGCAGCACTTCAGCAGTTGAAGTAGTACCTCAGCACGGCCCCATTGCTGTCCAAGCCACTTCTGGTGACGTTCTCTACCTGTACTTAGCCGTGTCAGAAAATGCAGTGAGCTTAGTCCTAGTGCGGGAAGCAGAAGGTCGGTAGAGCCCTGTGTACTACACGAACAAGTCGATGACCGAGGCCGAGGCTCGTTACCCCTGTGTTGAGAAGCTGGCTCTAGCACTAGTCACATCGCCACGACGTCTGCGACCTTACTTCCAAGCGCACAAAATAATCGTTCCGGTGAACTTCTCCTTGAGGTAGATCTTCTACAAGCCCGAAACGTCAGGTCGGCTGATGAAGTGGGCCCTAGAGCTAAGTGAGCATGACATCGCCTTCGAGCCGAGAACCGCGTTGAAGGGTCAGACAGCTGCAGACTTTGTTGCCGAGCTGACCCCACTCAGGCAAGGGGCGATGTCCGTGACCAGTGGACACTCTATGTGGATGGTTCGTCCAACGAGAAGGATTGTGGGGCAGGCATGCTACTCCTCGGCCGATGTGGTCTTCGGTTCGAGTACGCACTCCGGTTCGATTTCCGAGCTTCGAACAATGAAGCCTTGATAAATGGTCTGAAGGTCGCAAGGGGAATGGGTGTGAAGCGTCTCTTGATCCTCAATGATTCCCAACTGATCGTCAATTAGATTACCGAGGAGTACCAAGTGAATGATGCTCGTATGGAGAAGTATCTGGCCAAGGCACGAGGGCTCCTCGCCCAGTTTGAAGACTATGTGATTTGACAGGTGCCGAGGTCCGAAAACTTCAACACCGACGCACTTGCTCACTTAGCCTGGGCCTACGAGACCGACCTGCTGAGAACGATTCCAGTTGAAATACTTGCCGAGTCGTCCATCGACCAGCCTGAAGTAATGGAGGTCCAGTCAGCTCGGCCTACGTGGAAGGACCCAATTAAGAACTTTATGATCAATGGCTTAGTTCCTGACGATCCGAGCTAGGCCAGAAAGCTTCGACGTCAAGCGACTCACTACTTGATGCATGAAGGCAAGCTTTTCAAGAGGGGATATTCCCTACCATTGCTGCGGTACCTCGACCCAGAGGAGGCGAGGTATGTTATCTGCGAGATTCACGAAGGAGTCTGCAGAAACCACGGAGGAGCTCGGTCTATGGCTGCCAAGGTCGTCCGCCAGAGCTACTACTGGCCGACGATTGAACGCGACACCAAGGAGTTCACCAAGACATGTGACAAGTGCCAACACTTTGCGAGCATCTTGAGACAACCCTCGGAGATGCTGACGCTGATCTCAAGCCCTTGGCCTTTCGCTCAGTGGGGGATAGATCTGATCGGCCCATTGCCGACGGCGAATGGGCAGTTGAAGTTTGCCGTGGTAGCAGTAGACTATTTCACCAAGTGGGTGGAAGCCGAGCCTCTAACGTCTATTACTGAGGAGAAGGTTGTCAGTTTTGTGTAGAAGAGCATTATATGTCGGTTCAGTATACCGACCGCCATCATTATCGACAATGGAAAACAATTTGATGGTGCCCGGTTTAATCAGTTCTGTCAACAACTCGGCATAGTCCACCTCAGCTCGTCTCAGGCCCATTCGTAGTCAAACGGGTAGGTTGAAGCCATCAACAAGATCATCAAGCGTGGTCTGAAGACGAGGCTGGAATCTCTGAAAGGTCGGTGGGCAGAAGAGCTACCAGAGGTGTTGTGGTCCTACTAAACTACACCCTGCCGATCTACTGGCGAGACGCCATACGGCCTAGCCTTCGGGTTGGAGGCCGTCGTCCTAGTGGAAGTAGGCATGCCAACGCCCCGAGTTGAACATTTCGACGAGCAAACCAACAGTGAAGCTCTCCTTGTGAATCTTGACCTACTCGAGGAGAAAAGATCTCACTCTTGGCTCAGGCTAGCAGAGTATCAAAACCGTATGGCTCGGTACTACAATGCCATAGTAAAAGTCAGAACGTTCAAGCCTAGTGACCTCGTCCTCAAGAAGGCAATGCAGCATGTCGGATCACTCGAGTCGATTGGGAAGGTTCGTACAGAGTCTTGAAAATACTCCGACCTGGAGCATATCTACTGTCCGACCTCAACGGGAGACAACGCCCCCACCCATGAAACGCCGAACATTTGCGAGTTTATTATCAATGAGACGTGTGTAATCCGACGTGTAAATTTCATTCATTTATGAAAGCCGATCTCCAATGACTTGTACAAAATTTGACTTTATTCGTTAGTGTCATCTACTACTACCGAGCTACGTCAAATAGGGGCCAAAGAATACGTGGTATGACCTATGCTAAAAGACCTACACTAAGTTGTTATGTTTTTACAAACATTGGAAGCAATGGTCAGCTCGTAGGAACCTGGTTATCCCAAGTGCTTCCGTTGAATACACCGATGAGCTGAACTGTTCGGCTCGTAAGTCGTTGTGTAGGAAAGAAATTATCTAGACTTTAAAAGCTCGGATAACGAGACCTGGACCAAAACTAAAGCTGAAATTTAATTAAAATTAAAATTTCTCTAGGTATAGGGACTTGGAAAAAGTAACTCGGGTCTGAACGAAACCACCTTTCATTAAAATAAAAGTTTGATGAAGAGTCGAGGTGTATATGCCTCGGCTCAGTACAGTAATTTGATTAAAAAAAACAAAAGGAGAAAAAGCAACAGAAGGCGGGGACGATCTATTCCTGTGGAGGGTTGGTATGCTTGCTGGTCCCTGCTTCGGCATCAGCAGCCTCGGCCCATTTTCCGGGCGGTCCACCTAGATAGACTCATATTCCAGCTCGACAGCGGCAATGGCTTCCTCGGAGCAAGTAGTGTCGAGCCGGTTGATAGCATAGTAAAAGCCCTTGTTCGCCAGGTCGCGAGCTAGGCCATCGAACTCGAGGAATTCTTTGACCTTCTTCTCCAAGTAGGCCCAGCTCGCTAAATTCTGCTGAGCCTCATTCCAGCTCTTCTCCGCAGTCTCAGCTCGGCCCTGGGCATTCTTCAAGTCAGTGCGAGCTTGGGCTATCAAGGCCTTCGACCTATCGGCCTCAGCTTCCTTCTCAGCTCGAGCCTGGTCAACTTCAGCTTCAAGCTCAGCGATCCTCCACTTGTAGAAGGCGTTCGTCTCCTCCTCCTTTAAGTCCCATCATCCGAGCTCCAAGCTCCAAGCTCATCATCCATGCCGAGAGGCAGGCATGATAGTGCAGCTGCGAAAGCACGAGGTTAGATTAAAGGACATAAAGGAGAAAAAGAAGGGAAGAGTGCACACGAGCTCACCTCGACAGCAAGAGCTATAGTCCTCCTCACAGCCTCCGTAGGGTCCTCGGACGCCTGGATAGCTCGTTCCACCAGGTGAGAGCTCGAGGACCTCACTTTCGTCGAGGCCTCGTGGATGCTGAGGCGCGAGAAGGCGAGCCTGAATGGGAGTGGGAGCTCGCCGTAATGCCGCCAACCATGTTGCGACCCTTCCTCCGAGTCGACAACGATGGAGGGAGGTGGATATCTGGAGTTGACCTCCTCGGAGGGAAGCATTTTCCTCCCCCGCTTCTTCCGCTGCAGAGGGGTAACCGACTCCTTGCCCCCGACAACGGTCTGCAAGGGCTTGAGGAGTATTTTCCTTGGCCAAGTTAGTCAGCCCGAGAGCCGGAACATCAGCACTGTTTGTTCGACGACGAGCTTGAGGAGGCGCCGGTGGGGCAGCCGAGGCCGAGGCTGCTGCCGTTTCGTACTGCTGAGTGCATGGAACTTGGAGGCCATCCCTACAAAGAAGACGAGGTTAGTCGAGAGATTACATTTAAACGAGCTAAAGTGCCAAGGACAGATTACCTTCCGGAGCTTTCCTTTTTTGTGAGCTACGTTGCCGAGGTTTGGGGAGCTTCTTGAACTCGTCTGGTTGGTCGTGAGGGTTGAGGCCGCTGGAGAAGAGGTGGGAGTTTAAGACGAGTGTTTCACCCCACAGCGCGGACTTTAGGCTTCGACCTTGGGCTCGCTTGATGATGTCCCAAGACTTGTTGTTGATCCTCGGAACGGGGATGGCAGAGCTGCACCATAAAACCTCGTCAGAAACAAAGGCGTGAGAGTAAAAAACAACCTAGATCACACCTAAGACACTCACCTATGTCTCCGAACTCTACAGGAACGTGGCAGATCGGCTCACCCTCTTCATTTTTCACGAGCCAATAGCCGGAGACGAGGAACCAACACTCCTTCCAATTCTTGTTAGAAGGGGATTCCTAATAAGCTGACCTACATTTCTCCGAGCTGAGAGGTAAAACCTACCCTCCCCCTCGTTAGAGGCTTTGACTGTGTGGGTGGCGAGAAGCTGGTCTACTGTCAACCTATCCTCGTCCTCATCCCGGATGATCCACCACATCACGTAAGCATCGAGCACAGTAGACCACCCATTGGGAGAGAGCTAAGCTGGGGCGAGGTTGATTGCGCTAAGAAACCTCTGGATGAAAGGGTGAAGTGGAGGCCTAACCCCCATACTAAACATCTGGGGGTAGAAGCTGACGAAGCCCAGAGAAGGGTCGTCAAGAGACTCGCCAACGTTGGGCACCCTAAGCTCTATGGTTGGGGTTAAGTAGGTTTTGCGGAGCTCGGCTAATCTACCTACCGAGCAAGTCGAGGGAGGAAGCTTGACTACCGGACCAAGGTTAGGGTTTCCTGAGGTGGAGGCTACATTGGGGTTTGCCGAGCTATCCTCGACGCAAGGGTTCCCCAAGATAGAAGCTAAGTTCGGTCCCTCTAGAGAGTTGTCTGTACTAGACGAGCTGGACGACCCAGATAACGAATCGCTAGACGAGCTACTCATGGTCGGATCTAAAGGGCAAGGTTAAAAGAACTACCTAAAGGAAGAAGGAGAGAATACCTGACTTGGATAACGGCTGAGGTACACAAAAACTTCGAAGTGAAAAAGTGAAAAGTAAAAAATGAAAACCTCCGCCTTTTATAGGACAGCCTAGAGGCACAAGAGCCGTACGATCGAGGGAGGATCAACGGACAAGATTTGTCCATGCCAGGCGATCCCCGCGGTGACGTTTGAGTTCTCGAAGCAAAAACTAGGACTGACGATACCCATGACGTCACACATGAACGCGTGGATTCAACCTCTCCTCAGTTAGCTCGGAGTCCTTCGCCGAGTCGACCTTCAACCCGCCGAAGTGGGGGCCAATGTTGGGTACGAATCCTGGCTTGCCACGTGTCATGTTCGAAAAGGCGAGTTAAATCAATGCGCACGCAAAATATAAGGATTGACTCCAAAACACTCAGGTCGGCAGTCAGAGTATGAGCTGAGAGACCGAGTCGACCAAGGGCAAAGTTCGTAACACAGAATCTTCTGAACCCGATAACACGCCGCATTTTTAGGGTGTGTCAGAGTTCTTATCGGGCCCAGTTTCTATAAATAGAAACCCTTGCCTTAAATGCAAGGTACGCAATCCTAGATAAACTCGACGAGTTAGCTCGGACTAGAACTAACTTGCTCATCGGAGTGCTAACTTTGTTTTACAGGTTTCGTGAGTGGTCTGGGAAGGTGTGGAACAATGGCCAATAGCTCATCCTGTACGTTCCAATCTAATACTAATCCGAGCTTGGCAATTTCGAGCTCAAACAGTAATAACGGTGGGGTGATCTGAGGGAGGGAGATCAATGCCATCAGTGTAAGATAGCAACTTTTTTGGAGCTTTTGCTTCAGCTTTAGATGAAGATCCCTTTCTTGGTTTATCTGGTTTCTGATCTAACATTAGCAAAAGAACCATCTATAAGAGTTGTGCAAACCTGACATCTGATAATAATATTGACTTTCTACTTTCAGCAACGTTAAGGATCAAATAGAAAGTTAAATCATCTTTAAAACACGAACATGATATACACATACTACCAATCATGACCACAAGTAAAAAAAATACAGTTACAATTTAAAAAGAAACACGAAATTTAGAGCGTCAAAGGAAATTTACATATATAGAACAATAAAAAGTTCAATACAAACAAAGAGAATTATTAAATAACATGTAGTATAAGAAAAGATTAGGAGGATATGACCAGGATTGTTAGACCTTTGATTACTGTAGAACTATAGCCTCCAAGATATATTATCGAAAACTATAATGGGAGCTCTGATGCCTTATGAAGTTACAAGAGATCATTCTTCTAAGCTCTTGGTTCTAAAATATAACTTGAACAAATTATTTGCACACAGTTTTATGTGCAAGAAAAATGGAGTATAAAAGTTCATTTCAAATTCATGATAAAAAACTTCCTGAGAAACTATATAAAATACCTATTCATATTAAATACCTATTTGTATGATAGAATTAATTGTTCATATGAAAATGCCAAAGCATAATAAACTAGACCAGTCACATGGTCGATTTAACAACAACGCATTAAATTTTCATTACAAAAATAGAAATACAAACACAGTCCCAAAAGTGCAAAAAATAATAAAGAGATTAGTATATAGATGATCTATTTAGAAATCATAATTACGTAAAAGTATTGAAAAGTATAGAATTTACAATTTTGTCATGAAACAACTATAATTAGATGGTACCCATCATACAAATTACTAGTATATCCTTTTAAGGATCAATCTCAATATTAAATAATTATTAAAAAATAGAATTGGTAAATTGTGCGGCCAAATATGTGGTAATGATACTTTCCAAAATAAAAAAAAAATTCCCAAAAAACAAAAAAACCATCCATTTTCGAAACACACCCCTTTCTTCTTCCTCCGACAATCCGTTTTTCTTTTCTTCCTCCGACCGTCCGTTTTTATTTTCTTCTTCCGACCGTCTGTTTTTCTTCTCCGACCGTCTATCGTTGTCTGCCTTCCTCTCCGACCGGCTCCATTCTTCCCTGCCGTAAGAGTATTTCGTCTGCTTTTATCCCCTTCGAAAGGAGATTTCTGTCGGTTCTTCTTCTCTGGTCGTTTTTGCCTGCCTTCGTCTTCGGTGGACGTCTGCCTGCCTTCATCTTCAACCGCCTCCATTTTTCCCAGTCGCTAGAGTAGTTCATCTTCCGATTGAAAGGTTTGCATTCCCACGGTTGTTTTCAATTTCTGATTTCATATGAAATATTGCATATATGAGGATATATATTATAGTGATTTTGAATGTATATATGTGAATATATAAATGGATATATACTGTGATTTTGAATATATTTTTTGAATATGCGGATATGTGTTTATTGAGACTTCAAAAGATGTTTTTGTGATTTTGAATTATCTTTGAAAATTTAGCACCAAATGTGGGATTTTGAATAACTTTTATTAAATATCCTATTTTTCACCCACCTTTCACTTTTCTTCTATTAAACACTCCCATTTCTCCATTCTCCCTCTCACTCGCTCATAATATGTTCCTCTTGTTTTTCTTTCTATCTTCATCCATCACTCTCATTTTATTTTTGTTTCCTTCCATTATTCCCTTCTATTTTATTTACTTTCATTATTCCCAGGAAATTATTAAATATTTTATTGTTTATTTTTTTAAAATTTTTAGTTTTATTATTAATTTTCTTTTATTGTAGGAACCGTTCAAATTTAAAAGAAATAACAAACTTGAAATATTATTCGAGATTTTGTCTACAACACAGGTATCTTTAATTATTTTATTATATATATTTAAAATATTACATTTGATTGTTGAAATATGGAAATATTTTATAATATATCATCTCTAATTTCATGAATTTTATTTGAGGCATGTTTTTACATATTTTTGTTTTAGTAATTGAAGTTCAAAAGTGCATGTGTATTTCATTTTTCTTATTGTCGTACTTTTTTTTGTATCTAGTATTTTAATACGTGTCTTGCACGTGGTATCTTAATTTTGTTTCATTACATATTTATGTAAACTTTAGTTAAAAAAATAGTTGAACATCTACCCAATATTATAGTTATTTATATTTATAAAAAATAAATTTGTAAGTGATTTTTTAATATAATTTAATAATTATTTATTATTTCTAAAGTTTATTAATAATTATTAAAATAAATAGTCCACTCACAAACTTAGCTTAAAATTTGTAATTAGTTTTTTTTTCAGTCTTTTAGAAACAATACTTATATTTTTGTTGACATTAATATATCTTTAACTAATATTATAAGCTACAACTAAGTTAATGTATGCATAAACATTAATAAAAACTGCATTGAAAAAGAAAACTGAAACTGAAAAAAAAGGAAAAAAATAATGAGAACTAACGTGGATGATGAAATTGTTTCTTTTTTCTTGTTTGGTTTGTGAGTTTTGAAAGTTTTGATAAATGAAAAGAGAAAAAAGGACTAAAAATAGTGAAACGTACCACCCGTTTTTATGGAAATTTGTGTGGTAATCACAAGTTCCTAACCAACCATCACACCACTCTCACCCGTCTTCCTCACCTCTCAAACGGTTTTTTCTTTTTAATTGTGATGAATTAACACAATTTTGACAATTACTTCATTTTTTAGTTACTTTTTAAAAATATTTATAAAATTTAAGCAAAATATTGAAAACTAAAAAAAAAAAGTATTTTTACTTTGGAACATGTATGTGTTAAAAATCTAAAAAATAAATTCATACTTTTATAGATTTTTTTGAAAGATATTATATATATTTGAAATATTATGTTTGGTTTGAAAGATTTTAGAAGTTTCGGTAATTTGTGAAAGATATTATATTATAATTTAGTTTCAAAATATCTCTTAAAGAACTAATAATTTTTTGTCTAATTAAATGTGTGTTAAAGTTTATATGAAAAAAGATAGTAATTAAGAACTACTCACAATTTTATCTTTAAAGTGTATCTTATTTTTGTTTGGGAGCCCGTGCTAATGAGCTAAATATTATTTTTGAAAGATACTATATATATTTGAAATATTATGTTTAATTTTTTAGTGGTTAAATACTATAGTATTGATTTTTTATCCTAAAAACCCCTAAATCCCAACAAACCCTAAACCTAAACCCTAATCACTACAACCCTAAACCCTAATACAAATCACTAAATTCTAAATCCTAAAACCCTAACCCCAAACAAATCCCTAAACCATAAATCTCAACATTATAACCCTAGCTAAACCCAAATCCTAAAACACTAACCCCGAAAACCTTAGTACAAATAAAATCCTAAAGTACACCAGTAAAGTGATGACAGACGTCGAGACCCATTACCTGCAAGTGGAGAAGCTAGCATTGGAACTAACAGTCACGGCGCGACGTCTTCGACCATATTTCCAGGCTCACAAGGTTAAAGTTCTCACCAACTTCCCCCTCAAATAGGTCTTTTAGATGCCTGAGACCTTGGAGATACTCATGAAGTGGGCTCTCGAATTGAGTGAGTACGACATAGCCTTCGAGCCAATAGCTGTAATGAAGGGCCAAACGGTGGCTGATTTCATCGGTGAGCTCACCCCACTCCCCAGCTCGGTGGAGGTAAGTCTAAGCAAGTGGATCCTGAACGTTGATAGATCTTCATATGAGAAAGATAGCGCGGTCATCCTCCAGGCACCAAGCGGAGATTGATTCGAGTACGCCGTGAGGTTCAACTCCAGCCTCGAACAACCAGGTGGAGTACGAGGCGCTGATAGCGGGCCTACGCATAACTGAAACTATGGGGGCCACGCACCTAGACATACGAAGTGTTGTAGCTCGTGGTCAGCTAAATAAAAGAAGAATACCATGCTAAAGACAACATAATGAAGAGATACCTGCACAAGGTGTGCAAACTGTTGGCCTGATTATAGGAGCACATGATAGAGCGGGTACCCTAGGCCGAGAACGCCAATGCTAACGCACTAGCTATAGCAAAGTTGGTGTCTTCCTACCCGACCGAGCTTGATTGATTGGTCCACGTCACTTGATCTTCGCCCCAATGCGGAGGTGGAAACAACTCGCCCATCGCCTCCAAGACAACTCTTAGGTGGATGACTAGTCACCCAACTTGAGAGGGGACCAATGTTGGGAGGCAAACTGTTGGAGGCCGACCTGTTTAAACAGGATTAAGTAGGTTGACCTAACAGGTTGGGGTCCGACACTTTGGTAAAATAAAGACACCCAAAGGCTTCCACTTCGAGGTAGGGAAAAGTCCGATGAAATGCATGGATCGAAGGTCCCTGAGGTGAGCTTGGAACGAGCATGGGAATACCCCGATGGGACAGGTAGCTACTCCATTGACCACTATAAATACACCTCCCATCCGCCAATCCAGATATGAAAATATCTGTCTAAAACTAATCTGTCTAAGCTCGGATTCTAACTAACTTGGGCATCGGAGTAGCCTACTTGCTTTTGCAGGGACCGCACAGAGGAGTTCCTCCCAAGTCACTCACACCAATCTCACAGGTCACTCTTCGTGGCTTAGACACCTTTAATTTGAGATGTTTTCTTAAAATACTTGAAATGCTTTTAATTTGGCATTTAGTTACAATTTTTACAAGAATGTCTAAAATATCAAATTTATTTTCTTACTACTGATTTTTGTCAATCAATTTAAAATCATTACAGTGTTTCTTAATTTATTTTTTTTAAATCAATGTGATTTTTTAAAATTTTTTTATTTATTTTTTAGTAAAAAATATTTTTTGCTCGTAGAAAAGAAAATTTTAATCATCTAAAAATTATATAGGAAGTCACACTAAAGAAAATTCTTTATAAATTCTCTTAAGAGGGTTCCTTCAACCAACACATGATTTTCGTTTCATCTATGAATTGGTGAAGTGTTTACTATTGGATTTTTTTTTAATAACGCTATTTTCAAAACTTATTCCAAATATATATGTCACTACTCAAACTATTTCCAAATGCTTGGAAAATAGATGAAGAGACGGCCTATGAATAGATAGTAGTTCTTGCATACGTGGCACTCAATTGGCGCCACGTTAAATTTTTAAAAAAAATTAAGGTATGGTCGTCTCTTGAGGAGACAACCAACTAGGAGACGACAACGTTACTTTTTAGGGAAAAAGGAAAAAAAGTAAAATATATTCAGGAATTATATAACATAAAATAGCGAATTAGAAACATGATTGTACGTTGGTGCAGTCGGCTAACTGTTGAGCATCTTTCCTGGGTACTTAAGTTTGAATCTTATAACAATCGAAAATTAATTTTGTTTCTACATTTTTTATTATTTTAAACATTCTACTTGTCTACTATTTCTTATTATTATTTTCTTTAATAATAAACTAAAAATAATAATTATTTTAATCATTTAATAATAATAATAATAATATCAAAATTTATTTTATTTTTTATTTTTTCTGAAAATAATATTATTATTTTCATTAATTTAAATAAAAATAATAATAATAAACTTAAAAAATAATTATTTTAATCCTTTAAGATAATAATAGCTCTATAATAATAAGATTTAAGTTTTTGTATAATAAATTATATTTTTAAATAAATAAAAGTTTATAGTTAATAAATAATAATAATAAGGTGTAGAAAATTGATTATTTTATTTAGAAAAAAAAAGTTGATTACTTTAAGATAATAAAAAAAAATGTAGAAAGAAAAATTAATATTTGCTTGTTGTAAGGTTCAAACTCAAACAATCATGGAAAGGAGATTGGAACTTAACCAGTGTGCCAACATAAAAAACAAGATTAGTAAACTATTTTTTGTTATATAATACTGCAGGTATTTTACTTTTTCTTTTCCAAAAAAGTAACGTTGTCGTCTCTTGTCTCTTGAAGAGACGACCTACAAATTCCCCCACCTAGTTGGTGGTCTCTTTGTTGGATTTAAAGGTGTGAAAGAAAGTGAAATTTAAAGAAACTTATCACATATACGTTGTGAATATGTTTATTTCTTTAGTGGTTTTATTTCTTTATTTATTAAACTTGAAGTTATGTATTTAAATGAAAAATTGTTTCTTTATTTTGTTAAAGTTACAAATACATGTGTTAAAGTTACCTATGTAACATATGTAAAAATGTAACATATGTGTTTAATTTTGAGTGAGATGTTACTTGCTTGTACAACTATATATAGTTGTGGATTTCTTCATTTTGAGATATTAAAGCATACCTCAATTGAGTATTCTCCTCCTCTCACAAGAATTCTCTCTTCTTTTTGAGTTCTTGTTCTTGTTTATGTTGAGAGCAAGTATCTAAGAGTTCTGCCAGATCCGAGTAGTTCGAGGTTACTATTCTACCGAAGAGTCGTTGTATCCTGCTAAGACGATCGCTATAGTCTACTAGCAACTTGTGCAGAGCGAATAATTGTCTTCAGGTCAACGCTATTGAAGCGTGCCTCGACTATTTTTATCAAGTTTTGGTGTTCATCAAGTTGTTCAAACTTATATCGTTTGTAGCCAGTTACGTTGTAATTTGTTTGTCAGTACTACACAGTTCATATATACAACGTATATTTACCCAACAATCTGAAGACAATTACCTGATGGCTGCAAACACTTCTGCCAATGCTTCTTCGATGATGGGATCGACCATTGTCAAATCTCATGCTGAAAAACCAGAGAAGTTCAAGGGAGAAAACTTCAAAAGATGGCAACAGAAGATGATCTTCTACCTTACCACCTTGAATCTTGCTCACATCTTAAAGGATGTATGCCCAACTACTCTGCTAAAAGCAATCACTCCTGAAACTAAAGCTTCCAAGCAAGCATGATTGCATTTAGACTTCCTATGTCGCAACTACATTCTGAGTTGCCTAGGTGACACCTTGTATAATGTCTACTGCAATGCCTTTGATACTTCAAGGTAATTGTGGGAGGCATTAGACAAGAAGTATAAGCTGGAAGATGCTGGTACTAAGAAATTCCTTGTTGGAAAATTCTTAGATTATAAAATGGTTGATACCAAGTTGGTAGTCAACCAGTTGGAATAATTGCAAATTATCACTAGTGATTTGCAAAGTGAAGGATTGATCATTAATGAATCATTCCAAGTTGCTGCTGTGATTGAGAAATTGCCTCCTGCTTGGAGAGAATTCAAATGTTATCTCAAACACAAGCGAAATGAGTTGTCCATGGAGAATCTTACTGTGAAACTCCCGTATTGAAGAGGACAACAGAAAGAGAGACAAAGAGCCACGTAAAGTTGAAGCTAATGCCCATATTGCTGAAGCTTCAAAGCATCATCCCTAGAAGAATCGATCCAAGACAAAGAATGTGAATCTTGGGCCAAGGAATGATGCTAACAAGCGCATTCGTGCAATCTGCTGGGTTTGTGGCAAGAGTGGCCATATAGCTGCAAATTGTAGACACAATAAGAGACAAAGCTCCAACAACCAGACCAACACTGTGGAAGATGACAATTTAATTGTTATCATCTCTGAGGTAAATATGGCCTCTGACACCAAAGGCTGGTGGATTGATACTGGTGCTACTAGGTACGTCTGTGAGGATAAATCACTATTCACCACTTATGAGAAGCTAGATGGCAGTGATAAACTGTACATGGGAAACGCTTTAGCAACCTCAGTGGAAGGCAGAGGAAAAGCCCTGCTGAAATGGACTTTTGGAAAGATACTTACCCTCACTGATGTGTGGCATGTGCCAGAAATTCGAAAGAATCTTGTGTCAAGAACCCTACTTAACAAAAATGGGTTCAAGCTTGTATTTGAGTCAAATAAGTTTATTCTGACTAAGGGGGGGTATGTATATGGAAAATGGCTATCTGAATGATGGCATGTCCAAATTGAATGTACTGACACAAGTGCCCAAGAACTACAATAATAATAACAACTCTTTTGCTTATATTGTTGAGTTGTGTGATGTATGCCATTCTAGGCTAGGGCATGTCAATTATCATTCTTTACAAAGAATGGTAAGTGTAGGACTATTGCCTAATTTTAACATTGATAATAGACACAAATGTGAAGTTTGTGTTGAATCAAAGTTTTCTAGAAAGTCATTTTCATCTGTGGAAAGAAGTAATGAGTTACTTGATTTAATTCATAGTGATGTATGTGATTTGAAAAATACTCCCACAAGAGGTGGTAAGAGATACTTTGTCACATTCATTGATGATTGCAGTAAATATTGCTATGTATATTTATTACATAGTAAAGATAAGACCTTAGATGTTTTCAAAACATATAAGGCAGAAGTTGAAAATCAACTTGAGAGGAAAATAAAAGTGCTTAGATTAGATAGAGGTGGTGAATATGAATCATCATCACTTTCTGAATTTTGTGAAGTTAATGGTATAATCCATCAAACTACAACACCTTATACACCATAAAAAAATGGTGTAGCTGAAAGAAAGAACCGAACTTTAAAGGACATGGTTAATTGCATGTTAAATAGTTCAGGTTTACCCCATAATTTTTGGGGGAGGCTTTGCTTACAGCAAATTTTATCTTAAATAAAATTCCACATAAGAAGACTAATAAGTCACCTTATGAAGTGTGGAAAAAGAAGTTATCCTCATATAAAATACTGAAAGTGTGGGAGTGTTTGGCAAAGGTACAGGTTCCTTTACCAAAAAGGACAAAACTTGGACCTAAGACAGTTGATTGTGTCTTTATAGGCTATGCTACGCATAGTGCTGCTTATAGATTCTTGGTGATTAAATCAGAAATACATGATATTAATCATAATACTGTCATGGAATCTATTCAAGCTGAATTCTTTGAGGATATATTTCCTTTTAAAGAAGAAAGACCGAAAGGTAATGGTACTAAAAGAAATCATGAGGCTAGCTCTTCGAAAGATCAAAACGATCAGGAAACTGAGATCGAGCCTATAAGAAGCAAAAGAGCTAAGAAAGCTACTTCCTTTGGATCTGATTTCATAACATATATGATAGATGGGGAGCCTCAAAATTTTCAAGAAGCTGTGTCATCTCCAGATGCACCTTATTGAAGAGAAGCTATCAATAGTGAGATAGAGTCCATTTTGCAAAACAATACCTGGGTATTGATTGATTTACCTCCTGGAACTAAACCAATTGGAAGTAAATGGATTTTCAAAAGAAAGCTAAAGGATGATGACACTATTGATAAATATAAAGCCCGTTTAGTAGCTAAAGGCTATCATCAGAAAGAATGGCTAGATTTCTTTGATACCTATTCTCCAGTGACGAGGATTACATCTATAAGGATGTTAATTGCTATAGCAGCTTTACAAAATTTGGAAATACACCAAATAGATGTAAAAACTGCATTTTTAAATGGAGATTTAGATGAAGAAATATATATGGAACAACCTGGAGGGTTTGTTGTAAAAGGACTTGAAAATAAGGTTTGTAAACTTGTCAAGTCTCTATATGGGTTGAAACAAGCACTCAAACAATGACATGAGAAGTTTGACCATATTATGTTATCTAATGAATTTAAGATAAATGAGTGTGATAAATGTGTCTATGTTAAAACCATAGATCAAGATTGCGTCATTGTTTGCTTATATGTAGATGATATGTTGATAATTGGCACAACTAGAAGTGTCATTGATTCCACTAAAAGGATGTTGAATTCCAACTTGATATGAAAGACCTTGGTTTTGCTGATGTTATCCTTGGAATCAAAATAACAAGAAATCCAAGTGGATATATACTTTCTCAATCTCATTACATGGAGAAAGTGTTGAGAAAATTTGGTCATTTTGAGAGTAAGCTAGTAGTTACTCCGTTTGATCCAAATTGTAAGTTGAAGAAGAATAATGGTGAATGTGTATATTCTCTAGAATACTCTAGAGTTATGAGTAGTTTAATGTACATAATGAATTGTACAAGATCTGATATTGCCTATTCAGTAGGAAGATTGGCAAGATACACTAGCAATCCCGGGCATGATCATTGGAATGCGTTAGTCAGAGTTTTAAAGTACTTGAAGTACACTTTGTGAATATGTTTATTTCTTTAGTGGTTTTATTTCTTTATTTATTAAACTTGAAGTTATGTATTTAAATGAAAAATTGTTTCTTTATTTTGTTAAAGTTACAAATACATGTGTTAAAGTTACCTATGTAACATATGTAAAAATGTTACATATGTGTTTAATTTTGAGTGAGATGTTACTTGTTTGTACAACTATATATAGTTGTGGATTTCTTCATTTTGAGATATCAAAGCATACCTCAATTGAGTATTCTCCTCCTCTCACAAGAATTCTCTCTTCTTTTTGAATTCTTGTTCTTGTTTATGTTGAGAGCAAGTATCTAAGAGTTCTGCCATATCCGAGTAGTTCGAGGTTGCAGTTCTACCGGAGAGTCGTTGTATCCTGCTAAGACGATTGCTGTAGTCTGCTAGCAACTTGTACAGAGCGAATAATTGTCTTTAGGTCAACGCTATTGAAATGTGCCTCGACTATTTTTATCAAGTTTTGGTGTTCATCAAGTTGTTCAAATTTATATCGTGGCCAGTTACGTTAGTATTACGTAGTTCATATATACAACGTATATTTACCCAACACTCTTGACAACCATACTTTAATTTTTTTTTAAGATTTTGACGTGGCGCCAATCGAGCACCACGTCTGCAAGTCGTCTCTTGAAGAGACGACCCTGCTGATGTCTATTCATATGTTGTCTCTTCAAGAGACCACCATCTATTTTCCAAGCATTATTCTTGGAAATAGTTTGGATATTGGCATATATTTGGAATAAGTTTTGAAAATAGAATTATTAAAGAAAATATCCGTTTACTATTTGGTCAACTTATTTTTCTTAAAACTTCGGTAAAGTTTCTTCCTATTAATAAAGAAAAATAAAATTGTAGGACAAACACTCATGGATTGAAGAAGGATAAAACAATTTTATTTATATTGTGGAACAAAATGAAAACAGAAACAAGAAACTTAGGGCCGTTCGATAACGTTTCCGTTTCTGATTTTTGTTTCTTCCTTTTTAATAATAATAATAAAAAAAGAATTGCATTGCTCCCAACCTCCAATGTATTAAAAATGATAAAACAAGATATTTGTTTATATTAGAATAGATTAAAAACAAGCACGAAGGAAAAAGAGAAATCTATTTCCAAAATTTGTATACAATTTTGAAAATGCTTCTAAAAGATGATAAACAGAAAAAATATATAATTGTCGAATATTTAATTTTTTTTTAAGAGAAAATATTTAGATTTCTTAATAAACTTGGAAACAAGGAATAATGAGCGGAAACGTTAATAAATGAACCATTTGGTTTTTAAAATTTCTATACAATTTTAGAAGTATTTCTTGAAAAATCGAAAACCAACAAATATATAAAGTTATCAAATATTTACGTTTCTTAATAAAATTATAAACACCAAACTTTACTTTTAAATGCAATTATTAAATCAATTTCTAACATATTCCTTTTTTAAAAAATTAGGGTCTTGTATCTCTTTCTTCCTCCTCCTTTCCCCCTCTCACGTACCTTCGCAGGGAGATCCGCGCGATTACCAAAACTCCGGCGAGCTTCCACCACGAGCGGCGGCGGAAAGGCCCACCACGAACCCAACCTCGTGGCGACAACTTCTTCTGGAGCGCGACCTCGAACTCAGCAAAACTACCTCGAACGAACCTATTCGGATTTAAGCAAATATCCACTCGGTAAAATCTCGTCAATCTGGTCCTTTAGGGCCTATTAGGTTGATTCAGTTAGTGGTTGGCTTAATTAATTTATGAGAACTTTGTTTCTGATTAATTTAGAATTTTTTTGTTCAGTAAGTGGTTTCTCACCGGTGTATATCGTGTGTTTGTATGCTTAAGGCTTGATTTGACTATATTTTAATTGTAAGTGGTCCCTTACTTGAGTGCTTGTGTGCTGTTTGTTTGGTTGCTTATGCTTTACTTGCTTAAACTCTGTTCATTATGTTATTGATGCACATTATTGCTATTTCACTGGTTATAAACATGTGGGATTGATGAAATAACATGTTGAAGTTGCCGATGAGATTTTGTATGATTGATATGAGTTGTGAGGAAGGTTTTAAATGTCAATGTCGATGAAAATGTCGAAGTCCAAATTTCATGGAAATGTCGATGTTAGGATATTTCTAGAAAAGTTATAAAAATAAGAAAATCATAAAAAATATTTAAATTAACAAATAAACATCTCATGATTTATAAAATGATTGATATTAATATTATGTCTATATTAGGGACATTTTGTTGATATTTTTTATATTTTATTGATGTTTTTTCTTATATTATAGAAATATCGATTTACCTCTCATGTCGATGTTGAATCCATGGATACATGGAAATGACGATGGAAATGTCGACATGTCGATGGGTATTTAATACCATGGTTGTGATGTATGTACTGGATCATACTTGTGTCTTGTGTATTTATTGGTTCTTGATATTGAATCTTTGTTATGGACTGGTGTGTTAGCATGCTGAAAATCTTGTGTAGAGAAGGCATCATTCTTATAATTGATGTATGTTCTTTATAGTTTTGATTAATTGAGAATGGGACGTATTGTCTGACTTATGTACTTGATTATGTTTACGAGGAGTTTTGAGTAGTTTAGAGTTATTTTGGATAAAGAAAGTGATGAATTGTTATTGTAATTGAGTTGTGAGGGTTAGAAAAGTAGAACTTGCATGATTATGTTAGATATCAGGGTGTCTAGGTACAAAGTGGTTAAGAAAAACCATTAATATTGTTGTATTCAGTTAGTAGTTATATTCTAGTAACTGTTGGTTAGACAGTTAGTTGAAATTGTCTTTAGTTATTCTATCTTCATAAGTCTGTTTGGTCTGTTTAAAACCCTCTTTATTATACCTGTATTTGGTAAATGGATCTCTATAAAAGCCACTGTTCTTGAACACTTCATTAATAACAGTTCGTTTAGTTTCGTAATGTATCGTGTATTGTAAGTTTTAGTTTTGGAGATTAACAACGGTATGATTTGACATGTTTTTAAGACGTGACATATGGTGAATGAACATTTAATATACAATGGGAAAGCATTTGCAGATTTTATCTATATTTAAGTTCATTCGCTTATTGATATTTCTGTTGGAAAATAGAAAGAGAACAATTTAATCTAGTATATTTTTAGCATAAATGAAATTATAATGACTGGCTTCAGAGAGAGGCTCTGATTTTTTCTGGGGATAGAAAAGTTTTTATTTTCTGTCTTTGAATTAGTGGTTGATGGTTGGTGGGGGAGTAAAAGTATTCTGTTTATTTGATAGAGTTTTCTGGAGTTTTTTTTTTCTCTTTTTAAGTATGGAATTTATTGGAGATCCGTTGGTTAGAACTACATGTGGGTAATTAAAAGAGAAGGCTAAAACACATGTGGGCTATTGAACCATGTTTGGTTTGTTAACTTTATGAATCTGTTTTTTCATTTGCAATTGAATGTGGCAAAATCTTTTCCATGATTCATTTACATAGATTGTTTGTCAAATGCACATTACTTCTGACAGTCTTTGAACTTTGAAGTATTAAAGAATGAACCCACAAAATTTAAGATAAGTGTTAAATGGAATTGGTTACTTCAAAGCTTTAAGACCTTCCTAGAGAAAAAGTATACCATTAGAGACTGATGGATTTCACGTGCACAGCGACAAGGATGGCATGGAGGCAGATTTTCTCCAACAATAGGTCAATACTCCAACCATACTCAGCTCCTTTATTTGCTAGATTCTTTTCTAAATCAACCCCATATGTCGGTAAGTGCTTTTTTTTTCCTTTTCAATCTTATCAGTATAAAAACTTGTCTCTCATCTTGATCCTAGAGCTGAGCTTATAATCAATTTGATTTCTGGAATGTGGATAGAAAAATGACTTTTAACGTATGTTGTGTGAGCCAAAATAGGAGTGAAGAAATGTATGGTATGGTTTACCGAATGGAAGCATGAACAGAAACAGACATGGAGTTTATTTCTCATCTATTCATTGAATGACAATTTATTACCCTAGCAGAAGCCAGGGCATGATTCACCATTTAGTAATTGGAAGTGGGAGCAAAAAGAAGTGATATAGGATTTCAGAGAAGTGAAAAGCATTACTTATCTTTCTGTATGGTGAAGTCATATAATGCTTAATTTTTCCATTGGTACTGATATCTTTATCTGTTACTTGTTGGTCATCATTGGTTTGCTATGCTTTTGTTGTGGCTAGGATTAAATGTTTGGATTTAGAGTTGATAAGATAAGATTATATGTGCTTGATTTTTGTCATTTATGTTTTAGTGAAAGTCGGGATACCAGAGTTTTTAAATGGCGTTGGGCATGGGGTGGAGTCACATGTGCCCAAACTTGAATCAGAGATTGGAGACTTCCAAAAGTTGCTCGTCACTCGCACACTTAAGCTGAAAAAACTTGGAATCCCATGCAAACATGTAAGTATTCCTCAACCTTATCCTTCTTCTGGTGATTGTTTTTGCAAAGACGGTCAAACACCTGGTGGTTTCAATTCCCAAACATATATCTGCAGTCATGGAAACAACATTCATGTGATTGACATGGATTAGCAAGCAAACTGACCTATTTGATTTGCCAAAAAAAACTAAAAGGATAGGCTTCCTACATTTCATAAAACTTTTAGAGGTAGCAATTTTGATAACCAAGTGGTCCTTCTTTGTTTTGCTTATAACTTCTTTTGGTGCTAATATTCTGATGGCTAGTTGTTGTAATGTATTTTATTTTAATGCCTTTCACTATTTCTACTTGTTAGAAGAGTAAGACAGTTCTTTTCTTGTCTAGTTACTCGATTAATACATCTAGAGTATATGTATATATATGTGTGTGTATATATATTAAATAGTATTGTCTATTTATATGTTACAAGAGGAATCCTGTTGTGGCCTACTTGTTTTTTTCGCTACTTTGTGGGGTATCTATTTCGAGAAGAATAGTAAAATTTTTAGGGTTGAGAGTTCTTGGGAGGAAATTTGGGAGATTGTTAGATTTAATATGTCGTGGGTGTCTCTCCTCACAGATTTGACCCAAAAAACCTCACACACCTACTCCCTCGCCAAAGCTATATGGGGTGAAACCTACCCAGAAAAAATTAAATTCTTCATTTGGGAACTTGCTCACAAGGCCATTAATACAAACGACAAAATCCAGTGGAGATTACCCTATCTCACCCTCTTTTCCCAATGGTGCATCCTTCTCTTTCCCAATGGTGCATCCTTTGTAAAAGAAATGAGGAAACACAGCCTCACCTCCTCCTTACTTGCCCCGTTGCTACAAAGTTTTGTAATGAGATCCTCCCAGCTTTCAATTGGAAAGTTGCCCTCCCAATCGATATAAAGCTTCTGCTCACTTATGTTCTTGTTGGCCACTCATTCAAGAAGGAAAAGACGATCATGTGAAGCATATCATTAGAGCCTTTCTGTGAACATTTTGGAATGAAAGGAACCATCGACTCTTCACTGAAAAGAATTTGTCTATCTAGACTCTTTGATAATATCATTTTCCTTGCTATGTCTTGGTGTAAAGCATCTATACTTTCTTACTCATATAGTATGGCTACACTTTTGACCAATTGGAGAAGTTTCATGTAACTCCTTTGGTAACAGGTGTTTTCTTTATCTCCCCTTCTTTTTGTAATTTCATACATCAATAAAATTGTTTCTTAATAAAAAAAAATACATTATGGTTGTCGGTTTCTAAGGCTTTTTATAGTTACCTATTCGGTGTTATTCTTTTGGATTGGATCCCTTCTTACAGGGTTCTTAAAAAAAGGTATTGTTTGCCTTTGCATCGGTAAAAATTTAGGAATTAGTAAGAGGGTTAATTAAGAGGGAATGGATTCAAACCCCATGATGGCCACCTACCTTAAGAATTAGTAATTTCTATGTGTTTTCCGGCATCAAATGTTGTAAGGTCAGGTTGTCCCGTAAGTTTAGTCAAGGTCTGCGTAAGCTGGCTCGGACAGTCACGGATATCAACCAAAAAAAAAAAGAACATCAGTAAAAAGTTATGGGAGAAACTTTTATATTCTTGTAAGATCCTTAAAGTAGCCCTTCTCTATTTCTCAAATGTTCATATAACTGTGGTGTTCATGGATTAATCTAATTTTGAAATCACTTTCCTTACGCGCGCTAAGAAATTTAAATAATAAAATGGAGCTGAAAATTCATTAACAATCTTTTATAAGATTTATATTGATATTATAACTTTCACAATGGAATAGATTTACTTAAACTTTAGATCCTTGTTATAAAATATTTCTTTTTGAACAAGAAACGAAATTTTCATTGATTTAATGAAAAGGAATAGAAAGTTGTTCAAATTTTCATTGATTTAATGAAGGAGTGAGAACGTAAACAAAATGGACAACAGAACAACAAACTAAACATAACACAAACAAGAGCTAAGGGGGAGTTATAAAAGCCTCCCAATTAGAACAAATCATACTCTGAGAGAAATTAACAAAAACATTGGAAAGAGCACACCATTGAGAAGCCTTAAACTTTGTTAGGTAGAAAACTTCAACCGGATCTCGACGTTTCCCCTTGAAAATCCTTTGATTTCTCTCGAACCAAATATCGGACAGCAAAGCTTTGACTCCATTACACCAAAGAAGACCCGCCTTTGACGCGAGACACGGGCCAATCAACAAAGATTCAACATTTTTTGCAACTTCGAAGTCAAAAACCCAAGAAACCTCAGATCTCAAAGAAAAGCTTCCAGCAAGTAGGCGAGAAAGAACACTGAAAGAATATATGTTGTTGGAACTCACAAGACTTTCCACACAGTGAGCAACAGCAAATGGAAGGAAAAAACACCATTGAAGGGTTTTTCCTTTGAAGAATATCCACTGTATTAACTTTGCCAAAGAGGAGAATCCAAATGAGAACATTTACTCTCTTTGGATTTTTAGATTTCCACAGAGCATCGAACAAATCCTTAGGCAAAGATGAAGAAGTCTGCTGCTTGCATAAAGAGGCTACCGAAAAGGCTCTGGAAGGTTCCAAGGACCAATGTCTACTTTCAGCTTCCTCATTAACCAATGCCGAGCTAAGTAGGGCTAGCAACGGTATCAAATTCATCATCTTTTAGGGATCTCCTAGTTTCAATATGCCAAGCACGAGAATTGGAGTCCCAAAATTGAGAGACGGGCATTTGGAAGAGGAGAAAGCAAAAATATTTTAGGAAAACAAACCTTTAAAGCCTCCTTGCCAATCCAAATGTGGTGCCAAAAGGAAACACCATCTCCACTACCAACTTTGAACTGTGAATGATGTTCCAAAAAATTCCATTGCTTAAAAATGCTACTCCAAGGACAATGATGGCAAAGATTAGGACGAGTGGCTGCTGACCAGCCGAAAGAAGTGGAGCCATAAATACTGTCCACCACCATACGCCAAAGAGAGCACGTTTCAAGGTCGAAACGCCAGCCCCAATTTGCCAAAAGTGCATTGTTGCTCTGAGCTAGACCCCCGATTCCAAGGCCACCGCCCTCACGAGACTTGGAAGTGATATTCCAATTCACTAGATGCTTCATAGACCCTTTCGAATTTCCTAAATCTCTGTTATAAAATATAATCAACAATTTAATTCTTTGGTTATTTAAAAGACAATATTAAGAAGTTATTATCTAGTTAATATTTCGCTTATAACATCAAAGATGTTTTTAAAAGAATTAGTAAAATAACATGTATATCATGGATTTCGCAATTATTAGTCTTACCCAAATGACATTTCTGTTGTTGAATCTGGATCTAATGCAATCACGTTCGGTAAGATCTATCTAGTATAAAATTATTTGATACCGTAGACGTCTGGTTAGATGCAATGCATCAAAATGCTTCCATACTTATCCTATATAAGTTACTAGATTTGCACCTCTTCTCCACCTACTAGTTCCCATCCTAAATGATAATTGGGAGTCGGAGCTTTGCTCCCATATACTCGAGGGCACCCGTATCCGCTTCAAGGCCCAGATTCGCGAGGCATTAGGAATTTTGGTACTAAGCTCATCCAGTATGACCCAACCTTCCTTTACTCTCTTTTTGCTATAGGGGTCACCGCATGCCCCACAGCTGGTTCCAAATCTCAGTCATTATTGTTGAAGGATACAAGTTTTGGCAAGAGCAAAATTCTATAGATACCGTGTATTTATTTAGAACAGTAGTGGTTTACTGGTTTGATTGATGTCTTCACTCTTTGTTGGCCTAAATTTTAATGTATGGTCTGTGGCAGAGGAAGCTGATATTGAAGTATATTCACAAGTATAGGCTTGGACTATGGAGGCCCCGAGCTGACTCCATGAAGGCCTGATGGTTTAACTAGATTTACGAGGTGAATGGAATCGTTTGCTGATCCTTGGATCTCAGTTTGTAGAACTCTCAAGGACAATTTTCGTTTATTAAATCTAAAGCATATCCTCATTTTACTGTTTCGTTCGTTTAAGATTATGCATGAAGCTTAAATTTAAGTGAACTGAGAGTTTAGTCTTAATATCAACTGAATGACAGGACAAAATACCCAAGATTCAGGTAAGTTGGGATCTCTCTAGAACTACATTTTGTAGATTCAGTCAAAATCATAAAAGTCATTCTATAGAGGCACATTTTTGACAGAAGGGGCTTATGTATGATAGAACTTGCCATAGCACCCATTTTTGGGTTCACTTCTGAATCTTTTTTTGCCATTTGAAAACAGTGCCCAAAACGAAATAGAAAAAGGAAAATCAGAATGCAAGGGCCCGCCATTATTAAAATTGTCAGCATCAAAGCCACGTGTAAGTCAATGATTGGGCCATTGGGTTTGGGCCACCACTTGTGTTGTGTTGTGTTTCTGTTTCATTATTTTTTCTTGTTTCCACTGCTCTCCAGTTGTTGCTCTTGCTCTCATTACAATTATGTGTTGGAAACTAGAAAATTTTCGGGTGAATTGTCAGAATAGGACTCTTCTTTTGCTGTCCCATGTTCTACTCTCAGAACACATGACACCCTCCATCTACATTTTTGCTTTTATATTTATTTTCTTGAGGAAAGTACTTAGGTGTTGACCGACCACCACCATTAAGTTGTTGACAAACAAGAGAATGAATTTGAATTTCTATGATTGTTTGTGTTGCATTAACTTAACTTAGAAAATGTTTCAAAATATGGAAAGAACAACTTTCATGGATTTCTCCAAAGTTATTTTGTACAATTGAAGATATTACTCTTTGACAGTACTGTTATTATTGAATCATCATGGTGTGATCTAGTGGTCAATAAAGGTCAATGTAAATAGTAAATGGTTTAAAGGGAATGCGTTTAAACCATGGTAGTCACCTACCTAGAATTTAATATCTTACGAGTTACTTTGGCAACCAAATGTAGTAGGGTTAGATGGTTGTTCCGTGAGATTAATTGAGGTGCGTGCAAGACACTCACGAATATATAAAAAAGGTATTTATAAATATTGAGGTTATTGTGTACTTGAAATCATTGTCAGAGGTCCTTGATTTTAGGAGTCGGTAACTTTATTTGTAGATAAACTCATTAGAGAGATTACTAATGCATTAACCAATTGAGCTATACTCTACGAGAGATTAGATGCAAGGATTTAAATGCCAATATCGTGGAAATATTGTCAAAATATCAATCTTAATGGATATTTGAAGAAAATTTATACAAAAGTTAACAAAAATTATCTAAATTAATAAAGAAAAAAAATAATATTTTACCATTTTTTGATAAGTTTAAAATTCTTATTATTAATATTATGTGCTTCTAAATGATCTTTTTGTTGATTTTTTTAATACTTAGTCGATTTTTTTCGATATAGTGAAAATATTATTGATGTCGAATTCATGGATATATGAAAATGACGGGTCGATGGTTAGATGAAGAAAGTATTGATGTTTTCCAATACACCCATTGCTGTTATTCAAGGACATCCATTTTGTGTTCGTTAAGAAGGTTTATTTGCATTATGATCTCAACAAAGTTTGAACCTTTAAAAATCGTTTTTCAGCAACGGGTGGCGACGGTACGTTGAAGGAGGAGAAGGAGAGAGAGGTTTGTTCGAACCATTACAAACCGTTTGTCAGCAACAGGCGGTGACGGTTCACTGGGGAAGGAGGAGGAGAGAGGAGGGAGAGTGGGAGGAACAAAGAATACATTTTCATTTGCTATGTCACACTGTATATAGAAGAAAAGTAGTATAAAAATAATATATTTTGCCACATAATCACGATCCACTCAAGAAATAATGGCTATATATCATCTTTCGTTTGTCGACTAATAACCAATTAGCTTCAAGGACTATTTAGAATCATTTTTGAAGCTTCATAGGCTAAAAATATTCCTTTTGAAACTTAAAACTAAATGAACGTCAGGGACGTCCATTTTGTCATAATATAAAAAGTGCATTTTGCCGTAATAAATTTATATGTGAAGATGTCCCTTTTTACATGTCACATGTGTAGGTCAAAAGAGAATGTCGGCATCACTCCCTCCAAAAGCTAAAAGTACCATTTAAATTTCGACACGAATCGCATCTACTCTTTTCATTGAGACAAGACATTCAAACCCTCATTATAAAGGAGAAAAATAGTACCATCTAAATTTTGGAGCCTTGGTCATGTGAGGACTTTGTTGTTGTATCCAATTAAGGTGAACTTTTTTTGGACTTCGTTGTTGGATATGATTCAATGATTAAGATATTATATATACATTTATATCAAACGTTTGAATCCTTAAATTGAACCTTTTTTTTCTCACATAACTTCTTTTTGATTATCCAAATATTTTAGGAAAGGTTTAAAGTAATATGATCTTTTTGTCATCCTTACTCCAATTATTAATTTTCTTAGATCAAGTTGTGAAAACTGATTTTTTTTCTTATTTGTATAACTTTAAAATCATGATAATATATATGATTTTCTCCCTATTGTTTTTGTCATATTTAAATTTCATCCTTAACCTCTTAAATACATTAATTTCATGTTTTATATACTTTTTTTTATAAATTAAATCTTAATAATCTCTACACGCTATGTGAAGCTCTACTACTCACCTTAATTATAACTTTTACCAAACAGTGAAGAGTAACAAAAATATGATGTGCTTCGAATCTTTCCCTCGTCCCACTGGCCCTTCCGGACATTGGCCAAGCCATTGGAAACTCACGAAGGTGGGTAGGGGTAAACATGGAGTAAGAGACCCATCCCTAGGAATCCAAGGCTCCGAGCCTATATTAATACTGAAACCATTATACACTCTCCATCTATATCCTTTCTCGAATAGGTCCTGCCCACAAAATGCTTCTCCAAGCATAAGAAGGCTTAGGCCCCATTATAGTTTTCAAAAAATAACCAGTCTTGAAATATTTTCCTTTCAAGATTCTTGCTAGAAGACTATTGGTATTTCTCAGGATTCTCCAGCTTTGCTTAGCCAGCATAGCCTAGTTGAAGATGCTTATGTCTCGGAACCTTATACCACCCTGGTCCTCTCGAATACAAAGCCGTTTCCAGTTCTACCAGTGATTTTTTCGATTCTCAAAGGTCGATCCCCACCAAAACTGGTCATAAATTTGATGCAGTTTTTTACAAATGGTAACCGGCAACTTAAAGCAACTCAATGTGTAGTTGGGGATAGCCTGTGCTACTGCCTTAATAAGGACCTCCTTACCGCCTATTGAGAAGAGCTTCCCTTTCCAACCTTAGAGCTTCTTCCAAACTCTTTCAATCAGGGAGCGAAACATTGCACACCGGCTTTTATTAATCTGCGAAGGAAGGCCAAGATATTGTCCCAACTACGGTGAATACTGAACTTGAAGCTTTGATTTAATGACCTCAATCATATCTTGACTTGTGTTTCTACTAGTTATGAATAAGGACTTTTCCAGATTTATAGTTTGCCCCGAAGCCTTCTCGTAGGACTTTAACACCCATTTAACAGTCTGACAGTCTTTTGGAGTTGCACCGAAAAAGATTAAGTTGTCATCTGCAAAAAAAAAAAAAACAACTGCATTAGAGAGGGGCAATATTTATTAATGCGAAAACCAGACAAGTTGTTTTTCTCTTCTTCTCGTGCAAGAAAAGCAGAAAAATCTTCAGAGCACAATAGAAAATGATAAGAGGATAGAGTATCTCCTTGACGTAGCCCTCTACTTGGCTTGAAAGAAGGGCCCGAGCTCCCATTGATAAGGATCGAAAAATTCACCGTTTCCACACAATTCATAATTAACTCAATCCACCTAGAGCTGAAATCCAACTTGGCCATAACCATTCTCAAGTAACTTCACTCAACTCGATCATAAGCTTTGGACATATCAAGCTTTAGTGCCACAGCCCCTGACTTCCCCTTTGTTTTGCCTTGAAGAGAATGAATACATTCGATCCTATAATGACGTTATTGGATATAAACCTACCCCGGACAAAACCGATTGCGTAGGGGAAAATTAACTCATCCAAAACCCTCTTCACCATATTCGCCAACACTTTTGAGATTATCTTGTAAATAACATTACAAAGACTTATAGGCCTGAAGTCCGTCTTCCTTCTTGAGTCCTTTTTTGGGATAAGAACAATGAGTGTTTTGTTTAACCGACCCACATCCACATAACCATTAAGGACATTAAGGCAGATGTTGGTAGTTTCCTCTCCCACAATATCCCAAAAGGTTTGGTAAAATGAAGCTTGAACCCTGTCAGGTCCCGCGGCTTTAGACAGCGCCACCTGTTCTGCTCCTCTGATAGCTTTGGCGAGATGGAGTCTAGAATTGGGCCCATATCTTGGGAACTAGAATTGCACGACAAAAAGATCTGAGTGAAATAATAAGAGGCAATCCTCTCAACATCCTCCTCCCGACTACACCAGTTGCCTGACTCATTGTACAACCCCCATATTCTATTAGCCTTCTTCCTCTGACTGGCTCTCAGATGAAACCACTTTGTGTTCCTATCGCCCTTCAGTAACCAATCATCCTTGGACCATTGTCTCCAGTACATCTTGTCCTCCTCTAACAATCGTTCTAGAACACGCTCAGCTTGCCAAAGATTATTTCTCCAACCACTATCGCCCTGACAGAATAACTCCTGAATCTCAGCCTCTTTCTATGGAAAACTAACCCACTGCTATCCCCCTGCTCAGTCCCTACTCATTTTATGATATCCTTATATTCTCCAAAAGAGAGCCGTATTTCCTCGAACCGTCAAGGTCTATGCCCCTTCCTTTTCTTCTCATTGATCTCACCAACACCCAGCCAGTCAGCTAAAATTGGCCTATGATAAAACCCTGAAAATTCCTTTGTCTAGCTATGATAAAGATGACGAGATAATTTGGTGATTGTCTAAAAATGGTTTTTTCTCGGTAAAGAGTGCTTATCAGTTGGGTTTGCAAAGGGAAGTAATCCTGTCAGATTCTTCTTCAAATTCGAACCTACAATCCGAGCTTTGGAAGCGATTCTGGAAGACAAACGTAACCCCTAAAATAAGGATAGTTTGTTGGAAAATAGTACAAGATCTTCTCCCTCTTAAAACCAATTTGATTACTAAGGGAATTAAAACTGATGTGCTTTGTGTTTTTTGCAGAAATCATGAAGAGACTGTGATTCACTTATTTTGGGAGTGCAAGGTACCAAGACGTCTTTGGGAACATTACATGAATTTTGATGGGGGGATGTTTTCTTGTGACAGGAGGGCTTGGTCGAGTAAAGACTACTGGGAGTGGATGCTTGATGCAGCTAAGGACGAGGAGCTAGAGATGATTATGATCGGGTCGTGGATTATCTGGAACTATAGAAACAATGTGGTCTTTCAGAACGAGCAACCTAGTTACTTCACATTGATACAACAGGCCTCAAAGGCCATTACAGAACATCTCAACAAGTTCCAAACAAATTCTCAAGTTGGCAGTTCGAATAGGAAAATCAAAGTCAAGACGAAATGGATTCCCCCTCCTTTACATACCTGGACCCTCAATACCGACACTTCTTGGTCAGAATCTCATTCAGTAGGGCGGTCTGGGGTGGGTGCTTCACAACTGGGATGGAGATATCATCTGGGCCGGCAATCGCTTTCTAGAATCTTGCAGTAGCATCAAATTAATCAAAGCAACTGCAATTTTAGAGGGGATGCGAAATTTGGTGTGTCGTTCCCATTTCGTGTGGACATAGATTCGGATGTGGTTGCAAATTTGCTGAATCGGGTTGGTGAAGATCTCATAGAGGTTGGAGGGGTTGTCGAGGAAATCCTAAATTTGATGGGTTGTAGTTGGGTTACCTATTTTGTGAAAGTGAATAGGGAGGCTAACAACTCTGCCTATTCACAGGGCTGCTGGGTCTTTGGAGAGTGAGAGTTTGAACGATTGTATTCTAGTTGGCTGTCTTCTTTGGTCAATTAGGATTTACTCTAATTTAATGAAGTTTTCTTTCTCAAGAAAAAAAACAAAAATATGATGTGACTCATTATTTTATGAATATAGCATTTGATAAATTTTAGCTGGGTTCCATTGGATCTGTTTGTTGCCCTAAAAACAAAGGAGGTATAAATGTTCACATTTAAGGAAGCCTCCACACTCACTTCCACATCACCTCAACCTCACTTCAAGAAAAACTCCCAAAAAGCAATTTGAAGAAGTCAAGAAGAAGAGAATAAGACCCACCGAAGCTGCAGGGACAGAGAACATAACAAGCCATTGGAGCTTAAACCTTTAGCTCCATTTCTTCACCCTTGACTCCATTTTGTATTGCACTTCTTCTTGTCATTTTCTTGTTTTCTTTTTATGGTCGTACGTGAAATAATTCACAATCTTGTCAATTATGATTCTATTCATTCATAAATAATAACGTTGTACAACTTGTATTTATAGGCTCTTTAGATCTTAACAAATAATAAGCTCATACAACTGTGCATAACAGAATAACAACTTATGTGCGAGATTACATATAACATTCCCCCTCAAACAAATGTCTATGAAGGCATGAGTTTGGTTAAAAGAACAGATAATCGATCTGATGGAAGTGGCTTTGTAAACAAATCAGCTAACTGTGACTCCAAGGGAACAAAACGAAGAGAAATATCTTGCCGAACAACCCATTCACGTACATAGTGAAAATCTATTTCGATAGGTTTTGTACGGCCATGGAAAACGGGAGTTTTAGCAAGATGTATAGCCGACAAGTTATCACACCAAAGTACTGGAGGTTTGGTACCAAATATATGAAGATCACGAAGCAGCTGCCTTAACCAAAATAACTCTGCTGCAGTGGAAGCCAACAATCGATACTCAGCCTCTGTAGAACTCCGTGAAACAGTGGATTGTTTCTTAGCAACCCATGAAATAGGATTTTGCCCCAAGAACACGACATAACTAGAGGTGGAACGTCGATCAATAGAGTCACCAGTCCAGTCGGAATCAGAAAAGGCAGTTAAACATAAAGGATCAGAAGAGCTCTTGTGAAACAATAATCCAGCATTCAAAGTACCATTTACATAACAAAGAACACACTTGACAGCAGACAACTGATCAAGAGATGGAGATTGCATAAACTAAGATAGCTTATTAACAGGAAAAGCAAGATCAGGACGCGTGAACGTCAAATAATGGAGGGCACCGATAATGGATCGATAATGACGAGCATCTTCTGACGAACAAGGGGCAGATACATCCTTTAGAGGATTTTAAAATAAGAGACGTCTTATATGGCTTGGCAGAGAGCATTCCAAAACGAATAAGCAAATCACGAGCATATTTGGTTTGATGAACAACGATACCAGTGACCGATCTAGTAATCTCAAGACTAAGAAAATAACGCAAAGCATCCAAATCTATCATATCAAAGGAGGAGCGTAATTGAGAAACCAAAGAGTTATATAGGAGGTGAAGCTACCAGTCACTATAACGTCATCAACATATAAGAGAAGATAAGTGATAGAGTCAGTAGTACGCCGTATAAAGAGAGAAGAGTCGGCAGCAGAAGCAACAAAACCCAAAGTTAACAGATGAGAAGTGAAACATTTAAACCAAGCACGAAGAGCCTGTTTGAGGCCATAGAGGGACTTCGTGAGACGACAAATATAATTTGGAAATTGTTTATCAATGAAGCCCTGAGGTTGTTGCATATAAACCTCCTCACGAAGTTCCCTATGGAGAAAGGCATTCTTGACATCAAGTTAGTGAAGCGGCCAATCAAACTGAGAAGCCAAGGAGAGAATAATGCGAATTGTGGGTTTCTTGACAACTAGACTGAACGTTTCTTCATAATCCACACCTTCCTCTTGATGATACCTTTTAACCACTAGCGAGCTTTGTAACGGGCGATACTACCATCGGGATAGCGTTTGATACGATACACCCATTTACACCCAATATCACTCTTGCCCGGAGGAAGAGGAGTGAGTTGCCATGTATTTTGTTTAACCAATGCCTCATACTCATCAAGCGTAGCCTGCTGCCATACGAAAGTTGTGGAAGCTTTGGTAAATGAGGTTGGTTCAACGGAGACATTTAGAAGAGTAGAGATATAAAAAAATCTTTTTCTTGGAGATGCCAGATTTACCCCTTGTTTGCATAGAATGCACATTTTGAACCAAGGGTAGTATAGGAACAATTTGTGGAATAGAAGTCACATTAATGTCATTCCCAATGGCAGTAATAGAAGGACCAAATTGATTTGACAAATCAACAACCATTGAAAAGGAGTTAGTGGCCTAAATAGTACATATAGGAGCAGTTGTTGGGGAAACATGTTCTGAATGAACAGTAGGAGCGTGTATAGGACCATCAATAATATGAAGAGAACCGGTTGAACAATCAACAGCGGTAGTAGAAGGAACTGTGTTGTCCAAAATATCATCAACACCATTGGAACCATGGTCACCAGTCATTGCATCAGAACAAATGGGAGGATGAAGAACCTAGGGAGTAGGTGCAGGCATAGACAAGTCAGAAGCAGCATAATATGGTAAAAAATATGGTAATAAAGAATGAACAGAAGAAGAAGATGAAGACACAGGAGGTGATGAGGGAGAAACAACAGGTGGAGTAGCAAAGGGAAAAAAACGTTCATAAAAACAACATGACGAGTAGTGTAAATTTTTGCATTGCTCATGTCATAACACATATAGCCTTTGTAATCCAAGGGATAATCGAGAAAGACACACCAAGATGTTTTTGGGTTGGAGTTTATGAGAATTATAGGGTTTGAGAAGTGGATAACAGGCACAACCAAAGGTACGAAGATGATAGTAGTCCAGTGGTCGATTATAAAGACATTCTGAAGGAGATTTTCCCTTTAGAACAGAAGAAGGAAGACGGTTAATGAGAAAAACAGCTGTGGCAAAAACATAAGGCCAAAATTTAAGAGGTAACGAGGAGGTGGAAATCAAAGATAAAGTCATTTCTACAATATGGCGGTGTTTTTCGTTCAACCACACCATTTTGTTCAGGGGTATAGGGACATGATTTTTGGTAAAGAATGCCATGAGTGTTGAAAAGGAAGTGAAAATGATGATTAACAAATCCCCCCATCCCCGGTATCACTACGAAAGATTTTGATATTAGAGTTTAATAGATTTTCAACTAGAGGTTTAAACTTAACAAATACATGAAAGACATCAGATTTTCTAGTAAGAGAAAAGAACCAAGTATAGCGTGACATATCATCCAAAAAAGAAACATAATATTTGTAACCATGAATAGACGGTTCAGTGGCAGGGCCCCATACCTCAAAATGTATTATTTCAAGAGGATACAACGAAACATAAGTAAAATGAGAAAAAGGCAATTTCATCATTTTTCCATGCAGATAGTGTTCACAGAGACAATTAAAGGAACGAGAACAAGGTAAATGTAAAGATTTCATAACATAATGAAGAATATCAAAACTGGGGTGGCCTAACCAGTTATGCCACAAGGAAGAGGAAGACTTAATGGTGACATGAGCAACAGGACCATGAGACTCAAAAAAAGCACTGGAAGAAGACGAACCAGCTGGTGAAAAAATAGGGTAGAGACTGTTGACACTAGGTCCTTGAAAAAGGATGAGACCCCAGGTTTTGTCCTGTATTTTAAAATGAGTAGAGTAAAAAATAACAAGACAATTGTTGTATGTACAGAGTTGATGAACAGATAATAAATTGGTTGCAATATTTGGAACACGAAATAATCTAGAAAGAGATAAAGAAGAAGAAGGAGTTTGAAGAACTCCACAACCTGAATAGGAAATTGGAAGAGACTGCCTACTACCAACGGATACTTAATCTTCCCCATTCTATTCAGATGCAATAGACAAATGATACAAGTCAGCAGTAACATGTGCATTGCACCCAGTATCAGCAAGCCATGGAGGTGATAGAAAAGATGGCAAACCAGAATTAAACCGCTAATTTTGTGAAGCAACCATAGTTGCGACTTGCTGTGGTGGATGGCGGCCTTGGTAATGATAGTTCATGCGGTTGTAACAATCAATAGCAGAATGCCCAGGTCGATTACAGATTTGGCATAAAACTCGATTATCTGTGGTAGCAGTGGATTGCACATGAGTAAAAGGGAAACCAGTAGGGTGTCGGCCTCGATATCCTCCTGTATTGGTAGAGCCATTTGAAGAAATTCGACCACGGTCAGAGTTACCATGAGTTGATCTGCCACAAAAATTTCAAGATCCAAAAGTTTTACCACGAGTATTAAGTTGTTGAGATGCAACCATTGCAGAAGGCTGCGGAAAGGAGTCATCGCGCTTGTCCTGTTTTCCAATGGCAGATTCTTCGGACAATAAAAGGACATGTAGTTCTTCGAAAGAGGCTGGATGAGAACGAGTTCTCATCGATGTACGAAAAGTACTATATTCAGTAGGTAGTTCGTTCAAAATATATATCAACAGATCCTCTTCATTGATCACAACAGAGACGTTGACAAGTTTATCTTTAACCTCTTTTATACGCTTTATATAATCACTAATTGATTCACCAGATATTTTGGATATTGTCTGTAGATCTGTTTTGAGATTAACAATATTAGTTTTGCTGCTTGATGAATAGTGTTTTTCAAGAACCTCTCATACCTCTTTCGAAGTTCCACTGCCGACGATATAAGCCAGCGTCGTCGGAGATAGTGTTGCGTTGATCAAAGTCATTAGGGCTTGATCCTTTGCAATCCAATCATCAAAGGCTGGATTGAGTTGCTGTGGAGCAGACTTAGAAGAGTCACAAGTAGATGCCGATTTGGGAGAGGAACAGTGCCATCGATGAAGCCAAAGAGCTTGTGGGCCTTGAGAATTGCAGAAAGCTGAAATTTCCAAAGAACATAATTTGAAGAATCTAATCAAATGGAAATCAAGTTGCAAATGTTTGACAACCAAAAAATCGGAGAATTTAGATCTCCAATGGAGGAATTGCGACTCTGTGAAGATATTCCGCTTGAGGAAGAAGAGTCCATTTGACCTAGGTCAAGAAAAAAAAATGAATGAATACCGCGTGGAAAATTTCCAGAGGAAAATATCGTTTCCTACTCTGATACCATGAAATAATTCATAATCTTGTGAATTATGATTCTATTCATTCATAAATAATAAAAATGTACAACTTGTATTTATAGGTTGTACAAAAGATCTTAACAAATATTAAGCTCCTACAACTGTGCATAACAGAATAACAACTTATATGTGAGATTACATGTAACAGTGCGTAGCTAAACCTCATTGTAAGGGGGAAATGCTGTGAACTCTTTTTTCGGGTTGTAAACCTTGCTATTAGTATTAATGATGATGAATATTGAGTTGAAGTTGTTTTTATAGTTCATTTTCAATATGCTTGATCAACATGTTGGGATATCTCCTTGTTAACTCTTGGAAAATTGTAATAGGGGTGATAAGCTTCAATTCATGCTAGAATCTACTTGAGTTAGATAGTGGGTACTTAGGAATAAGGCTCACCTAGCACGGTTATAAACTGATTTGATATGCTATCAAGTTTGTCTAAAAATTCTAATAGTAGTAAATATGGAAAGTCTAGGAAGATTCCCAGGTCTGTTTGGCCAATATCTCAACATTGTCAATGTTATAGCATCTTTTGTGTAGCCCAAAAAAGGTTACATTAAACTTTCCCCTTCACCCTTTTAAAAGCTAGTAGTTAACCTTTTGTTCTACATTTTATTCCTATAATCGAGTGGATTTGGTTTAGTTTTTAGTCATTTGCACACAGTGAACTCGTTACATTTTATTTTGTTGATTGTCCTTTAGTTTTCTTTTTGTTCAAAATATTGTTGTTTAATTGTTTGTTTTCTTGAGCAATTATTGAGGTGTTTAGTTGTCAATCCCTATGGATACAAACTTTTTATTACTTGTTACAACGATGGTGTATACTTGCATATAAGAGATATAAAATCGTTCAACACCCGTAATGACCAATAATAGAGTCTTAACAAGTCGAAGATTATAAAAATATAAGATTGAGGTAAAAATATGAGCGAAAGTTCATTGGCTAGGGCAACCATACTTTTTCTAAGAGGTTATAGGTTCGAATCGATCTATACCTCGTATTTGTAATGTGATATTCTAAAGACAAAATATGAATTTGAGTCGAGTTTTAAGATATTATTTTGATTGAAAGGAGAAAATAAGAAAACAAGTTAGAGTTAATATAACTCAACTGGTTAAGATATATATGATCAAGCATAAGGTTTAAGATTCGAATCCTCATCCACGCACATATTGTTGAACTGAAGAAAAATTATTTTGGAGTATTACATATGACAAATTAAATTGAATTTGTTGTTATAAATCACTTAAATTTGTAAAAAGATATTATATAAATTTTAGACATGGTTAACATAGAGCTGAGCTCAGTTGGTTAGAGCGTGTGGCTGTTAACCACAAGGTCGAAGGTTTAAGCCCTTTCTCTAGCGATATTGTTTCTAACTTTTTTTAAATTACTCTTTAACCTTAATTATATAACAAAAATGTAATAAGTATTGTAGCATCATAGATTTGCTTTCTTATTCCTGGAAGAATGGGAGAACTTCACACTAATCTCTATTAAAGATGAGGTTACGATTGATATTAATTTTTCAGTTCAGACACTTGGGAGAAACATTTTTCTTTTCAATTTTGGTGGTTCCTCTTATAGGTCTCGTATACTCCGAACAGGCCGTGGTTATATATATATATATAAACCTTATCATTCTTGACAAGTCGTCATATTTGATCAAACCATCTTATTTACCTTTCGACAAAGTCGTATTCTGGGTATATTTTTTTGATCTCCCGATGGCCATGAACAAGGCTATGGCCTTAAAGCTAGGCAATGTTGTGGGCACGTTTGAAGATGTAATATGTGACAAAGACGGATATTGTTGGGGCACAAGCCTTCGAATGAGAATCACCATATACATCATGAACCTTTTTTTGTGGGATTAAGCTAAATTTAGATAGTCCAATAGGAGGTTGCTGGATTCCTATATAATAGGAGTGCCTCCTGGACTTCTGTTACCACTATGGCAAGCCTTGATCATGTTCTTAAAAATTGTGATGTCCTTTATAATGTTGTTGCATGTTCCTCTAGCGGCAGAAAGCTTCAGTATGGATCCTGGCTTCGTTTTTAAAGGGCCATGAAATCTGCTGGGACTGGCTTGTCGAAGAAGCTTCAAGTTAACACAGAGCAGCCAAAAATTATCTCGAAATCAGAACAGATAATCAAGAATCCTATTGGAGGAGATCATTCACTGAACCAACCACCGATGTCTTTTCAACCTCCAACGGAATCTTCGACCAGCGTCCTTTCGACGTTCTCCCTTCAGCCGTTAAAGGAAAATCACGGAACACTTAAGACTATTATTATTACTCCTTTAATGCTAGATTATTTGGGTGATAATTGTTGGGTGTGTTGCCCTGAGCTCGTAGTTTTTATTTTGTAAAAACAAATGTATATTCAATAAAGTTTTTTTTCAATAAATTTGTTGTTAAATTCATAGCATTGCATTGTCCAAAATCCAATAAAATAAACATCCGAGGTTATTTTAGTGTAACCGGGACAGTATATGTACTGGGTATATATTTGATATACTGGGTATATATTTGATATACCCATGATATACGAGGTATATATTTGATATACCCTGATATACAAGTGGATAATGTCCCGTGAATAACCTAAAGGGTCTATAGTATATGGATAAGGCTGGGTACCTTATCCTGGCAACACTATGGATACGGCCCACTCTGTAAAGGTTACAGACGACTCGATCCAGGTCGTTCGTGTGGAGACATGCGAGTGGGGGTATCCTATACAATGAGTTTGTATAAGACCGGACCACGAAATAGCCAATCTTTAGATGTAACACCGTTAACTAATAGATTGTTGTTTCTTAGGATGACCAGACAACTCATTCTCAATCCTGAGTGAGTTATGGACTCCTACCTGTGAGGGCTCGTCCTTTGATCTGTATGGGTGAGAGTGGTCTGAGTTACCGACTCAATATTCCTACCATTTTGGGGACGAGACCGAGTGAGGAGCTGGGAACATAACTTCACAAGATGGAATTCACTCCTCTCTGACTTTAGGGGAGTAGATGAGTGTTCCCTTAAATGCTGACTCCGGGACTTGAACAAGGGGCCCCACCCTCTCATTGGCCCGAGAGGGACTTCCGGTTATTGGTCGGACCATAACCGAGTTGTTCATTAGAGGAGCAGTGGTATTTAAGGAGTAAGATGTAACTCAGGGGTAAAACGGTAATTTGACCCAACTTGAGTTACGAGCACTTGTGAAGGATTGACTCGTCATTAATGGTCGTATATCTATGGACACGAAAACATTCTGCAGTGAGAAGAATGCAACTGCGGGTCTTTAGTGGAGTGACCCGTAGTTAACGAATGTTGATTAACTCGGTCAATGAGTTTGACCGATTAATCTCGTATCGTTAGAGCTTCTGATTTGTAGGTCCATTAGGTCTCCTTGCTAGCTCATAACGAGTAAAACGATGATCAAGTTTTTTGGAAGAATTTGAATTGTTCAAATTTCTTAAGGGATTATATGTATATTGACATGTTATAATATATAGTTAATTATAAATTAAAACTATATATTATGAGAGAAATTATTTGAATGAGATTCAAATAAAATTAATATGAATAAGATTCATATTAAAACTATACGTTAAAAATAATGTGTATAAGATGTACATTAGAACTATAGGTTGTACGAGAGAAATGCTATAGAATATGATTCTATTCATGTGATAAATAATTAAGGGTTAATTATTTATTTGATATATATATATATATATTAATTAATTATTAATTAGATTAATAATTAATTAACATTTATTAATTAATATGATTAATTAATTAATTAATTAATTAATTATATATTAATTATTATATATATTATAATTATTATATATTTATATATATATATATATATTAATTATTATATATTTATATATATATTAATTATTATATATTTATATATATATATATATTAATTATTAATATTAATATTTAACTCCCCTGCAAAATTGCAGGGGAGTGGGCTCCCCACGTCACTGCTTTTTGTTCTTCCTTTTGCAGTTCTGCAAAAGACAGAAGAACAGAACAAAAGAAAAAGTACGCCCATACTCTCTCAATTTGATCTCTCTCAAACTCTCCCTCACATTCAAAACGAGGTGCTCCCACAAGCACGGTCTCGAGACCCAAGAGGATAGCGAGGAAGACACGGTGGTGGTGTTCGGGTGGAAACCGTTGAAGAAACGTTCTTCAAAGGTATAAGTTTTTCCCTGTGTTTTTCTTCTTGCACATTGTGATTTTGTTTCCCAAATTTCACGGAAAACGGTCTGCTTCCGCTCCGGGGTTCACATCCCTTCAATAATGACGGAGTCACGAAAGGTAACCAACAACATAGTCATTCCCCCAACCAGTGGGATTCTAATTCTCTCTTGAAGGCCCAATTGTTGGGTTTTATGCCCTAAACTCATGGTTTGTAAATGTAAAACAAATTATTTATTCAATAATGTTTTTTTAAAGTTTTAGAATTGCATTGACTCAAATCCAGTAAACTAGCATTCGAGGTTATTTGATGTAACTGGAATAGTATATAATTTATATACACAGTACATAGTGGATATTAGTTGGATCATGTTTCAATAATAACCTAAATGGTATATAGTATATGGATTAGGTTTAGTACCTCATCCTAGTGGCACTATGGATACGACTTACTTTGTAAAAGTTATAGATGACTCGATCCAAGTCGTTCGTGTGGAGACATACGAGTGGTGGTATCCTATTGATAACTCTCTAAAAGATTTGATGCAGATGACTCGATCCAAGTCGTTCATATAGAAACAACCCCTACTCGAACACAGTCATCCCAGATTGGAGGCAGAACCTAAATTTCAGTTGGGATGGTCAAGAGAACCAATGGGCAATGAATATGAACCAATATTCTCATGAAGCAAACTTTCCTTTTGGATTTTCAGCCCTTGTTCAATATGAGCCGCTCAAACCATAAGAAAACTCATCAAGTTCTGTAGCATGATGGAATATATGGCGAAAAATGACGTATACATGGCAAAAAATGATGCAATCGTTCAACTATTTTATTGCAAAGTCAAACCGCATCTCTACAAAGCATGGAAGTACAGTTAAGTCAATTGGCCATGGATTTAAAAAATCGCCCACGTGAAGTACTACAAAGTGATACTGAATAGTCAAATGGGAGGAGAAAGAACAATGTAAAACTCAAACATTAATGAGTGGCAACACATTTCCTCCACCAAATCCCATCCTTCAAGAGAAAGAGAACGCTTAAGTCAATGCAGAAACTGTAATTGAAAGTCAAATTCAAGAAACTGCAAACGAACTGCAGCCTAAGAATATCCACAAGAGCATTGCTGAAGCATCAGTCGAAATTGAGTCAGAAGAAGCATCAAGATTGGGGTTGAATAACATAAGGGAAATCAATGGAAAAAGAAATTTGAATCACCAGAGTCAGAAAGAGAACAATTCAGCCTAATGAAACCATTAAAGAAGGAAGCACCGATGTTGGAATTTAAAGTATTGTCACCACAATTTTATATTTGTGGAGCAGTTCAAGCCAAGATGGTTTTTTTTCTTCTAATTTTGATGATAGCCTCTAAGAAAAAGAAGAAGAAAAAAAAAAGAAAATTAAAAAGAGTTGTATAAGGCGAAGTATCTTAATTTCCAAATCAATTTCATTATCCTTACAGTTTAAAATGTTTGAACTTTTTTATTGTTATTTTTATTTGTGATTTAATTGGTAGTTAGGTAAGTTTTGGTTTATTAGTAATTTCTACATCTTTTATTTCAGGAAAGAATTAAAAGCAGAAGGTGAAATTTAAATTACGTGGAAAGCAAAAGGAAGCATGCTAGAGCCACCGTGATGCTGGAGCATCATTTTCAAACAAGAAGATCCAGCATTAACGAAGAATCCAAAGAAGAAGATGTTTGAAAAAATGGAGTTAATTTCCTCTTGCTGCTACTTAAGATTTCCTAACCTTTCAATTTTGTTTTTTGTTTGTAATTCTTTGCGGTTTTAATTTTCAGCCTGTTAGTTTTCTAGGTTAGCTACACCCCTCCTCCCCCCGAGAAAAATGAAATGAAAAAGAATGTTTCTGTAAATGTTGTGCGTCTTGCATCTTGTGTGTGCCATGTTATATATAGTAGTGTCAATGTTATGCACATTTGGGGTTCTGAAGTTTTGTCGATGTTGAGGCTTCAGTTGCGGGTAGCAACAATTCTTGCTCTTTCCCTAGCTTAGGGTTTAGTACCAAAGTCCTAGCATCACCCTGTTAGTACCCTTCATAAACTACAAACACTTAGTTGATAATTTTCAATAGCTCGTCTATCCAGATCCAGGCCCTACTTTATTATTACTTTATTGGACATTCTACCCTTTTAGATGCCAATATTTTTCTCCGTTCTCTGTTGCATTGAGGACAATGCAAGCTTTTAAGTTTGAGGGTGTGTGTATTTGCTTTGCTTTTAACCATTTTTTAACCAGTGAACTAAATGTCACTCGACATCGACATAAACATATGGGGGAAAATCATTTTCCCTCTTATCAACGATATCTAAAATATCGTCGAAATATTGAGAAAATATCAATATTTCAACTATATAATCAAATTTCATTAGAAAACAAAAAAAATTACTTGAGCACTGAGCCCATAAATGGTCTAGCCCATCCACGACTGTGGACGATTAATTCCCAAAGACAGGGGGGGGGGGGGTGAATTTATAGGAGAAGCTCTCCCTCCCCCTCCTCACTTTTTCAATGTGGAATCATCGGGAGCTTCAGCTTGCGCTTCTACGCCTTTTTTATTTTTATTTTTCTTTCTTTCTTTCTTATAAAATATTATTATTATTATATAAATTTATTTATTTATTTTAATTTTTACTCTGGACCCGTCGTATTTTTATCTCTGTTGATTTTTTTTAACCTTAGACCTATTTTTCTTTTCAAATCTAATTACAAATTTTCAAACCTATCCTTCAATTTCTAATAACTTAATTTAATCATCATATGTATATGTGTGTATATATATCAATATTTCATATCTTGTTCAATTATGTAACTATGACTATATTTGGTTATAAATTATTAATAAAATATAATTAAGCAACATTTAACTTCAATTTACTAATTCAAATTATTTTCATCAATCTTCGTTATCTTATTCTGACATTTCTATCGACGTTGACATTTTCATAAGCAAGTTACTCATATTTTTACATATGATAGATAAAAAGTGATCAATTGTAACTTAATTAAGCTACAATTAAAGTTTTATTTACTAATTAAATCAATTTTATCAATTTTCATCATTTCCGTAATTTTTCCAAATATCCGTCGACATCGACGTGTCCATCGACATGTCCGTAAAATCGGGACCTTGACATTTTCATCGACATCGACATTTCAAACCTTGTTTTTAGCTCAAAATTGTACAACTATGGATCTTTCTAATCCTGTAATTCAGCCCTAAAAAAATACACAAAAAAATTATTAAAAAAAATCATATATTATAAGAGGTTGCAGGATTAGGAAGGGCTAGTAGCCCATAGTTGAGAGCCCAAACTAGTAATAAAAGAGCTAGTGGTTCAAGGCAAGTGAAAGGGAGTTTGAGAAATGAGTCTAAGGAATCAGGTTTTTGAAAGGGAAAGTAAGAGGATGCTAGAGCGTAGGAAAATAACATTTTCTAGAGTTAGAGAGCAAGATCTCAGCAACTCTCGATGTCCAAGGTGGAGGCAGAATGAATGAGCTCTCAAATGTGTATGCATTGTGGGTGAACCAAGTAAGTAGAGCGAAGTGCAAGATGTGATGTATTGCATTTTCTGTACTTTCTTGTGGATTGTAAGGTGTAGTCTTGCTTGATGACAAGTAAGGATTCAAATTTAGTGGTGTGATAACTCTCTAAAAGATAGTTATTTTAGTAAATAATTGGGTTAATTTAGTATTTTAGTGTGATGGGTCCTTGTCCAATTAACATATAAATTGAGAAATTGAGTGAAGAATTCATTTATGCTGTATAAAATCCTCCGTGTTTCAAAGTTGTGCAAGCTTTAGCTGAATCCCTACTATTCTGGAATGTTTTTGCTGATTTGAATTGGTTGTGACAAAATGTTGTTGAAGATTTCTGTAGGAATGCTGGAGCTTCTTCGCCATGCTGGAGCTTTTTTGTTTTTTAATGCTCTGACATCTCAAGACAGCACAGTAACAAGTTTTACGTAGGATTTTTACTGATGTCCGTATTACACTCGTTTTATCATGTTTTGCCCTAATTTTCGGGGGATCTATAAAAACAACAAGATATGGGTTTTCCAATTATCAATCCCCGGGGGGGAATAGATCCCAAGAGAAAAAAAATACTCCAACTTCGACGTAAAAGACAAGGAAAGCTTTCTCCATTTTCGAGGAGGAGCTGACGGAAAGAAGATTAAGTTGTTGGCTTTTCACTGAGCTAGAGGTTTCGGAGGATTCTCGAAAGCTTTTTAACGAAATGTGTTGTTTCTTTTTTTTTTACCCATTTTTATTCTTCACCGCGGGCGAAAATGGGGGAATTTGGTAGCTTTCAAACAATGATGTTTTAACATATTATACTGCTAATTTAATAGAGTTGTTTGAATATTTTCATCTTACTGAATGTGTTTGGCCATCATTTTCAGTTTGCTAGCTCTTTTATAACTTAGAAAAGTCTTTTTGATGCGTGATGAACTCTATTTGTGTTAGATTTCTCTTTGAAAGTAGGATGATGAGTACTTAGGAATAAGGCTCACCTTATCATACTTATAAACTGCTCTTCAAACTTGTTTGTTTTACAGCAGGAGTTGGGAATGAGCATTTCTGAGTATCTCGGGAGAGAGCCAAGTCGGTTTGGGCAATCAGCATTTTGATTATACTATTATATTATTTGGGAGTGAGCAAGAGCATATATAGCGATCCCCCCGTACTCATATCATTGTTTGTTTCCCCTTTCTGTTTATATGTGCTTTTCTGATGTTTTCCTCTACCCAACATCTGTTATTACAATACTTTCTTTCTTGGAATTTCGTCTTGCATTTTTATAACATTTTACTTAGTTTAGTTATACAAATACCAATTATCTTTTATTTGTATTTTTGGTATTCTTAATGCACGCTTAGAGTAATATCCTTAGTCCCTGTGGATTTGGACCTTGTTTATACTACAATCGGCAAGAATAGTGTACACTTGCACTTGCATTCACATTGGTTGTGAGCACACTCCTATACAATGAATTTGTATAAGATCATATAACGAAATTATTAAACTTTAGTTGTAACAACATTAACTAATTAGATTAATATTTCACAAGATGACCATGTAACTCGATCTCAATCCTGAGTGAGTTATGGACTCTTACCTATGAGGAATTGTCCTTCGATTTGCATGGGTGAGACTGGCTCAAGATGTCGACTCAATATGCCTAGTATTTTGGGGACGAGTCCGATTGAGGAGTTGGGAACATAACTTCGCGAGATGAAATTCACTCATTCCCAGCTCTAGAGAAGTAGATGAGTTGTTCCCTTAAGTGTTGACTCCGAGTCTTGAGCAAGGGGCCTCACCCTCTCACTGGCTCGAGATGGACTTTAATTTATGGTAGGACCATAAACGATTGTTCATTAGAGAATCAGTGGTACTTAAAGAGCAAGAAGTAATTATAGGGGTAAAACGGTAATTTGATCCAACTGTAGTTGCGGACGACTCGTGAAGGATTGACTTATTCATCATGGTTATATCGATGATGTGATCATAATTGGCTTTAAGTCCTTGGAATCAAGTCAAGCACAGAGAAGAACTCGACCGCACCCAAAATGCCCACAACGCGCGCGCCTACGCCACCAACAACAGGCTAACCTCACAAGACGCTGCCCCTCGGGCGCCTGCCAGCGTCCAGGTCGCGCACGCCTACGCCTACCCCCACCGGCCGACACCGCCCACGCGCGCCCTTGTCCTGCCAACGCCCGCGGGCTCCTGCCGTGCTAACCTCACAAGAGGCCAGCGACCCTACCAGCATGCGCGTCCGTCTGATGCCAGCGGCCAACTCCTAGTGCACGCACCAACCACCCGTGAGGCCACCCAATTGCAGCGCTAACATCACAAGCGCACGCCCGTGCCGCTTGCCCATGTTGTGCCACCCGTACGCCCATACGCGCCGCTCTACATGTCTGCGCGCCTCACGCCCCTACACGCCCATCAGCACCCGCACCGCCGTCCATGCGCGCGCCCACCAATGCTAGCTTTCTTACGTGCGCACCATAGCCCCCATGGGCACTTCCACCGTTGATGTTGCCACTCCCTCCCCCCCCCCCCCCCCTCTCATGGGTGCCCCCAACTTGCCTTGCCACCCACTTCATTCTTTTAAGGAAACGATTTGCTTACTATTTTGGATTATTTGATGGGATTTGATTTTGTTTTATTTCTTTTTATTTAACAATTTTAAATTTCATCTTTAGGCAAGTTTTAGACATTTTAGGAATTTATCAATTTTTAATTTTAGTTTTAATTTTGTTATTTTCCTTAAAAGGCCAAAGGCCTTGGCCTATATAAAGGCATGTACCCCCCCCCCTCCTTGTAACACATCTTAGACCCTTGGATTATGGAAGTTGAATAGAATTGAGAGTGTTCTCACCCCTTGCCTCGTGCAAACCCTTCTCAAATTTCGAATCCCTTTGTGTGGTTGAACTTAGGCCTTCGTATTTGAACCCTTCGGAGCATGCTTGTTTGATTGGTCATCAAACTCGTGGAGTGTTTCTGACCTCGAGCATAGTGAGTCATCTGTCTGCTCAAGGTAACAACTGCAAATGTAATCCCTCTAACCCTGGCCTTTCGGGTTGAACCATCTATACGATTGGATTCAAGTGGCTTGTGGCTCGAGTAGCTCAATACGCTTGGGTTGTCGCGTAACATTTAGTATCATAGCTTAGGCTCTAGACCGGGATATATGCTTATTTTCTGTCTTTAAATTTCAGTCTTGTCTTTACATTCCTTTATCACAAAAATCTCATAAAAAGTTCCATTGTTCTTGTTCTTCCACGTGCCATTCAATCTATCATTCTTGCAAAGAATTTTTTATTTCGAAAATTTGCTTTAAAGTGTCAAAAACTTATTTGTTTGTGTTCTGCGCCTCAAAGGCTTTCCAACAAACCAAGTTTCACTTTAATCCGAGCCTTATAGCCAAAGTTATCAATTTTTCTTCGAACCCCATATTTTGAGAGAAACCTGCAGAGAGCATAAAACCTGCCGATTTGCTCAGAAGTCCAAATTGAGTGAAACTGGTGCCATTTGAAAGATCTCTGTGTAAGATTTTCATAGAGCCCATAATCAATAATTTTTTATTAGTGCTTTGGGAGTTATCATGTTTTCAAAAATATTGTGCATTCTGGAAATCCTGCAGTCGCCGAAGAAGCAGAGTCCCAACTTCGACTATTCATATCTTACTGACCTTTATGTTGAGTATAGTCAAATCAGGTACCAAATTAAAGGTCTTTGAAAGAGATTTCCAAGGACATATAGATCACCGCAATTTGAGTTCTACAGCAGAAATTATCGGCGAAAGAAAAGAAGGTGTCCAAGTAGAAAACTTTCCAAAATTTGAAGCTAGACGTTTTTTAGAAAAATTATTTGGGCCATCAAATCTTGTCCAAATCGATTTCTTTTTGGCAAGTAATCTTAACATTGATTAGATTAGTTTAAAATTATTGTTGGATTATTTTGACCTATTTGGACAGTTCAAAAGAAGGAGGACAGCCGCAACCCCCACTAGGCCACCCGAGAAAGTCCATTGTGCAGCCCCAAAATTTTCTTTGCGAGAGCAGCCCCTCCAACGAATTCTAAACCTTTTGGCAACTGATAACTCTCCAAAAGAGAGTTATTCTGGTGAATATTTGGGTGAAAATGTGCATTAAAATGTCAAATTGTGTCGGTTTTAGGTCATAATTAGCATGAATAGTGTTAAAATGTAAATTCTTAGCTAAATATCCTTAGTCTTGTGAACTTTGGCCAAAAATAGCATAAACTCTCGTATTTGTGGTTCATTTGCACAGATTTTTAAAGAAGAGCTAAGAAGAGAAGGAAGTGCTGAGCTAGAGAAGAGTAATCAAAGCATTTTCAAGACAGAGCATATAAAAGCTGGAGCATAGCGATGCCAGAGCATGGAGTGACCGTACAGTTAATTCCAAAAACACGGGATTCAGTTATGTCCGTATAATTTTTAGCTGGGTGCCCTGGAACCCGATATAAAAGGGGTATGTTGCCTAGCCGCCACAGACAGATCCCAATGGAGACACACTTTTGAGAGTTGAAAATACAAGGGAAGGAATAAACCCATTTTCGGGAGGAGAGCTGACGCTAGAAAGGGGAAGCTCGCCTGCTGGAATGAGCTAACTGCTTCTTCTTCTCTGTCATTTAGCTAATTTTCTGCTATGTGTTGTATTTCTTCTTTATGAGCTAAAACCCCAATTTGGGGGAGGTTTACATGTTGTAACTGACTTGAGACCAAACCTTTAGCTGCTACATTTATTTTTAAGCAAATCTGATTTTATTTCTTAATCTTCGCGTTACTGTTGGCCGCTGTTTCGTGTATGCTAGCTTCTGTATTGACCCGGAAGGGCTCTGTAATTGTTTGAAATGTGTTCTTACTGTGGTTATTACTCAAGAACAATCTTCTTTTGTCAAGAAACGGGAAACAGGAACGTTACAAATGAAGCCTTAATAAGTAGGAGAATAATTATGCTCGGTAGACACAATTATGATTTGTGATTTATTGACTTATAGAGTAATTACATATTTAATCTTGACATGCTTGATTTATCCGCTTGTAAATTCAGTTGGTGAAATCAATTCCTTAGGACTCGTTCTCCATAGAAGTTTCCCTTAGATTCTATTAATCGCTTTGTTATTTAGTCTTTGGGTTAATCCATTGTTGTTTCTCTAAATAAATTCAAGCGTATTTGTGGTACTTGAGTCGACTAAAAACCCAATTCAGTGGACGATATTGGTATTTACTTGCTATTTTTATTAAAACTTGACCCGTACACTTGTGATAAGACATTTCTACTACAGCCTCGTCAAACTGCATAATTCCTTCCAAACTTGACTTCTCTGCAAATCCCATGACTCTGAACCAAATGCTCTGATATAGTTGTTGGGAAAAAGAAAATACAAACCAATCGATCTCGTTTAAGTTCTTCAAACATGATGTATTTAATTTTTCCTTTGAAAACAGGTTAAAAACGGATAAGTAAGGGCCTGTTTGATAACAATTTCTCTCTCTTTTTTTTAGTTTTTAGTTATTAGTTTTATATTTTATGTTTCTAAAAATTAAAAAATATATATATGTTTGATAACTGTTTTTTGGTTTTTTGTTTTTAAAAAACAAAAATAAAAATGTTTGATAATCAGTTTTAGTTTTCTGTTTTTAAAAAGTTAGAGTTGGAGAGATATGCTAGAGACAGATAAATCTATGTAAAGTAGAGATGAAAATGAGATGAGGCGTAAGTCGGGACGGCCTCACTACCTTGTCCTTGCCTAAATTTTTAGTTCTCGTCTCCGCTCCATTTTACGATTTCAGAAATCGAGGTCCAAGTTGAGGAATTCTTGTTTCGAGAATAAGATCTTTGTTGGTGTTATGGATGAGAAAATCTCTATTTTCTACAATTCGAATTCCCCTTATAATTCAAAAGGAGAAGATATATCCTGATGGTCTTAGGATTTGCCCTAGATTCACGAGAATATATCTTATATTCAAAAGAAGAACATATCCTAATGGCCTTAGGATTTTACCTCTATAAATAGAAGGTAAATAATCATAATGAAGACATGTTACAAATCCATACTATTTGATATGCTACAAATCTTTACTATTTGCTATGCTGACAATACCCTACACTTTATACTAAACTACTCCGATTTTGACTTAAGCATCGGTGCCAGTGTGGCAAGAGCCACACCAGTCTTTAGTGCTATTCTGTTTTACAGGTCTCGTCGGTTCCTTTATCCTAGAAGATTGGTGCGAGTTTGGCGAGATCCCAGGAGCCCAAATTTATTCATCAACAGTTGGAATAATTGCCGCTTTAGTAATTGATTTTATTTTTTTAGAATTTAAAAAATAAAAAAGAGAGATAAATACATATAAATTGAATATATTTACTGAAAGTTTATTATTTATTGTATAAATAATTAGTTTTAAAAAATAAAATAGTGATAAAATATATATTTATTAGTTAAAAAATAGAATCAAGGAAGACGTCGATGTATGGTGGGAATTACATTCCTTGTTCTTGGAATGGGTACCCACGGGAAGTTTTGTCATCCCTAATGAATAGACATGAAAAACAAAATTTTAGAGAGATAAAAACAACTTTTTTAAAGAGAAATTTAAGAAAGCAAATTTAAAGAGAAAAAAAAGTTAGAGAAAAATATTTTTTTCGAGAGAAAAGTTCGAAGACAAAAAGAGAGTTCTAGAGAAGTAAAGAAAAGTAAAGAAAGTTGAGAGCAAAAGACATTTTAGAGAAAGAACGAAAACTATAAAAAAGAAAGAAAAATTAAAGTGAGAAAAAATTTAGACAAAAAAATTCGAGATATATTTATTAGAAAAAATAAATAAATAGAAAAGAAAGAAAAATTATAGGGAAAGAAAGTTGAAACAGAAAAATTTTAATAGAAAAAAATTGTAGATATATTTCCTACTTAAAAATAGATAGGAAAGAAAATATAAAGTCGAAATTTTATAGGGTATAAAACATTAGACTTATATATATGTATGTATATATATATGGAGATGAAAATTTTGAAAAGAGAACTAATGGTAAATATTCTAGACATTAAAATTTTAGAAAGAAAGATAAGTTTCCTGTAACTTGGCTAGCAGCTCCCCTTATTCTTTCAACCATTTTTCCTTGTATAGAGAGAAAATTCTACAATTAGGCCGGAAAAATTTTTAGAGTAAAAAAGTTTATTATAGGAAAATATGTGAAAAAAATTCAGCACTAGAAGAAAAGAAATTGAGATTTTGAAAAATAGAAATATGTTTGTTAAAAACTTATTTTTTTTTTTGTTTTAAAATTTACTAAGATTTTCAAAAACCTTTTTGAAAAAAAAAATAATAAAATTGAATTGGTTATCAAATAACTATGTTTTGTAAAAAAAAAAAACTAAAGGTAGAAAACTAAATGACAGAATTAACAATAAAAATAACTAACATATAAAGATAAAAATGATTAATATATATTGATTCAATTCAATCTTGAGAGTATGTTTATAGTATTCTACAAAATCAGGTTACAATGAAAAAATTACAATGTACCTTTTTTTTCTCGTCTCAGTGGAGCTATCACCTAGCGTGACTGCTTACTTCTAAGTACTCAATAATGACTACCTAAGATTACACAGTTAAAAATATCCTCATTAAACCCACTAGATACATATTTCTTTATTTACATGCACCCACAACCACTCAATTTCAATTTGCATTATGTACAATTAAAACCTTAATAAAAGCTCATACTTGTGAAAATTCACAATAGTGCTGAAATAGATTTTCATAGGACATGAATTTCGTGTTTTAGTTCAATTCTTAACCCGTAATATTTGAAAATCGCAATATTACTAATCAATGATTACCTTCCTTTCCAATTGTTTATGCAAGGATATGCACAACAGTGTATTTCAGATTGCAGCTCGAACTCGGCCTCCGGACCGATCTGAATACTTGGGCAGACCTGCACAAAAAGGTGAGCACTCCGACGATCAAGTCAGTATAGGTCGGATTCCCAGTTTAGTTCGAGGTCAGAAATCATCGTACCTGATCGTGGAGTGAAGTCCTCTACTTATGGGTGGTAGTCCCGCTAATCTCGCGACGGTTACACCCGGTAATCTCAGGACCGTCGGTTACACCCGGTAATCTCGAGACCGACGGTTATACCCGATAATCACGCTGCTGACAGTAGCTCACATCGGCCCCCATCGAGCTTCCCGGTAGGTCGGACCTCGGCCAAGTTCACCTCGGCCCTCATACTTAGCATCTGTCAACGCTAGTGGTGGTGGTCTCCGCCGTCCGAGCTGGGCATGACTCATGAGTCATCTTGGAGCACCAATAGGGGTCCTCCACGTGTCCAGGGTATTCTCTTTCCCAAATATTGGCCCCCTCTCTGTCTGGTCCGATCTCGACCTCGCAGAGAAGTTCATTCGACTTGCTTTGGACGCGTGGCAACTTCCTATTCGTGGGAAAATATAACCGTTGCGGTAGATTTATCGTCGGAATATTCAAATATTCCGACGCTTCGGATCTTAGGGAGGATCCTAGCCGCTCGTTGATTACACGTGTACGGTGGGGAAATTTTTCCGACGAGCTATAAATACCCCCAATCCTTCAGGTCATATCTTACGTTCCCTGAATTCTTGGAGTTCGATCTGAAGGTAGCTCGAACCCTTGGTAGGTCGGTCTCTTCCCTCACTTTCTCTTTCGAACGTAGTTGCCATGTCGTCCTCTTTTAGCAGCAACTTAGGATCCGATGAGGATTTAGCTCGTAGGTTAGAGTCCGAGCTCGAGGAGATAGAAAACTTTAGGTTCTCCGATGACGGGGAGGATAGTGATGCCTCCACCTCGGGTCAGGGTTTGGAATACCCTTCTAGGATACCTAAGCACTACCTCGGATCCCTTCGTAGGGGGTTCGCTATCCCTGAGAACATCCTCCTTAGGATTCCGGAGGAGGGGGAGAGAGCTGACAATCCTCCAGAGGGATGGGTCACTCTCTACTTCAAAATGTTTGAGTACGGCCTCAGACTTTCCCTTCACCCTTTCGTCCAAGAGTTTCTTTTCCGAACTGGGCTGGCTCCGGCTCAAGTGGCCCCCAATGGGTGGGGTGTCATTTTCGCTTTGGCCATCCTTTTTTGGCTACGAGCTCGGGATAGTGAAGAGGCCGAGCTGTTGGACGTAGACCAGCTCCCGCGTGCTTCGAAGCGAAAAGGATAGCTAAGAAGCCTGGTCGGTTCTATATGTGCGCAAGGAAAGGCGCAGGCGGTATAGTAAAGGGGCCGACCTCCATCAAGGGATGGGTGAGGAAGTGGTTCTACGCTTCTGGGGAATGGCTTGCAAAGGACGAGTCAGGTCGTTCCTTCTTTAACGTTCCTACTAGGTTTGGGAACCTAGGTACGGCGTAGTTCTTACTTCTTGTGATAACTTTCTTTCTTGTTATTCAGGTCTGACTCAAATTTTGTCTTTGTGCAGTTTCAATCCGACCAGTCCCCGAGCTTACGCAAGCCTCCTTCGACACGCTTAAATATTACAAGGAGTGTTTTCCGAGGGGTAGGAAGGTCGGAACCTTGGTGACCGACAAGCTGCTGCTTGAGTCTGAGCTGCTAGATTACAACCCTGCAGTTCGTCCCACTGAATCCTCAAGGCCGAACTCCGAACTTGGTATGCCGAGCTTGCTTCCCCCCTTTTTCCTCTAACCTTGTGTTGACCCCTGTTTTTATTTTGCAACCATGGTTTGCGGATTTGCAAGCAACGTGAAGCGCAAGTCCAAGGGCCAAGCCCATGATCTTGAGGCCGCCCAGAGTTCGAAACCTGCCACCCTTGCTGTGGTAGGGCCAGCCTCGGAAGATCCAGCCCTAGTGATCGAGCTGGAGTCTTCTGGGGGTCCTTCGAGGGAGAAGCGCCCCAGGGATCAGACCGAGGCGGTGGATGTCTCGCCCTTGGGCGAGAGGTGAGGGAGGAAGTCCCTCTGAAGCGAAGGAGGAAGAAGAAGAAGACCACCTCCCCCTTGGAGGTCAGAGCTCGTGGGGTCCTGCCTGCGAGCTTCGCAGATCGGGTGGACGATCCTGAAGCCAGGATGAGCGGGACGTCCGACGTGACAGCACGGTTCAGAGTTGAGCCGTCAAGTTCTGGGGTGAGGGACCAGGTGTCCCGCATCTCGGCTGCAAGTTTGGACCGCTGCCTAAGGAGGGCGTCCAAATTTGTAAGTGACCCAGGGTCCGTTCTACAGAGGACCATCGACTACGCCGCTGAGGTAAGACTGGTGTCTCCATTTTTGCTCAATTTACCTAACAGGTAGCTCGGTCTAATTTCTTATTTGTACCTTTTCTCAGGCGTTTGTTGCTTCCATTCAATCGGCTCTGGCCGTGAAGGCCGAGCGGGATGGGAGGGAAGTTCTGGCAGCGAGGGAAAAAGAGGAGTTCTCTGCTGCCTTGGAGGCTGCTTCCTCCACCATGAAGGATGAGCTGCTGAAGGCTCACTCTGAGGTGGAAATTTTGAAGGCCGAGGTGGAGACCAAGGCCGAGCTGCTGAAGAAGGAAAAAGACAGACGCAAGGTCCAGCTCCGAGCTGCCCATGCTATCACCAAGGGCTTGGAGAAGGAGAAGTTCCAACTCCTCAAGGAGAAGGACGACATGCTCCAGGCGCTTGAAGCGAAGGAGGAGGAGCTGAAGCATGCGACTGCCGAGCTGGAGACGGTGAATGAGCGTCTCAGCAATGGAGCCCTATTGGAGGAATTGTTTAGGCAACATCCTGACTTCGATGGATTTTCCAAAGACTTCTTTGACGCGGGCTTCAAGTTTCTCATGAAGGGCATTGCTTCCGACATGCCTGACCTTCAGATCGATCTCGGTGGTCTGAAGAAGAGGTATGCTGAGCAGTGGGCGTCTGGGCCTAGCGGCACCACTAGCCCCCAAGCGTTGGTGGATAAGTACGTCAGAGATCTGGACTCTGACTACTCCGACCTCGAAGAGGATCAGGTCGGCACCACTCAAGAGGGCGCTCCTCAAGCAGGCTCTTAGGCGACCACCCTTCAAGAGGCTTTTCGCTGTCTTTCTTTTCTTCTCTTTTGTTTTTTGTTTGTAAGTGTCAGGGCAGAGCTGCAAGGTCTATAAGTCTTGGCTCTGCTCTCCATTCAATAAAGAGGCTCCCATTTGTTTTTACTTTGTTGCCTTCCTTTCTTTGCTTTTTCTTTAAGTTAAAGCCAATGTCACCTCGCACCTCGTACTTTTGAGGTCGCGCCTTCAAAAATATTTGAAATTTTTTGAATTCGAATCTCTATCTAGTGTTCAATGCATTGCACCAACTCTGGATTTTTTAACATCGCACCCTTAACTTAAAAACGTTAAAAGGCTAAAATCCTAAGTCCGTAGCTGTTCTTTATATCGTACATCGTACCCTCAGGTTCAGAGGCTTGATCATTTTGAACTTTTCACATCGTCCCTTTACCTTGAAGGTTTGAATTTTAAGTTCATCAGTGGTTTTGGCATCGCACCTCGTACCCTTAGGTTTTGGAGGATTGAATTTTAACCGACTGCTGGAATGTGGTCGCGTGGGAGTCCGTGGCCCCCATTTAATTTCTGGTCGAACTCGGAATCATGAAATTAAATCATCACATTTATTCCGATCGTAATTCTTTTGAAAAAGTTTTTTCAGATCCATTGAAAATCCTTTTGGCATTTCAAGGATAATAACGCTTCAGGTGCTCCGCGTTCCATGGGTGCGCGAGGACGTCTCCTTTCAGATCGGCCAACACGTACGTCCCAGGTCGGACTATTCCCTTGACTTCAAACGGCCCCTCCCAGGTCGGGTCAAGGGCACCCACATGGGTTTGGACCTTCCTTAGGACCAGATGTCCGACCTGGAAGGTTCGAGGTCGAATGCGGGTGTTGTAATGTCTGGCCATTCTGCCCTGATATTCCGCCAGGCGTAGCTGGGCCATTGCTCTTCTTTCTTCCAACAAGTCGAGGTTGAGGAGCAGCTCTTCCTCATTTGCCGTAGGCTCGTAATGCTCTACTCTGTCAGATGGCATGCCGATCTCAACCGGGACTACAGCTTCGGAGCCGAAGGCTAGGGAGAACGGGGTCTCACCCGTCGATTCTCTTTGGGTGGTCCGGTACGACCATAGAACCTCTGGTAGCTCCTCGGCCCACCTGCCTTTCTTGGAGTCCAGTCTAAGTTTGATGCCTCGCTTGATGATCTTGTTGACTGCATCCACCTGCCCATTTGCTTGCGGATGTGCGGGGGACGAGCTAAGGTGACTTATGCCAAGCTTGCTGCAAAAGTCTTTGAACTTGGCGTTGTCAAACTGCTTCCCATTGTCTGTCACAATGGCCTGCCGTATACGAAAACGACATATGATATTTGTCCATACGAAGGACGTGACTCTGGATTCCGTTATGTGGGAGAGCGCCTCGGCCTCGGCCCACTTTGTGAAGTAATCCACAGCAACCACAGCAAACTTGGTCTGGCCTTTGCCCAAAGGGAAAGGACCAATGATATCTACCCCCCACTGCGCGAATGGCCACGGGGCCGAGATGGGGGTGAGCAGCTCGGGAGGTTGGTGGATTATGGTTCCGTAGCGTTGGCAATTGTCGCAAGTTCTAACGAACTTCTTGGCGTCCTGGCTGAGGGTCGACCAATAGTATCCTTGTCGGATCACTTTGGCTGACAGCGACCGGGCGCCTGAGTGATTGCCGCACACTCCTTCGTGGATTTCTCTGAGGACGTACAGGCCCTCTTCAGGGGTTAGGCATCTCAATAGAGGCAGGGAAAAGCCGCGTCGGTACAATGCTCCACCTCGGACCACTAACCGAGCTGCTCGCCTTGCCAACTTTCTGCGCTCCTTGGGGTCTTGTGGTGAGTTGCCCCTAATGAAGTCCGCAATCGGGTCCATCCATGAGGACTCTGGAGCGTCGATCTCCATCAGATCTGGCTCTGAGATCGAGGGATTATCTAAGATCTCGACGGGGACCGACCTGGCCAGGTCGGTCTCGTACGCCGATGCTAACTTGGCCAAGGCGTCAGCATCAGAATTTTCTGCTCGGGGAACCCGGCTTACTTCGTAAGTTCGAAACTAGGCGAGGTACGATCTGACCTTGCCCAAATACTTCTCCATTCGGGAGTCTTTGGCTTGGTACTCTTCCTTGATCTGGCTCACAACCAGCTGGGAGTCGCTGAAGACCTTAACACAAGAGGCCCCCAATACTCTAGTGATTCGTAGGCCGGCGATAAATGCTTCATACTCAGCCTCGTTGTTAGAAGTCCGGAAGCCGAACCGCAAGGCATACTCAAATCGCTCGCCTCCTGGTCCGAGCAAGAGGACCCCGGCCCCGCACCCCTTCTCATTGGAGGATCCGTCGACATAGATTGTCCACGGTAGGTCGGACTTGCTCGGCTCGGAAGGTGATGTGAGCTCGGCTATGAAATCTGCCACTGCTTGTTCTTTCAACGCAGTTCTGGGTTCTAACTGGATGTCGTACTCACTTAGCTCCATTGCCCACTTCATCAGGCGTCCAGAAGCTTCTGGCTTAGGGAAGATGTTTTTTAGGGGCAAGTTAGTGAGCACCACCACAGTATGGGCTTGGAAGTATGGTCTAAGCCGTCGGGCCGAGGTGACTAAAGCAAGAGCCAACTTTTCCATTTAAGGGTATCTGGTCTCGGCTTCGGTCATAGCCTTGCTTGTGTAGTAAACCGGGTTTTGCCGCGCTTCCTCTTGCCTAATTAGGGTCGAGCTGACGGCGCTGTCAGACACTGCTAAGTACAATTGGAGCTTGTCCCCCGGCATGGGCTTGGCGAGCAAAGGTGTCGAACAGAGGTAGCTTTTCAACTGCTGAAATGCTTGCTCGCACTCCGCTGTCCATTCAAACGACCCTTTCCTCCGTAGGACTTTGAAGAAAGGAAGGCACTTATCTGTCGATCTTGAAACAAACCGGTTCAGGGCCGCAATCCTGCCATTGAGGCACTGAAGCTGCTTCAGCGTCTTAGGTGCCTCCATCTCGAGCACGGCTTTAATCTTTCGGGGTTGGCCTCGATTTCCCGGTTGTTCACCATGAAGCCAATGAATTTTCCCGAAGAGACTCCAAAGGCACATTTAGCTGGGTTGAGCTTCATTTGATATGTCCTCAGAACCTCGAAGGCTTCGGTCAGATCGGAGAGATGCGACTTAGACTGCTTGCTCTTGACAAGCATGTCGTCCACATACACTTCCATATTCCGGCCGATTTGCTTGGCGAACATTTTGTTCACCATTCTCTGGTAGGTCGCTCCTGCGTTCTTTAACCCGAAGGGCATGACCTTGTAACAGTACAGACCTTGGTCTGTTATGAAAGCGGTATGACCTTGATCTGGGACATGCATCTTGATTTGGTTGTACCCAGAGTAGGCGTCCATGAAGGTGAGCAGTTCGTGCCCGGCTGTGGCGTCCACGAGCTGATCAATCCTCGGCAGTGGGAAGCAATCTTTCGGGCATGCCTTATTTAAGTTCGTAAAATCTACGCACATTCTCCACTTTCCGTTAGATTTTTTAACTAATACAACATTGGAGAGCCACTCGGGATACGAAATTTCTCTTATGTATTTAGCTTTCAAAAGTTTGCTAACTTCCTCAACAATTACATCACTCCGCTCCTTGTTTATAGGTCTTCTTCTTTGCTTTACAGGTCGGAATGACGGATCTATGCTGAGGCGATGCGTCATAATTTTCGGGTCAATGCCATGCATGTCCTCATGGGACCACGCAAAGACATCCGAGTTGGATCTGAGGAAGTGGATTAGCTCCTCTCTGTCGGTGGCCCCCAGCTTGGTTCCTATATTTACTTACTTCTCGGGACTAAGCAGAGGAACAAGCTCGAGCTCCTCAGTGGGTGCGGCAAACTCCCTCCTCGGCAGGTCGGCCTCGAACTCGAGCGTCCCATCCCTACCGGCGAGAGTTTCGAGGGCGCAGACCGATGAGCCTTTGAGTGCGGAGGCATAACACTCCCTCGAAGCGGTCTGTTCTCCTCGGATCGTGCCCACGCCATTGGGGGTGGGATACTTCAAAATTTGATGAAGTGTCGAGGGAATGGCCCGAAATGAGTGGATGATGGATCTCCCAAAGATGGCGTTATAGGCCGATCTACCGTCAATTACCACGAACTCGGCCATTTGGGTGACCTGAGTTTGGTCCTGCCCAAGTGTGACCAGCAAGTCGATGCAACCCTCTGGGATGACCGATTCTCCAGAGAACCCAACCAGCGGTGTCGGGCTTTTCGTCAATTGCGACCTCGTCCAACCCAAGGCGAGGTAGGTCGGTAAGGACAGGATGTTAGCAGATGCGCCTCCGTCTATCAGCACCCTCCTGACCACCACATGATCAATCAAGGGAGCGATCACAAGTGCGTCATTGTGGGGCAGGTGGACCTCCTCTAAGTCTGTACTGTCGAAGGTGATTGGGCAGGTCGGCCTCTGCTCCCTGATGATGCACACCTCGCGCCTGGCTGCACGAGCTAGCTCCTTTCTTTTATGTCCGAACTGACCCCCGCTTGGCCCTCCGAAAATGGTATTGATGACCGCAGGCCGGTCAGTGCGCCGGTGCGGCGTCCTCGAACGCTTCCGCTCTTCCTTTTTCTCTGCCGAGCTGGTCCTGGGCTTTCCCACAAATTTTTTGAAGTAGCCATCTTGAATTGGATCCTCAATTTGGCGCTTCAACTCCCAGCAGTCCGACGTGTTATGGCCGTGCTCCCGATGGAAGCGGCAATACTTGTCTTTGCTGCGCCTCTCCGGGGCTCCCCGAAGCTTCTCAGGACGCTTGAGTAGTTTTTCCATTCCAGATTCCTCGATGTTCGTTAGGATCTCGGAAATTGGAATCGTGGTCGGAGTGAAGCGTTCGTAAGGTCGGCTCCTGGTAGGTCCGTTCTCCGCCCTTCGATACTCAGCTCGGCCGCTGGAAAAGGATCCCTTGTCCTTGGACTTGGGATCTGCCTTTTCTATATCTTTTCCACTTCTGCCCTGGCCGATCTTTCGTTCTGGTCGGCCGGTTTTGGTTCGGAGGAGCTCCTGTCCATCGATGACTTTCTTCGCCTTCTGAAGCACCTCGGCGAAGGTGGCCGGGGCCTCCTCTCCAAGTTTCACCGTGAGGGCTTCGTCGGCTAGACCGGTGAGAAAATAGCACATGGCCGAGTCATCGGAGCAGTGTGCGACCTTCAATTGCTCCTCTTGGAATCTGGTGACATACTCTCGCAGCGTCTCACCCTCCTTCTGTCTGATGGTGGCGAGATGGGTCGCTGTATTTTTGTCATAATGCCGAGAAGAGAACTGGACGAGGAACTCCCTTCTCAGCTGAGAGTAGGTCGAGATCGACCTGGCTGGCAGTCTCCGATACCACAATCGCGCGCTGCCAGTAAGCGCGATCTGAAAGACGCGGCATTTGATTGCGTCTGATGCTGCTTGGAAATCCATGAGGCCCTCAAAGACCTCAACATAATCCTTGGGGTCCTTCAACCCATCATAAGGCTTCACGGTAGGAGCTTTGAACTTCGGAGGGATCGGTGCTTCCAAAACGTCCAAGGTGAAGGGCGATTCTCCCAAGTCGCCATCGTTTAGTGAACCTTCTTTCTGCTCACATTTGGCCTTTAAGGCCTCCACCTGAGCGTCGAGCTGGCCCCTCAGCTGGTCGAACTCCTCCCTTGTAATCACTCCTGCAGGAGTTGCTGGGTTGTGAGAGGATTCAGCCTGCTGGTTGGAGCTCCGGTGTGAGCGGGATGGTGACTGTCCTTTTCGGAGAGATGAGCCTCTCTTCCTGTTGAGATGCTCACGGAGGTCTCCCCTCCGGTGAGTGTGTCCCTCGCTTTCGTTGTCTCCGGGATGTTCCTCCTCGACTGGGCCGAGGTGGGAACCCCTTTGCTCGCGTATGTCAATGCGTGTCATTCGATTTTCAGATCGGGACCCTGCGCCTGCAGCTAGTATCATCTCGTTATACATTTCCTCCATGGACCGCATTTGTGTGCGCATTGCCTCCATTTCTCTCTGGAGTGCGTCAAAGTTTTCACTTGTTGGAGCCGGGGCTGGACCCCGGGCGCTCTTCTTAGAGGTCCCACCTCGGCCACGGGTGGCCTTGGATGTCCTTGGGTGCGCAGGTGGTAGGACATGCGCGGTGATTCGTGCCGACCTGCGGAGGGGTTCTGTTGCTAGGCCGTCGTGACCTTGCCCCTCTACCACTGCTGCTCCGACCTCCCTCTGGTGGGCATCGCTGGCAGCTAGAGTCCTTCGATCTGCCGTATTGGTCGAGTTCGCTGGTTGAACCATGTTCGCTCGCGTGTTGGTTTAAAAGAATTGGGATGACTTAGATTGTCGTTCCCACAGACGGCGCCAAATGTTTATGCAAGGATATGCACAACAGTGTATTTCAGATTGCAGCTCGAACTCGGCCTCCGGACCGATCTGAATACTTGGGCGGACCTGCACAAAAAGGTGAGCACTCCGACGATCAAGTCAGTATAGGTCGGATTCCCAGTTTAGTTCGAGGTCAGAAATCATCGTACCTGATCGTGGAGTGAAGTCCTCTACTTATGGGTGGTAGTCCCGCTAATCTCGCGACGGTTACACCCGGTAATCTCGGGACTGTCGGTTACACCCGGTAATCTCGGGACCGACGGTTATACCCGATAATCACGCCGCTGACAGTAGCTCACATCGGCCCCCACCGAGCTTCCCGGTAGGTCGGACCTCGGCCAGGTTCACCTCGGCCCTCATACTTAGCATCTGTCAACGCTAGTGGTGGTGGTCTCGGCCGTCCGAGCTGGGCATGACTCATGAGTCATCTTGGAGCACCAATAGGGATCCTCCACGTGTCCAGGGTATTCTCTTCCCCAAACACCAATATTTCAATACAAAAATTAATCTAGGTAAAGAATAGGAACAAATATTTTATTTAATTTGAGTTTCATATTTTAATAAATTATTTTTTTTACAATTGGTAGGATGAGGGATTGAATTCACGATCTCTTAATTGGAGATATATGTCACTGAACTATGCTCCCTTTGACTTAAAAAGTTAATTTGAATTCTTATATGATACAATTAAAATAATATGATTGAAATTTCTATGAGAATTTACTCGTAAAATCCTAATAAATCATACAATTTTTTATTTTTATACATAATAATACATTAAAAAAAACATAATAGAAGACATAACCAAAATTTCTATCATAGTAGAACTTCTGTTTTGTCTTTCTAGATAAAGTTATAAATATAGTAGAAATTCCAACGTTTTAAAACACATTAAATAGACAATGATCATATTATATAGTTCACCCGCTCGAACTATTAAATAAAAGAAGTGCATTAATAGGTAAAATTCAAGACTAATTTTGTCATCTTTAACGTGTGTTTCTTGTTTTGGGATAATTGTGGGAGTGGATCTATGATTAATTACAAAAACATAATAAAAATTTATAGGATAATAGAAGCTTTTATTTTCTCTTCCATTCTTTTAGAACACATTCGATGAACATATCAATACAATTATCATACCAACATGAGTATAACTCAACTTGTTGAGATACCTTATCCCTTCTCTCAAAATTTGAAGTTCAAACCTCCATCCTACCTTTATTATACTAAAAAATAATGGTCATAATAATTAGTTCAAACTATTAAATAAATGAAGCGTATTAATGGGCGAAATTCAACATTAATATTACCATCTTTAATGTGTATATTCTAGTAATAATTACGAGAGTAGATGATCTTTGAGATGATAATAGGGATTTTAGCTCTGGGATGAATTATTTTATATATATATAGATTATGAAGAGAGTGTAGTGATATGGGCTAAAATGGATCAGGGCCTCAGAAGGTGAGCAAAAATGTATGATTTTTGATGAAGTCCATTAGCAAGTCCCAAGAACTATGGTTGATACTTGATTTTCAATTTTAATACTTTTTTTGGTTTTTTTCGATTTCTCTCACCTCTCAGATTCTGTCATACCATTTTCTTCCCATCTCTCTCTCTTTCTCTCTCATCAAAACAAATTTCACATTGGAAAAATTTTGAAAATTGAGAATTTTTTTTGGGGGAAAGCCTCAAATTTGCAATCTCCTTCCTTCAACGTCAAAACCGTTCTTTATCGCCTCCTTCAATCCCATATTCCATTCCCTAACACACTACCTCTGATTCTCTTGTGTTTCTGCCCTCTTATTTCTTCGCTCTGAGAAACCCTATTTTTCTTCTTTTGATCCACGCTTCTTCCGCATTCATTTCGCTCTACTTTGATGCCCAAACTTTGTTGTTTCTACATTTTCTTGGGTTCTTCGTCTTCTTCGTCCCCGACCCATTTTTGATTCGCCGACACTTCCGACATTTTTGGGATTGGAATAGTTTTTTTGTGTTTTGGGGTTTCATAAAACCGACCCTTCTGGAAACTAGTTCTAGGGTTTCCATTTTCGGCCTCTTTAGGGTTTCATCCCGGTGTTTAGATTAGATTTGGATGTCTTCCTGAATCTATTTTTTCTTTTTTCTTTTTTAATCTTTTTCTCTTGGGTGTGTTTTTCTTGTGGGGAACTCGGGGGATCCTGGAATTTTGTTCAGGATTATTCTATGTTTGTTTGTGTTGTATATGCTTGGCAATTTCTAACTTTAAACGCAAACGAATTCGAGGGGAAACAAATCCTATCTCGTTTGGCTTATCGAGCACTGAAAGTTTCCTTTTTGACTGAAAGGAACCTAATCAAGAAGTTTGTGGAAATTCTCAAATTTCAATTTCTTTTTAGTCAGCTTCTTCCCTCTTAGTATATTTTGCGTTTGTCGTTCGCTTTGTTTGTGGATAAAGGAGGAAGATAGAGTTTCTTTCCTTGTGGGGGGGCAGGCTCTCGAGAAAAGGGTCTAATCGTTGTAGAGTTAATTGAGTTGAGGGAAAGTCTAGGCTTGCATGGGCGAACATGAGGGGTGGGCACAGCCACCAAGTGGGCTATTGCCCAACGGTCTTTTGCCCGATGAGGCAGCTACGGTCATGCGAGTGCTTGATTCTGATAGATGGTCGAGGGCGGAGGAGCGAACCACCGAGCTAATTGCCTGCATTCAGCCTAATCCTCCCTCTGAAGAACGCCGAAATGCTGTTGCAGACTATGTGCAGCGGCTGATCATGAAATGCTTCCCCTGCCAGGTGCTGATCAACTTTTTTGTTCAGTACAGGGAATGTGGTTACTGGATATATATCTCTTATGGTTAATATGCCGTGTCGTTCATCATTTTTCTTGAATGCATATTGTGTGATAAGTAGTTGATATTAGGATGTTTGTCAATATCCACAATTCTTTTGAATGATCACTAGTCATTCTGTTGGAAGATCTTATTTAGTTATATTTTTGAAATATTGGATTTGTGTTTATTGCTATGCACCGCTACCTTTTGTAACATAGTCCAACTCATAAAGATGATGTTCTGTGGCCTTACTATTGTGGTTAACATTTTCTAAACCATTCCTTTTCTGGATACCATTTTGCTTTCCCTCATTTAAAGTTTAATTGTTATGGGTAGAAATGACATTTTCTGAAATAATGTAGAAACTAGTTAGATGTGTTTTGCCATAATTTTATTTTTTTGATATCTTGGAATCAAATAGCTCTTTAGTTTTTTACCCCTATAACCAGGGCACCTGAGCCAACCCCTGAAGCTAGATGTATTTTGCCATAATTTTCTGTTGTGAGTTTTGGGCTTCATTATCAAACATGGCTGCATATTGCTCTTATTTTTGACAATCATGCCTATAAGTATTTTTTTCAAGTCAAATGGGCAGGTGGATTAACTTTGCATCATTCTGTAACAAGTTGCTGTACTAGCTGGAAGCAAAATAATTGCACTCTCTATTTTAGGAAAGAAAATGAGCTTTACTACCTATATAAACTTGAAAAAGTAGATGCACATGACTTTGGTAATGGATAATTGAGTTTCCACGATCACACTTATTTTTTGACTCAAGCCAATTTGGGGAGCCGTTATGTAATCTTCTTGATCTTCAAGGGGAGATGTGTTACCTTTCTTTCCTTTCTTACCTATGTTCGTCTTGTGAATTCATGCCTCATATTATTAAAAAAAAGTATGACTTATTGGGTTACATTTAGTTATTATAGTACTTCTTACATGTTTGAGTTTTGTTTGTGCAGCTACGGTTAATTGCACACTTTTTCCATAATTTTATGCGCTTCCTTTTCAGTCTGTTATTTTTTGCTCAAAATTATGACTAAATATGCAGGTTTTCACTTTTGGGTCTGTTCCCCTGAAAACATATTTGCCTGATGGAGACATTGACTTAACGGCATTTAGCAAGAATCAAAATTTAAAGGAGACATGGGCCCATCAGGTTCGGGATATGCTTGAAAGCGAGGAGAAGAATGAGAATGCTGAATTTCGTGTGAAAGAGGTTCAGTACATTAAAGCTGAGGTAGGTCCTCTCAGTATTTTAATTTCTTGTCTACTTCCACCTTTGGGTTGCTATTGGATTTTACCTAGACTCAGCAGAGAGCATTTATGTAGTCTTTTAGAACAAAAAAGTTATTTCTAGCCTTCTAAAAATATTAAAAGATTACTTGGTATCATTTTATGCTAAATTATGTTAGTTCAACTTTGTACTTCAGAAGTAGGATTGATTGAATTTTTAGAATTGTTAGAATATGTTAGTGTGTCAAATTGGAACCCGTTAAAGTTGTCTGAGAGGGGGCTTGTTCAAGCATGCAGTTTACTTGTACAGTTATACTTACCTTCATCTAGGACACATTTTTACACTTAAATTTTATTTTATCCCTTCTCTGATGATATAATCTGTGTGGAAAAAAAATTCAGGAATAAGGATTAGGGATTAGTTGTTTGGCAAGAAGTGGTCATTTAATACTTTTGGACAGTGATCTTCTTTCTAATTTTCTTTCTTCCAGAGTTTCTTAAATAGACTTCTTATTGCTACATAATCTTCACATTTCATAAGAAGGTTCATGTAGCTTGATTTAGTGCTTTATAATATTGATGGTAATATTTGAATGTCAATTATCATAATTCATAAAGAGATGATTCTGGTTATGTTCTAGCATGTTTTAGTTCCTTCATAAACATGGTCAACAGAGTGTTTGCATGTTTTATTTTTGTGTGTTATTGAACCATTGTAATTATGGAAATGTCTTGCGCTATTTGTTTTGTGAGGTTTTTCTCTGTTTTCTGTAACTATTAGTTTTAATACAACAATTTCCAATAGTTTTTCACCAGCTAGCTTCCATGTGTAATATAAATGTTGTTACTACTAATACGCTTTTCGCTTTGGATGATGTTTCACATAAATTAATGTCTTATTTTATTTTGCATACGTATTGCAGGTTAAGATAATTAAGTGCCTAGTGGAAAATATAGTTGTAGACATCTCATTTGATCAGCTTGGTGGATTGTGCACCCTTTGTTTCCTGGAGGAGGTGAGGGGTGCTTAGAAACCCTGCCCTTAACCCCTTTCAATAGTTATAACTTATAATCTTCAAGTGGTCATATATCTCCTTTTATTTTTGTAGGTTGATCATTTAATAAACCAAAATCACTTGTTCAAGCGTAGTATTATACTGATCAAAGCCTGGTGTTATTATGAGAGTCGAATATTGGGTGCACACCATGGACTTATATCTACTTATGCCTTGGAAACTTTGGTCCTCTACATATTTCATGTGTTCAACAATTCCTTCGCTGGTCCCCTTGAGGTTGCTACTACTTTTATTCTTTATATTTTGTTATTAAGGTTTTATTCATTTGCCAATCCATGAAAGCATTTCTTTGGCATTACAGGTCCTTTATCGCTTTTTAGAGTTCTTTAGCAAGTTCGACTGGGATAATTTTTGTGTTAGCCTATGGGGACCTGTACCCATTAGTTCCCTACCAGATGTAACAGGTACCATGAAATTTAATATAAATTAATAGTTGATGTATTGATAAGTATGTCTTGGTCATCTTGGAATTTCCACTAATGTTTTTGAGATTTTTACAGCTGAACCTCCACGTAAAGATGGTGGAGAGTTACTTCTCAGCAAGTTATTTCTTGAAGCATGCAGTTCAGTTTATGCTGTTTTTCCTGGAGGCCAGGAGAATCAAGGGCAGCCTTTTGTTTCTAAACATTTCAATGTAATAGACCCTTTGCGTGTAAACAACAACCTTGGGCGTAGCGTAAGCAAAGGTATATGAATTTTAAAATCTTTGAGCTTTTGATACAAATTTGTTCTTGATGGGGTGTAGAAATTATTATTTCTTGTAGTAAGCTGTTAATGGTATCATTGAGAAAAGGAGTTAAATTATGAGTAGTAGTTTCTAGTATTAACCAGGAGAGAGTTGGTATTTCTAGGCCTTAGAATTTGAGGATAAGAATGTGTGCTTGGGTTTTTGGCCTTTAACAGTTATTGAATAATGACAATTGACTGTGGCTCAACATCAAATACTTATTTTTAGTGTTTCATTTGTTTGGACTTGACCAGGTTCCCCTGTTTTTCAACAACTTTTTTTGTACCTCTGCTTAAAAGGAGTTTCTTGTTATAGCTATCTATTTACAACTGGGAATCTTGTATTGGACCACTTGGTCAGGGTGCAGAAAGTTAGTAAGCACTAAAAGGAGACGAATCATCAGGGACTAGAAAACTTTTAGAAAAGGTTTCATATCTGTTGTCATTTTAAGTTAGAAGGTTAAATATTGTGTAGGTAACAATGATGAGATTACTATTATTCAGAAAAATTAAGGTGGACAAAGTACCATACAAGACTGCTATGCCGATTCGAGAAGTTAGCTTCTCTCCCCTACACATTCTACCACAAAATCCTTCTTGTCTCACTCTTACCACCCTCACTCACCTTCATATATTTTACAGTCTTTTCTTACGAATTTTTAAATGCATTTTGCCTTTTACCTACCCCTCCTCTCATACAATCTCACTATTGGAGGCCTAACATATTGTTGCCCGTTTTGTGTGTGATTTCAACAGTATATATGGCATTTATGATAGTAGATTATAGAACTCTCTTTAGTTGAAATAATGGTTTCTCATTAAAAAAAGAAAAATTTATAGAACTCTCTTCAATTAAGAAACCAAAAGTTTAATGCATTTTTATGATCATTGGATTCCATCATTCCCATTCTGGTGGTCAGTGGATGTGTGGACTTTTTTTTTGCTTAAAATGCATGGTTTTTCTGCTGCTTGCTTTGTTTTTGTAATTGCTGGCAGCAACTTCAATTTTGGTACATGTGTTACTCAGGTAACTTCTTCAGGATACGTAGTGCATTTGCATTTGGAGCTAAAAGATTGGCAAGGTTGTTTGAATGCCCCAGAGAAGATATCCTCTTAGAATTGAATCAATTTTTTTTGAACACTTGGGAGAGACATGGCAGTGGCCAACGTCCTGATGTTCCTAAGACTGACTTGAAGTGCTTGAGATTATCAAATTCAGATCATTCACATGGTTCTGAGAATCTTAGAAACAAATCAAACAGCAAAAGGAATGAGAATTCCTCTGCTCGTGAAACCCAAGATGTTGTGTCCCGTGGCTCTCACACTGTGAACTCCCTTCAAGTTAATTCTCCCTTGGAAAGTGCATCCAGAAATGACACTTCTACAATTTCTCGTAATCAAGCACAAAGGAGTTCTGGCAGTTCAAACAACTCGAGGTCCTCTGATCATAGTAGGAAAGAAACAAACTACAATCATGGTACCCTTGTAGATAGAGGTCAGAGATATTCTAAACCCGAGAACCATGTGAATGATGTACAGGGAAGGTTTCTGTTTGCAAGGACACGTTCTAGCCCAGAGCTTACTGACACCTACAGTGAAGTTTCATCTCCATCAAGGCGTAACAGAGTTTCTGAAAGTGGGAAAGCGCATCCTAACAGAACAGATGCCAGCAGGAGGAAAAACCTAGAATCTGATAGTGTGGAAAACCACTTGATGAGATCTTCAACAGACGATCCTTCAATTGTTAGACATGTCGCATCCCGTCAAAGCATTGATGCTTCTGCTGATTCCAACAGTGGTTCAAATAGTTACCAGGATGAGTCAGGCCCAGGAGCTGTCGGTGAAGATTTTGCTTCTATTTCAGGGACACTGGCGATGCATCAGGAGGAGCAAGATCTTGTTAACTTGATGGCATCATCTACGGCCCATAATTTTAATGGGCAGGTTCATCTGCCGCTGAACTTGACGACTGGTCACTTACCTCTTCCATTACCCTCTTCTGTTTTAGCTCCTATGGGCTATGCTCCAAGGAACTTGGGAGGAATGGTTCCCACCAATATTCCCTTGATTGAGACTCCTTGGGGCACAAATATGCATTTCCCACAAGGTTTCGTTCCTTCTCCATTGACTCATTATTTCCCTGGCATGGGTTTAACAACAAGTTCAGAAGATGGCATTGAGTCGGGCAATGAAAATTTTAGTTCTGTAGAAATGAATTCAAGAGAAGGCGATCAAGACTTTTGGCATGAGCAAGATAGGAATTCTACTGCTGGGTTTGATCATGATAATGGGGCGTTTGAAGTGCTTCAGTCAGATGATAAGCAACAGTCAACTTCTGGGGGTTTTAACTTTGTTCCTTCATCTCGAATGTCTGTATCTGGCACTACTACAGCTGCCCATAAGAAACACACCAAAGAAAATCGAGTGGCAATGAAGGATGGGAATGCAAATGCTTATCAAGATGACAGAGAGAATGAAGCATGTTATGATGACAGACCGTCTTCTTTTAGGTCAACTACTACTGTTGTACATTGTAGTGGCCTAAGAAATAAGAGCACCATAGAAAATTCTTGGGAAGAGTTGTCTTCAAGAGCCTCAAAATCATCAAGAGAAAAACGGGGATGGAAATCGAATGCCTTGGAGTTGCCATCCTCTTATGGGAAAGGCAAAAATGTTTCTGAGCATTCATCTACTGTAGCTGATGAAGATAGCAGAGATTGGAATCACCTCCCTACTATGGGTGCTGAAGTTGCCGAGATAAGTGCTGGGCCTCAATCGCTAGCATCTGCGCATGCTACAAGGCATCAAATAGCTGGGCTCGAACCATCCCAAACAACTGGGTCAGATCCACTAATACCTCTTGGTCCTGTGCTTTTAGGTGGCCCAGGTTCTAGACAAAGAGCTGTTGATAATTCTGGAGTGGTTCCTTTTGCATTTTATCCCACAGGGCCACCGGTTCCATTTGTTACAATGCTTCCAGTGTATAATTTTCCAACTGAGACAGGAACTTCAGATGCATCAACGAGCCATTTCAGCGAGGAGGACTCCTTGGATAATGTCGATACTTCTCAGAACACAGATTCGTCTGAAGGACATAATAAGCCTGATGTTTTAACCTCTAATCCTATTGGAGGGTCTTCCTTTATTGAACCTTTAGAACCTAAACCGGACATTCTTAATAGTGATTTTGCTAGTCACTGGCAAAATTTGCAATACGGGCGGTTTTGCCAAAATTCTAGGCATCCAACACCTGTGATTTATCCTTCACCTGTTGTTGTGCCTCCTGTCTACCTACAGGGCCGTTTTCCATGGGATGGTCCTGGAAGACCTCTTTCTGCTAACATGAATTTATTCACTCTGAGTTACGGGTCTCGTCTGGTTCCTGTTTCTCCTCTCCAGTCTGTTTCCAACAGGCCTAATATATATCAGCACTACATTGATGAAATGCCAAGACATCGCAGTGGGACCGGAACGTACTTGCCGAATCCTGTAAGAAAACCTCTTCCACTTATTTAATTATTTGTTTGGTTGGTTCAGCTGCTATATGAAGACAGCTGCCAAATCTATGTCCTACACTTGGTTATATTATCATTTTTTTCTGAAATAATGTAGAATTGTGACTTTTTTGCTCGTGAAGTTTTTGGATTTAGGTAGTCACTAATCAAATATTATTACAGCACGTAATGTATATATCTTTTATCCTATCTGTTATGGAGTTTTGATGGATGGATTTATTACTTTAGCAACACAGATACTTATTTCTTTGCCCCATTTCTTTCCTATTGCTATATGCAAACGAAGTTTATTTCGGAATAGATTAGGAAGAAAATTGTTAGTTGTTGGCGTTGGTGCTTTTCTTTTGTTTCAGTTCTCTTTTCCATAAAGCTTTTCTCTGGTTGGAAACGTCTGCATTTTTGTTTCAATACAGTTTTTACTATATACTTTTTATGAATTGTTTATAATGATGGTACGGTGTTGTTCCTTACTTTTTGGAGCATGGTTTGAGTTATACTTGACATGTACATTCTTTTTTCTTGAGATTTTTACTTTTGTTTCTTTTAATTTGCTTTAGAAGGCTTCAGGGCGGGAACGGCATTCTTCAAATGCTAGACGAGGAAACTACAGCTACGATAGAAGTGATAGTCATGGTGAAAGAGATGGGAACTGGAACATCAATTCAAAATCACGAGCTTCCGGTCGTCGTGGCCAAGTTGATAAGTCAAATTCCAGGTTAGACCGCCTGTCTGCAAATGAAAGTCGAGCTGAAAGGGCATGGGGCTCACATAGGCATGATTCCATGGCATCATACCAGTCCCAGAATGGTCCGATGCGTTCAAACTCGACACAGAGTGGTTCTACTAGTATGGCTTATGGCATGTATCCATTACCAGGCATGAATCCCGGCGTCGTGTCTTCAAATGGACCTTCCATGCCTTCTGTTGTGATGCTATATCCGTTGGATCATAATGCCGGGTATGGTTCGTCTGCAGAACAGCTCGAGTTTGGATCTCTTGGACCCGTAGGTTTTGCTAATCTAAACGAAGTGTCACAAATGAACGAGGGAGGCAGAATGAGTAGAGCATTTGAGGATCAAAGGTTTCATGGTAGTTCAAATCAACGCACTCCTCTCGAAGAACCTCCTTCACCTCATCTACAGAGGTAGCCTTAGCTTATTTTCCTTCACGACTGAACTATTTTGCAAGATAGAGAAGCGTCAACTGAAAAGAAGATAATGTCATGATTCTCGTCAAGCTGTGTCGGTTGCATCCGTTGATTCTACTAGCAGCTTGCAGCGTCTCACGAACCGAAACGGGTACCACCACCTTTAAACTCCTTAATGCATCAAGAACTCCCCACCCTTTGCACACTGTTTTTCCTCCCAAGAGCATCCACAGGAGGAGATTCCATTATTTCGGCAAATAAATGCTGAGGAGGAGTTTCCAGTTGAAAGGGGAGGGGAACCGAGGGAGGAGGTGACGACAATGGAAGAAGTCTATGCTGTGTAATCTCGTTTTTACCATCGTCGCGTAGAGTGAGACATCATCCTCCGGTTTAGTTTAACCAATGTTCTCATGGATAAAATGATGGCGCACGGTACTTTGTATGTGTATATTACGGAGCAAAATCCAATCCCATTTAGAGGGACAGAAAGTGGCTGTGAAGGAAGGACGGACGATCGCGGGTCTCGGGTGATTAGAAGAAGAAGAAGATGGTCATTCTATGGTTTAGATACGTTAAAAACTAATGAAGTTAGAAAGTAGAAATCATTTGGGTTGGAATTTGGGGTGTTTCATCCCCCCATATCATTACAACACGATTTGTTTCCTTGAAATTCTGTCGCAAAAGTACATTACATTAGGTTGCCAATTTAGAGTCTCACTTCACTTTGTAATAGCTTTTTTTTTCTTCTTCTTTACAAACTCCTTCCCCTTTGCACATTATGACTTTGACAGAATAGCAATGACAGCAGCAGCAGCATTAAACCATCCAAAATGGAGCCTTTCCATTTCTCTCGAGTAGTTTTAAGGCAGAGTTTTTATATCTTTGCATCCACTTGAGACTATTTGTTCAGGGGCAGAGTTATAAACAGGGATAAAGTTTTACGTTCGATCTTTAGCACCGGTAAGCTATAGCAGTTACAATATTTCGTAATGGACATATCACTCTTAAACTGGATTGTTACAAGTCAACCTGATCATAGACACATTTTGGACCAAATGATTGTGAGTTTGAATCTCTACTCTTATGGATCAAATGATTGTGAGTTTGAATCTCTACTCTTATATGTTGTACTTAAGAAAAAAAAATAATCTGAGTATAGGTACATATTTCTGACTAAGAGGTCGAGTTTGTCATATGTTAGTACTACAAAAAAGAAAAACTTGATTGTAACAATCAACCTCTTAAATTATAGGATTGTAATAATCTTACTTTTTGCCTCTTTTGTTCGACTCTACCTCTAGGTCTTGGTCGTTGTACAATTAAAATTATATACTCGGTGTTACATTATCGTTTTTCAAATCTCATATGTTTCTAAATTGTGTTCTATCTACTTGGAAAGCTCACCTATTTCATATTATTTCTTAATCAGTCCTAAACTCCATACAGTCAACTAACACGATTAGCCAAATATATAACATTAGCCTAGTATTACACAAACAATTTGTCGATATCATAATGATTTATGAAGTTTAACTAAACCAAGGGAGTTCGAAAAATCCAATGAGCCGAGAAACTCAACCCAACACATATGATTTAGGATGAGTTACAAGCGTGTTTAGGTTGTATTGGATTCAAATAAAAAATAGGAACCAGACCAACTTGAACTTTTGACTAATTTAAAAAGTAGTTATGCATATATTTATTTCAGTTTATTTCATTCAATAATTCTTTTTACATTATTTATTCTCCAAAAACTTCTAAAATAATTATTTATAATAAAAAAACATCTAAAACAATTTTGAAGTCTGTTATATTTCGTAATATAAATTGGGAATTGAAATTCACTCGGCCCAGACATTTTCACTCTATTGAGTAGAATAGATCTATATACCAGCTCTCAATTCTTGAAATAAATTGCGCGAAGTATAGGAAAAATTATAGAAACATTTGCAAAACCACCTATAAAATATGGGCCAGTTACAATTTACGCCCTCGAACTTTCAATTTGATTAATTACCTCCTTAAATTTACCAAATTAGTACATCTTAATACACAATATCTATACTATATTAAAAAAGGAGGATCATGAAAAAAAAAAAAAAACCTTTTTAGACTATTAGACTCTTTCTTCAATTTATAAATTTACAAAACATGCCATGTAAAATTAATGGAATTAATTATAAATAATAAATAATTACTTAATTATCAATCCTAACTATTAATGGAATCTAACAAGTTGGAATATGTAAATGGTTGTCATGTAATTTAGGGAGAGCTTAATGATTTTCACTAATATACTAACAATAGAATTTTAAAAATTTTAGAATTCTAAAAGTTTGGTAACTTTTTCATCAACTAAATAGACATTTTCTTCTATCATTTTTCACCAACAATTTGAACTACACTTTTCCTTTACCAGTTCGATACCACGTGTAAATCATCTCCGGACCTTTCGTATTCCTATCTCTTTATTCACTCTTTTGGACGGCCACTATCTTAGACAGTTAGTTCCCCCTAGCTAAATAGTAGTCATGTCCACAACTGACAGCTTTCGTTGGCCTGCAGGGAGTCGTTTCTTAACTTCAATCCACTTAGATCCCGGGCGAGCCCTAAGAGTGAGGCTTTCTCATTTAGCTACATTAGTGCTAAAAAGTATAGTTGGCATTAGCATTTTCTTTCGGAGGGGAATAAGGTATTGGAACATAGAGGGAATAGTTTCTTCTCGTCGACTCATAGCTCCAAGACTCCCTCCTCCTTAAATGGGAAACGGTAAAGGTGACGTGCAGACTTGATAATATATACGAATAGAATACACGAAGTATTTTCAATTTAACTTAATTTTATAATAATGTAAATAAATGATAAAAAACAATACCATTAGTAGTAAAATAATAACAATAATAACCAAAAAAATAAAATTAAGATCTATATGTATTTTTTTAAAAAGAAAGGTACGTATATTTCTTACTTGATTGCAAGACAAACACCTAACTTCAAAATTGAATTATAATATTTTAAGATGTATGTTAATATAAAAGATTAATAATTTTGTGAATAAAAAATAAGATGAATTACTTTTAATTATTAATAAAATTATATATTGTATGATATTAGATACATAGATTTATATTGCACGTGCTAATAAACTAGTATTAAAAAAAGGCTGAAGAGTAGAGGAGAGAAACTTTTGATTTTCCTTTTAGCACTTCTTAATCAATAAATATTTTAATTATGATTACAACACATTTTAATTTTTGTTTTTTGATTCCGCTATATAAATCAGGTGCTCTTAATGGTCATGCACATAACACCTCGTATCATTGTGAAAGCTCTAGAAAGAGACCGTTAAACTCTTTCATAGAAAGTGACCCCACCTTCACAATCACGTTAGCTGTTCCAGCGATTATGCCCGTTTTAGCTCTACCGTCCACCCTTATCATCATAATAGAAAGAGGTACTTTTGAGCTGATGTGTAACGGATCAAAGCAACCGTTAGTCGGGCTGATCTGTGATTGGTCAAGGCGACCGAGAGGACACATACCTCCTGAGCTGGTGGAGGTGCTGTTGCTTGTGCAGCTAGAATCTCAGACGGAAAAGCAGGAGGTGTAGAAGTGAAAGGAGTGGAGGTAGCTATCAGTGCTTCCACAGTAGCCAATTCGTCATTGTAAAAAGGATAATGGTAACCCCACCATTAACTACTTCTTTTATGAAATTCATAGTAATAAAAATACATGTCCTACCGCGACAGAATTTGTAACTTGCTATCCTCTTGCCTAGCAGTCAAAGATTTACCTTCGTGGGAAGGATGATTCATTCGAATCGACATGAGAGTCCAACTACATTACATTGCGAGATTCCATGTCGTATATTTGAAAGAGGTTGACCTCCTTGCTTCTCTCATGTTACAATCCTCTTCCCGCTGAGCCCCCTTTCTCCTCGATCCACAGAGACAAAATGGAGGACTGGTGCCAACAGTTCATCATGGAAGAAAGGACTTACTGAGCTGAGATCACTAACTAATACTAATCTAATACTAATATAATAGAAAAGAACTGTCTTTTCTGTATACTTTCTCCGGTTCCATTGCTACTGCGGGCTTTACGCAATCAATCGGATCATATAGATATCCCTTCAACACAATATAGGTCATCGAAAGGATCTCGGAGACCCACCAAAGCACGAAAGTCAGAATCTTTCAGAAAATGGATTCCTATTCGAAGAGTGCATAACTGCATGGATAAGCTCACACTAACTTGTCAATTTTGGATCCAATTCGGAATTTTCCTTAGGAGGTATTGGGAAGGAATTGGAATGTAATAATATCGATTCATACAGATACAGAAGAAAAGGTTCTCTATTGATTCAAACACTGTATCCGCGGGATAGAAAAATGAAGATTTTCACATAGTACTTTTGATTGAAAAATCAATCTGATTTATTTCGTACCTTTCGCTCAATGAAAAAACGGGTCAGATTCTATAGGATCAAACCTATGAGACTTAAGGAATGATGGAAGGGAATAAAAAAAGAAAAAAAAGAGAGGAAAAATAAGTATTAAAAATGACGTAGAAGAACCCATATTTAAAATGAATGAAAACGTGACTGAATTGGTCCTGGTCACTCTTCGAGATGGCATGGAAGAAGGAAGGAGATTCTCGAACGAGGAAAAAGATCCAACGACTTTGAAAGAATTGAACGAGGAGCCGTATGAGGTGAAAATCTCATGTATGGTCCTGTCGAGTGGCAGTAAGGGTGACTTATCTGTTAACTTTTCCACTATCACCCCCAAAAAACCAAACTCTGCTTTAGGTAAAGTTGCCAGAGTACGCTTAACCTCGGGATTTGAAATCACTGCTTATATACCTGGTATTGGCCATAATTTACAAGAACATTCTGTAGTCTTAGTAAAAGGGAGAAGGGTTAAGGACCTCTTGAAAAAAGCGAGCAGCAAGCTGAAAAAGCTCTTTCCCCTTTGAATAATAATAACATCAGCTTCATAGCTCCAACCTATACAAGGGGTAAGCCAAAACTCGTTGAAGGAAGGGCTTCATAGCCTTACCTTATTATTAGAGTGACTGGGAAGTCCGCTTCAGTCATTTGAGTCTTTGACAACCACTCTCTCCTGTGAAACTCCTCCTTGTTCTATGATTGATCTAACCATTTTCTTTAGGCAGAAGCTGAAAGTTGGTTCACGCGGGCACAAACGAGCACCGAATGCAACAACAGGGAACTGTGACTAATAGAGCCAGACACTTAGTTACATCCGGTTGAGGCTTTCTTTCCTTTATTAGTAAAGGGGGCGCGGGAGGCATTCCAGCCCAACATACTCCGGTGAATGGGTCCGTTCCCCCTTTCCTCCGTTTCTGAGGTTTCTTTCAGTTTCTTAGTAACAATGGGTGACGGTATTCTACCTAAATAGTATACATAGGTAATAAATAAGAGAATACTAAAGATTCGAGCCATAGAATTTCTCAATTCTGACACAAGGTACTTATTAGATCTAATAGAATTATTTTGCTGCATCCAGACTAATATCAATCCAACCTATTTCATGAATAAAATGTGACCAATTAACCAACCAACAAAACTACTTGTTACAAATAACATCTTGTTGTTGCATCGAAACATAGAAATGTTGACTAATCTGACTAACATTGAACTTGGTAAAATGAAATGGTTGAATAACTGAAAAATGAGATTATTCAGGAATACACATTGAATACTAAGATTATGCATTGAGTTTCTGGTAGTAGATCCATAATCAAAAAAGTGTTTGTGATTGTTTCAGAAGAAATGAAACAAAAGATACGGTAGAGCTAGGACAATTATTGTATGAGGTCTACTATTTGCTTCAAAAAGATAGTTAGTTGAATGAAATGGAAACCTTCTTTCTTCGATCGAAATACAGATGAGATCAAACGGTCTCAAGCAGGAAAACGCGGGATGGAAGGCTGGAGCAAAAGGCTTGGCTTTGTTTCATAGAAAAAGGACTAAGGAAATTTCGTTTCCGTAGTGGTCTTTCTCTACTACTGTTGGTATCGACTTCTGGATATGCTTTTGCTTTTACTGATGCTTATGGATTACTTGCTGGATCGAACCCAAAAATGTCTCGATTTAATCGGCCTGGCCTCGGGTGGTAGATCAAATGAACACTCAACTGCGTCTCCTCAGGGATCCCAGATGAGGGAACCCTAAGAGAGCCGCCGACCTGAGATGTTAGAAGGTGCAAAATCAATGGGTGCCGGAGCTGCTACAATTGCTTCAGCGGGAGTCGTAGTCGGTATTGGAAACGTGTTCAGTTCTCTCCGCTTCCGCTTCCATCTCTTGATCATTCCGAGGAGACCGGCTAGATCAAGACTAGGAGAGATGATCCCCAGGATGAGAAGAAATTTAATTCATACACTCGATCCATTGCTTCTACCCTTCCCCGATGCAGCCAGCCCGGGACCCAGACTCGGAGCTAATACTAATCTAATAAGTGAAGTCGTCGTCGTCTGACCAATTGGCTCAGACACCAGACCGTTTGTGTCGCCCCCACGGACTCATGTGCCTTCCAGAACCAGGGGTCTTCGAGCCTGCTGTGTATGATTAGCTAGCCTTGCGGCCCTCGAGGCAAGGCGAAAAGGAAGAGATGCTCTGACTTTCTTTGGTCTTGAACTCGCTACGGAAACGAAGACTTTCGAGAACAAATATTGGACTGGGAAAAAAAGGGGGATAAAGTCAAGTCTAAGCGCATATGGCACGGAAGGCAGAAGGAAAAGAGGCTCCTAGCTAAAGGTAGCTTGTCTCGCCTTTCAAAAGCGGTGGGAACAGTTGAGAACAAAGTGGCTAACGGGTGCGTAACGCGTGGGAATCTGCTGAACAGGCGCAGCGAGTCACCTTTTGAATTCAGTAGATAGAAGAAACTATTATCGAAATAAAAACGAGAGAGTTGGAGTAGGTGAGTGAGTGAGTCCTTACTGACCCATCTCTCTCCAAACCTAACGTGGTAGTTTCCCATCATAGGGCTTTCTATCTATAGATTGAGCCATTACCAAGGAGCTAATTCGTTTAGAACTCAGTTGACTGCTTTTATAGAAGCAATCAAATAAGGCAAGTCAGAATCACCAACCAAATCGGAAACTCAATCTTAAACTTCGGAGTGGAAGATAGCAGAAGGCGAGTTTTCTGGATGTTGGCAAACGGGCAGGCCTAGTCACTGCGACCCCCTTTGTGAGGAGGCACCCTTTCTCCCGAAGTTACGGGGCTATTTTACTGAGTCCCCTAGAGAATCCTTTTTTGATTTATGATGGATCTATTCTATATAATTGGGGGGGGGGGGGGGGGGGGGGATAGATAGGAGTTAATGCATAATGGAAGATATCAATTTTAATGTCTGTAATAAAGAATCAATTCAGACAGAGGTTATTCATACATCTTTTCACTTTATTTTAGGGAAAGATTATTGAGTCTCTTAAGTTAAATAAACTAGGTAGAAAATGCTAATATTTTTTTTATTATGTATTTTTATCATTTTATTTCTATTTTCATGAAAAAGATTTTTTATGCCTAAATTTTTAAAATGATTATTTGAAATATTTCATTATTTCAAATAAAATATCTATAATTATTTTCAAGGACAGTAGGTTAGCCTATCTGATAGATATGGTAATTCCCTAATCTTTCGATTTTGATTTTACCAAAAAGAATACCAACCCGAATTTTGGCTGACATCAGTCTTTCTTTATCGAATACTACACGAAAAAACAAGAGATTTTTTTTTATCTATCTATTTGTTTCAAATCGTTGATGGGTTAATCTGAATATGTATTTATTTATGATAATAAAATATAATAAATTATGATAATAAAATATAATAAATCCTTTTTTATTACAAAAGTTTATTCAAATAATATTAAGGTAGGAATTTTTCAACCAATTAAATCTTTTTAATGATTTCTTATGAGTCGTTGGTACTCGAAGAAGTGTGAAACTCGTGAATCCATTCTATGAAGAAATTTAAAAATGGAGATTCTTAATTATTCGTAATTAATTATTTGTTAATTTCCATAAATAAAAAATCTCTCTCTATATATACAAAATATCTATATATTGCGAAATCCATATTGCACTCATACAAAAAAAAAAAAAAAAAGATGTTATTGATCCAATATATACAATAAAATATGGGTTGAAATAAATTGAATTGTTGCTAAGACTTTTTCAAAAACTACCCATTTCATAAGAGTATAGATTACTATGGACCAATTAAACCAATGACTATACATGATTCAATAAATAAATCAATTACATACCAGTTCCAAGAAATTAGAGGTTATGGTAAAACTTAGTTTAAAACGATGTGGTAGAAAGCAACGTGCGACTTGAAGGATATGATCTACTGTGGATTCTTACACCCACCATTTTCTATTATATAGGAATGAAGATGCTCTTGACTCGACATCATTTGTTCTGATCCACTCGAGCTCTCATTTTTTTGAGGGTTTTGATGTCAATAGTACATGATGGAGCTTGAGTAGAAAGTATTGATTCATTTATCAAAGGCAGAGATCTAGGGTTAGTGTCAATCAATAAGTTGAAACAACTTCGTAAGTATATGTTCGATATAGAAATCGAAAGGATCCAATTCGAGCAAGTTTCAAATTCAAACGTCAAATTTGATCAAAAGTGTATCACGCGAGAATCCATTATTTATATGATTCTTTGATAAAAAGAAACCAAAAAAATGGTATGTTGCGGCCATTTTGAAACGATTAAAAAGATCACCGAAGTAATTTCTAAACCCAATGATTCAAGGCAAGGATAAAGGATCCTGGAACAAGGAAAAACCTTTTTTAATTGTCTCAATAACTAAACTAGATCTGAATGAAGAATCGAAATAGATTCTAAAGGAGACAGGCAAAAATAAAGGGGTTAGAGACCGCTCTGTTGGATGCGAACTTGAACCTGCCACGTGTCATGATCAAAGAGGTAAGTCGAATTGACATGTGGATGAAATTAGAATTTTTCCTAAGGTTGTTTAGGTCGGCGGTCACGGGCCGAGCTAAAAGAACGAGCCGACCTTAAACAGAGTCTGTAAACTTGTTTCTTCAGAACCCGACAACACGCCGTATTTTTAGGGTGTTTCAGAGTTCCTATTGGGCCCAGTTTCTATAAATAAAAACACTTGCTTTAAATGCAAGGTACGCAATCCTAAAGAGACTCACCAAGTTAGCTCGGACTCAAACTCACTTGCTCGTCGGAGTGCTAACTTTGTTTTGCAGGTCTCAAGAGTGTTCTGGGAAGGTATTAGACCGTTGGCCGTGGTTCATCCTGCACGTTCTGATCTACGTTATATCCGAGCTCAGCAATTTTGAGTTTCAACATCTGGCGTCGTCTGTGGGAAGCGACACATCTAGAAGTCAGTCTCACCTTTTGCAACCTGAGCCAATGGCCCGAACCCGCTCCCAGCAGTCACGATCCCAACTTTCACCAATCCGCTCTCCGGCGAGGGATGCTGCCACTTCCCGTGCCCATCCTCGCCTCACGTACTCTCAGGTGGCCGGGACTCCTGTCATCGAACGACGACCCCAGGCGGGGGTAGTCAAGGAAAAAGGAAGTCGGTCGGCTACATCCGATCCCTTAGCAGTCCGGGACTTCAATCTCACCTCAGATTAGTTTCCGCCCCTACAGCTTCAGAGGAACGGGTTGCCGCCCCGCGCACCTCTTCTCCGCGGCTGAGGGAACACAGGTGCGCACTCTAGCGGAAGTGCTGACGCGTGTGTGAACCCCGTCATGGTAGCTAACGTGATCATCAAGCTTACGGAAGTCAAGGCGAGGCTTGAACCGGTCGAGAGAGGCAACGAGATGTCCGGCTCCTCCGTCTCCAGAGATTCCATTCGAGGAAAAGGGCCGATGCATCCGACCCAAAGAACGAAGTATCAGTTCCAACCTCGCAGGGAGGGGAGGACCGACGCCCGAGGGTCCGACCAATTTAGACTCCCCTGACATCGTTTGATTGCTACAACGCCCGTCAGGGCCAAGGTGAAGGGCCACCAAGGTGATGAGGGGTGGCGCCTGAAGATCGGGAGTACTGGACATATGACAAAGAGGGAAGCCCGGAGGTCGACGATCGAGAGAGGTCCTCCTAGGGTGATGATTCGTTTCGGTCCGAAGTGGACCTCCTCCGAGATCAATTTCAGAAGGAGATAGAAAATCTCAAGCGGTAGTGCAAGCTTGTAGATCCGCATCGCGTGCCGAGCAAGAGGAGCCGCCTTTCTCCCAAGCGATCCTCGACGCACCTATCCCGCCGAGGTTCAAAGCTCCGGTCATGAGCTCCTACGACGGATCTGGAGATCCGATCTCTTACGTGGAGGTGTACGAGGGGAAGATGGATTTCCTGGCTGGAGCGACGCCACGAAGTGCCGAGCATTTCAGATAGCCTTGGAAGGCTCGGCAAGGTTGTAGTACCGACAGTTGAAGCCCCGATCCATCAACAGCTATCAACAGCTGAGGAGGTTGTTCATCAACCAGTTCTCAGCTCTACAGTTGTTGAAGTTGCCACCCTTTCACCTCGGAACAGTGAAGTAACGGGACAATGAGTCCCTGATGGAGTACATCGCTCGGTTCATGGATGAGCATGTCAAGGTGGTAAGTTGCACCGACAACATCGCCATGATGTACTTCACAACGGGGTTAAGTGACAGAAACCTGACGATCGAGTTCGAAAGTCGTCCGCCGACCTCACTGAACAAAATGCTCGCCCGAGCTCGACAGTACATTGATGGCCTGGAGAGGTGGAAGGCGAACGGAGCCAAGCGGAGCAGCCGCGGTAAAGATCGGGACCGAAAGTCCTCTCCTCCCAAGAAGAATCGTGCTGATGATCAGGGCTCGTCTCGACGGGCCGACGACAACAAGAATAGAGGCCGTCGCGACGAGAGAGCGCTTTCAGACCGTCGAGGGCCGAAGTTTGACAAGTTCACTCCACTGAACGCTTCGATCGCGAAAATCTACGCGGCAGCAAAAGATACCGACCTGGAAGCGCTGTTCGCAGCCCTAGAGAAACTCTGCCGACCTTCAGGGAAGCGAGACAAGCGACTCTACTGCCGATTCCACAAGGATCACGACCACGACACCTCTTGTTGCTTTCATTTGAATGAGCAAGTCGAGGATTTAATCCGAAGAGGTTATTTGAAAAAGTACGTCGGCAGTCGAGAACGGGCTGAGCCAGAAGGTTCAGCTCGGGAAGAGAAGCGAGAGAGAACACCGCTCCCCAGGCGGAAGGAAGATCGTCCTGCAGTGATAAATATCGTCCATGGGGGCCCGAGTGGGGGACAATCAGGGCAGAAGAGAAAAGCTCTGGCTCATGAGGCAGCACACGAGGTTTGTACCTCGTACCCCAAGGAGCCTGTGGTGCTGATCTTGTTTGACGAGCAGGATAGCGAAGGAGTGCACCTGCCTCATAACGACGCTCTGGTGATCGCCTCACTGATAGACCACGTGAAGGTCGGAAGAGTTCTTGTTGATGGCGGAGCGTCAGCTAATATACTGTCCTTCTCGACCTACACGACCCTAGGGTGGGAGAGGAAACATTTGAAGCGCACCCCAACTCCTTTGGTCGGCTTTGCCGGGGAGACAGTTAGCACAGAAGGATGCATCTCACTCCCTGTCATTGTCGGCGAAGGAGATCAGTAGGTGACCAAGGTCGTAGAGTTTGTTGTGATAGACCGAAGCTCGGCGTACAACGCCATACTTGGCCGACCTCTTATTCACGACCTCAAAGCGGTCCCGTCTACTTACCACCAAGTGTTGAAGTACCCGACCTTGGCTGGAATCGCCACAATTCGAGGAGAGCAAAAAACGTCGAGAGAATGCTACACGGCTGCGATGAAGGGGACCAACACTTGCGCGGCAATCATGGAGCTAGAAGCAACCGCACAACCGCGCGCCGACGAAGCAAAGCCCAGCCGAGGCACCCCAGCTGAGGAGTTAGAACTTGTCCCCTTGTTGGGGCCAGATAAACAGGTCAGCGTTGGTAGAAGGCTAGGGCCGAGGTGAAGAAAGAGCTCATCGATTTTCTGAAGGAGAACTCCGACGTGTTCGCATGGTCTCATAACGACATGTCAGGCATAGACCCAAGTATAATGGTGCATAGGCTTAATGTAGACCCTAGCTATAGGCCTGTGAGGCAAAAGCGTCGGCCGGTCGACGCCGAGTGAAGTAACGTAATTTGTAAAGAAGTCGAGCAGTTGCTACGAGCTAATTTCATAAGAGAAGTTCACTACCCTGCGTGGCTGTCTAATGTCGTTTTAGTTAAAAAATCTAATGGCAAGTGGCGTGTCTGTATCAACTTTACGAGCCTCAATAAGGCGTGTCCGAAAGACAGTTTTCCCCTACCTCGAATAGATCAGCTTGTCGACGCAACGGCAGGACACGAGCTCCTTTCCTTCATGGACGCCTACTTCGGTTACAATCAGATTCGGATGCATGCGCCCGACCAAGAACACACTGCTTTTGTTACCGACTAAGGGCTGTATTGCTACAACGTCATGCCTTTCGGTCTGAAGAACGCCCGGGTGACCTACCATGGTCAACATGATGTTCGCCCGGCAGATCGGACGCAACATGGAGGTGTATGTGGACGACATGTTGGTGAAAAGCAAGCAGACGAGCTTTCATTCGGCCGACCTGGCAGAGGCCTTTAGCGTACTTCGGAAGTACCAGATGAAGCTCAACTCGAACAAGTGCGTCTTTGGAGTCTTGTCAGGGAAGTTCCTCGGGTTCATGGTCCACGAACGTGGAATTGAGGCAAATCCGGACAAGATAAGGGCAGTCCTCGAGATGGATGCACCGAGGAATATTAAGCAGCTGCAAAGGTTGAATGGCCGTTTGGCAGCCTTGAATCACTTTGTGTCTCGCTTCACTAACAGGTGCCACCATTTCTTCCAAATGCTAAGGAAAAAAGGTCGGTTCGAATGGACCGACGATTGAACGTGACACCAAGGAGTTCGCCAAGACATGTGACAAATGCCAACGCTTCGCGAGCGTCTTGAGGCAACCTCCGGAGATGCTGACACCGATCTCAAGCCCTTAGCCTTTCGCTCAGTGGGGGATAGATTTGATCGGCCCACTATCGACGGGGAAGGGGCAGTTGAAGTTTGCCATAGTAGCTGTAGATTACTTCACCAAGTGGGAGGAACCAGAATCTCTGGCGTCTATTACCGAGGGGAAGGTCGTTAGCTTTGTGTGGAAGAGCGTAATATGTTGGTTCGGTATACCGAACGCCATCATCACCGACAATGGAAAGCAGTTCGACAGTGCTCGGTTTAATCAATTCTGTCAATAGCTCGGCATACGCCACCTCAGCTTGTCTCCGGCCCATCCGCAGTCTAACGGGCAGGTTGAAGCTGTCAACAAGATCATCAAGCGTGGTCTGAAGACAAGGCTGAAGTCCCTGAAAGGTCGGTGGGCAGAAGAGCTACCGGAGGTGTTGTGGTCCTACCGAACTACACCCTACCGATCTACTGGCGAGACGCCATACGTCTCTCCTCGTGAATCTTGACCTACTCGAGGAGAAATGATCTCACTCCCAGCTCAAACTAGCAGAATTCAGAACCGTATGGCTCGGTACTACAACGCCAGAGTAAAAGTCAGAACGTTCAAGCATGACGACCTCGTCCTCAAGAAGGTAATGCAACATGTCGGAGCACTCCAACCGAACTGGGAAGGTCCGTACAGAGTCTTGATGATACTCCGACCTGGAGCATATCTGCTGACCGACCTCAGCGGGAGACAACTCTCCTACCCATCAAATGCTGAGCATTTGCGAATTTACTATCAATGAGACGTATGCAATTAGACGTGTAAAATTTCATTAATTAATGAAAGTCGATCTCCAATGACTTGTGCAAATTTTGACTTTATTCGTTAGTGTCGTCTGCTACTACCGAGCTATGTCAAATGGGGGCCAATGAAGACTACGTGGTATGACCTATGCTAAAAGACCTACACTAAGTTGTGTTTTTACAAACATGCGAAGCAATGGTCAGCTCGTAGGAACTTGGGTATCCCAAATATTTTCGTTGAACACACCGCCAGGCTGAACTATTCGGCTGGTAAGCCGTTGTGTAGGAAGGCAATTATCAAGATTTGATAAACTCAGATAACGAGACCAAAATTAAAATAATTAAAATTTTAATAATTTTAAAGAAAATTTCTCTAAGTATAGGGACCTCGGAGAGACGACTCAAGTCTGAGCTAAATTTGTTTTCATTAAATTGAAAGTTTGATGAAGAGCCGAGGTATATATGCCTCGGCTCGGTACAATGATTCGATTCTAAAAATGACCATGAAATGAAAAGAAGCAATAGAAGGTGGAGACGTCCTACTCCTGCGGAGGGTCGGCAGGCTTGCTGGTCCTTACCTCGGCGTCAGCAGTCTCAGCCTCCTTACCGACGTCGGCAGGGCGGTCGACCCAGATAGACTCGTACTCCAGCTCGACAGCGGCAACGGCTTCCTTCGGGCAAGCGGCGTCGAGCTTGTTGATAGCATAATAGAAACCCCTGTCCGCCAGGTTGCGAGCTAGGCATCAAACTCGGGGAATTCTTTGACCTTCTTCTCTAGGTAGGCCCAGCTGGCCAAATTCTGCTGAGCCTCGTTCCAGCCTTTCTCAGCAGTCTCAGCTCGTTATCTGGCATTTCTCAGGTCAGTACTCGCTTGGGTCATTAGAGCCTTAGACCTGTCAGCCTCAGCTTCCTTCTCAGCTCGAGCTTGGTCAAGCCTAGCCTCGAGCTCGGTGATTCGCCGCTAGTAAGAAGCGTTCGTTTCTTCCTCCTTCAAGTCTCGCCCTCCGAGCTCCAAGCTCATCATCGACGCCAAGAGGCAGGCGTGGTAGTATAACTGCAAAAACGTGAGGTCAGGTCAATGAGAGACAAAAGAAAAGAAAAGAGGAAGAGTGGGCACGTGCTCACCTCTGCAGCGAGAGCTATGGTCTTTCTCACCGCCTCCATAGGGTTCTCTGACGCCTGAACAGCTCGCTCCACACGGCGGGAGTTGGAGGATCTCACCTTCGTTGCTGCCTCGTGGATGCTGAGGCGGGAGAAGGCGAGTTTGAATGACAGTGGAAGCTCGTCGCACTGCAGCTGACCCTGCTGAGAACCGTCCTCCGAGTCGACCACGATGGGGGGAGGCGGAGATCTGGAGTTAACCTCCTCGAAGGGAAGTGTCTCCCTCACTGTCTTCTTTCGCTGCAGTAGAGTAACCGACTCCTTGCCACCGACGACGGTCTGCAGAGGCTGAGCATGAAGGGCCTGAAGTTTGGTCAAGTTCGCCATCTCGGGGGCTGGGACGTCGGTACTGCTCGTACGATGGCGAGCCTGAGGAGCCGCTGGAGGAGCAGACGAGGCCGAAGCTCGCTGTCGCTGCGTGCTGCTCAGGGCGAGGAATTTTGAGGCCATCTCTGAAAAAGGGGATAAGGTCAGTAAACCAATGAGCAAAAAGAAGACGAGGTTAGTAATGAACGACCTAAAGTGCTGTGGGCAGATTACCTTATGGGGCTTTTCTTTTTTGCGAGCTGCGTTGCCGAGGTTTGGGAAGTTTCTTGAGCTCGTCTGGTTGGTTGTGAGGATTGAGGCCACAAGAGAAGAGGTGGGAGTTCGAGACAAGAGCTTCACCCCACAGCGCGTACCTCAGACTTTGGCTCTGGGCACGCTTCATGATCTCCCAAGACTTGTTGTTGATCTTCAGGACAGGGGATGGCAGAGCTGCAAAACAGGGCTACGTCAGAAACGAAAAAACATAAGTTAAGACAAAAAAAACCCCCTAGCTCGCACCTAGGACACTCGCCTACATCTCTGAACTCTACTGAGACTTGGCAGGTCAACTCACCCCCTCCATCCCTCAGAAGCCACTTGCCAGAGACGAGGAACCAACACTCCTTCCAATTTTTGTTGGAGGAAGGGTTCTTAATCAGCTGACCTATATTCCGTCGAGTTGAGAGGTAGTACCGACCCTCTCCCTCGTTAGAGGCCTTGACGGTGTGGGTTGCTAGGAGCTGATCTACCCATAGTCTGTCCTCATCCTCGTCTTGGAAGACCCACCACAGAATGTAGGCTCCGAGCACGGTAGACCACCTGTTAGGGGAGAGCTGAGTTGGGGCAAGGTTAACCGCGCTAAGGAACCTTTGGATGAAGGTGTAACGCCCCGAGTCCCTCAGGTTACTTAGTCCCGAATTGGGAGATTTTTTTTTCAGTAATTTTAAATTGATTGTTAATTAAATTTATGGATCGTTAACTAAAGTTACCCTTACTATCGAGCTCTAAACTCCAACTTAAATTAATAATTACCGACTCGGTGTGGTGGGTCTTGTTTTAAGGGGGATGAACTTCTTTCCTCTTGGGCCTGAACGCGTTGGGCCTCCATTGGAGTAAATGAGTTTTAAAACAAAACAAAAGGAAAAGAAAACCCTAGCCCCAAGCTCCTTTTCTTTCTTCTTCTTTCCCTTCAACCCTAGCCGTTTTCCCTCTTTGGTTCTTCTTCATCTCCCCGATCCATTCCCGTTTTCCGGCAACCTCGACGGCGGCAGCGGCATATCGGCTCCACGGACAGCGGCACTCGGCGGCGGCAGATCCACGAGCGGCGAGAGGCGGCGATCGACGGCGTGAAGTAGCAGATCCGGTGGTTCCGAGCGGCGGCGCGAGGCTCCCTCCTCCGGCGTGGTGCGACGGCGGCGGTTCTGCGCGCGGGTTGAGCAGCAGCGGCGCAATCTTCCAGTGGCAGCGTTCGAACCGCGGCGGCCGGCGACTCCCGGTGCTCCAGCGGCGGCGCGACCCCTCATCGCGGCGGCGCACGGCGGACGGCGTACAGCAGCGGAACAGCGGCAGAGATTGAACGTTACAGCGGTGTTTTAGACGTTTAGCGGCGACCCACGCTCGTTCGAAGCTCGATTTAGGCTACCCACACCTTGGCAAGCTAGATCTAGGTGACCCATATCCATACGAAGCCGGTTTGGGGGTAATGTGTCATTCGAATCCTTTTAGAGTCGAATTTCGGAGGCCAAATAGGTTGTTTAATGTGCTGTATTTTCTGTTTCGGTGTGCTTAGGTGTGGAGTCGGCGCAACATTTAAGGGAGCGGTTGTGAGTAAGTAGCATGGGGGTGGGTGCGTGTGTTGGTGTTTATTATTTATTTGTCGATGTACCATTTATGATGTTTTGAAAATGGTTCTGATACGATGTCGTGCGGTGTAACTCTCGTTTTTGTTGGTTTGTATGCCTAGGTAGTGTTGAATGTTCGTTGGTGATAATAGTAGAAACTTTGTATTGTTGAGCTGCCGAGATCTGTCGTGGAATGATGTGTGTTTGCAGGGAATATTCGTTAAAATAAATATCATGGTGGGGATGTTTGTTGTCTGAAATCTGTATGAAGTGTTTGGCATGTTTTATGAGTTTTTATTATATCTGGCAATGCTTAATGTTTGCGGATGTTGGATAATGAGTGCTTGGGTGATTTGTGTTGGACTGCAGTCGTTTAAAAATTGTTGATCATGCTCCGTTACGACTAAACTCACTGTGGCGTTGTTGTTAAGATTTAATATGTTGTAAAAGCATGATTGATTTATTGTTTTGCTATTAGAATGATATTTATGTTGTGGAAGCATGCTGAAATGTGTTGGTGAGTTGTGAGATGCATTGAAATCATACCAGTGGTGGTGTTGTTGATGGGCGTTGTGGTGGTTGGTGTTATTAAGGGGTTAGTACTGGAATCTTGGTTGGAGGCTAGAAACGATATGTGGAGTTTTACAAATTATGAAGTGAATGGGTGAGTGTCAGGGCCTCAGGTATAAATGGTCGTGGGCTGATACGTCACTAATTGGGTATCGAGGCCTCGGGTATAAATGGTCGGAGGTCGATACGCTAATATTGGATAAAGATGAGTGCGAGGCCTCAGGTATAAATGGTCGGGGGTCGATGCGAGGAGTCTTTCCGAAGGAGAAGTATTGGGGCCTTGGGTATAAATGGTCAAGGGCCAATAGATTGTAAGACATCGAGGCCTCGGGTATAAATGGTCGAGGGTCGATGCACTAGTGTCGGGGCTCTGGGTATAAATGGTCAGGGGCCGACACTACCAAAAGAATGGTTTCGAAGAGCTCGAATAACTAAGGTGAACATAGTTGTATTTGAGGTGTTGGAGAGCCAGGTGGACGGTATTTGTTTTTATATGATTGTGGTTAGCATTGAGTCTTATAGAGCATGTTTATGGATGAATATATAATGTACCAGTAAAGCATGTCTATGGTTGTTCGCATACTGTTATGATAGAGCATGACGATGTATGTTTCCTTTATGGTTATGAGCATGATGTTTGTGTGTGCTTGGTGAGGGCTACTTACGGAGTATATTTCATATACTCACCCCCTCCTTTCTACAATGATTGTTTCAGGTGAAGGACTCGGGAGTGACCAGGGTGATGGGACAGAGGAGACCTGACAAGCGAGGACCATAGGCTGCTTAGTTTTTCCTATTTGGTTTAATTCATTGGTTAGGGCCTTATGTTGTGGCCAATAAATGGTTTATTTGCATTTAAATATTCGAGAGATTTTTCCCTTGTCGTTAGATTTGCTTCGGGTTAGGTGCCTATTTGAGATTTATTCCATTTGTTTAGATTCACATAAATTGAATAATAACTTGCCTCGTGAAGTGGTTCATGAATGTTGTTGAATGTTATTCCATGAGATTGGTTTATCGTTAATTTGCTGAGGATTGGGACTTGACTGTATAAGTTTATGTACATAGGAAGTTGGCAGGTTATAGCCGGGGTTAAATTTGATTAGTTGGGTAGTTAACGTGACCTAGAGGTGAGCGGAAATTTCTGGGTCGTTACAGAAGGGATGAAGTGGAAGCCTAACCCCCCTATTGAACATCTGGGGATAGAAACTGACGAAGCTCGGAGGAGGGTCGTCGAGGTGCTCCCCGATGCTAGGTACCCTAAGCTCTATGGAGTTGGGGATCGAGTAGGTTTTGCGGAGTTCGACTAACCTACCTACCGAGCAAGTCAAGGGAGGGAGCTCAACTACCGGACCAGGGTCAGGGCTTCCCGAGGTGGAGGCTATATTGGGGTTTGCCGAGCTATCCTCAACACGAGGGTTCCCTGAGGTAGAAGCTAAGGTTGGATCCCCTAAAACGTCGTCTGAACTAGAGGAACTAGACGACCCAGACGATGAATCCCTAGACGAGCTACTCATCGTCAAACCTGAATGGGAAGGCTTAAAAGAACTACCTAAAGAAAGAAGGAGAGAGTGCCTGACTTGGAAACGGTCAAGGTACACGAAAACTCGAGAGTGAAAAAGTGAAAAGTGAAAAGTGAAAATGAAAGACACCCCGCCATTTATAGGACAGGCCGGAAGCACGAGAGCCGTCCGATCGGGGGAGAATCAACGGATGCGATTTGCCGGTGAGAGATAATTCCCGCGGCGACGTTTGAGTTCTCGAGGCAGGAGCTAGGGCTGACGACATCAGTGACGTCACCCGCAGACGCGTGGATTCGGCCACCTTCGCTTAGCCCGACTACTTCGCCGAGTCGACCTACGCCACGCCGAAGTGGGGGCCAATGTTGGATGCGAACTTGAACCTGTCACGTGTCATGATCAAAGAGGTAAGTCGAATTGACGTGTGGATGAAATTATAATTTTTCCTAAGGTGTTTAGGTCGGCGGTCACGGGCCGAGCTAAAAGAACGAACCGACCTTAAACAGAGTCCGTAAACATGTTTTTTCCGAACCCGACAACACGCCGTATTTTTAGGGTGTGTCAAAGTTCTTATCGGGCCCAATTTCTATAAATAGAAACCCTTGCCTTAAATTCAAGGTACGCAATCCTAAAGAGACTCAGCAAGTTAGCTCGGACTCAAACTCACCTGGTGCTAACTTTGTTTTGCAGGTCTCAAGAGTGTTCTAGGAAGGTATTAGATCGTTGGCCGTGGTTCATACTGCATGTTCTGATCTACGTTACATTCGAGCTCAGCAATTTCGAGTTCCAACACGCTCAATAAATGAAATGCTTAACCTTAAGGGTTGTTTTCCTCTGAGTGAGAGTTATACAACTTGAGTTATGGGGATAAGAATGATTTTTTTTTCAAAAAAGAATAAAAAATAAACAAAACAATAAGAAAAAAGTATTTTGTCGTAGTCTAATTGATTTAATAATCTATAGATCTATTTGACATTAATTAGAATTCTATACATAACTTTGAATTTCCTCGAGCCGCACGAGGAGAAAACTTCTTATACGATTCTAGTAGGATGGCCCTTACGTAAGGATTATATTGCCCCTAATTTTTATGAAATACAAGATGCTCATTAAATAATACGAAACAAATCTTCACTTATACAACTCAAGATATTCAAATACATTTGTAGGTTCTTTTATAGATATAGCATAGTAATTGAAGTCTCATTCATCTCATTATTATTGATTTTAAATATAAAAAAGAAAAATACAATTAGAGAGTTGTTGAGATTATAAAATTTTTAAGATACTTATTTTGGATGAGTCGAGCTAATAGGATGAAGTAAACTAAATGAGTTCTGTATCATGAACTATGTATCACACGCATCACTTAGATGTGATTTAGAAAGTCACATAGTGGGAAAATGAAGAAATCTAATATGAAAAGAGAACCGGATTCTATTTGTACTCTATCTAAGATGAATCTTGGCCATTCCCGCCTTTCAACTCCCCTAGACTATACTTTAGGGTCTTATGAACCAACTAATTGAACCTTTGAAATATGTATAAAGTATTAATTGAACGCGAGGAGACAGAGTATGAACAAATAAAAAAGAAGAGGAAACAAAATAAATTTTTTTTCTTTTAAATATCTATATACATACTTTACATATTTATATACATATCCTCCTTATCTTTACTTGTCTATTTTACTCATCTATAAATAGAGTAAAAAATATAGTTTAGTTAAAGGGTATATCTCCAGACATCATGATGTATCAGTATTTTTCATGATCTATATTATTATAGAATACGTAGACCCATATTAATGAATTTGTAGAATAGATACTCGTACAAATTCATGATGTGCTAAGAACCAGATTTGAACTGGTGACACGAGGATTTTCAGTCCTCTACTCTACCAACTGAGCTATCCCGGCCATTTCCGACACATTATCCTTATTTTAATAGATTCGCTTCTCTCTCTCCCGCGAGGTTTGAACTTCGCGTGGTGGGAAGGCCTTTGCAATTCGCATCTTCCTGTCCAGCAAAGAAAGTGAAGGGGAGCGGACAGCAAGTTGGAGGACGTTGTAGAACCGCGTGATTGATCCATCTGCGCCTCGAGGGAAAGGTCTCCATTCCTACGGCAGTTTTGTCAACGAATGCATCTCGGGCCGGGAACTTGATCCCCCAAAAAGGGGCTGCAGCGGTCGAACTTGAATTCTGGAAATCCGCGGATTTAGGCGCTCTAGCCAAAACGAATCCTATTTCGGCTATTACCTTCTCCATTACTATGTTCTCATACGCAGGAATACCCTCGTTAGCCGGTTTTTGTAGCAAATTCTATTTGTTTTTCGCCGCTTTGGGTTGTGGGGCTTACTTCCTAGCCCCAACGGGAGTAATGACTAGCGTTATAGGTAGTTGGGCAGCTGGAAGGTTGCCCGGAGTATGTTGGGCTGTAATGCCTCCATTCCTATCCCATCCTTTATGATCTCTGGGCCGCCAGCCTTCCTCATACTCCTCCCTTCATTCATTGAGTTGGAGGAATCCATAGGAGGCCCGCCCGTTATGCGTTGCATGAAAGAACCCGCCCAACCCAACGAAGAAGAACCGAACCTGACAGACACATCTTTTTCCTTTTGGGAGGGTACTCCGAGTAGTGGGTACCTCGTAAGACCTCGACCCGCCATCAAATCTATAATAGATAAACCACTAAAAATTGAACTATGAAGACTTTACATAGTATACATCATGCCCATATAGACCAACAAAATAAAGGGTTATGAATTTTCATAATACATCACAGCACAAGTATTATATCCATCAAGTCCTCAAGTCCATATAGACCACTCAACTAAAGGACTATGAATTCTCATAGTACATCACAAAATTAGTGTAAACATTATGGTTTTTAGTCCCATACATATTGAGGACTCAACAATTATACTTCTTGTTAGGCCTTTGGTGAGATGATTCACTAAGTTTCTGTCGAACCTCAAATATAGGAGATAACTCCACATTTCAGCAACTCTTTCACAGCTCCATTTCTCAAGCTTATATGCCTTCTCCTGCCATTGTATAGACTATTTTTGGCAATCCCTATGATAGCTTGTGAATCACAATATAGGGATATTAGTACGAATTCTCCCTTCATAGCATATTTCATGCAAAAAAAAAATATATATATATTCACACAGTTTTAAATTGTAGAATAATCCCTATGACAATTTGTTGATTTCCATGAAATATAGTTCCTCCACCTTAAATAAACACATGCATATATTCGCTAGTAGACACCTTATTGTTACTATAATATTTTTTGCATCAAAATCACCTCCTAATACATAATGAACTTGTTAAAGTGCAAACAATAATCCACACGATGAAAAACAATCTAATGGTCTTTACCAAAATAATAAGTATACCTACTCAATGTACTCACATCATATGCAATATCAGGTTAGTACAGTTCATAAGAAACATAATACTACCCATAATTTTCACATATTCAGATTGAGATATAGTATGACTCTTGTTTTCTTTTTCCTTTTTTAAACCATCCTTATCATTCATTAAGGAGAAAATGCCTTGTGGGCTACAGAAGATAAAATTGGGCTAAGATTGTTAAAGGTCCAAACCGGACACTCATCAGTCCACAATAAATTGTAATTAGTTTGGATAGCATATCTCGCGAGTTTATGAGCCACTTCATTAAACTCCCTACCCAAATGAAGGAACCTAATCTCTCTGAAGAACACTGAAGCCCCCGAATTTCTGCGAGAAAGATCTTCGTCTCGCCCAGAATTTTGACCTCCGACGACAAAAGCCTCACCACTTCAAGATAACCGGTGTGCATGATAACGTATGTAAAGCCTGACCAACTTGCAAAACGCAACTCCTCCTTGACCAATTTGGCATGCAACGGAGAGAGGCGCACCTCCAAACAACGGGATAAGGTAAAAATCACTTTCCTTTCATGATCTTGGATTAGGGTCCCAATTCCAGTATGAGGGAGATTCAGAAAACAGGCAGTATCAATGAAAATATGGAAGGACAAAATCAGGACAAGGGGAATTGGGATCCACCTGGGCTGCTAATTTATGGGCAGAAAGTTCACCATCGGAGGATTGGTAATCTGACAAGTACCTCTAAAACCAATCACATTTTAGGGAGATTTCAGGAATATGCTTCTGATTGCATCATGCATTTCTGTCATTCCAGATTGCCCAGCTCACGGCCACTGATAGTTCCAACTTGTGTGAATCAAACGGAGCTAAAAGGGAATGCTAGAAATCTTCAAAACTCTCAGAGCCAAATCAGTCTATCTGCACCAAAGGTACACACGCATTCCAAATTCATCTTGCACGTTTACAACTAACAATCGTATGAAAAATAACCTCCATTTTTCTGTTACACATAGGGACATATAGGGGAAATAGTGACCCCCTGTGAACCAAATTGATTCTACTTGGCAGACAATTATGAATTGCTTTCCATAGAAAATGTTTAACTTTAACAGTGGATGTTCAATTTCCATAGTTTTTTCCACATTTGATTGATTGCATCACTGCTATATTATTCCACTAGGATCTTCTTATTCATGTATGCCTTGTAGGCACTTTTTACGCTAGCTACCCCTCTTATGAAAATGCCACTTTTTACACTATAGCTACCCCTCTGATCAAAATGCCACTTTTTACACCATAGCTACCTCTCTTATCAAAATGCCACATCCATCTAGCATTTATAACCCATTTGTTAATTGGAATTTGTTTTTATAAGGATGCTATCCTCTGGGTGAAAGATGTCCTATAGTTTGTCCTCATCCCAAGCACCATTAACCAAGAGATCACTAACCATCAGGTCCTCATTTACACTGACAGATGATATGGGCTTAAAGGTAGATCCTCTAGGCAGCTAAGGATCCCTAAAAACCCAAATAGTTTGCCCATTCGCTACTCTTTTCTGAATCCCAACCTTCAGGAGGTCTCTTCCCCATAAAAAACTTCTTAAAAAAGAAGAGGAGTTTTTCTCTAGAGAAACGTCAAGGAGATGAGAATGAGGAAAATATCTTCCTTCAAGAACCTTGGGGACTAAAAGATGAGGATATTTCAACGTTCTTCACACTTGTTTAGCGAGCAAAGCTTGATTGAAACCTTCTAGGTCTTTGAAATTTAAGCCACCAATCTCTTTAGGATAGCATAACTTATCCAATTTCATCAAATGAATTTTCCTTTGGTTTCCATTTACTCCCCACCAAACTCAAGCAAAGATCTTCGTAAGGTCAAAGCACAAGGTTTTCGGGAGACGAAAGATCCATATACTGTAAATCGAAATGGCCTGGCCAATACTCTTGATAAGGACTTCTTTGCCACCCATAGAAAAGAAACTTCTCTTCCATCTCTAGAGAACCGTCCAAACCTTGTCCTTTATCTTCCTTAAATCTGAAGTCTTTCCTCTTAAGAAAATCGAGGGCAATCCCAAATAAGAACCAAGATTTTCAACCACACAAACACCAAAAATTGATTGGAGGTAATCCCATCTAGATAATATTCGGGTGGAAGCACATGGCCGACTTCTCAAAATTTACACATTGACCTGAGGCTACCTCATGCTCTCGAAGAATTTTCTTCACTATAAAACACTCCATCGGATCTGCCTGTAAAAATACAAGACTATCATCTACAAACAAAATGTGCGATATTGGAGGACTATTAGCAGTAATAGAAAAACTAGTAAAGTATCGGCGAACTATTGCATGAAACCCCAGACAAAGCATAGTCATCTCTAGAAAAATCCATTCCACTCGGCCATAAGCCTTACTCATGTCAAGCTTAAGAGCAACAACACCCTCTCTGCCACTTTGGATACTTTTAATAGCATGTAAACATTTATGATTGATAATAATATTATCTGTAATCGCTCGACCCATAATAAGTACGGACTGTGCCTTAAAATTAATGTCATTAAGGATCCTCTTCTACACTTCATAAAAAGAAATTAACCTGGGATTTGTAGACTTTGGAATCAAAGCGATATTAGTTTCATTGAGTTCATTGATGTTCCCACCTCCATTCAGGATAGCCAAGAAATTTGCCACCGTTTTGGGTCCCACCACTTGCCAATATTTCTGATAGAAGAGAGTTGGGAAACCATCAGGGCCAGGGGCCTTTGTAGGAAATACTTCTTTGATTGCCTGAGTAATGACCCCTTCACTAAAAAGAGCCATCAAAATTCTGTTCATATATGGGGTAACTCGAGAAGGGATTACTCTCATCACCTGCTGCAAAGTTTGCTCACTTGGCTTAGAAGATTGAAAAAGCGTTGTAAAATACTTAATGAAAGATGATTCAATATCCATTAGGGCCTCAGACCAAGAACCATCAGCCAAAGTAATGCCCCTAATTTAATTCTTCTTTTTTGGAATAGAAGAATGCTTATGAAACCATTTTGTATTTTTGTCACCCCATTTAAGCCAATCTTCAAGTGACCGCTGCTTCCAATAAATCTCCTCGGCTTCCCAGAGATTATTTAGCTTCTCCTAAAGCGAGTGAATGACCACAAAATTTAGGGGCTTGGGGCAGTTGTATTCCTTTGCAATAGCCGCTTTGGTATGATTTATTTGCTGAAATAGACCATGATTTTGAGAGGAACCCCAAGATTTTAAGGCTGATTCTGTAGCCTTTAAATGATAAGCCAAACTAATATTCATTCATTCCCTTGCATGCCATACACCCGCTTGGTCAATAATATACTCACATTCTGGATCTTTGCACGAATATTCCTCAAATCTAAAAATATTCTTCCTCTTCCGAAATCCCATGCCACCTCTTTTGTAAGAGGTTTCAAGTTGGATGGCTCTATGGTCAGATTTTGACCACTCAAAGATGGGAGGCTCTGGAATCGGGGAACATTGCTTTAAAAGTTGTGTTACACACAAAACAATCAAGACACTCCCAAATTTGATCGTTTGCTTTACGCCTATTGCACCAGGTGAAAGAATTAGTGTCGCATTAGAATTCCGCTAAGTTACAATAATCAAGAGCCCTTTAATCAAGAGCCCTTGGAAATAAAAAATTTGACTGTCATTTAACTTGGGCTCCCCCCAATTTTTCTGAGGATCGCAGAACAATATTTAAATCCCCACCAACCAACCAAGCAGAGTTGTCTGAATTGTAGAGGTGACCCAATAGTTTCCAAGTTTTAGCTCTTTTTGAGACAATAGGGTTGCCATATAATCCTGTAAAATCTCCACGAAAAGTCTTTCCAGCAAACACTTGTATCAATATGAGAAGAAGAGAAAGAACAAAGAGAAATAGTAACCTCCTTCCTTCAAAGAAGACAGAGATCCCCTTTTGAGCCACTACTACTAACAGAGAAACCCCTATCAAAGTTCAACTTTATTCTCAATTTTTCAACCGAACATTCATTACAGTTTATCTCCATTAAGAACAAAAGGTGGGGATTAATGTGACAAACAATTTTCATGGTGACCGGCAGGGCTATTTAACAGCCTCTGCCGATAAAACTTCAAGGATGTGATCACTGCCAGTATTTGGGTCAAACTTCGGCTTCTTCTAAGCCTGCATAAATTCATGGTCCATCTTAGCCTGTCTCTTTCGTGAAGTAGTCCCAGTTTTAGTAATACGAGAATCCCTTCTCGATCGGGCCAGCTTCTTACACTCTCGAAGGCTAGTTTTACCCTTTTGATTACAAGGGTGTGGGACCCTCACAAAATCTGGAATATCATCCTCCATCTTCAAATTACAATTCCAAAGGGAACCATCAAGGCAAACGAGATCCGCATTAATAGTAATCAAATCATCCTTTTTCTTCCTTAAAATAGAATTCTCATTGATTGCCTTATTAAATGCTGATTCCTCAACAATTATGGGGCACTTAAAGATAGTCGGAGATTCTGCAACTGGCTGGGTGGTGGTAATAGGGTTTACCAGAATTGAGTCCTCTCCGGCTACCTTGTCCGATCAACAATCACCCACAAACCTCGAGCTCTAACTAAGGTTGTCTTCGCAATCTGGAACCTTACTTGTGGTAGTCTTCATGGTCCTGCCCTGAATAGATCTAGAGAAACTTAGCCACGGATCGTATTGATGCGACAAACCTCCCTTAAGCCCTGCATCTGTGTTCGGTGATCACAATCCTGAATCAAATGTCCAATCTTGTCGCAAAAGTAACAAAAATCCGACAATCGTTCATATTGAATAGGAATCCAACATCCTTCCATTAGCCCATCAATGTTTATTTTGATTCCCTTGCGAAGAGATTTCGTTATGTCTGTTGGGTGTGTTGCCCTAAATTCGTAATTTGTATTTATGTAAAAACAAATGTATATTCAATAAAGTTTTATTCAATCAATTTGTTGTTAAATTCATAGCATTGCATTGTCCAAAATCCAATAAACTAAACATCCAAGGTTATTATCATGTATCCGGGACAATATATCTATTGGGTACATATTTAATATACTGGGTATATACTAGGTATATATTTGATATACCCCTGATGTACAAGTGGATAATGTTCCGTGAATAACCTAAAAGGTCTATAGTATATGGATAAGGCTGGATACCTTATCCTGACAACACTATGGATACGACCCACTATGTAAATGTTACAGACGACTCGATCTAGGTTGTTCGTGTGCAGACATGCGAGTGGGGGTATCTTATACAATGAGTTTGTATAAGACCGGACCGCGAAATAGCCAATCTTTATATGTAACACCGTTAACTAACAGATTGTTATTTCTTAGGATGACTAGACAACTCATTCTCAATCCTGAGTGAGTTATGGACTCCTGCCCGTGAGGGCTCGTCGTTTGATCTGTATGGGTGAGAGTGACCCGAAACGTCGACTCAATATTCCTACCATTTTGGGGACGAGACCGAGCGGGGAGTTGGAAACATAACTTCACAAGATGGAATTCACTCCTCTCCCGACTTTAGGGAATAGATGAGTGTTTTTTTATATGCTAACTCCGGAACTTGAACAGGGGGCTCCACCCTCTCACTGGCCTGAGAGGGACGCGGACCATAACCGGGTTGTTCATTAGAGAAGTAGTGCTATTTAAGGAGCAAAATGTAACACAAGGGTAAAACGGTAATTTGACCCATTTGTGGTTACGAACACGTGAAAGATTGACTTGTCATTAATGGTCATATAACTGTGGACACGAAAGCATTATGCAGTGAGAAGAGTGCAATTGCGAGTCTTTAGTGGAGCGACCCGTAGTTAACGAATGTTGATTAACTCGGTCAATGAGTTTGACCGATTAATCTCGTATCGTTGGAGCTTCTGATCTGTAGATCCATTAGGTCCCCTTGCTAGCTCACAACGGATAAAACGAGGATCAAGAATTACGAAATAATTTGAAGTGTTCAAATTATAGAAGAGAAAGTATATAATGTATATTGAAACGTTATATATAAATATATATTAATTTTGGATAAAGATTCAAAATTAATTATGAGAGAAATTATTTGAATGAGATTCAAATAAAAATTAATATGAATAAGATTCATATTAAAACTATAGGTTAAAATTAATGTGCATAAGATGTACATCACAACCATTGGTTATAAAAGAGAAATGCCTTAGAATATGATTCTATTTTTGGTAATAAATAATTAATGCATTATTTATTAATATAATTAATTAATTAATTGTTAATTAGATTAATAATTAATTAATTAATTATATTTATTATTATTATTAATTATTAATATTAATTTTATTAATAATAATATTAATAAAACTCCCCTTGGGCAATTACTCTCTTGAATGAATCATAACCTTTCTCTCGAAAATCCCCTCTCGTTGTTTCCACAAGCAAGATCGTCATTCCTAGAGGATAGCGGGAAGATCGGTGGTGGTGGTCGGGTGATTAGGTGAAGATCATCAGTTCTTCAAAGGTAAGGAAAACGTTCTTTTCTCCTGTATTTCATCCTTTTCAATTATGTGGTTTTGTTATTCAAAATTCAAGAACTTGATCCGTTTTCCACTGCGGGATTCACATCTCATCAATATCTATGTCAACCCAAAGACAAAGACTCTTCCCTAGCAAAAATTTCCATCTTTACAATCTACATAATGGAAAACTCTGATGGCATTGCCAAGCTTGATCGCCATGTACCTATTCGTACATGACATAGGAAGATCAAAGAAGTGAACTCAAAAAGCTACCTTCTTAAATTCAAAATCAGATCTCTTGACCGAATGACACGACTTCTCTAGGACAAGGAGAGCCTTGCAAAAAAACTAGGGGCCTATTGAGCACTCTATTCTTATCAACATCTCTAGCGAATTGAAACAAAAACAAGTTCTTACCAATACTGTTCACCAATAGCTTTTGTTCTACTTTACAGAAATTGAAAGAACCTTGGATATCACCTTAGCGCTAATCGTCCTCCTATGTGAGTAATTTACCTACCAAACTGATAGTCAACTTTTGCTCCGTCAGATTTGCAGCCTCAGATTCCACATCAATTGCAACATCATCTTCTTAAGATTTGAATTTGAATTTTTTCCAATCTTATACAAGACTGTCATGGTCCATTGTGACACCACTGAATAGGAAAACAAAACGCTGGCAATAGCGTCGGGCCTTCTGAAAGAAACCTCAATCTCAGACTGTGAGAAAAAAGCTCATCTTAGGATTGCACTTACTCTCATTTTCTTAAGACCCATGCTAGCATCGAAAGATGTTTATAGATAGACTATTAACATATTCAATTTCCTTTAACATCTCTTTAATATACTGTGATTGACATAGGAATAACTCCTTAACACGTTTACTTATCTTAACACCAATTAAAGCATCAATTTGTCATAAATCTTTCATTTTAAAATGTGAAGATAAAGGTAACTTGGTATCATTAACGACATCTAAATTTGTACAAAAATAAGCATGTCATCAACATATAAGCATATAATATAATCACACACCAAAAAACTTTGGGTAAACATACTTAATGCTATAAAGAGAATTTTAAAGTTTTCATACCTTATTCTTGACCAATAACCACAAAATTTTTAGGTTGTGATAAAAATCTCCTCTAAATCACCATTAAGGAATGATGTTCTTGTATCCATTTGATGCAAATGTAATTAGATATCTAATAGTAGCTATAATAGTAGCTATTTTAGATACAGTAGAATATGTGTATAAATACATGTTTTGTGTATATCCTATGACTTATATGAATTTTTTATTGAACCAACTAGTAAATTTCTTAAAAAATTCATTTACCCTTAATATGTTCATTTCTTTAGGTAAGTCTATCAAGTCCACCTCATCTATAAGATACATGCGTACATATTGAATATCTATATTATTTTAATTTCTAACCGAAAGATGGTTAAGGAAATCTAATTTCCCATGATCATACTCATGACATCTCAAATTAATTGTTCTAGAATAATTAATTTCACATAATCATATCAATAAACTTCACCAAAAAAATATATTTTCCATAGTTTGCTAAATAATTTAGATAACAAAATCACATCGTTAATTGACATCGGATGCACATGAGTAATTAACCAATCATATAAATTCATAATTTTCACATTCAATAATACTCATAATTATAATAACAGATACTCAAAATGAAATAAATTTAGCAATAATTAAGCACTATTTAATGTACCATTTATTCATTTTGAGATCATAAACATGCTCATAATAGATATTCATTACGAATATTTTTATATTTTCAATCAAAATAAGACTATATATTCAAATTCTCTAGTCCTCCATGAAGGATGAATCTTTTCAAAAGAGTTAGAGAAAAAAGTAAGGAGGGGAGTGGCCAGTAGCCAATGGCCTGCTCCCCTCCTCCCCTTATCCTCTTCGTGAAGAGTGTGCATTTTCTCTCAGTCCTCCGATTGAGTTTTTTTTAGAGAATGTTCCTCTCTGCTTTGTTCCAATTCTTCCATGTTTTTCTCAAGAAGTAATTAGTAGCTACTGGTCGTGGTTTTTTTCAAAGGAGTTAGAGAAAAAAGTAAGGAGGGGAGTGGCCAGTGGCCAATGGCCTGCTCCCCTCCTCTCCTTATCCTCCCCGTGAAAGGTGTGTATTTTCTCTCAGTCCTTCGATTTATTTTTTTAGTGAATGTTCCTCTATGCTTTGTTCCAATTCTTCCGTGGTTTTTTTCAAGAAGTAGCATGACTCGAGATATAACAGAGACCTCTCTTGTTGTTGTGGAGGCGATTTTGATGATTTTTGGGGAGGATATTTCTTTCCCACTGGTTTCTTTGATGGCGGATGGTGGCCGGGTGTCGAGATCTCCCCGATAAATGTTGATAGTGTTGTTGCGACTGACAAAATCAAAGACAACATTGTTATGTATGGTTCGTAGCTTCTTTATCAGGGCGTTTTGAAGAGTTATCAGACACAAAATTGGATAGGGCAACTGGCTGCTATTTCTTAGGATGATTCTTCATATTCGTTACATCCTTATTTAGAAAAGTTCCATGATCCAAAGCAGTGGCAGATCCATAAGTTTTGTTCAGGAGGAGCTTTATACTAATTTAACAAGTAATTCTTTGAAGTAAAAAAAAAAAAATGAAATGAACTATAATTTAATACATCACAATTGTCCTTTATGAATTTTTATATTATGAAATCACCGCATAATAACTTCATTATCTATTTCATCAAATAAATCTTTCTCAATGTATGTGATAAGACTATCATTCATCCACTGGTCTCCCATCCGATTACGCAACCGATTCTTTACAATACTCATTGTAGAAAATGTTCTCTCCACGGTAGCTGTTGCAACTGGTAAGACTAATTCCAATGTGAGCAACTGATAAACTAATGAATAAACTTTATCTTTAGCTGTCATCACCATGTTTAGTGCAAGATCACTAATATTTGTTAGTTCAACAAACGTAGTATCTGAACGCATATCAATGATGTAATTTTGAAGCTGGTCCTCAAGAACAACAAGATTAGTAGTTGAAAAATCTCTAGGATAAAACTGGGCGAGACGAATAACTTTTTGTCTTTCAAAAGTAGCAAATGGGTTGCTTGGATTGAGGCATGCTACACAAAGAAGCATATCTATACTTGTTTCGGTAAAACGATTGTTCAGCTCCTGAAGTTGCATATCAATGACAGTGTAAAAAACCTCAACACGATAACAGTGCAAATTTGTGATTGGCTAAGATTTTCGTCTTTCCTCCCTCGAATCGAAAATATAGCATCCATCTCAAGCATTTCAATATCATGCTTATCACAAAAATTTGAAACTTGATCTAGCATTGAATCCCAACTTGATTCTCTCATTTTTTGTAATCTTTCTTTACAAATCCTGACCAATTTCATTGCATTAACGATATCTTGATCTTTTCTCTGTAATGCTCGAGACAATTCATTTGTGATTCCCAATATAACTTTCATAAGACGCATATGAAAAATGAAATCAAATGTATGAATCGAATTTATTAGAACCTTTGGTTCATATTTTTGTTCAGAAGTTGACCCATCCTCTACAATTCCTCGAGTACATCACCAATTGATGAAAACATTGTAATAAAGCTGACTAGAGTATTGTAATATGAGCCCCATCGTGTATCTCTTAGTTGTTTAATCGTTGTTTCTTGATTTAGTCCTTGTCCACTTGGTATCTCACCATTATCCAAAGCTTCGAGAGTTATAGCATTATGTTTTTCTCTTAAAATATCTCGACGTTTTGTTGATGCCTCAATAACATTTACCACATTTGCAACTAACAAAAAAAACCACTTATCTCTATATGATTTTTTGCAATAGCTACGAAAGCTAATTGGAGTTGATGAGAAAAACAATGACGGTAAAATGCACATTCATTTTCTCTCAAAATTAATGCTTTCAATCCATTGAATTCACCCTGCATATTGTTGCTCCATCATATTTTTGTCCTCGTAAACTAGCAATGCTTAACCCATGTTTAGAAAAGAATTCATCAATAGCTTCCTTAAGTGACACAGAATTTGTAATAGTAACATGTACAATACCAACAAATCGTTCAATCACATGTCCTTTGTCCACATATCTCAACACAATCGACATCTGATCTTTCGATGATATATAATTTGACTAATCAATCAACATTGAAAAGAACTTATCACCAATATCTCTTATGATTGCATCAACAATTTCTATTGCAATACAATTCACAACATCTTTTTGTATATCTGGAGCAAATAGTTTCACATTTGTAGAAGCATTTCTCAAAGCAACATCTTCAATATTCTTATTGTGATTGCATAACCACCGTAGGAGTTCAAGAAAATTCTCTTGATTTTTTCAATCTTCATTTTTGTCATGCCCACAAATGGAAGCCTTTGTTGCAATAAAAATCGAGCAAATCAATTGTTGCACCTAATTGAGTTCGATGATCAATTCTTGCTTGGTCAGACATCTTACTAATAAATGTTTCGATGTGTTTTTTTTGCTTCAAAAGAGCTTCACATTTACTCTAGCTTTGGTTATGCGTACTATTTGGTCCTCCAACATGAGTTTGTAATTTCTCTTTTTCTTCCAATTTGAAAATCCTTCCCCAACAAAATGGTCACATTGTTCTCCAACTTTTTGCTTTAATAAAAAGCAACATAAAGAAAAGGCAACATCTTTCAAAATACTATATTCCAACCAATTAGAATATTCAATAAACCAGGCTATATTAAGCCGTCTTGACTGTGACCCAAATTTCTTCAATGGAAAAGTACGATTTTGAGGCTGGCAAGGTCACTTCCTTTTTGTAAATACGCGCTAAACCCCGAATTGTTAAAGACAACGGTACGCCAAGTACCCCGAGTATCTCCACAATGGTATGATATTGTCCACTTTGGTCATAGCCCTCACGGCTTTGCTTTTGGTTTCACCGAAAAGGCCTCATACCAATGGAGATAATTGTCCTATCTTATATACCCATGATCATTCACTTCTCTAACCAATGTGGGACTTTGTTTGCACTCCTTACAAACCCAATAATCCTCCCATCAAACAAAGTGCCACTTGTATTTTACCTCGAATAGTCATGCACTCATCTACTCCTGGCTATCAATTAGAGCCTACTTCTATCCAGAACTTCTAAATAGATCACTTGCTACACGGACCAACATTGTGGGAACACATGGTGTCGTTGATTCGCACCCTCAATCTCCTCCCCTTGAACAAAGATACCTTCTTCCTATTAGTTCACCCGACTATGATAGGCTTCCTATCAATCTACCCCGACTTGATAGGACATGTCTTGCTCGTCACCTAGAGCACCTTTTGTTCGATTTTGAGATTCTTCCACAAGTTCCGTAATGACTATTAAGCTTACTCATCACTCTTGTTCGACCCTCGAAGATTCCTCCCCCACACAGCTAGGTTTCCATGGCTCTGATACCACTTGTTAAGGATAATGGTACTCCAAGTACCGCGAGTATCTCCACAATGGTATGATATTGTCCACTTTGGGCATAGCCTTCACGACTTTGATTTTGGTTTCACCCAAAATGCCTCATACCAATGGCGATAATTGTATCCTCTCTTATATACCCATGATCATTCCCTTCCCTAGCCAATGTGGGACTTTGTTTGCAATCACCTTACAAACCCAACAATCCTCCCCTCGAACAAAGTATCACCGAGCCTCCCCTCAAGTATGACCAACGAATTACACTATGACCACACCTTCTGAGACTCACCACTTCTTTATTCGGCACTCGAGGATTCACAGATACAGCTAGGTTTAAACCATGGCTTTGATACCACTTGTTAAGAACAATGGTACCCCAAGTACCCCGAGTATCTCCATAATGGTATGATATTGTCTGCTTTGGGCATAGCTGTAAGGGTGTTTTCGTAATTTTGAGTTTTTTTTTAAAAAGAAAAAGAAAATAAAAGAAAAGAGAAGTGGAAAAGTGAGATGTGTGTGTTGTGGAGGAAGCCACGTGGAGATGAAAAACAAAAGAAAAAAAAAAAGAAAGGAAAAAGAGAAGAAAACGAAAGGAAAAGAAGAGAGAAAAATAAAAAAATGAAAGAAACGTAAGTGAAACAGAGGAAGGAGGATGAAATTGAAGTCGATTCTGAAACCGGTTTGAGGTTGGGAACTTGACTTTGGTAAGTTTTGGAATTTTAAACACTGAATTTCTAGGATATGGACTCCCTTGCTTTGTGGGTTCGTGAATCACAAGTTTATTTGGGATTGGAATGAAATGGTCTATGGGTTTGTTGCTTTGCCTAAGAGATTTCTTGAAATAGATGTTGAACTTGGCTTTCTATGTGTTTTGATCACAGATTGGGTGGTAGTATTTGCAAAGAAGAAAAAAAAAGGAAATGGAAGAGGAAGAAGCCACGGTTTGGGAAGAAGAATATGAATAGTGTAGAGGAGAGAGAAAGACTATGTATTGGGAATTAAACAAAAAAAAGGAAAAGGAAAATAATTGGAAATTGAACCAAAGGAAACGTGAAGTGGGTTTTGGTTGGAAATAAATTGGGGTATAACCAATGGTTAATAACCAAGTTGGAATTTGTGAGTTGTGGGTCCCACTTGTAAGGAGAATGAGAGAGAAAGAAGTGTCATTGGATTGTAGAGAGAGAATTGGGTTATTGATTGAATTTATGGTTTAATTTGAAGAATTGTAGAGTTTAATTGGAAATTGGGTGTGAATTGAAATTTCATTGGTTATTATTTCAAGACGATCGGAAATTGGAGCAGCGTACCAACCCAGTTCACCTCGTTCATAGGATTTGTGAGTGGTTATTTTAGTAAACGTTTTTGGATATTATTATTAACTTGTGAGTGGTTATTTTACTAAATATTTTAAGATATCTATTATAGAACTTTAAGAAAATATATATTACGTATGTTTGATTATTTTTGCTGAAAAATTGAGTTTGCTGAGAATTTATGAATGCTTCTGAGAACATAGAAATGTTTTATGATTTTCTGAGAAACTGTGGTGTTTACTAAATATGATTAGAAAGAAATATGTTTAGAAATGATTTGAGAAAGAAATGTTCTTAGAAAGAAGAAAAGAAGAATTTTAGAACTGTTTATAAGATTGAGAATTTTATGCAGAAATAAGTTTTCAAACCACCATATTGTTGTATCCAGGTGATTACCCGTATGCTATGTGAATGTGTTTCTATAGTATACCCAGAAATAGAAGGTCTTTGGGACCATTTTACTCTGCGTGTTGAGAGAATTATTATGCTGTGTATATTGAGATTACTCTATGCCAGTGGATCAGAAATAGAATTATTCTGCTGTGCGTATTGAGATTACTTTACGCTAGTAGACCAGAATAGAATGTGGATACATATATGATATTGAGTTTCCTTAATCTGTTTAAGTTTGAAAGAAGATATTTGATATGTATTTAGAATGTGTTTTTTAGAATGTATATGAAGTTTTGCTGGAAAAGCTTATCATTTAAACTTAAAGAAGTTTGTTATAAGAGTTTAAATTTCAGTTGTTTATATGGAAGAAGTTTTATGAAACTATTTCCTTATTAAAATGCCACTCACGGAGTTTCCTAGCTCATTGTTTATCATTGTTTTTCTCCATTAGGCTGCACCTGAGTTTCATAGAGATAGCCGACCAATTTCTGCCACTCACCGTCTCAGAATTTGCATATCATTTTGTATGTACATCTAAAATGACTTATACTGGAATAGTTGTACCTTTTGTGGTTGTACAACATGTTTAGAAGTCATGGTCGAATAGTTATTTTTGAAATGAATTATGTTACACTTTATGTTTTATATGTTGAAGAATAATCTAAATTAGTTTTAGAAATTTAGAAAGACGTTGACTATAGACTTGGTAGATGGTTGGAGGTCTATGGTCGGCACGACTTGTCCTATAGTTAGTAGGTGTTTAGGGCAGGTCGTGTCAATAGTCCTCACGGCTTTGCTTTTGGTTTCACCTAAAAGACTTCATGCCAATGGAGATGGTTGTTCTATCTTATATACCTATGATCATTCACTTCCCTAGCCAATGTGGGACTTTGTTTGCACTCCTTACGAACCCAATACGAACGTTGGAGCCACCAGAGGGACTTGGGCAAGCATAGACCACTGTGCCAATACGTATTTTGTTGTTCAAAAGTCAATCTGTATATATTAATTATATATTATACGAAGTTCAAGGGGGGCTCGAGTCCCCCATCCCTCCCCCCCCCCCCCCCCCCCCCCCGACCCTTAAAAATTCGCCCCTGATCCAAAGGAAATAATGATAGAGCAAAAGGTGGGCGATAACGGAGGTGCAGCGACGATCGGCTTGAACACCATTTTGGAATTTGTTGAGGCTATCAGTCTTTATTGTATTGAAATTTGCCAACATGATTTGGGAAATTATTGACTAATCTTTCCTTACCTGTCATGATGGATGATAAGACAATTTTAAAGGCAATTATTTACTTTCCAATTCTAAATAGGGGTGTCATAATTGACAAGATCTCTCCATTAATTGACAAGATCTCTCCATTAATTGATAAGATCTCAATCACAAATTATAAAATATAAAAAAAATGATATGTTTGTCCCCCACCTGAGTAGAGCCCTTGACCTCTGGTATGGATTTGTTCCACATAAATAGAATTATAAAGGAATTTGATCTTTGGAATATAATCTTTACGAGGTTTGAACCCTTAACTTCTAACTTGAAAAGTATGCCCCCTATCACCTTTGCAAATCACCTAATTGATATATGTAATTTTGTTTTATTGTTTAAAAACAATCTTTTTTTATTTTGTTTCCGTGGTGATTTTGTCCTAATTTTTTGTGTGTCATAATTACCTTCGTGATTTATTTTTCTGTATTTGTTACAGAAAATATGGTAAGGATGATAAAGACAACCAAAGGTCCCTAGGACAAAAGTTAGAAGGGCTGTAGTGATTAAGATGATAGAAGACTTATCCCTTATAAATTTTGAATCGGGTCACGAATTGGATTTAATATACTTAATCCAGTATATAATCCAAGTTAATAATCAGCTTCAAATGATTATTTGGGAAGGAGGTTTACTACTAGATGATCAAAGACTGATTGTCTTAAGATCACTCTTACCTCTCGAGTGCCTTAAGACCTTCTTAGATAATGTCTGGAGTTGACACAGTGGAGATAACCTTTACGAGATAGTGACCAAAGCTTTTGTCCATGAGCTCGGTATACGAGCTATTTTGGAAAGGCAGAAGGCCTCAGTCTATGGAGAAAGGATTCGTCTAAACCGAAAAAAACGTGGAGTGGTTGTTTGCAATCACAAAATTCCAACAGTTCTTTATGAAATTTTTTAAAAATTCATTTCCTATTCGATGCAATCGTAAATGTTTTCATGTACATGTTTGTATATATATATAGTTGCTGACATATATACTAAATGAAAATTGTGCCCCCTTTCGGGGTTTAATTCTAGTATGGGCTATGAATGATGATTGTGTTTCATTATTATCGTACACTTTTTTGGTAAAGTCTTTGTTTATTTTACAATGTGATAAGTTTGTCTATAATTATTTGGTTCAAACATTGACGATGATTTGGAAACTTAGTGAAATTTCGACTCGGTGTTGAACAAAATAATTATGATAAAATTTATTTGAAATTTGTAAAATATTAAAGGGTAGTGTGTATGCATGTGAATTGATATATTTGCTAATATGGCATGTAGACTCTGAAAATATGGCATCTGCTTCAAAAAATATAATGGCTGAATTGAACAAAGGGGAGAAGCTTAATAGGGATAATTACGAGATTTGGGCCATGAAAATCCAATATGTACTGGAAGAGCAAGAGGCTCTAGAAGTGTAAAACAATGTGTTGACTGAGCCGGAAGAAGGCAATAGTGCTCAACATAGGAGGGACAAAGAGGCTTATAAAGTCTGGAAAAAGAAAAACTCACTTGCTCGCATAACTTTGCTGAGCAGCATGGACAACGATGTCATGCGTGAGTTTCGCTCTTATGACCGGACATGTGGGATGCGTTAAAGTTGAAATTTGGTGGGACCTCTGTCACCAAAGTTAGGCAACTTACTATTAAGTTTGATACTTATAAAAAATGCCCTAATCATAATATGAGATAACACATGGGAGAGATGTCTAATATGATTAGTGAGCTAAAAGAAGCTGGTCATGTCTTGACTAATGAATAACAAGTTCAAGCTGCTATTCGATCTCTTCCCGAAAATTGGGAACACATGAAGGTCCTTCTTACCCATAATGAGGGAATTTTAACTCTTACTGATGTTTCACATCATCTTGAATTGGAAGAAGACCGTATAGAGACAACAGGACCTTACAATGCTGAAGCCTATGTGGCTGGCCCTAGTTCACATAGGAACAAAGGGCACAAACGTAAAAATTAGGGAGGTTTTAAAGGGACAAGAGACCACAAGAATAAGAAACCCAAGCAAGGTCAGAATGACAAGGGTAAGGGGAAGCGTCCCATGGTTCATCCTAAAAACAAGAATGCAAATATCAACTACTACAATTGTCACCAAAAGGGTCATTATGCTCGTGATTGTACTGAATCTAAGAAGGTACAAACTTGAAAAATGTTTAAGATTTGTTCTTTTACTTCTAATTTAGGGTACATTGAGACTTGAACTTTTGACACGAGTATTAACATTCAAACAACTTATCAATGTGCTAACACCTTAGGGTGTAACCAACCACGTAGCTAAAGATCGTGGGGTGTACGTGGAATTTCGTCGAATTCCATTAGGAGCTAGGTGGCTGTATGTAGGAAACAATGCTCGTGTGCCTGTAAAGGGCATTGATTCCTAGAAGTTGCACATGCGGAATAGACGCACTCTACTTCTGCATGATATGTTGTATGCACTTGATATTCGGCGAAATTTGCTTTCTGTTACTGTCCTTCTCAAACTTGGTTACACTTTTACTTTGGCTAAAGACTTATTAACTCTGTCTTTGAACAACATACATTATGGTTATGGTTTTTTTTTAATGGTTTTATTGTACTGGATGTTGTTGAAATGATATCTTACAATTATGCAAGTTTTTCCCTTATAACGTCATCTATTGATGCTAAAATTGACATGACTATGTGGCATGCTACATTAGGTCACATAGGTCAACATAAAATGGCTAGATTGGCTAAGGAAGGTTTATTAGGTCAATTTGACAAAATAGAATTACCTTATGTGAAAGTAGTCTAGCGGAAAAATGACAAGAAAACTATTTGGTAAGGGAACTAGGCTGAAATTCCATTGCAATTAATTCATTCTGATATTTATGGACCCATAAGTATAATGACTAGGCATGGAAGTGAATATTTTATCACTTTCGTAGATGATTTCACACGTTATGGTCATGTTTATTTGATTTCCCACAAGTCTAAAGCATTAAAATGTTTTAGAAAATTTGTAAACTTCGTGGAAAATCAATTAGATAAAAAGGTTAAGGCCTTACGAACTGACCGAGGGCGTGAATATCTGTCTCATCAGTTTAGACAACTATGTGACAAAAAGGGTATAATAAGGCAGCTAACTACTCTTCGCACACCGCAATAGAATGGAGTAGCTGAAAGAAGAAATAGAACTCTTCTTGAAATGGTTAGGTTAATGATGGCTCAAGCGAAATTGCCAATCACTTTTGGGGTGATGCTCTATTGACCGCTACTTATATCCTTAATCATGTGCCTTCCAAATCTGTTGCTTCCACACCCTATGAGTTATGGACTAGTAGAAAACCTGACCTTAGTGGTCTAAGGCCATTGGGTTGTGCTGCTTATGTACATGAGTCATCACATCCACATGGGAAATTAGGTCCAAGAGGTAAAAAGAGTATATTTATAAGATACTCGGAACACTCAAAAGGGTATATGTTCATTGGTGAACAAGAAAGTGGAAGTGTAACTGAATTTGAATCACGAGATGCTACTTTCTTGGAGAATGATTTTCCAAGAAATGGTGAGATCAGTGATGAGATATCCCTATTTGAAAATTATAATCAGAATGATTTTCTTTTATCAAATCCATCATGGGATAGTCTCAGTACTGTACCAACAGTATCTCATCCAAGTGGGAAATATCTGAACACTATGTGTGATTTAAACGAACCACAAACCACTCGTGACTCAATTGATCAGTTGTCACGTGATTCAATGGAATCAACACGTGAAGAATCAACAGGACCACAAATAAGATGTAGTAATCGTGGTAGAATACCGAAACGTCGTTTTGACGATGAAATTTATATGATTACACCTGATGATGATGAAGAGCCGAGAAGTGTTCAGGAAGCTCTTTGATGTCCCAATAGAGAGAAATGAATGAAAGCAATGGAAGAAGAAATGAAGTCAATGAAAGTTAATAATGTTTGGGAGTTAGTCGATCTCCCAAAAGAACGCAAAACAATTGTTAACAAATAGATTCTTAAGATTAAGCGCAAAGCTGACGACTCTATTGATTGATATAAAGCCAGACTTGTAGCAAAAAGATTCACACAACAGGAAGAAATAAACTATGATGAGACTTTCTCGCCTGTATCAGACTCATTCTAGCCATAGTAGTCGGTTTAGATTTGGAATTACATCAAATGGATGTAAAAACATCATTTCTAAATGGTGAATTAGAATACGAAATTTACATGCAGCAGCCCATCGGTTTTGTTACCGAAGGACAAGAAGATAAAGTATGTAAATTAATTAGGTCAATCTACGACCTTAAACAATCTTCAAGACAGTGGTACATCAGATTTCACCAAGTAATCATCTCATATGATTTTCATCTGATCGATGAGGACCACTGTGTGTATGTCAAAACAAACAAAGATAAGTTTGTGATTCTTTCACTATATGTGGATGACATACTGTTGAGTGGAAATGATAACGAATATGTGTTAACCATTAAGGAATGGTTATCCTCAAACTTTCAAATGAAAGATATGGGTGAGGCAGCTTATATACTTGGAGTTAAAATTGAAAGAGATCCCTCCAAAAGGATGTTAGCCTTGTCATAAGGCCAATACATCCAGAAAATTCTTGAAAGATTTAATATGCAAGACTGCAAACCCATTGATACTCCTATCGCAAAAGGCGAAAATTTGAGTCAAAGATTGTGTCCTACAACTCCTGAGGAAATAGAGCTCATGAGAAAAGTTCCTTATCAGAGTGCTATTGGAAGCCTCATGTATGCTATGATGTGTACGAGACCAGATATCTACTTTTCCGTTGGCATGGTAAGCAGATACCAGTCAAACTGTGGCCAACTCTATTGGAAGGTTGTTAAGAGAATACTTCGGTATCTCAAAGGCACTATGAATTATTCCCTATGCTACCAAGGAAACAATTCAGAATTAGAAGGCTAGTCGGATGCTGATTGGGGAGGAGATATGGATGAAAGAAAATCCACCTCGGGATATGTCTTCTTGCTCAATAATGGAGCAATATCTTGGAGTAGCAAGAAACAAACTTGTATAGCCTTGTCTACAATGGAAGCTGAATTTGTGGCACTTTCAACGACGGTATAAGAAGCAGTATGGCTTAAGATATTCTTAAGTCATTTGGGATTTAAAGAAAGTGCGCTTGACTCAGTATTGGTAAAATTGTGATAGTCAGGCTGCTATAACTTTCACGAAGGATCCCAAATATCACTCTAAGACAAAGCACATAGATATCGAATACAATTTTGTTAGAGATATGATTGCACAAAAGGAAGTAATTGTGCAATATATATCAACGAGCAACATGGTTGTGGACCCCTTTACTAAGCCTATTCCTTGAGAAGTATTTAATACCCACATTAAATATTTAGGATTGCGAAGGCTTTAAGTTTGTATTTCTGAACAAATTGTATTGTATATTTTAAACTATGGAATAAAGTTTTGTACTTTACTATGCATACACACAAAATGTTTAGTACGTTTAATGAGAAGTATGTCAGACAGTAGATTGACTCAATCACACAAGCAATCGCTTCTATGACTTGCGTGTCAATTAGAAATGAGAAAATTTTAAGTATTTTTATTATTGTAGTAGTACAATAAAATATAAGAGCAAGTGCCAGCTTAAAATGAGATATCGCCTTGATATGTGATCAAGATGAGATCATATTCACCTTATTCACCTTAAACTGTCTTTGAATGCCAGATGGAAGTTCTGATATCATTAGTTGATAAATTATTATGGTAGAGTTGAGGACTCAAGTTAGATATTGAGTATATCTGAACTATCATCTGTACAATATTTGGTTAAGACATACGCTTTAATAGGAAATAGTAAAATACTATAACACGTGTGCACAATTTGACTACCAAGGGTAGTAGAAGTTAATTGATCTCTACTTTTTTGTTGTGTGAGACCCGTGAGATTAAAAAATCTCCACAACTACCCTTATGACCTTTTTGGCTAAAATTTGGAAGTTCTATTACAATGTTAGCTTTCTTAGGGAGGTTGCCAATGGTCATGAATGATTCGATCTAATGGGACCTACCTAGAAAACAGTTGTTAGGGAATGAAAATATTTTAGGAAAGGGAAGATCATTTCGAGTGTCACATTATAGTGTATTCATATGTTGACCAATTATATTTTTGTAATATAATTGTGAATACACATATATGAAATTAATATTTCAAAAGAGATCTTGAGTTGTGATAAATGTGACTAAATGACTCTAGGGCACTTCATACTGACTCTACTCACTTATTCAAGTTACTTTACATACTTAACAGTTGTAAAGTGACTCGCTCTCGAAATTAAAGTATGACGGTCACACGACCTGTTTTTCTTGTATGATTTTTTATGCTGGTGAACTGGAATGTGTTTCCTGTTTTTGAGACATTAAAAGAGCCCCATAAGAAGATGGGACATAGTGTTTTTTGTGTGGTCTGCCCATAATGAAAGTACATTATGTGCGAGTGGAAGATGTAGGGTTTAATTAAAATCCAGAAATTCAAATTCATTTTGAATTTAAAAATAGGGAGCAGTTATGTAACTGCTACCCCTAATATCTCTCCATTCCATCCTCACTGTGTGTGTGTCATTCGTGAGAATTTTCCTGGACAACGAAAGCAGTGTTCTGTAAAACACAGAGAAGGAAGAGAGTGTTGAATTGTCTCAAAATTCTTCACCACTTGAAGAATTCAGGCGGTAAATCGTGAGATCTTTCCATTCGTGATTGATCCCCGACCGTGACTTGGTTTTCGTGGATTCCGCTGCGACGCTACAGAAGGTTAGTATCCTATCCCACGAAAAACCTAACAATTTTTTATAACTGAAATTCCATTGAAGCTGCTTTCAAATTGATGGAAATGAAGGAGGATTTAGAAGAAAACATTTGTTGTTGCGCCATGGACGAATCCACTGCCTTGAAAGCAATTCGGCACTAGTACGATGCTCTACCGTATGCTTGCTGGTTACTCTCAAAGGTTAACACAACTTCACGAACTCAGGCGTGCATTCGCCAGAGTCGAATGTAACCAAAGAACATATCATAATTTTTTTTATAGAAAACAGTAGAAAAACCAACAAGGAGAAAAACATCTATAGAATTTGAGGAAGAAAACTTTTTTCATCTCTATCTCCATGAAGGAGAAGAACAACTAAGAAAATAATCAAAACATTTTAATGAAATTAATTAATAAACATTAATAAGATTAATGAAAATATAATAACACATGTGAGATAATTATAGGTAAATGTATACTGAAGGTTGGAGGCAAGATGTAAATAAACACGTTTGTTATATATTAGAGTAATTGAAAATCCTCAAAGAAAGTTTACTCATTTATCTTTTAAACTATGAAATTAGTTTTAGTTATAGAATCCAACCATGAACTTTCTATATATTATATCACATATTAAAATTTTATTATTAGTTTAATAATAATATTTATTTTGAAAACAATTAAAGTAAAAAAAGGGATTTGTAATGAATTACTAAATTGCCATATTTATAAATATAGCAAAAACTTTTAGGTTTTACAAATACAACAAAATATTTGAAATCTGGTTTTTGGTTTTGTAGACATCGTATTTGATCCGGCTTATTTTTAATTTTAATTTTAATTTATATTATTGTATTTTAATTTATTGAGTTTTATTTTAATTAAAGAATAACATAGGTTTACTTTATTATTAGTTTTAATATAAAGTTTAAATTAACTAAAATTAAAATGTTAGATTTATTTAAATGTTTCATATTATCGATAAGAAAATAAAAAATGGTTTGTTTAGATTTTGTTTTATTATTAAAATAAAAATGATTTGTTTTTAAGTAAATAATTTTATTTTAAAAAAGGATTTTGTTTTAATTGAATAAAGATTTTATTTTAACAAAACCTTTGATTTTCAACCGTTTTCCCTCTTTGATTTTTTCCTGGTCAAAGGCACATAACGTGTCAATCTTCTCCTTCTTTTCCTTCCCCTCTCCTCTTTAACCATCTCATTGTTACTGTTATTTTTTTTTTGTGTATTTAAAGGGCACACAACACAGAAGGACACAGGGGCAGAGAGTTAGAAACTCATCACCGTATCTTCTTCTCTCCATCTCTCTTATCCCGCCGTCACCACTTTTCTCCTCCATACCCACGACCTCCGACAACGCAAGGGAACAGTGCGACGACAGCAGCAACAACCTTCTTCCCGGTAATGCGTTTTACGTAAGTATCAAATATGTTGGAAAGAATTTTTTTTTTAAATGAGGGAAATTGGCTTTGGAAATCATGGTTTTAATTTGAAACAGATTCTTTTGTTTCTATCAAAATTTTTTTTTTTAGAAAAAAAACATTTTTTTTAAGAAAAGTTTTTTTTTTACATTTTTTTAAAAATAAAATGCTTTTAGTAAGAAACCTTTTTTTTTAAGATAAAAAAAATCTTCTAAATTAATTTTAAATAAGTTTTTGAAAATAAAATAAGGATTTTGATATTTTAAAATTTGTTTTAAAATAAAAGGTTTTCTTTTTCTAATAAAGAAGAGTTTTTTTAAATGAAATAAATATAAACTTAATGTTATTTTAATAAAATATTTTACTTTAAAATTTTGGTTAAAATACGTTGAAAAAAATAGGAGTTTTAATAAAATAAATCTTGTTTAAAAAAATTTGGATTCTTTTAAATTTGGATTCAAAGTTTAAGAGACTTTTTATTTAAAATATAGTTTTTATTTAAAATGTAGTTTTTATTTAAAATGATTTTTTTTTACAAGGTTTACTTTTTGTGTCAACTTTGTTTTATTTTTTAATTAAAAACGAATATTCTGTTGCAGAATTTTAAAAAATGGAGGAGATAAAAACAGAGTATTTTAGAATAAAATCCCATTTTTTTAAAAATAAAATTCCTTTTAATGGTTGGGTGGTTATGGTTTTCAAAAGAATCTTAACAAAAAAAATCAGTTTTAGCAAATAAGTTTTGTTAAAGTAAATTTGACTTTATTTTTAAATAAAAGTTTTTTTTTTCTTTTAAATAATCTTGTTAATTTCGAAATAAATAAAAAAAGTTATTTATTTGTTTGTTTTAATTGAACAAAATTCGTAGGTTTTTTTTAGTTAAAAAAAATAAATTAAAACCTTTCTTTTTTTTATTTATAATTTTTTTGCTAAATAATTATTTCAAAAACTCCAATGACAGAAATTTTGCTAATGGCCTTTATGCCACTCATACCTATTAATTCAAATCTTATAACAAAGTGTGAATTAATATAATATGGGACATTTAAAATAAAATAAAAACATTTTTCTTTGGACCAAATGAAATAATAGGATAATTTTTTGACAAAATGTGGTACCGTTTTCGAACGAGTGTCATAGGGTGCTAACACCTCCCCTACGTTCAGTCGACTCCCGAACCAACAATCTGTTTTCGCAGACCTTTCCTTTATTTTTAGGTGACCAATCACACCTCGTAGATGATTGGTGGCGACTCCAAACCCTTATCTCGAAAGAGACCCTTCAGGGTATGACGTCAGCCGCTCCGCGTCACGATGACGTTGCAACAGCTTGGCGACTCCGCTGGGGATTATTGAGAGTCAAGCCATTTATTTTGTTATTTATTATCCGTTATAAAATAGTTTGGTCCATTTCTTTGTAGGATCGAATGACAACACTAGAGGGGGATGAATAGGGTTGCTTACCACTTTTTGAAAATTAAAAATAAATTTAAAGTAATGAACAATTATGCAACCAATAAAAGAAGATTAACAAGAAGAGGAAACATTGAGCAAAATATTTAAGTAAACCTATATGCAATCTACCAAGATTCAAAGTAGGTAAATACTGAATTTAAAAGAGAGAAGAGAAGAGAGTGGTGACACCGAGAAATTTTATAGTGGTTCGGAAATTCCTACTCCACTCCCCAAGACTCCTTCTTGGGTATTTTACTGCAGTGGCTCTCTTAATGGGTGAGAACCAAACTGATCGACCCTCTTTTTGTCCTAGGCTAAAGAGAAACCCAAAATCCTTTTTACTGGTTCAGGATCCAACCAATTTACTTTTCTCACAACCCAAGGTGCACCCACACCTTAATACAATTCAAGAATTCAAAAACAAAGTAGATTACACAAATTTTGCACCAAAGTAATGGCTAAAAAGCCACACTCTAATGAATCTCTCACAAAAAAATTGAGCAAGTTATGTGTAGGAGAGAATGAAGATTTTGCAAAAGTTGAGAGGAGAATTTGAAAACAAATGATTTTGATTTGGTAGTTGGTGTGTAGAATGATGGAATTTGGTGGCTTTAAATAGAGTTTCTATGATGAATTTTGGCCATTGGATTTAGGGCAACAAAGGATGAATGGTATAGATTAAGATGTGAGGTAAGGAAATGAAATGAAAACATAATTATGGTGATTAAAAGAAATTGGTGGAGATTGAGAAATCATTGAGATTGTGAGTGATTGAGGAGATTGTGAGTGATTGAGGAGATTGAGAGAAATTGGTGGAAATTGATTTGTGGAGATTGAAAGCGCCACATGTCATCTTCTCATTTGTTCGATTGTTGGATGCCACGTCAGCATAAGTATGTCCTCTTGATGTCACATGTCAACTTCTAAGCGGTCCACTTGTCCATGTCACCCACCATGTAGGATTTGTCCACGTCACCCACTACGTAGAATTTTTCTCCTAACTTGTTTTGACCATAACTTCTTCGTTTAAACTCCGATTTGAATGATTTGACAGACATTTGTTTTGTCTTTTCGAGCTCTACACTATGGACACTTTCAAACACTCAAATTGTTAGTTTATACTTTGTTTGTGATCATCAAAATATTTGGTTTGATTGAAGCCATAAAGCTAACATTCTTTTTATTGTAAATTTTGTCTTTTAGTTATTTGCTTTTGTAAGTTTGCATAATTATGCATCTCTCACATACATTCACAAGCCTCCTACTTGAGCTTTACCTTTTTGGATTAGATCGGAGACTGAGTAGTGTGACCTTCATGGAATTGCGGTTCCCGTGCAGGTACATGAAATTCTCCACTCAAGTCGACCATACTGCCAAAGCATATGGAAGATTTGGGGGCAATTATCCTCTAGGATTCATTAGTACATAACTTCACACCATATTCATATTGCATTTTATTTACTCTCATTTGTTCATTATTTATTTGTTATCAACATGCATCTACATCACATTTATTTTACCTTTTTTTTAGTCACATATTTAGCCTACTTCAATTTAGAAGTGTTGCCTTTCAAAGGGATTTGAAACGTCCCTATGTAGGCCCACCAAACACTTTCAAATTCATTAATTTTTTTATCCAAAATTTAGGAGTTAAACCTTAATCCTAGAATTAAATGTCATGCATATTCATGGCTCTCTCTTAGGGTGAGTTAGAATCTAGCATTGCATTTGCATGCACTAATAATTGCATGAAATATTGTTTCAAAAAAAATAATTGCATGAAATATGTATCATGTCATTAGGGCACTTTGTAGCATATTTAAATATTTTTTTTCTTTCCGTAAGGAAAATTAAACTGAAAAATTCTATAATAAACTAAAAGAATATATCTTGCAATTCCGCATGTCCATAACATAAATTTAAAAAATATATATATCTTTTGAGTGCAACATTTTACATGTTCATACCATAAATTAAAAAAAAAAACATCTACTATTTCCATGCATTACTTCATGTGTCCATATTATTAAAAAAAAAAGGGTCTATATTTCGCATGCATCATCACACATGTTCATAATCATTTAAAATTTCTTTTAATTTGTGATTCAACATTTGCATAACATCGTCTCATGCATATCAAAATTCTATTTTTAAAAAAATCAAAATGTGTGTATTCTCCAATACGCATAATTAACACGAACTCTTAGAAAAAATAGCTCAACAACCACATATTTATCATTCTTTATATACAAGGTACATAAAGCAGTATAACATGTGAGAACTTAATGTTGAGGTAAAGAAAATTAGAGACGAAATCCACGAACGGGTCATGGAAGATTTGAGTGCTGAGCTAAAGAAAATAAGATATGAGTTTCAAGAACAGGTCATGGAGGTGCAGGATGTAGAGCTAAAGAAGATGAGATAAGACATCGATAAGATTCAGGGGCAGGTCACAAAAATTTTCAATGGCTTAAAGAATATTGTTACAGTTGGGGACATTTCTCAACCTAACAATTTAGTCGAACCTCATAATAATTCATCACCTAGGGTGGACCCACCTTTTTGTCAACCAACAGAGCGCTTCCGTCAGCATAATTCGTCACATGAAGATCAGCTTTTCAAGAAATGCCAACAAGCTCCTACAATCTATCAGGTTGAATTCACATTCCAAAATGGACTAACATCAAAGGCCAATTACTCATATAATTTAAAAGGTAAAGAAAAAGAAAATGTTACCAATGGAAATGCTGAAGAAGTTAGTGAAATTTCCTTTATAAACCAACACAAGCATGACATAGGTATGACCCATGCCGAGCAGGGAATAGAAAAAGAAACTGTAGGGAAAGAAAGTGCACGGAGATGGAGAGAGGCAAACGAACAACTAACAATGCCTTTAATTGATAAAGAGCCACAAAATAAAAGCTCCATTAAAAGGAAAAATAAAGTCCATGCAGTAATCTCGAAGCGCAAGTGGAGGTACCAACAAGGATTTGCGGTATACAATCCGTCTACAGTACCCATAAACTCATCAGCTTTATAGAATGACCTAAATCTAAGATTGTCAGCATTACCTTACAATCATAATAATCGGAGGCAACTAAAGCAAGAGAGTTTTCATCCAATCCCAATATCCTATACCGAGCTGTTATCACAATTATTTCAAAGTCATCTATTAGCTCCGGTACCTGTAGAACCATTGCAGCCACCTTATCCAAAGTGGTACGACCTGCAAGTTCGTTGTGGTTACCATGCAGGAGCTGTAGGTCATTCAATTGAGAACTGTACTTCACTGAAGCATAAAGTGCAAGTTCTAATGAAGGCAGGATGGCTAAAGTTTTCAAAGGAAGATGACCTATACATGAAGCACTAGAATCATGAGTGCACAAGACTATGAAAATCAATGTTGGCCTATTGCTTTGCATTATCAATAAAGTCTATTTCTTATTTGAAGTCATCTTTGAGATTGCTTGCTAGTGTTAAAACGACAATGAAGCTTTAGTCATCTATGATTTGACTAAATACTTGTAAAAAATAATGTGAGTGTGTGGAAATTGAGTTATTTTTCTTAAAAAAAAAATTAAGTCATACATTCGTTCATGCACTACTCATATCATATCATTTGTTGAAAAACAAAAGAACAAAAAAAAAACAAAATTTTTTTCTTTGAAAATGCTCTCGATAAAAATAAAATGACATGTTTTGGAAATTTTCAATGATAATTTTTATATGGTCTACTCTTATAATTCTTGTTAGTGGAGACCTTAGCAAGAATCATAAACCAACCATTGTAAGTCACTTGGAGGAAACGAAAAAAAAGTGAAAAAAAGTTGTGAAAAAGAAATGAAAAATGGGAAAAAATTAAAATGTGAATGTCTTCAAGGTCCTCAATGAGATATAATCTTTTTCAAAACTCAACTATTTTTCCAGACTTTATTGTCGGGCTAAATCCGTAACTCAAACCAATTTTATCTTGGTCTTCCTATTGCTTCTCATGTGATAACCAGGAAACCATCAAATTTCATACTGGGGCAACCATGCCTATTGAGGTGAGAAACCAAAATTGCTCACTCTGTGTAAAACCTTGAGCTTGGCCTGCTTTAAGCCTAATCTACCTTGAGCCTAGCCTACTGATATATGGTAAATATAGTCAACATTGAGAGTTGACCATTTACTGCAAAAAAATCATTTGCTCAGCCCGTCACATACAATTTTTGTGATGAATATCAATATTTGTCTACTTACCATAAAAGTCTTTTACTAAGTCTGCCACATCTAATTACGTGGTAAACGTCCAAAAATCCACCTAGTGTTACCTTGAGAACTTTGAAGGTAATGAAATAACATTGAACTCTTATGATTTGCTGCTTCATGAATCAGTATTTTTGATTGCACAAGTATTTCCCTATTTTGACTTATTTTATTCACATTTAAAATTTTCTTCCCAAATCTATCTCATCTTTGTTCTTCAAGCTTAATCCTTCGTCTAGTTTTTCTTTTGAGTAAAAAAGTGATTCCAAGACCAAGGATAGTGATTTTGAGAATTGGGAAGTTAATGACCTGAAAAATAGTCTCAAGATATCAGTCTCCTTTGATGAGTTTTGTTTGGAATAAGTTTCATCATGATACTGAACCAACATTGGCAAACAAATAATTTGAAACAACGGTCAAGAGGGTAAAATGCGACTTATGCATGATCAACATTTTATATGTGATTGCACCATATTTTGTTTGTAAAAAAAGATTATGTCCGGCCAAAAAAAAAACAAAAAAAACAAAAAAAAAGTAAAGAAAAATGATTAAAAGGTCGTGACAATCTTTTAGTTCAGTGACTCAGGCAATCAATATAGATCAACAACTGTAGTTTCAAAGGCTTAAAGGTCCTCTTTACAAATTTTCAAACTGGGGCAAAGTCGAGAAATGCTATGTTGGGGCAAAATGGTAACTGCATTGTACAAAGCTTTGAGACAAAGGTCATCTTTAGGCTGAGATTGTTACATTGCACAAAATATTTCAATTTTGAGAAGTTTTCAACATTCACAAAGTGTACTCTACCTAATAAGGAGCTACACTTTGAGAAAAAGAGAGGTCCTTTACATTCAAAGTGGATTGCATCAACTGCACGTCGAAGCTAGGGCTAAAAAATGAACTTTACATTCAAAGTGGACCACAACAAAATTTCCATGAAGAATAAAATGTGGCTAGAAAGATGATTTCATCGAATACTCAAAGAAAGGGTGAGGTCGATGAGATGAACTCTTGGGGAGTTACGCAACCAATTCTCAAAGTTATTTGTCGAAAGAAATTGGATTATTGCTACTCTTATGTTCATTTGATTATAATCTCTTACCCAAAGGTTAAAAAAAAAAAATCAATCTCTTATTGTTCCAGAGATTTGACAAAATATCCATGAATTCTTGGTTTCCTTTTCTTTAAAAAGGAAGCTTGCTGACTTTTATTCATCGTCAAGCTTTATTATAAAATCATGATTTCTATCCTCCATTACTCCTAATGTTAAATCCATTTTCTTGTAACCGATCTTCTTGTCAATTACAAGGCTGAGTTTATAAAGCAGTTTAATCAAGCAAGATGTACAATGTTATGAATTACTTTTGACAGTTATCTAAACTGCCACATGAGTTACCTCTACAAAAGAATCCCCCACCAAACCTCATATGGTTGAGAAATTACCTTGATGTATATATCTTTTATCAAGTGAAGACATTCATTTAAAAAAAACGAAAGCAAAAGAAAAGGAAAAAGAAAAAAGTTGACAGTTTCCTCCAATGTCGACATTACCTTTTCTCAGTTGATTCTTTGCTAAATAATTGCTAATAATAAGGATGAGAGTAGATAATATCTTTGTAAAATATGGAAAAACGTCTTGTTCTCTCAACCATATTTTCACAAATCATGCATTCACATCACTTGCATACATATTCTTCAAAAAAAAAAAATAGTTTTCATATCATGATTAGATTATGAAAATTTAAATATCATGCATTAGGCATTCATAGTCACAGTCTACTATTTGAGCAAAAATAAAAATGAGTATCATGTATACATGTTGCAACCATTTAGCTTTTAGAATGCATATACATTATTGCATCATGTATTGAGGGTCAAATTTATTTTTTAAGCTAAATAAAAAACATATCATATGCTGTCACACATTTTTCAAGTGATAAAAATAAATACAAAATAAAATGGAGCATCATTTGTCATTCATGACATTGGGGCAATACACATTTGTAGATGCACCCATCCATCATAAGATAGTTGCGTCAGAGGTCACGTATCAACTTCCCGTGGAGCCTCATACGAGTCTCTTTAGCTTTCCTCGGACTTTAGAGTTAGAGCTAGTTGATAGGTCACACTCAATTGTTAGCGACAGGGTACCCAATCTTCATTAGCTATTTCTGGTAGGAGCTCTTTCGTTTATAAGGGGACGCAATTTAATATCAGCACAGCTTTGTACCACCTCCATTCTTATCCCATCCCTTATGATCTCTGGGCATTCCAATCATTAACTCCTCACGCCGTACGACCTTTTCTAGGACCGACCGACGTCTCACATGCACAGGTACCTACGTAGTATATGTTGATTGCCAGAATGAATTGAATTGGTCTGACCTCTCGCTCAGATGTCAGATTCCCGCTACAATAAGTACTGTATACTGCCATTGGAAGTTTGCATTTGCATGAACACATGGATTTTGTTAGTCTGATCGTCATGCGTAAGTGCATATCTCTTACACTTAGAAAGTTTAAAAGGATTTCTAAACCCTGCACTCAGGTTAAAACCTTTTTACAAATGAAATAACTTCAACCTTTTTTGGAAATTACATTTTATTTGTTGGAGATAGCTTTTTTTTTAAGCGAAGTTTTATCATTTTGATATTTCAACTATCTACCGAGTCAACACCTGTTATGGCCGAGCAGACCAAGATCTCCTTTGGTCTCGTTCCCATTCTTTGTTTGAACCGACCTAGATACGTCTTACTCAGACACATATTCCGACAAACTCCAAGACAGCACGTCGTGATTCACGTTTACCTTGAAGAGTCGTTTAGGCCTTGTCAGGAGTTCTGTCAGAGACCTCGCCTATATATAGACATCATTTGCTACTATCCCAGGCACGCTAACATTGTATTTTCTCTCGAAGACAACTTGGATTCTTCCCAACTTTGACGTTAGAGTATTTTCTCTTGCAGGTCTCATACTCAGCAAAATTCAGCTCATCCTCAAGGTCATCATTCTGTCCCAGTCGAGCTCGTAAGCTTGGAAATTTTTGTGATCAAACATTTATATTCAGTTAAATCGAACCCGATCCAAGTCGAGGTCGAAGCCTGTTGTTAAAGCCAGGTCCGTTGCATTTTATCATTTCGTTAAATCGAACCCGATCCAAGTTGAGGTCGAAGCCTGTTGTTAAAGCCAGGTCCGTTGATTTTATCATTCGATTAAATCGAACCCGATTCAAGTCGAGGTCGAAGCCTGTTGTTAAAGCCAGGTCCGTTGCATTTTACCATTCGGTTAAATCGAACCCGATCCAAGTCGAGGTCAAAGACTGTTGTTAAAGCCAGGTCCGTTGCATTTTATCATTTGGTTAAATCGAACTCAATCCAAGTCGAGGTCGAAGCCTGTTGTTAAAGCCAGGTCCATTGCATTTTATCATTCGGTTAAATCGAACCCGATCAAAGTCGAAGTCGAAGCCTGTTGTTAAAGTCTGGTCCGCTGCATTTTATCTTCGGTTAAATCGAACCCGATGAATGTCGAGGTCGAAGCCTGTGTTATAACCAGGTCCATTGCATTTTCTCATTCGGTTAAATCGAACCCGATCTAAGTCGAGGTCGAAGCATGTTGTTAAAGCCAGGTCCATTGCATTATATTTTGGTTAAATCGAACCCGATCAAAGTCGAGGTCGAAGCCTGTTGTTAAAGTCAGGTCCGTTGCATTTTATCTTCGGTTAAATCGAACCCGATCCAAGTTGAGGTCGAAGTCTGTGTTATAGCCAGGTCCATTACATATCATTCGATTAAATCGAACCCGATCCAAGTCGAGGTCGAAGCCTATGTTATAGCCAGGTCCATGACATTATCATTCGGTGAAATCGAACCTGATCCAAGTCGAGGTCGAAGCCTGTGTTATAGCCAAGGTCTATTGCATTATCATCCAGTTAAATCAAACCTGATCCAAGTCGAGGTCGAAAGTTGCTTTAAGTTCAGCCCCTATAATTATCGAACCTAATTGGGATTTACCTTTCGAGCTCATGTGTGATTCTAGTGATTATGCAATAGGAGCTATGTTAGGACAACGTAAAAACAAGATCTTGCACCCTGTATATTATGCTAGTAAGACTTTGACCGGTGCACAACTCAATTACACTACTACTGAAAAGGAACTGTTAGCAGTTGTGTTCGCCTTTGATAAGTTTTGGTCTTACTTGATAGGCACAAAAGTCATTGTTTTTACTGACCATTCTGCTTTAAAATATTTATTTGCTAAAAAAGATGCGAAACCACGTTTGATACGGTAGATTTTGTTACTTCAAGAGTTTGATATTGAAGTTAGGGACAGGAAGGGTACTGAAAACCAAGTTGTTGATCACCTGTCTAGATTGGAATCCCCGCTCTGTGATGATGGAACTGTTATACGTGAACAGTTTATTGACGAGCAACTCTTGTGAGTTGATTCAGTTCCGTGGTATGCCGATATAGCAAATTATTTAGTAAGTCGAATAGTTCCTTATGAGTTTAACAAGCAACAGGTAAAGAAATTTCTAAATGAAGTTCGATTTTATCGTTGGGATGAACCTTTTTTATATAAGCTAGGACCTGACAATATCTTACGCAGGTGTGTAGCAGAAGAAGAGCACGAGGCGATATTAGACGCTTGTCATATGTCTCCATATGGAGGACATTTTGTAGGACACAAAACCGCAGCCAAAGTTTTGCAAAGTGGGTTCTTTTGGCCCACTCTGTTCAAAGATGCACATAAGTTTGCCCAGGTTTGTGACAAATGCCAACGAACAGGTAATATATCTAAACGCCACGAAATGCCTCAAACCCCGATCCTTGAGATTGAAATATTTGATGTGTGGGGTATAGATTTTATGGGTCCATTTCCATCTTCTAATGGTAAGCTTTATATATTGTTAGCAGTAGATTATGTTTCGAAATGGATAGAAGCCATTGCAACTGCTACCAATGATTCTAAAGTTGTCATTCGTTTTCTGTAAAAGCACATTTTTACGCGTTATGGAACCCTGCGTTGTCTGATAAGCGATGGGGGGCTCATTTTGTGAATAGGTCTATGCAAAAGTTGCTGGCTAAATACAATGTGCGTCATAGGGTTGCAACAACATATCATCCTCAGTCGAATGGGTTAGCCGAAATATCTAATAGGGAGATAAAAACATTTTAGAAAAAACTGTAAATCTTAACCGTAGGGATTGGTCTTTGAAGCTTGATGATTCACTTTGGGCATATAGGACAACATTTAAGACCCCCCTCGGCATGTCCCCCTATAGGCTAGTCTTTGGAAAAGCATGTCATTTGCCTCTTGAGCTAGAATATAAAGCATTTTGGGCTACTAAGAAATTAAATTTTGATTTGTCGGCTGCAGGTGAAGCGAGGACGTTACAATTGTTGGAATTAGAAGAATACAGGCAATTTTCTTATGAGAATGCTAAGCTGTTTAAGGAAAAAACTAAACAGTGGCATGATAGGCGTCTTCGGCCGAACAATCTTCAAGAAGGTGATCTGGTTCTGTTATTCAATTCTAGGTTGAAACTTTTTCCTGGGAAACTTAAGTCTAGATGGTCTGGTCCCTTTAAAATTTTTAAAGTCTACCCATATGGGGCAGTGGATCTAGTTGACTCTAATGGAAGTATTTTTAAAGTAAATGGGCAGAGACTTAAGCCATATTTTGGAGAACCAGTGGATAGAGGAAAAACCTCTATTAAGCTTTCAGGACAATAAATTTTTGCGAAAAATGTTTTTCCTTCTTATCCGTTTTGAAAGAACAAAAGTAAAGGAAGGAAGTTTTTGTATCTTACATTCTTTTTGTTTAATCATAAAAAGTTTTGCTTATTAGGAGAATGTTCTTGAAAAAAAAAAAAAAAATTACGCAGGCGCCTGGCACTTGCCCTTTGCGAAAAAAAAATCACGCAAGCGCTTGGCGCCTGCCCTGTTTTTTCCAGCATTTCGAAAAATCTTTTTCCTTCGTGGTTTGGGTTTCATTTTCGAATTTTATGGGTTTTATTTTGGGTCAAACATTAATCCTTTGTGATTTAAGTTTCAAATCTCTCCTTAAACTCAAAAATACTTCAAATTTTGTTTCCCTAATCCTATTTGGAATTCAAACATTTTTTCCTTTTCGATTTAGGAAACCTCGTTTGAACTTAAAACTCAATCTCTTTCCATTTAGGATTTAGTTTGGGGAAAGCTTTAAATAGACCCATTGCCTAAGCCTTACACCTCAACAAAAACCCACACAACTCTCTTCCTCCCCTTTGTTTTTCGGAAAAAAATACTCCCTCGCCACCCTTGTTTTCGATTTTCAGCCACAACCAAAAAGAAGAAGACATTTCCAGCCTTTGTTTATTTCTATGGCTTCTTCTTCTCAACACACTTCACTCCCTACTTCTCCTTCCCATGCTCCTACACAACCTCCTATGATGGGCCCACATGGTTATGTAAATTTTCAGCAGCTACCCACCCTTAATATACCTCAAAACAGTGAGTTTAGAGCTGCAAATCCTCAACTTCCTCAAGTTGCTAAGTTTTGCTTGAGGACAAGCAAAAAGTTAAGTTTGGGGGTATGATTACGCTTGTTTACATGCGTAAAAAGAAGGTTTTAGATGCTGTTTTTACTATGTTTTAACTTTGTTCCGGACTTTTTCTCGGTCGTTTGAGTTCCAATTCATGCAAAATTCATATATGATGATTTGTGGTTGGCTTATATTGTATTTATAACATTTTAGGACCATTTGGGAGTGCAAATTAATCAAAAGAAGCAAAAAAACGGAAAAACCTTCATTGGAGGCGTCAGGCGCCTGGTAGGCTGCAGAAATCCTGGTTTTCTTCCAACTTTGCCCTTAATGAAACGCGTCTTCCAATGCGTTTTGGTGGTTCCAACCGATGCATACGTGTAGAAGAAGTGTTCCACTATCAGTTTGAGCATGATTTGGTCAGTCAAAGGAGTTGGAAATGGGTGATCCACCAGCGTTTTAGGACCTGCCTAACCAATTCTGCACAACTATAAATTCCAGCAGCTTCTCCACCAAATTCATCAAGCTTTTCTTCCTTCTCTTGATCATTCTTAATGTTTCTTTGTTGCTTTCTAAGTACTTTTGAGTTGCTTTCATTAGTTGCTTTTAGTTTTTAAATCCCGAGCACTTTACATTCCTTTATTGAGCTTTGTTTTATTTCCGTTGTTACTTAGTTATTTTCTACCTATTCAAATTTATAAAAATCCAGCACTTAGCTTATCTTTACTTTGCCTTTACTTTATTTTTAATTAAGAGAATTGTGTTTTTGGAGGAAAGAGCACGTGACACTCCCCCTTGCTTAAAAGAGAAGGGCGAAGCTCTCAATCCCGAACAAAACTCTCCGTTAGTTAACTTTAGTTTTTCACACATGCATTTTAATTTCAACCATTTTACTTGCTGTATTTTCTTCAATATGTCTTTCTAAATTTCCGTCTCTAGCCCGGTTATGGATAGTTAGCCTTTTATTTCTAAAAAGGGTTGCTAAGAAGTAGTGTTTTTGCTTTCCACTCATTGCTCAACATGCTTTCCCAAAAAGTTAGGATTTAGAGAAGGCCACTGTAAGTCTTAACAAGTCAATACTGAAAAGGTTGCTTATTTGCATTGTTGAGTGGTTAAACCGAGGAGAGGAGCGCCTTAGACATAAGGGTTCCGGTTAAGTAGCCTAGACATAGGACCTTAACCCGAGGTTGCGACTATTTCCATCCTGAAACTAAGATATCTCTCATAATAGACATATTAGGGAATGTCTTAGGACTTTGAACTTGCTTAGACATAAGTCAAGTGAAAAGCGTAGTCGTTGGTTCCTAAAGTAAAATGCATATCGTCCTTAGCGTATCCTTGATTCTTTGTTGGCTAACTTGAAGTAATTCGGACTAGGTTTTACCATTATAAGATCAAATCCCAAATCCAAAACCATTATTTGTGACCACTTCCCATTTTACAAGAATCACTCATTTCAACGTTCACTATTTATTAAAACTTTAGAGTTTGGAAATTATTTAGAAGTCCTTGAGGATCGATACTTGGATACTCCATCCATTTTATATTACTCTGACAGGTGTACGCTTGCATCTATAGAATTGTTACCACGCTTAGTGCGTGCGTTCAGCATAACCTTAGTCAAAAGCCCTCGTCGATATTGGCTTCTTCTCCGTTCAAGCTCTTGTCCTTTAAACTTCTTCTTCTCCATTTTTTAGTGATTTTAATTTTTTCTGTTGTTATTAATCTCATTGTTTCTATTAATTTTTACTGATTTTACATCTTTTATTCTTCGGTTGTTCCTTTAATCACTTATTATCAATTTGATTCCTATTTGCCCTCTTTTTTGTTTTATTCCTATTTGTTATGATTTTCATTTTTTAAGGGTTTCTTGCCTTTTAGCTTGTTGAAATATTGATACATCAGTGATGTATGTCGAGTATTTATATACCTAATATGAAGCATATCACTGATATACTTGATAGTATATATACCTGTTACAACCGTGGTATTAAAAATTCGTCGACACGTCGACATCTCCATCGACATTTTCATGTATCCATAGGTTCAATATCGATATGAAGGGTAAATTGACATTTCCATCCTATTACAGAAAAACTAAAAAAATAATCCACAAAATATATAAAAAAATATCAACAAAATGTCACTAATACATACATAATATTAATATTAATCATTTTTAACTTATTTATAAATAGAAAAATATTTATTTGTTGATTTAAATATTTTTAATGATTTTTTAAATTCTCTAACTTTTACAAAAATTTCCATCGACATCGATATTTCCATGACATTGAGACCTCGACATTTCTATCAATATCGACATTTAATACCTTGGTTACAACTAATGATGTTGGTAAATGAGTTAATTGTATATCAGTTGTTTAAATTTTTTACTTATATCATCAATGTACTTATCAAGTATATCACTGATATACTCGATATTAGGCATATATGTCATATAACTAATATACCGAATATCAAGTATATCAATGGTAAAACTATGTTAAGTATTATTGCAATTAATTTCATTACTAATCCTTTATTTTGATTAAGTGATTTGTTATTAGGTTATTTTGTTAAATACTAAAAATTAGCTATTATTATTATTATTATTATTTTGTACAACATGTGGGGTGGGATATCGAACTCATAACCTCTTGGTTGGAGATATATGTCAATTGCCACTACTCTATGCTCGCTTTGACAAAAAAATAAAAAAATAAAAAACTAGCTCTTATTAATATCATAAATTGTCTTTGATGGGTCAAATAATACATGATTTTTCATAACTGTCCATTATTTTAATTATTTAACAATTTAGACTTCGAGTTTGAATTAATATTTTTTGTCTCCAAATTGCCCACAATTAATTCTAATTTTCACATTTATTATATAATTTTTAATATAATTATTTCTTTTTATAATTAATTTTATATTTGTTAATTAATATAGAATATTTCCAAATCTGTCCAATTTTCCCTTGATTCAAACATTTCTCCCACTTTTGTGGAGGTGTCAACAATTCAAAAATAATAATAATAAAATCTTTCCAAATCTTAAAAAAAAAAAAAAAAAAAAAAAAAAAAAAAAAAAAATCCTCCCCATTCAATCGTATTCATTCCCCCAATTCAAACATTTTCCTCACTTTTGTGGGGCGGCAGCAATTTAAAACTTTTTTTTCCTATTTTTCTCAAATTTAATCTGCGTTTGGTTCTTTCAGTCTGAGGTCTTAGAATTTTCCGGCGTATATTATATTTTTTCGGCATCTTTTTTTTTCTTCCAGCCATTTTTTAGTTTCTCAAGCTTATGGCAGCAGCTAACCGTTTTCCTGTGGATCTAATTTGTTATGGCGACCCATTAAGTTTCCAACCATTTGTTTCACTTTTGTGACTAACATTAGTTTTCTGACAGTTAAAAATTCCAGGAACCATTATATAATATATTTTTTATTTTGATCTAATAACAGTATGATTAAACATATACTCGTCCAAAAAGTTATATAATACATATATATATATATATATATATTTTGTCTCCAAGAGATAGTTTGGGTGGCTTGGGGCCTTAAAGGCCAAAGGACCACCCGACTCATGGGTAATAAAAAAAATAATATAATACATACATTTTAGTGATATATACTAAACTACTAGGTTATATGATATATACTTTTTAATGTAACCTACAATATGATAATAATATACTCACTCAATCTGTTATATACCTTTTATTGTTATATAATAAAATATTAAATTATATAATATATACCTTGGAAGTATATGCTAAATATACTCAAATATACTCCATATTAACTTCATACATTCACATATACCCAACGTATTATCCATAAGATTTGAAATATGTTCATCGTTCACGGTGCTAAGCTAATAAATTAAATACAAAACTTGATTTAATTAAAAAAAAAACATATATTCAACATATACTTAATCTTACAGAGTATATGTTGGGTACCTTATAGAGTATATATTGGGTATATGTTAAGGTATGGAGTTAATATGGAGTACAGTATATAATCCAAGTTAATAATGAACTTCAAATGAGTATTTAGGAAGGAAGTTTGTTGCTAGATAATCAAAGGCTGAGTGTCTTAAGATCACTTTTACCTCTCGAGTGCCTTAAGACCTTCTTAGATAATGTCTGGAGTCAACATAGTGGAGATGATCTTTATGAAATAGTGACCAAAGCTTTTGTCTATGAGCTCATTATACAAGCTGCTTTCGAAAGACAGAAGGCCTTAGTGTGTGGAGAAATGATCCATCTCAACCGAAACAAACGTGGAGTGGTTGTTTGCAACCACAAAATTCTAGCAGTTCTTTATAAAAAAATTTTAAAATTCATTTCCTGTTCGTTGCATGCAATTGTAAATGTTTTCATGTACATGTTTATGTATGTATTTTTCTTGATATATATACTAAATGATAAATTGTGCCTTTTTTTTTACTATGGGCATTTTAATGATGATTATGTTTCATTATTCTCTTATACTTTTTGGTAAAATATTTGTTTATTTTACAATATGATAAGTTTGTCTATAGTTACTTGGTTTAAACATTAATGATGATTTGGAAACTTAGTGAAATTTCGACTCGATGTTGAACAAAATAATTATGATGAAATTTATTTGGAAATTGTAAAATAATAAGGGGTAGTGTGTTGTGCATATGAATTGGTAGATGTGCTAATATGGTTTGTAGACTTTGAAAACATGGCATCTGCTTCAAAAAATATAATTGCTGAATTGAACAAATGGGAGAAGCTTAATGGGGATAACTATGAGATTTGGGCAATGAAAATCCCTGGAAGAGCAAGAAGCTCTAGAAGTGTTAAGCAATGTGTTGACTGAGCCTAAAAAGGACAATAGTGCTCAACATAGGAGGGACAAAGAGGCTTATGAAGCCTGGAAAAAGAAAAACTCATTTGCTCGCATAACATTGCTGAGCAGCATGGACAATGATGTCATGCATGAGGTTCGCTCTTATGATCTTGCCCAGGACATGTGGGAAGCGTTAAAGTTGAAATTTGGTTGAGACATCTGTCACCAAAGTTAGATAACTTAGTATTAAGTTTGATACTTATAAAAAACGCTCTAATCATAATATTAGACAACACATGAGAGAGATATCTAATATGATTAGTAAGCTGAAAGAAGTTGGCCATGTCCTGACTGATGAACAACAAGTTCAAGCTATTATTCCATCTCTTCCCCAAAACTTGGAACACATGAAGGTGCATCTTACCCATAATAAGGGAATTCAAACTCTTACTAATGTTTCACGTCATCTTGAATTGGAAGAAGACCATATAGAGGCAGCAAGGCCAATAATGTTGTGCTGGGTGTGTTACCCTAAACTCATAGTTTGTAATTATGTAAAAACAAATTTATATTTAATAAAGTTTTGTTTTTCTTATTCAATAAATTTGTGATTGAATTTACAACATTGCATTGTCTAAATCTAATAAACTATACATCCAAGGTTATTATCATATAACCGGGACAGTATATATATTGGGTATATATTTGATATACCCTCGATATACATGTGGATAATGTCCCAGGAATAACCTAAAAGGTCTATAGTATATGGATAAGGCTAGATCTTATCCTAGCAATACTATGGATACGACCCGTTTGTAAATGTTACAGACGACTCGATCCAGGTCGTTCGTATGGAGACATGCAAGTGGGGCTATCCTATACAATGAGTTTGTATAAGACCGAACCACGAAATAGCCAATCTTTAGATGTAATACCATTGACTAACAGGTTGCTATTTCATAGGATGACTAGGTAACTCAATCTCAATCCTGAGTGAGTTATGGACTCCTACTCGTGAGGGCTCATTCTTTGATCTGTATAGGTGAGAGTGACCCGAGTTGTCGACTCAACATTCCTACCATTTTGGGGAAGAGACCAAGTGGGGAGCTGGGAACATAATTTCACAAGATGGAATTCACTCCTCCCCGAATTTAGGGGAGTAGATAAGTGTTCTCTTAAGTGCTGACTTTGGGACTTGAACAAGGAGCCCCACCCTCTCACTGGCCCGAGAGGGACTTCTGGTTATTGGTCGGACCATTATCTGGTTGTTCATTAGAGGATCAGTGGTACTTAAGGTACAAGATGTAACACAGGGTAAAACGGTAATTTGACCCATCTGTGGTTACGAACACTCATGAAAGGTTGACTTGTCATTAATGGTCGATATCCGTGGACACATAAATATTCTATAGTAAGAAGAGTGCAGTTGCGGGTTTTTAGTGGAGTAACCCACAGTTAACATATGTTGATTAAGGTGGTTAATGAGTTTAACCGATTAATCTCGTAATGTTGGATCTTCTGATGTATGGGTAAAACAAGGATCAAAGTTTTTTTTTTTAAGAATTTAAGTTGTTCAATTTAAACGAGGGATTGTAGGTTAATTGTATAAGATATTATTAACATAATGTATATAGATACATTATAATATTAAGTTAATTATGAATGACATTCATAATTAACTACATTTTATGAGAGTTATATTTGAATAAGATTCAAATAATAATTAATATGAATTGGATCATATTAAAACTATAGATTAAAATTATTGTGAATGAGATTCACATTAAAATTATAGATTATGAGAGATATACATTTGAATATGATTCAAATAAACCTATAATTAAATATATGATATTTAATTATTATCATTAATGAATTAGTATGTTAAATGATTAATTAATTAAATTTAAATTAATGTAATTTTAATTTGCATTTTGGTGGGCGGGGTAGGTTACTTCCTCCCCACTCTTCTTCATCTCTATAAAATGCATAAGTTGCATTTTGTAGAGTTTGATGGTTTTTAGTGATTTTGGAACAAAATCATATTCTCTCAATTAGCTCTCTCTCAAATTCAAATTCCTTCTCTTTTAAAAAGACGGTTCTCACAAACCGATCATTGCCCAAAAGAATAGCGAGGAAGACATTTTGGTGGTGTTGTTGAACTACGGTGAAGAACGGTCTTCAAAGGTAGGTTGTTCATAGGGGCGGCTCGAGATGATACGGGGCCTTAGGCAAAACTTTGATTAAGAGTCCTTACTATAGAAAATATCATTTAAAATTTATTTTTCTTACTTTTTGAGATGCAAAATTATGTATTAAATTTTGATAACCTAAGCTCATACAATATGACCAATCCATTTAATCTTTCTTGTGACAAAGTTGACCTTAAATACGATTTCATTAATTTTAATTTTGAAAAGCTGCTTTCAGTGGAAGCAAATATTACCGGTATTGTTAATAATATTCTATAGACTATAAGCAATATATGCATTTGGAACAATGTTTACTTTTTTTTTATATTTATATAATTTAATATTTTAATAGGACAGTCAATTTCATTTTGCAAGACCTCTCTTAATATTTTTAATTCAAAAAATAAATCTAAACCGTTAATGTCAGAAAATGTATCATGTGTTAATGTCTATTCAATATGAATACAATATGTTTTCAGATTATCATCATCTAATGACTTTAAAATTTTCATATAAAATAAGAAGTTAAAGATATTTTCATACGTAAAATTGTTCAAATCTATTTTTAAGTTTGGATACTTCATTTTCAACGGTCATATTATCATCTACTATTTTTCTTTCATCTCTTATTTGTCTATACCTGTCATTTCTTTTATTAGTTCGACACTTTTATTACTTTTACTTCCAATAACAAATTTATCGAGAGCAAATTCAATCGGTTTTTCTACTCTTTTTTTCTTCTTAAGTTTTCTATATTCAAATTCATATTTTGCATATTGATGTTCTAAGTAATCAAATCTAAACAAATATTAGATATTAGGTTTTGAGCAATCAACAATATGAAATCATTTATATATAAAAAAATAATTAAAAAATTTGAACGAAAAATCTAAAAAAAAAAGTAGAATAATTTGAACGAAAAACTTGAAACTTTGAAGCCATTAGATTGAGTCGAGGAAATAAGAAGTTTGGATTTCTACTCTAGCAATTGATAATCACGTGTGACCACACAGAAGATCAAGATGAAAATTTGAGGTTTTAGAGAGATTGAGATTGAGATTGGGAGGGGGAGGGAGAGGGGGAGGGGGGGGGGGGGGGGGGAGTAGTGATCGAGTGAAGGGAGAGTTTAACTTTGAATTAGTGAAACTAAGTACTATATTTATGAAGTTCTTTTAGAGAAGTTGAAAAGTTTTGGGTGTGAAAAAATAAATAAAATAAAGAAATATGGAAGGTCTCTCATTCTCCCAACGTAAACTTGGGAGAATTTTGAGGAGCTTGTATTAATGGGTTGATATTTTTAAGGAAATTTGAAAGGAATATGAATAAAAAGATTAAAGTTAACAAATTTAAAATGTAAGCCATCAAAATTGAAAGAAATTTATGAGCATATTAATTGTGAGTTTTTTTAGTAGTGTGTATTTTCAATATTACAAAAAAAATTATGAAAAGTAATAAGTATATTATTTTATATTTTTAAATTTAATTTATAATTAACAACTAAATTAAATAGATACCAATATTATATATTATATGAAAAATATGAGGCCTTCCTAGAATGAGGTCTTTAGGTGATTGTCTCGCTTGTCTATAGCTTAGGTCGGCTCTACGGCCTTCACGTTGAAGCTTATGTGGCTGGCCCTAGTTCACATGGGAACAAAGGGCACAAGCGTAAACATCAGGGAGGTTTTAAAGGGAAAGGAGATCACAAGAATAAGAAACATAAGCAAGGTTAGAATGACAAGGGTAAGGGAAAACGTCACATGGTTTGTCCTAAAAACAAGAAAGCAAATATCAAGTGCTATAATTGTCACCTAAATGGTCACTATGCTCGCGAGTATACTGAACCCAAGAAGGAGTCGGCAGCCCTTTGGCCTTTTTGCCCCTATATTGGGGGTATGCGCACTCTCATACTCATACATACGCAAGGGGTCTTAGCTTGATGGAGTTGCGTTCCTTGTGGCTTGAACCCAAGACATAAAGGATATTCCTTGAAGCCCCAAGCCACCCAAGTTATCACTTGGGGACATTGTATTGGATGTTGTTAAGACGTATCTTAAAATTATGCAAGTTTTTCCCTTATAGAATCATCTATTGATGCAAATGTTGACATTACTATGTGGCATCCTAGATTAAGTCATGTAGGTCAACATAGAATTTCTAGATTGGCTAAGGAAGGTTTATTTATGTCAATTTGACAAAATTGAATCACCTTTATGTGAAAGTTGTCTAGCTGGAAAAATGGCAAGAAAACCATTTGGTAAAGGAACTAGGGTTGAAAATCCATTGCAATTAATTCATTATGATATTTATCGACCCATGAGTATAAAGGCTAGACATGAAAGTGAATATTTTATAACTTTCATAGATGATTTCACACGTTATGGTCATATTTATTTGATTCCCCATAAATCTGAAGCATTAGAATGTTTTAGAAAATTTGTAAACTTGGTGGAAAATCAATTAGATAAAAAGGTAAAGGTCTTAAGAACTGATCGAGGGCGTGAATATATGTCTAATCAGTTTATGCAGTTATATGACGAAAAGGGTATAGTAAGGTAGCTAACTACTCCTCGAACACCCTAATAGAATGGAGTAGCTGAAAGAAGAAATAGAACTCTTATTGAAATGGTCAGGTTAACGATGACTCAAGCGAAATTGTCAATCACCTTTTGGGGTGATGCTTTATTGACTGCTGCTTATATCCTTAATCACGTACCTTCAAAATCTGTTGCTTCCACACCCTATGAGTTATGGACTACTAGAAAACTTTGCCTAGTGCTCTGAGACCATGGGGTTATGCCACTTATGTAAATGAGTCATCATATCCACATGGAAAATTAAGTCCAAAATGTAAAAAGAGTATATTTATAAGATACTCGGAACACTCAAAAGAATATGTGTTCATTGATGAACAAGAAAGTGGAAGTGTAATTGAAATTAAATCACGAGATGCTACTTTCTTAAAGAATGATTTTCCAAGGAGAGGTGAGATCAGTGATAAGCTATCCCTATTTGGAAATTATAATCAAAATGATTTTTTTCATCAAATCTATTATGGGATAGTCTTAGTACTGTACCAACAGTATCTCATCCAAGTGGGAGATATCTGAGCACTACGTGTGATTTGAAGGAACCATAAACCACTCGTGACTCAATTGATCAGTTGTCACGTGATTCAATGGAATCAACATGTGAACAATCAGCATAACCATAAATAAGGCGTAGTAATCGTGGTAGAATATCGAAACGTCATTTTGACAATGAATGATATGATTACACTCGATGATGATGAAGAGCCAAGAAGTATTCAAGAAGCTCTTCGATGTGCCAATAGAGAGAAGTGGATGAAAGCAATGGAAGAAGAAATAGAGTCAATGAAAGTTAATAATGTTTTGGAGTTAGTCGATCTCCCAAAAGGACGCAAAGCAATTGGTAACAAGTGTATTCTTAAAATTAAACGTAAGATTGACGGCCCTATATAAAGCCCGACTTGTAGCAAAAGGATTCACTCAATAGGAAGGAATAGACTATGATGAGACTTTCTCACCTGTTGTGAGGTTTACCTCTATAAGACATCATGGTTATGGTTATGAAGACCATTGTGTGTATGTCAAAACAAACAAAGATAAGTTTGTGATTCTTTCACTATATATAGATGACATACTGTTAGTTGGAAAGGATAAGGAGTATGTGTTAGCCATTAAGGAATGATTGTCCTCAAACTTTCAAATGAAATATATGGGTGGAACAGCTTATATTTTTGGAGTTAAGATTGAAAGAGATTGCCAAAAAAGGATGTTAGCTTTGTCACAAGGTCAATACATCCAGAAAATCTTTGAAAATTTTAATATGTAAGACTACAAACCCATTGATACTCCTGTCGCAAAAGGCGAAAATTCAAGTCAAAGAATGTGTCCTACGACTCTTGAGAAAACAGAGTTCATGAGAAAAGTTCCTTACCAAAGTGCTATTGGAAGCCTCATGTATGTCATGATGTGTACGAGACTAGATATCTATTTTGTCGTTGGCATGGTAAGCAGATACCAGTCAAACCTTGGCCAACCCCATTGGAAGGCTGTTAAGAGAATACTTCAGTATCTCACAGGCACTATGAATTATTCATTGTGCTACCAATAAAACAATTCAGAATTAGAAGGCTATTTGGACGCTGATTGGGAGGAGATATGGATGAAATAAAATCCACTTCGGGATATGTCTTCTTACTCAATAAATGACTAATATCTTGGAGTAGCAATAAACATACTTGTATAGTCTTATCTACAATGGAAGCTGAATTTGTGGCACTTTCAGCGGCGCTACAATAAGCCGTATGACTTAAGAGATTCGTAAGTCATTTGGGATTTAAAACAAGTACGCCTAACTCAATATTGGTAAACTATGATAGTCGGACTGCTATAACTTTCACGAATGATCCCAAATATCACTCTAAAACAAAGCACATAGATATCAAATACTATTTTGTTAGAGATATGATTGCACAAAAGGAAGTAAATGTGCAATATATATCAACTAGCAACATGGTTGTGGACCCCTTTACTAAGCCTATTCTTGGAGATGTATTTAATAGCCACATTAAATATTTAGGATTGTGAAAGCTTTAATTTTGTATTTCTGAACAAATTGTATTGTGTATTTGAACTATGGAATAAAGTTTTGTATTTCATTATACATACACACAAAATGTTTAGTACATTTAATGAGAAGTATGTCGGAAAGTAGATTGGATCTCTCACACAAGCAATCGCTTCTATGACTTGTGTGTCAGTTAGAAATAAGATAATTTTAAGTAATTTTATTGTAATAGCAGTACAATAAAAAATGAGATCATGTACTTGCTTAAAATGAGATATCGCCTTGATCTGTTATCAAGATGAGATCATATTATGATCGAATGTGACAAATCTCGTTATTCACCTTAAACTGTCTTTGAATGCAGATGGAAGTCATATTATCATTAGTTGATAAAATATTAAGGTAGAGTTGTGGACTCATGTTAGATATTGAGTATATCTGAACCATCATCTTTACAGTATTTAGTTGAGACATACACCCTAACGAGAAAAAGTAAAATACTGTAACATGTGTTTCATACCACGTGTGCACAATTTGACCACCAAGGGTAGCAGAAGTTAATTGATCTCTACTTCTTGGATGTGTGAGACCTGTGAGATTAAGAAATCTCCATAAATACCCTTATGACCTTTTTTTTGCTAAAATTTGGAAGTTCTATTGTAAAGTTAGTTTTCTTAAGGAAGTTGCCAATGGTCATGAATGATTCGGTCTAATGGGACCCACCTAGAAAGCAGTTGTTTGGGAATGAAATCATTTAGGAAAGGGAATCATCTCGTGTAACATTATAGTGTATTCACAACTCGACCAATTATATTTTTGTAATATAATGGTGAATACACACATATATGAAATTAATATTTCAAAAGAGATCATGAGTTGTGATGAATGTGCCTAAATGACTCTAGGGCACTTCATATTGACTCTACTCAATTATTTAAGTTACTTTACACACTTAACAGTTGTAAAGTGACTTGTTGTTGAAATTAAAGTATGACGGTCACATGGCTTATTTTTCTTGTGTGATTTTTTATATTGGTGAATTGGAATGTGTTTCTTATTTTTTAATACATTAAAAGAGCCTCATAAGAATATGGGACATAGTGTTTTTTTTTTATCCATCCATAATGAAAGTACATTATGTGAGAGTGGGAGATGTAGGATTTATTAAATGAATGGGGGATAGGTGGTTTTTGGTGGTGTGAGGGATTCCTGAAAAAAGCCACAATGAGATTTTTGGTAGAGAGATTTTTTCTACCCGTAACAACAAGAGTTGTCTGTCTCCAAATTCTTCACCAGTTGAAGAATTCAGGCTGTGAAATGTGGGATTTATTCGTTCATGATTAATCTCCAATCGCTACTTGGTTTTCGTAGATTCCGTTGCGACGCTACAAAAGGTTAGTATCTAATCCTATGAAAAACCTACATATCGTCAATTTCATCTCCGAAAGCCCATGAAACATAAGTTACTACTTCCTCCTCACTTTCATTGCTGCTTCAATAGCTTTCATCCCAAGCAGCTTTCATAGCCTTCCCGTTTTTCTTTGAAGATGATTTGCATCGAAGACATTTAGACTTCACATGCTCAAACTTTTTGCACTCATAGTAAATAAAGGAGTCTCTGTTGTTCTTTTTCTCTTTCAGCATATTGATGATTTTTTTTTTGCAAATATCTTTTTTGAAATGCTTCTTGAACTTTAGAGTTACAATTAAATACTATATTAAACTCTTCAAAACATAAAGCACAAAACAGATAGTTCACTACACTAGCATTCATAAATAACTTGCTATTATCTTCATCGTTTTCAAATCATTCTCACCCCTAGACACATCATCTTCTCAACTTTTTTTGGTTGAAATTGGAAGACCTTTGGAAACAATTTCTCACAAATTATATTCTATGGAGACCAAATAAATTATCCTTCTAATTTTTCATCAAGAATAATTATTTTCGAAAAAAAGAGGTGGTCGAATGGTAGAGTGACCATCAATAAAACTATTAACTTTAATGTTTCTATAAGCTCAAATAATTAAATTAAAATGTTCCAAAAGAAAATAAAACCATTAATTTTTCAAATAAACCAAATTCCAAAGAAACACATTTTTAAATAATTATCTTGCAAACTGTTGGACGGCGAATTTTGGTTAAGGGCCACATGGTCTCCGAACGTAGAGATGAATCCACTGGACCTAAAACCAAAGAACTCGATGCTGGTGCGATGTCCCGCCTAATATACTCCAACGCTCAAGTTAGTAATCAGAGTAAAAATAGGAATAAGACACCAGAGAGTTTAGTGATAGGTTTTTCACTTGGTGTGGAGGATCATCCTTCCTCTTATAGCTTAGGAGGACCAATCGAGAAGGACGACGGTTGGAATGGCAGAGACGTCGTGCGCTATACGGTAGGACAGAGATGAGCACATCCCCGACAGTGCATAGTAGCCCTGCTGTCTGTGTCCCCTGACCATGTCGTCCTGGGCTGTTGGATGCACCCATCATACTGACAACACGCACCGCCAGATATGGATACGTATGAGACGTAACTATTTGGGATGTTCGTCCTTTCGTGAGCAGACACACCTTTTGCTCGGTGACACCCACACTGAGAATTTGTTTTCAGTGAGCCCGCGCCTGCGGGTGGTGAACACGTGTCCTATTCGGGAGCTACCCATAACACAAACAAAATATATTTTTCAAGCACTAATTTTCCAGGAAAATCATTACCTAGTAATGCTCAATTTTCTAAACTTTTCTTAAAAAAAAAAACAGATTTAAAATGAAAAAAAAAAAAAGTTAAAAAAATTGGAATGAAAACAATCCAAACTATACCCACACATTAATACAAACTCAATTATTAAAATAGAAATAAAGCAAAGAATACCTCGAATAGGAAAATTACACAAATTTTGCATTGACTTGATGCCTAAAATCACATTATAACGTATCTCTAACGACATGAAACCATGCAAACGTTGACTTTTTCTCCTTTCCAAGCCCGTATGCCACGTGCTGATTATTATTCATCCACTCAATTTATGTAACACCAACACACATTTCTTGGACATCAGCTGCACCCAACATGTGTCCCAATATAATTCGGCCACTTCGCCATTGAGTGTGCCATGTCAGCACCTGGTCGGCCCACTTGTCCATGCATGCATGACATCATTGCCACATATGATTTTTGCCTTCAACCTTCTTTAATTTCATGCCTGTTGATTGAGGATACGGCGCAGAATTGTCTTTCCCTCCAATTTATTCTCTTTTTTCTATAATTTTACAAAGAAAAAGAAATCCCTACAAGTAAATATACCTTTTTGGAAAGATTCATTCTGGTTATTTTATGCATTTACAAAGGTGATTTACAAGATGATCACCAACCAAGCCGCAGCAGGACTGAAAAATGGACTCAATTAAACACCTGTCATTATCTCATTGGACAACAAGCTATTATTAGTGTCCAAATTTGCTTCATGGCCCCACAAGTCCGAGGATGGTGAAGCAAGTAATGGCCATAGCAATTTCCTCTGCTTTCTCACTTTCACAACAATCATCCTTGCGTGCTGTTTAAGGACCCCATTCAATGCCTTGAGGTAGAAACTTGAGTCATGGTCCCTTAAAATGCTGCCCTCTGACCCATAAGCTGTAGGGTCACTCAGTGTCTCAAGTGGGTGAGGACAGTTCAGAAACGCCCTTAGGAGACCTTTGGAGTATCCATATTGGGCGCTGTCCAAACTGTAGAGGGCACTGCCCTGAGGAAGCATAGGGTGTGGAGGAGATGACCTCTCATCCGGCTGCAGAATGAATAGCTTACCCAGTGGGGAGTACAGGAGTTTCTGCATCAACAACACAAACAAAAACGTCGATAAAAACGACCCCAAAACATGAACGAAACGAAACGACTCTAGATTGCGTTTGCTTACGTTTTTGTTGAGGCAAGAATGCGCCCGGAACGACCCACTCAAGCGCTTGAGTACGGCAGCGACATGGTTCGGGTAGTTGCAGGAGAAGGCCCTCGGGACGATGTCTCGATGCATTACGACGCAGTGGATATGGTCTTCGTCCAAGCCCAATTCGTTTAGAATCTTGTGTCCACCGCAGAACACGAAGGGCGAGCCAAAGGTGACCACTGGTTGAAGCATGGAAGGTTTGACAATCCCATTCTTCACTAGCATCAAGTGCACCAAAAGCGAAAGACTGCCTCCAAGAGAATGGCCAGTGAACTGAAACTTTGCATGGTTTCCATATTTTTTCAGATGGTCTATTATTTCTGGCATGAATTGCTTGTATATTCCCTTCGCAGCTTCATAGATTCCTCTATGAACAAGCACATCTGTTCCCTATATTCATTTTCGATTAGAAACTTCAATGTAAGTTTTACTTTAGAGGTCTATTGCTCGGCTTACCTCAAATTTGGTGGGCTCGAAAAAGAGATTTGCTTGCCAAGATGCCAAGGAATCTGATCCCTGCAGATCACAAGAACTAACTAGTTAAATTCTAGCTTTGGTCATTGAACCTTCAAGGTTGAATCGTCTCAGTATTTTAAAAAGTTATTAGAAGTTTCCTAATTTTTTAGGATTGTGTTTATTTAGTCTCTATACCTTTTAAAAACTCTAATATGTATTTGAACTTTTAGATTTGTGTCTAATAAGTCATTGTCGCTAACTTTGTAAGTTTAATATTTACACCATCAAATACGTGAGCCTACCTGAAATCAACTGACCGAGTAAGCCTAAAATAATATAATATCAGGATACTGCATAAATGTTATACTAAAGGGGTTAACAACAAGCACTTATTAGACATAAAATTGAAGGTTCAAAAACCAATTAGAAACATTTTAGATTATGAAAATCGGATAGACACAACCATGAAAGTTCAAAGATTTATCAATCGCAACCTTGAAAATGAAGAGATTTTAGGAAGCACCTGAATAATGAAGCATCGGGTCAGGGTGTCGGAATCATCACAAACAAACCATTCACAAGGAGAAGAGTGAAGAGATTGAAGGTCCTTTGCTGTCTCCTGTTTCTGCAGCTCCACAGCAGCAACCACAGCAGTCATCGTTGAAGCTGCAACATAAGCAGCCACCTCGGGGTTATACGCCCGAGTTGAGCTCTCTCCCTCTTGTGATTTTGAAGGATTAGATGGAGGGTTCTTGGCTCTCGAGTGAACATAAGATGCAGCAGTAGCAGCAATCTCATAAGCAACAGTTGTGGGGATTCTTTGTGTCCTCTCCAAGTCCCCTGAACAAGATTCAGCAACAGTGAATGCCTCATCAGAAATACAAGTGGAGTGCTGATCCAGTTTCTCTTTGATAATGGCTGCAGCATCCGCTTTCTTTCGCAACGACGATGTAACAAATTGCAGGCCATAGTATCTTTCCAAATCCTCTGCCTGTAATGAATTTCAATGCATATCAAAATACACATTCAACATTGTAATCTCAAATTTTAGTAATACCTTTATTTCTGGTATAACATAAGCCATGTTTGACAGAAAAGCCAGCTGAGAAATAAGCTTGGTATCAGATAATGGAACTCGGACTAAAAATCTTGCAAATGATTCAGAATCATAAGAACTAAAGTCTCCTTCTTCTTCTGAGTCAGAATAATCCACTTCACAGCCACCACCACCATCTCCACCACAATAACTCTCACCAGTTTCGTCATCTGCATAAATCTCATTCTCAATTCCTCCCTCTTTTGACTGCTTCTTTATCCGCCAATGACTTCGAATTTGCAGCAGTCTCTCTATCCAGTTTGCTCTCTTTGCCACCTCTTCTTCACTACTCACAGTGGAACACAGTTCAGAACCTCCTGCGTTCAAGTCCTTGGAGGTTTCCATGTCAAACAAAAATGATCTAATTGAATTAGGAAGAAAAGAGCCAGATAACTCGATAGGAAAAATTCCCGTCTTATTATTCTTGTTCTTTGGCTGGGTTGATGTGGCATGAATTTTGCTCGCAGAGTAGCAAATATGGTTATCAGAATAAGATCTTTTGATCATGCAAGCTCGTTCACGGAGGTCCTTGCTCGAGTGTGAACGATGAATCCCAGTATATTCTTTGAAGATGATATCTTTTGTCACTGAAGAAGCTGGAGAACTGCCAATAGCCACTGAAGTACAAGCCATGGAGACTGCTGCTGAAGAAACTATTTGTGTTTAGACCCTCTACACAAAAAGGATGAAGCCATGTCAATAAGAGAGAGATGCAGTTTCTCTGCTGAAAATTGTCGACTTCCTCTTGCCTTGGGGGAAGCAATCTGTTATGGACCAATTTAGAGCTTATATAGAAATGAGCAATAATTTAATAATCAAGCAGATCTTTGGTTTGTCCGTATGGTCCTTAAATAGGTAAATTGATGGCATGGCATCCCATCTCATAGGAGCAGTGATCTTTGTTAGTAACGAAAATACTGTTTAAGTAGACAAGGATAACCGGATTTCACACCAATAACAAGACAGCTAAACTCCAAATCCTGTCTCTACCCCCTATGTTTATAATCATCCATTTACAAAGATTACAAAAGTAAAATCAACAAGTGGAATATTTCAAATTTTGACTGCTCAAATTACAAGCCCCACACTAAACTGACACCCACTTCACTAAGCAAGTATGTTTTTAAAATCACTATGCTTGTAGTATAATCATACCAAGACATCTAATATTGATATCATCTTGTCCACACGAGTTATTTACTTTAGTACTCCACCGTAATAACCTGCAACAATCAATCAAATGAATAGTCGCATGAATGAATTGACACCGCAACTGAATGAATGAGGATCCTAAAATTATGCAAACCTAGCTAAGAAAGATGAAAGAAAAAGTTACTAGTTATGCCGACAAGGGGCGTCTTCCTTTTTGATGTCCGTTTGTTATTTACTTTTGTAATCCGCCATAATAAACTGCAACAGTCAAATGAATGGTCGCATGAATGAACCGACACCGCATCTGAATGGGATCCTAAAATTATGCAAACCTAGTTAAGAAAAACTTAGAAATAAACAATTACTAGTTATGCCAACAAGGAACATCTTCCTTTTCGATGTCGGTTCATAGAAAGTCGAATGTTAAACTATTTGGCCAAAAGGAACAGAGCATGCTGAAAGAATTGTAGATCGTGATGAACAATTAAAGTGATGGAATCGATTCGCATATCGCCCTACCGCTACTGCCTTCTCTAGGAACTATCGATCTCAATTAATTACTACCACTTAGGAGCCGACATTGTTGAAATAAAACAAGCACAAAGTGAATTTCTCCAATTCAGACCGATAATTCCAACGCTCAGCATCAATTATAAAATAAAAACAAGCACAGAGTGAATTTCTCCGGAGGAATAAACGCGTTTTCAAATTGCAGAAAAATGTAAAACAAAAAGTGAAGATACGAATCTTCTTCGCTTCCATTAACTTTACCTCAATCTCTCGATTATAACCCTTCCCCTTCCGCCATTTTCAGTGAGATCAGCATCCACCGATCAGGAGCAATGGAACAGAATACAAATGCAGCGCAGAAAAAGGAAAATGGGGCATCGGAATCAACTAAGAAATCTCGGTGCGAGCGAATACGAACAGAAAATTGTATGGAGAAGAGTTTTGAGGAGATTGTGCAGATGGATCACAGTTTCAGAGATTTTTTGTTGTTGGAGGTGCGTTGGTGTCGCGTCTGTATGAATGTTGGCAGAAGAAAGAGAGAAGATTTTGAAGTTTGCTGTAAAATTGTTTTTTTTTTGTTTTGTTTTGTAATGTGAGAGTCTGAGAGTTATATAGAGAGGAGAGTGAGGCCGGGAAGAAGAACAATGGAGAACTTCCTCCATTCAAATTTATTATAAACTTTGTACGTAACTAATGAAACACTTTTTTTTTTCTTTTTTCTTTTATCTCTCGGTCCAGGATTCAACCTTCGACTTTCGTAATTGTAACAGGTGTCTTATCTACTTTAATTCATGGTATCAAATCTCCGTCAATATATCGACATGTCTATCGATATTTCCATATATCCATGGATCTGAAATCTAACATTTCCACCATATTAGAAATAAATTGCAAAGTATGAAAAATATCGACAAAATGTCACTGATATATACATAACATTAATATTAATCATTTTTAACTTATTTAGAAATAAATTGTTTATTTGTTAATTTAAATCTTTTTTATGATTTATTAATTTCTCTAATTTTTATAGAATTTATCCATATTTGTATGGAATTAAGACCTTGACATTCCCATCGACATCGACATTTAAAATCTTGCTTGTGTTATGTTACGATTTTCGCGGTATGTGGGTGTTGAACTTTTTCTTTTTTAGCTTTGTTCTGTTTTGGTCTAAAACTTAAAAAAAAAAAAATAAATAACTATTTTATTCTTTAAAGTTTTATATTATTTGCTTCGGTTATAAAAGAATTATTTTTGTCCATACTAGATTATTTTTCCACCTAGAATTTACTTACTCGTTCCTTGGTGGTTTCGTGTTAGAAGGAAGCAAGTACAATATGGACTTTTTTATTATATAGTTGAATGTATGGGAGAGACTAAAATTTATGGTTTCATCGTGCATCCAGGCCACCAATAACTTCAATTGGTAGGATCCCATTCAGATTTGACAATCACCCTCCCTGCTAAAAAATAAGTAATCTCGTGTCTCTCCTACAACCACGTCAATTTTATTAATATTATTTGAGCTCTCGAACCTTTTCAATAATTACTTTACAATTTTGAGGACCTATTTGATATGCCATTTTATCTTAGAATTCATCCATATAATAGATTTGTTTTTAAAAATTATTTTTGGATTCTTTATCCAAATAGTAGAAATTCTAAAAATATTTTTTTTATTTTAAAATAGAGAATTCCATTAAAAAAAACTTTTATAACTGTAGTATTTTATCCTATGAACCCATCTTATTTCTAAAAAATTACAACATGTTAAACGAATATATTATAAATTATATAATATTGTAAAATAATAATTATACAAAATTTATAATATATATGTTAATAAATTAATTAATAATATAATATTTAATTAGTAATTAGTACAAGTTTACCAATTTGCTTCTATACACATGCTTAATAACAATGAAAACATAGACTATTTTCCATTAAATCTTTTTAGATTTTATATCACCAACCAAAAGCCCGCTTTCGCTCTAATTTATTAACGAAACTCTTAACTTTTTAATATTTTACTCTTTCTCTATTTATACTACTAATAATTATTCTTCTTATAAAATTATAACATTTTTATTAGTTGATGTGATCTTATTATAAAATATCACAAAATTCTATTTAAATTTATCCTGTTATTATTAATTAAAATATCAATGAAACTATTTTTATTTTTTTTAGTACAACATATTGGGAAATGAATTCGAACTCGAACTCACTAGCTTATATGTTAATTACCGTTGAGCTATGCTCGCTTTGGCTTATCAATAAAACTATTAAAATAGAATTAATTATTATTAAATATTATAACAATAAAAATTAATGTATTTTATATTAATAATAGATGTTCTAATAAAAATTATTATTAATCTTTTAAGTAGATATAATTTTATTTTAATTATTTATTATGTGTTAATATTAAATAAATGAAGAAAGTAATATTAAAATGTCTCAATACCAGAATGGAATTTATAAATCAAACTTAAGCTTTTTAAAGTTTATTAAAGTGTCTAAGTCACTTACCTCATTAATGAACCAAATATTAACCCATATCAACAATCATGGTCGCAATGGAACATATCGAGCAAGTTTAAATTGACGTAACATGAAATCTATTAGTCCGAAAGCACCATGGAGAGCAACAATTCAAGCGGAAAAATTGATCTTTCAAAACAATGATCTCCAATTGCGGGGACTAATCAATTATAAATACAAAACGTCAATAAAAGATAATTTTATTGTTACGGGATGAATTTGGAGTGCCACGTTGAGCGGATGAATTTGGAGTGCCACATTGAGCTCCCGTGTGAATGAGTGAACTTAGGTGTGAATTCAGATCCCTCGGAACTAAGGAAGAGAGAAGTGTCAAGCACATAGAAGAGGAACGCCGAGTACACCAAATCAACGCGACTACGGTAACATTTAGCGACCGATCAGTTAGGCCCCTCTATAGAATCAAGAACATGCACTGAATGTTGGTGGCCCCCTCGTCTCTCATTCTGCTTTCTCCCTCTATCTCCCTCTCTCCCAGGAAAACTTAAACCCTCATACCAAGCTTCGTAAACACTATTGCAAAATATCTAGCTCTCGTCATACTCAATTTATCCCTTTAAGTTCCAACTTAGGTATCGGAGATGATTTGGTTCAGCTCCACACTAATGATAGTTTTCCTTGTTCACTCAAAGTCTTCACCAAGAAACTTGTGCATCAACAGTTACTTTTTTTAAAATAAATCTAAATTAATTTATTTATTTTGAAACTATAATTAAAATATTATAAAGATTTTTTTATAACTAGAATATTAAATTCCACCGCAGGTCCATAGATTCAACGTTGACATAAAAACTAAATCAAAATTTCTACGGGATCAAAAAATTTATTAAGATATCAACGAAACATCACATAGTATTAATAATAAGAATTTTTAACTTATTTTAAAATGTTAAAATGCTTAGTTATTAATTTAAATATTTTTTTGGAAATTTTTTATTTTTATGATTTTTTCATAAATATCTATCTACATCGGTGATTTCCATCAACATTTTCATAAAAATAAGAATTCGATATTTGTATGGATATCGATGTTTAAAACCTTAGCTTATAACTAAGTAGAGAAGTTTTTTGAATGCCTAATACTTTATAAAATTATATTTAAATATATAATATTGAGTGTTACACATAAGACCTTAAAATGACACCTTTATGCATAAAAACAGTCTAATCATTGAAGAGTTCCTTTTCGGCCGCTCCAACCGACCAATCAAAATTAGTTTGATCGGTTTGATTGGATTTTTTAGGGTTTAATGTCGACATTTAAAACCTTAGGTTTAAGATTCATTTGGTTTCTGAAATGGGGAAGTATTTTGAAAATAATATCGTGGAAAAATCAAAGTTTTCCCTTATTTAATTATTATTTGAAAATGTATCAAATTTTCAAGAAATTAAATTAGGTACTAGGTAGGTTATTTTGTGGAACGACTTCTAGAAATAATGAACTAATTAAAATTAATTAATGCTATTATAAACTAATTGATTTAAAATAATTAAAAAAATTAATTGAATAATTATATATATTTTTTTAAAAAGGACGAACGCTTATATTAAATTAAGTAGTTAAATAGAATTCAACTAATTAATTAGTTATGATAATAAAAATGTTTAAATTATAAATTTACCAAAACGAACTGTGCCAAGTCGTTACCTGAGTCGTGGGGTGTAGTGTCCCTTTTATAGGTGGATAGGGAGATAAGGCCGTTGGAGCCATTCCGACAAGCGGTTACAGTTTCGAGCTCTCAAGTAAGTGGTTGGACTTGAGGTTGGACTCCTCAAGTCGACAGAGCTTTATCTTCCTTCTCAGCTCAGTTGGTGTCAGGTCAATGAGTAAGGATGGTCTGTTTTATTATTTTTGGTGACTCCAAATTGAGTAGGAACATCCACACATGGATACTTAATTTTATAACCAACACTCAAAATAAAAATATAAAATATATGAGGTATGTATTAGCTGTAAAGTAAATGTTAGTAAGTTGATTTTGAGTAAGAAAAATAAATATAAGTATATTGTGATGCGATAGGAAGAAGTAGGGTATTAAATTTCAGTCAATATGTCAATATTTCCATCACCATTTTCATGTATCTATGCGTTCGATATCTCGACATGAAGGGTAAATCGACATTTCCACCGTATTGCAAAAAATCAGCAAAATATGAAAATATCAACAAATTTCCTCTAATATAGACATAATATTAATATTAATCGTTTCTAACTTATTTAGAAATTGTAAAATAATTTTGTTAATCTTAATATTTTTACGAACTTTTTACATTTACAATCTTTCTAGACATATCCCCATCTCGAAATTTATATCAACACCAACATTTAAAATCCAGTAAGAAGTTTGATAATGACATAAAAATATACATTTGGTGTGTATTTTGCTACTGGAATATTAAATAACAAATGTCACTTTCCTTTTTTTAGTACAACAAGTGGGGCGGAGGATTCAAACTCATAACTTTTTGGTCAGAGACGTGTGTCAATTACCGCTGAACTAAGTTCACGATAGCATGAATGTTCGTTTATGTATATCGAGGTATATATTTATGGACAATGTGCATACGTGGGCATGTCGTGAGATGTTTCTTTTGATATTTAAGACTCATGGAAAGCAGCAGCAAAGACACGAAATGTGGAGAGTGGTGTCATTTATTTCCTCCATGCAACCACACAGTTGCCCTCTTCCTCCTCCAAACCTCATTTAAGGCCTATTTTACCATTTTACCCTTCATTAGTCAACCGATCGAGTGAGTTTGAGATGACTTTTAAAAACAGCATTTTTCAAAATGGGTTAAAAGACACATTTGGTATCAGTACTTTTATTGAAGTGATGATTTAATCTACTTTCAAATGGATAATGATTTAGTTCTTAGATGTACTAAATTGTTACAAATTAGAGTTCATGGACTAAATTGTTATCAATTTGATGGTACATGAACTAAATTATTACAAACTAAAGTTCAGGGACTAAATCGTTAATTTAAATAAAAATAGAGGGACCAATGTGTTTTTTAACCTTTTGAATTTATAACTTTTTCTCTCCTAGAAAGAGTATATGTCAATTACCGCTGAGCTATGTTCAGTTTGACCTCATTTGATAATAGTTATATATGATTTTAAAATTTATGTTGCTTTTATCTTCAAATCTTTTAGTATGTATTTCATACTTCTTAAAACACAAATTTGAAGGTTGAACCAAATTTCAAAACACAATAACAAATTTTAAAAATATTTTTAAGAGCTAGTTTGATAATGATTTTTGTTTTAAGTTTTTGATTGTATTGTTTTCTATTGTATAGTTTTTTTTTACGTATATGTTTGTTTTTGTTTTTTTGTTTTTAAAAACAGAATTTAAATATTTTTGATAACCATTTTTTTTCTATTTTAAAAAGTTAAAAAGTTGAAGAGATATATTAAGGGGGAAGAAAATCAGCGATGTCATTTAACTGTTGGAGTACGGGCATTAAGAGATTAGGACTCAGGGCATGGCATTAGAAGATTAGGGAAATGCTCTTTTGATAAAAATCTATATAAAGTACTAGATATGTGACAACGGGGTGAGAGTTAGGATGCTCCTCTCATCTTCACCCTTGAGGAAAATTTTAGTCATCTCTACTCGGTTCTCTAATTTTGAAAATTAGGATCTAGGTTGAGGAATCCTCATTTAAAAATGGAAATCTTTGTAGGAAACTCCTCTCATCTTCACCCTTGAGGAAAATTTTAGTCATCTCTACTCGGTTCTCTAATTTTGAAAATTAGGATCTAGGTTGAGGAATCCTCATTTAAAAATGGAAATCTTTGTAGGAAAAATTATCAGTTTAGTAATTAATTTTAATTATTTTTAGAATTTAAAAAAAATGACTATATGTATTTTACTGAAAAGTTATTATTTACTAGTATAAATAATTAGTTTATTCATAATTTAGTAAAACTTTTAATAAAATATATATTAATTATTTAAAAATAGAATTGGAGACCGGGTCGGGACATGGTGAGAAATGAATTCCCTATTTTTGGAGAAGGATTCGAGCCTATGAAAATTTTTGTCATCCCTAAATGTAGAGAGATAAAAACAAATTTTTTATTGAGAAATTTTGAAGAAAGAAAAGTTAGAAAAAAATTTAGTGAGAGAACGACAAAGATAAAAAATTTTATAGGGAGTTAATTTAAGAGCAAAAGACATGTAAGGAAAATAAAAATTAGAAAGAGAGAAAAATTATAGTGACAAAAAAATTTATCCAAAAAATTTGTTAGATGAAATAAATAAATAAAAAGACAAATAAAAGTTACACTAAAAGAAAATTGAATGAGAAAATTTTTTGATAGAGAAAAGTTAGAGATATATTTCCTAGAGAAAAAAGAAAATTTGAGATTGATGAGAGTTCACGAGAATATTAAATTTTTAGTGCGAAAGAAAGAAATATATATATATAGATGATGAAAATTTCAGGGGAGAAATATAACTTTTAATATTGAGAAAATTAGATAGAAAAAAATCTGGAGGGGAAGAAAGAATCTTTTTAGAGAAAAATATGTCAAAGAAAAAAAATGAACAGAAGGAAAAATGAGATTTTAAAAGGCAGAAAATTGTTTTTAAAAATTGTTTTTGTTTTTGTTTTTCAAACTTACTTAGAATTTAAAAAACGTTTTTAAAAAACATAAAATTAAAAATTGAATTGGTTATTAAACAATTCTATTTTTCAATGACTAAAAATGGGAGATAAAATTGTTATCAAAAGGTCCTAAGCAATTTTGTTATAATGTAAATTATAAAGCGAAGAAATATCTGTTTTTTTTTATTATTTGAGTACAAAGGGATCAAACTCACAATTTATTGGTTAAATATATATGTCCATTACCACTGAATTATGTTGGCTTTGACGAAATACTCGTTTTTAATAAGCTAAAATTTTAAAAGTAGAAAATTGAAAATCAAATAATTATTAAAGTGGTCTTAGTTTTAAAATACAGTATTTGAAAACTTTTTAAAGAAAACTAATTTTCAATTCTAAAATGTTAAACTAAAAAAATATATAAAAGGATTCTAATTGCTAGTTTTAAAAAAATCAATTACATCATTTTTATTTTTAATCAGTCTCATGCTATAAATTGATAGTCATGGATAGAAGGACCATAGACATGATACTTCAAGAGATGTTCTCACGTGATGTTAACATAAAATAAATAAGTATTTTCAGTATAACATAAAGTTTAAAATTTTGTAAAAAATAATAGCATAACCAATATCAATTTTAAACTCCAATGTAGGTTAAAACATTATAAGAAAAGTCACACTTTCTTGTTTGGTTATTTCGACGATTATTAATTATTAATGATGAAGGTCAAATCTGACAAAGGAAACACGTATTATTAAGTCAATAGTTCAACTCTGCTCACGTCCCTTACGAAAGGAAGTTCAGATGCAAAGAATGTCGAACAATTATAACTCTATATAATCGTCGCCGAACTATTCGTCAACAGTTGAACGGTAATTGCTTGACCGCAATCTCTACCTCATGACGTATCTCTCGCCTCAAATTTCGAAGGTAATCGTTAAGGTGAGCACACGGTTCCAACGGTTAATATATCTTTCAAATAAATATCAAGAAAGGTGAAAGAGGGAGGTACGCGAATTTTTTAATGGAGAATTTTACTCTCTAAAATTGAGAACTGAAAAGCTTGAGAGTAATGCTCACTTTGTGTGTATATATATTTTTGAGTATATAAGGGGGGTGATATTAATGCTTAAACAACTTATATCAATTAATTCTAATAATTTTTGCTTTTAGTGGGCACTAAAAATTATTATGTGGAAATCACATCTAAATAGACTATATAAATTGTATATGGGTAAATTACATACTTAATATAAATCATATTCATGTATAATCATCATATCTTTAATTTCTTTTGAATAATTTAAGGTAATATGAAAAAAATAGAAATAGAGTTGTATTCTAAATGTTTTTCGATAGGTGTTTGGTAGCATATTTAAAAATGAAATCTCAATTTAAAAAATTATTCAAAGTGTTCAGTAATATTTGCAAGCTAACTAGTGGTAGTTACCCACTGAATATTTGATTGATTTGCAACCAAAAAAAATATATATTTAGTTCAATCTAAAATAATAACATATATGTTATTATATTAATTTCTAGAATCATTATTTTGATATATTTATAATATATTATATTTTACATTTTTTAATTTAAAAATAAAATAAAATGAGTTTTTAATATAAAATAATATATTTGTCAAAGTTTCTAATATCATTTTTAGTGTAATTTTACATTTTAAAATTTCAAATTCAAAATTAGAAAATACTAAAAATATAGTATATTGTTTTCAAATTTTCTATCATTTGAATCATAGAATCGAAAACACTTTTTAAAAACGAATATGCCAAACATATATTTAAAAACCAATATGCCAAACATATATTTAAAAACCAATAAACATAACCTTCTTCTTCTTAAGTTAGAAGAAATTAAAGCACTAAGCCACGCAGGGCAGATAGAAAGCCATGATTCTGTAACTCTTTCCTCACACGCTCGCCTCGCCTGGCAAGATTGTATGCAATTCCATTTGCGCTCCTAAGAACATGACAGAACGTTCATAACTTCCTTGTTGGATATCACAAAACCCGGTAGTTATTGAACTTTAGGATGGAACAACTTAGATTTAAATTTTGAAAATTTAGTTCTTACTATGAAAACCGTCGCAATAAAATGTATTTTCTTTTATTATGTAATGGATTTAGTACTTTTATTTTCTTTAACGATTTAGTATGTGTAGTTACTAAACACAATTGATTATTAATTAGTTCATTGATCTACATATATAATAAACTTTATTGAATTTTAACAACATTTTCATTATAATCGAGACTAAATTATTATAGATTTTTAACTATAGAGACAAAATTGTTATATATTATAGTACTAAATTATTACCAATATTAAAAATATATGGACTAAATTGTTACAAACTAAAATTTAGAGACTAAATCGTTATTTCAATAAAATACAAACATCAAAACTATTTTTTAACCAAAATTTTATATCATATTGCAATAACTAAATCGAATTATTGGTAAGACCATCCAGATAAGTCACTGGTTTAAAGATTTAAATTAATTTTAAATTATTACAATAATTTATTGAATTCTCATAGGCTAAAGTTAAGTTTAAATATAATCAATATAATTTAGAAGTTTACTTTTATTTAATATTATAAATAAAAAGTAATTATAGTATATGGATCAATTATACATTTGGAAAAATTGTCATTCTATAATTCCTTTATAAGGTGATATATATTATAAATATAAAATATTAATAAAAATTAGATGGTATATATCGTAAATATTTGAATTTAAGAGAATTTTGTTTTTAATATTTACCATCCATGATATATATTTGTAAATGTTTAATCAATAATTGGTGTTGAAAAACAATTTGGGCTTCATGTTCGGCCCACTTAACATTTATAATTGGGTCCATTTGAAAAAACTGCCAGTCAACTTTTTTTTTTTATTATTATTATTATTATTATTTATAATATAGCAATTCTATTTAATCTCATTATTTTATATCTTTTTCTCTAATTGTCCCAAATTTTAGTTTGTATATGCATGGTTAGGAGAGTTTGATTTTCAATTTTGCTATTTTGATTTATTTTGATATTTTCCTTATTTGTTTATCTAAATAAACTAGCATCTTTTCGCTTTTGTATATTTAAAATATATTAGATTTATTAATATATCAGTTAAATTATACAAAATATCTCGAATTTGGGTAGGTTTCAATTCTACCCTACTATTTCAAAAGTTCTAATTCTATATTCTCAAATTTTACAGTTGTTTCAGAAATACCATTATGTTAGCTTTTCCAGTAAAAATAAAAATGACATCGAACATTGGGTGGTACATCGTAAAAATAAAGGTACATATATATACCCCTTGTTCGCATAAGATTTTTCGAAGAAATTATATTTCGTGGACTTGAACTTTTATAGTAGATTTAATCTCTAATCTTTATCATTTGATTCTTTCTCTTGAACTTGATGTGCAAATATATGTTCTTGAATTCAGATCGAAATTTTATGTTCTTCGAAAGTCTTCAAGTCTTCAGGTTGGTCTTCAAATCTTCAAGTCTCTTCAATTTTCTGTGAATTTTCTCAATTATAAAATTTTGAACCCTCAAAATGAATGAGGTCTCCAAATAGAGAAATAGGTTTTGGTAGGCCACTGGACTTGAATAATTCTGGGTCAAGTCCAATTCTTTAAATGAATTTATTTAAATTTAAATATTAATCCACTTGATTTAATGGTAAATTGGACTTTTTGGATCAAGTTTGTGAACCAATTGATTCCAAGTCCAATACTCCTATGACCCAATTACATATTTTAATTGTCAATTTATCTTTAATTTTAATTTAAGGTTAATATATAATTAATTTCTAATGACGTGGCGGTTTATGAAACGTCCAAAATTTATGATTCTACACCCCTAATTTTAAGATTAAGTTTCGATTATACTTCTATAATTTAAAAAGTTTCATTTTAACCTTTTTTAACTTTTTTGAAATGTTTCAAATTTTCAATACCACCGTCTCGTTAGCTTTCTAGCTGAACTGAAGATGAAAATCTGTGCCAGTGAGCTATAAAAAAAATTCTTTTTAAATTTAGAATTTAGGATTTTATTTATTCATAAGGTAAGTTTAGGTTTTGTTTTAGAGCTTAGCCTTAACAATTTTATTTGTTTACATTTTATTATTTTTTCAAAACTTTTATTTTATCAACTGTTTTCGAACATACTAGGTTTACACCAAAGACCATGTTTTGAACATACTATTACGTCAAAATTGCATATTCAACACATGATTTGAAGGTTTTATTTTTCATTTCTTTTTACTTTTCCATGCTTTGAAGATCATGAAATCATATCTTCAACGTACGATTTTAATTGAAAACAAAACTAAAGTAGTATTTTCAACCCACGATTTTAATTACACTTCTGATTGACTTACCACCTCACCCAAAACTAAAATAAGAAGCTCCATCGAGACATTATTGAAAACCAACCAAATAAATAGAGAATAATCAATTTGATCAACATGGAATATAGTAGTCTAGACTTAATTTAAACACAGTGAAATCTAATTGATCGACTAATATATTAACTAAACACGCTCTTAGATTCCACGAAAAAGCTACCTTGAGACATGACTCGAAACTAAAAGAATATTTTCAAATCTTTTAATCGTGTACCTAACGTCACACTGGGAATGAATTGACAGTGATATATATGAATGATTTTAGCAAAAAGTTGAGATAATAGGATGATTTCGAGAGAAAAGTGAAATTCAAGTGATAAATAACCTAACACCCTAACACCTATATATTTTATCCATAACCCTTTTTTGTAGTTAAAAGTGCTATAAAAAGTTATCTTGTAGAAATGGAACTAAATTTATAGCATTTGGATAAGATTCATTGTTCTTACCCTCTATCTCCTCCCCCCTAGCTTCTTTCCCACCAAATAGCACCTTTTGACTTTCAAGACTACTATACTTAGAAGTGATTCTTTAAATTAAAAAAAAAAAAAGGAAAAAAAATCTTTAGGTTCGATGGGTGTTCTAAACTTCATGATCATTCATATAATTTATGATTGTATGTCAAAGATTAAGTTTCATGATCTGACTCTTTACTTTTATGGTGTAAGTGTATGACGACTAAATGTTGGTCTCGTGGTCATTGGGAGGAAAAATCACAGCATGTTATGTGAATAAGGAATTGAGGTCTGTCAACTGACTCTGTAGTATCGACCTGCGGAGCTTGCCACCCATAATTTAGAACTTGAAATGAAGGTAAAGGATCCTTAGTTCGTCTTACCCGAGCTAAGAATCAGACAACTTTCTCGTAACAGTTGTTGTAATACAGAAAGATTCTCACCTAACCCCTATAAATACGTCATCACTCCACTCAGTCAGGTATGAAATTCTGTTTGAAACCGACTTAGAGATTCAGACTTTGGACTAACTTGACCGTAGAAGTGTTTGTTCTTTTCGTGCAAGCCTTCCTATTCTACTCAGCTCCCACTCAAGATCTCACCTCCGGAATTCAGGAGAAACACCAATGAAAAAAATAAAAAGACTGTACGAGAAAGGTTTGAACTTGATGATGACCACCTGCCTAAAATATTAAAATTTTAAGAATTGTTATGACAAGTGAAAAATGTGGATTGAAAATTAAATTTAAGGTATAAGTAAAATTGGGCGTCATCTTATTTGGAACGTAACCAATTAGGAGTGTTGAATTTTCACCACTCTTTTCGAAATACAACTATTAAATAACTCAAATATTAATTAATTGTCTTTTTACTCCATATAGCTTTTGAAGCAAAATAACTATGTAACAACTAAGGCCCGTTTGGTAATGTTTCCATTTTCAATTTTCTTAAGAAATCAAAACATTTTATAACTAGTTATGTTTCTTGTTTCTCAGTTTTTTTTTGAACATTCTCAAAATTGTATAGAAATTTTTGGAAACAACAAAAATAACCTTCTTCTTTCTTGTTCCCATTTCCAATTTGTTATAAAACATAAATAAAGATACTGTTTTATCATGTTTAAATTCATGGACGTTGGAGTCCTGAAATTCATTTTTCTTCATTAAAAATGAAAAAAAAGAAACGTTACCAAACATGTCTTAAATTAACTCCAAAAAAAATATATACATTTACTAGTAAAATGAGTTCAATTAAATTTTATGCATCAAATTTAATTTGAGAATCTCAAACTTGTATTCATTTAAAATAAAAGGGTCAACTAATTTTTTTTAGTCTAAAACCTATTTTACAAGATCAGAAGATGTGATTTTTTTTTTAATGCACACTGATCAAGGATTGCTAATAATTTATCCAAAAGAATAGATTTTTTCCAAAAAAAAAAGTATAAAAGTTACATCATTCATATTAAAAATTGGCTATGATCATGATTGATATCCTATATAATTGTTTAATTTTTGGTGATGGCCCAACCAGCTTTCTCCACGTAGATTATGGCATATGGAAGTGGTTGAGGGAAGACACCAATCACCATCCGGGCATAAACAAGCTCACAATCCAATAGGAATGCACCACGTGCCCTCGAAAGATGTTTGTGTTCCATGTCTATCAGACCACTTCTAGAAGCTCCGGCCATGCTAGAAATTTTAACCAGAAGAATAAAATTAAAATATTATTTTGGCCTATGTATCAGTAGTTTTAAAATATTCATTTTGGTTGGTGTACTTTCAACTTCAACTTTAGTTCATTGTACGTTCGTTCTGTTCCTGTATTTTTAAAAATTGACTATTTTTATTTTTTAATTTTATATCTAATCTTATTTTTCTACCACAATTTCATTACGACACTACACTTAATATATATTTATTGAAATATGGCATGATTTTATATTAAAGGATTTTCGTTACATGTAGGATTTGTTTTAATATTTTGTAAATAGGGATAAAAATGATCACTTTTTAAAAGTACAGAAACCAAAATAAACATTTTGAAAGTAGAGGACTAAAATGAATTAAAGTTAAAAGTACAAGGATCAAGATGAATATTTTGAAAATACATGGACTAAAATGAACAAAATACAGAGACCAAAATAGTATTTTAACCAAAGAAACTTATATTCTAAATTATACAAATAATTATTTTTTTAGTTTAAAAAATTCAGAGAGCAGCAAATTAAAAGAGTAAACTTCAAAATCTTAGTCGTATGAAATTCATATTCTATTTTTTGTTTTAAGATTAAATTAATCTAATGGATTGAATGAAAATTTTTGGGTGGATTTACTTTTTTAAACTGTTTTTGAATTCTGTGGTCTAAAGAATAGAAATTGTAAAACACACTTCCAATATCTTTTTAAATTGGGATCCAAGTTTTAGTTTCGCTACCAAACACATATTTGAAAAAAAAATAAAAAACTTTAATTTTTTCACTTCAATCCTTGTTTTTAAATTTTTGTTATTAAATCACTGACTAAATGTATCCTCACGGAAGTTTAAGGACAACGGTAGGTCGTTATATCCTCCTTTTGTCGCTCTGCCCTTGTTAAGAGAGATTGGGTGGGTGAATTTCAACCTCTCGATATAGGTTAAGGATTTAAATGAAAATTTTATATATATATAATGGACGAAATTGAAAATTTTAATAATGAAAAAATCAAATGAAATGTCTTTGACTATATATGTACTCCAACCTCTATCAAAACTTATCTCTAACATAATGAGGTAGGAATTTAGCCAAAAAGAAAAAAGAAAAAGAGAAAAGATACAACTTTTGGAGGTTATATGAAAGTGTAGAAAGTTATTGTTGAAGCATAAAATGATAAAAATCACATACAAATATAGAAGATATATTGTGATCTCATCCAAAATTTGTGGTGTCATTTGGTACAAGTCATGTGATATATTGAGTGGTTGGGAGTACAATATGATCTCTTTTCTTTGGACAAGATTTCAATTAGTGGTTTGTTCTCATCTTTTTCATGATAGATGATTATGGCTTCATAAAATTAGAAAATGAAAAGAGGAAGACATTGGTTGTCTTTGAGATCTGAGTTTAAATATGGAAACAAATATAGGTTGCTATTTTCTAAAAAAAAAAATAATAATAATAAATAAATTCTTGTTTACACGAATTATAAGTTTTAGTCTCTGAAGTATCAGACTTGTGTCTAATAAATTTTTGAACTTTAAAATGTGTCTAATAGGTCTCTCTCAACTTTTAGATTTGTGTCTAATAGATTATGGTTCTTTAATTTTGTGGGTAATGATAATATTTCTTGACCTGATCAGCATTTTCTAAAATTCATGGACGTATTAGACGTAAAATTCAAATGTATGTATAATAAATTTGCTGATTGCATTAAAAATGTCAAATAGGTTAGAAATCTGTTAAATACAAAATTTGAAGTCTAGGGACTTAATCAACACTTTTAAAGTTCTTGACACTTTTAAAAGTTAGTGAGTATATTAAACACAATCCAGAAGTTTATAAATACTAAACTTTTAATTTAACATAGAGGTTATAAAATTTGTAGGAAGGAAAATGATTACATGTAGCATATGGCTTTAGGACGCTTGAGTTTCTTATAAAAAAGATTAGCAAACAACACAAAAAAAACGTATATATGGTTAAAAATACATTTGCAAGCCTAGACTCGAAAGAAGAGAAAAACGAGGCTTCAAACTCAGAAGTTAATTAGTTCGAAAGCCTTGTCCAATTACGCAAAATTGTCTATGATTAGCCTAATAAGAGAAGTACAATGCCGAACTACTTTCGATACTTAGCCAATTAAGCTTATCAAGGAAAAGAAAGGTTTAGAAAATATTTATGGAGTATAGTTGGAAAGATTGGAAATACCATATGTGACAATAGTCTTATTTGTTGGGTGAGTGAGGAGAATTAGTGTCAAGTTGCCAACAAAATTAAGTTTACCCCTTGACTTTAAAAAGGCAGTGAAGTACAAGTCAAACATGATAATTTAGGAGTTTGCAACTAACTTGAACACAAAAGGTCAAATAATTATTTCCTTAGAGCTATAATAGGTGGAATTTATAGTAGGTAAGGGTAATAGAAGTTCCCGACTATGACCTTGAAATTTGTGATATCACCTACCATGAGATCTTGAGTTCAAGTCTTATACGGGTCATTGTGTTGCTTAACCGAGACAACGAGTATGCAATAAATCAGATCCGTGACATTATTACATCAATATAATTAACAGTCCTTTCATGGAAGTTCAACCTAGGACAAGAGGGGTATAGAGTTCAACATATATACCTTCTTATTCAATCACTTTTAAAACATACCTTCTTATTCAATCACTTTTAAAACAAATATATATATATATATATATATATTTTTCTTAAAACATTTTTGATGTCCCATATTGACTATCATGAGGTCTTTTCTTGTAGCTGGTCCATTCATAAGTTTTCACTTGGTTTTAATTAAAATACTTGTGTGTTTAGTTAAATTTTCTTCAAAGTGATTATAATAACAAGTTTATTTTGGTTGAACTGCATTTAAAAATGATTCTACAAATGCTAAATTACCGTAGAATGGTTCTCAACCAATCACTTTAGAATCATTTCTTTGGAGAATTACGGTGTGTTTGAGAGTGATTTTGGTCATTATCAAAATCACTTTCATTTTTGTTGACATGTTTGACAAATTAAAAAAATTGATTTTAGAAAAGTTTTAAATCGTTTTATATTGATTTTTAAGATATCACGTGGATGTTGATTTTAGAAAATCATTTCTACTTAAATCTCTTTTCAAAATCATTAATTCTACTCTACTCTAAAACACACCCTTTTAACTTTAAAGTGAATCTTTAAAAAAATAGTTATATAAACTAATTGGATTATTGCAAATCTAATTTTTATTGGCTACTAAACACCCTCAATTTTTTCTAAAGAAAAACTTTTGGCCCTCCAAAATTACTTAGGAAATTAATCCAAAGACACGCTTCGTGTTCTTCTAAATAGGTGATTGATTACAAATCAATTTAGTAGGGAAAAAAATCATTTGGATGATGTGAGAGTTGAAAGTGACTAATTAGCCTCCCAACTAAAGACATTAGGTTTGTGAAGCCTAATAACCACAAATTGAAAGGAAATAAGTTAGAAGTCGAAATAGAGGAACTCGTGAAAATTTGCAAATGTGAAAGGTGCAAATCACTCTGACCTATTAGTTGACAACATAGTTGTTGATTCGTGGATTTTGACCCTTCGGTTCTTCTTCTCGCACACACCTAACTCGATGATAAGGGAACTGATACCTGCAAAACCAAACCGATCTAAACCGATGTGACCTTAGTCACATGGGCTCCGATGCCTAAGTTAGCGAGGGAGAGTTGAGAAAATAGTGAGCTAGGGATATGTCACTTGCTTCACCAGGGTTAGGCTACACTGCTATTTATAACTACGAGGGTGGTTCTAGAACCTTCTTGTAGTTGAGCCCTAATTCCGATTTGCGAGGCCCAATGATCTGCCTCGGCCCCGAATAGGTGTGTTTAACCTCCTGATGTAGATCTGAGCAAAAGAGGCCCACATGGTATCTTGGCCCGAAGGCGATTGTTGAGAAATAGGTGCCTCGACGTCGAGGTGGGGTCGGTTGAGGCGCCATGATAGCCTCGGCGCTAGGTCGTCCTTTAGGCCGGCCTGTTATGTCGCGGGCCGGTCTCCCCCAATCGATGATCTCGGGCTTCAATTTCTTGTCTCGTTTCGGGTTGTTTTTGTTCCTTATAACAATGGCCCCCACTCTCAAAACAGAAGACGAATAATTGCGTCAAGATCTTTGTTTTGAGAGTACCTGTCGCTTGTCGCTACCGCGAGATCATTCTATAGCCTCATTTATATATATATCAGTGGCTAATAATGTCAAGGTTTCTAACGCACAGAGTTTCTACCAAAAGCTTTTGATCCAATTTAAGATTTTAGTTTCTTGGTTCCTGCCACTAGTTTTGTGCTTTGAGCTCGTAGATACTATTCATGATTTGGAAGTTTTTACCAATTTTTCGTTGGCCATAATCAAGTCTCTGAGCCTGGTTTTATTCTCATATGAGTTTAAACCATTTACTTTTGTCTTTGGGATCTAACTTTAACAGAACTAATGTCAATACCTTTGGATTTCTAACTTGCCTGGCTTTTTATGCCAAACAGTTTTATATCCTGTATTTTTCTGCTTTAGTTTTGACCATGCTGAGTCGTTACTGGCTTTTTGCCTGTTTGGCTTGCTTCTAGGTGTGTCTCAATTTCGAGTTTCTTGATTGGTCGTAGATATGTAGATATATGATGCCCCCTGCTTGAGACATTTATTTCAGCATGAACATAAAAACTCAAGTATTACGTCGAATGTCGAAGACTTTTTTAGTAGGAAGATCGTCCTGTCGAAGATTTAGTTACAATGACCTTAGTTGGTCCAAATAATGGAAAAACATAAAAATGTCTAGAAATATGTCGAACTAGTGGTAGTATCTTTTGAGGTGCTGAGCATGCCATGGGTGTAGTAAAGCCTTCCCCTGTTGGTCTTCTAGAGCATAAGTGCCTGTTCGAACCACTTTAGTGACTTTGTATGGGCCCTCCCATGTTGGCCTGAATGCCCCGCTAGTTGAATCTTTGGTATTAGGCATAATCTTTCTTAGCACTAAATCACCTTCCTTAAAGTCACGCTTCTTAACCTTCGAGTTGTAGTATCGAGCTATACGATTTTTGTACTCAGCCGTTCGTAGTCGTGCTGTTTCTCGATGTTCTTCTAATAGGTCGAGGCTGAGCTGCACGGACTCATTGTTGTTGGGTAGTCTGATCTGCTCCACCCTTGGGGAAGGGAGACCAATTTCCACTGGCACCATTGCTTTAGAGCCAAATGATAGTGAAAACGGCGTTTCTTTCGTCGAAGTACAAGATGTTGTTCTGTAGGCCCATAATGCATTGGGAAGTTCCTCTGCCCACAACCCTTTGAGCTTTTCTAATCTGGTTTTCAGAGTTCTCTTGATGATTTTGTTGACTGCTTCAACCTACCCATTAGCTTGTGGAGATGTGCTGGTAAGGAACAGATGTGCTTAATGCCCAACTCCCTGCAAAATTCTCGAAAGGCAGCATTGTCGAATTGCTTCCCATTATCACTGATAATGGTGTAGGGTATTCCAAAGCGGCAAATTATGTTCTTCCAGATAAAGCCGGTGACATTTTTCTCAGTAATTGTAGCTAGGGCTTTGGCTTCCGTCCATTTAGTAAAATAGTCGATTGTCACCACTGCAAATTTGGTCTGGCCCTATCCTAGTGGGGGATGACCTATAAGGTCTATTCCCCACTGAGCAAAGGGCTAAGGACTCATTATGCTCGTTAGAGGCTCTGGCGGTTGCCTAGGTACTGTTGCAAACCATTGGCATTTGTCGCATTTTTTGGTGAATTGCTTCGTGTCGTTCAGCATGGTCGGCTAGTAGTACCCTTGTCGAACTATTTTGTGACTTATGGATTATGCTCCAGAATGGCTCCCGCAAACGCCCTCATGTATCTCTCTCATGACGTAGTCAGCTTCGTCAGACGTTAGACATTTTAAAAGCGGCAATGAGTAGTCTCTTTTGTATAGATTGTCGTCTTTAAGTACATATTCAGCTGCTCGTCGTTGTAGCTGCTGGACCTCTTTCTTTTCAGTAGGCATGATTTCGTCTCTCAAATACTTAATCAAAGGGCTCATGCAGTTTTCTCCTGGTTGCCCTTGTTCGTCGATATCCATTGCTTCCTAAGCTTCGATGCTTGGCTCGAGTAGAATCTCGACCGGTACAGTTCTTCCTAGGTCGATTTCATAAGCTGCAGTCAGTCGAGCCAACGCATCGACATTGACATTTTGAGCACGTGGAATTTGTTGAATTTCATATTTTGAGAACTGGTCAAGCTGGTTTTTTACTTGAGAAAGGTATTTCACCATTTGCGGTTCTCTAGCTTGGAACTCCTCTTTCACCTGACTTACAATCAGTTGTGAATCGCAGAGTATCAGTATGTTCCTGACTCCAACGTACCTGGCCACCTTTAGTCCTGCTAGCAAAGCTTCATACTCGGCTTTGTTGTTGGATGCATGAAAACTGAATCGCAGTGCATATTCGAATCACTCTCTATCTGGAGAGACTAGTTGAAGTCCTGCCCCGCATCCTCAAAAATTTGAGGACCCATCTACGCAGAGTGTCCAGGTTGCTCTTCCTTGACCAATTGTGGGTTGATATTATATACTTAAGGTTCTGTTGGGGTTAATTCTGCTATGAAGTCTGCCACAGCCTGCCCTTTCATGGCAGTTTTTGGTTTGTACTGAGTGTCGTACTCGCTAAGCTCCACAACCCACTTTACCAGTCGTCCAGAAGTGTCTGGCCTTTGCAAAATCTGTCGCAAGGGAAAGTTGGTGAGGACGGTTATTTTGTGAGCTTGGAAATACGGACGTAGTCTCCGAGCCGAAGTGACCAGTGCTAACGCCAATTTCTCCAATCGTAGGTATCTAAGCTCGGCATCTACCATTGCTTTGCTTGTGTAGTAGATTGGAGACTGTCGCCCATCTTCTTCCTTTATCAAGGCGGAACTTACTGCAGTGTCGGATACAACTAAGTATAAGTAGAGTTCATCACCTATGATTGGCTTTAAGAGGAGTGGGGCTGCCCCCAAGTACTGCTTCAGATCCTTATAGGTAGTCTCACACTCTTCTGTCCATTCAAATTGTCCTTTTTTCCTCAGGATTTTGAAGAACGGCAGGCACTTGTCAGTTGAATGGCTAACAAATATGTTAAGTGCTGCTATCCTTCAGTTGAGTCCCTGTAGTTGCTTCAGAGTTCTGGGCGGATCCATCTCCAGAACAGCTTTGATCTTATCTGGATTGGCTTTGATTCCCCTTTGGTGTACTAAAAATCCCAGGAACTTGCCCGAGGTCACTCCAAACCTGCATTTGGTAGGATTCAACTTCATCTTGTATTTTCGCAAAACGTCGAATGCTTCTGCCAAATCCTCCTCGTGTCGCTTGTTCTTTCGACTCTTTACCAGCATATCGTCTATGTAGACTTCCATATTTTTGCCGATTAAGGTTGCAAACATTCGATTCACCATTCGTTGGTAGGTCGCACCTGCATTCTTCAATCCGAACGGCATCACCGTGTAGCAGTATAAACCTCGACTTGTGATAAAAAAGGTTTTCTCTTGATCCGGTATATGCATCTTGCTTTGATTATATCCGGAGTAGGCATCCATGAAACTCAATCTTTCATGCCCTGCAGTGACATCAACCGGTTGATCTATTTAAGGCAAAGGAAAAGAATCCTTTGGACAGACCTTATTTAAGTTTGTAAAGTCGATGCACATTCTCCATTTGCCTTTCGGCTTCTTTACCAGCACTACGTTGGATATCCACTGGGGATAATGTACTTCCCGAATGAAGCTTGCTTTCAGTAGCTTTTTCACCTGTTCAGCTACAATCTCATTCCTTTTTTGGTTGAACGCGCGACGCTTCTGTTTCACTGGCTTACAGGTCTCGTCAACGTTGAATCGATGTACCATGTCTCTTCGATCGATTCCTGGTATGTCCTCATGTGACCACTGAAGGGATGTGAATCTCAGAGCGGAAGCGAACCGTTGTTCGTGACATTTGGGAAACAAAATCAAAACCGTTAAAGATGAAAATACAGAGGAAAAACCATTACCTTTGAAGAACGTTTCTTCAACGATTTACCAACGAACACCACCAAACGACCTTCCTTGCTATCCTCTTGGGTTTCGAGAACACGCTTGTGGGAGCGTTTCTTTGGAACGAGAGGGAAAGTTTGATTGAGAGCTTGAGAAAGAGAGAGTGGGAGTTCTATTCTGTTTCTGTATTTTCGTTCGGTAACAATTGCAGACTTTTGCAGAAAACCAGTGACGTGGGGAGTTACCCCACGTCACAAAACACCCCCACTTTGCAGGGGAGTTAAATATTAATATTAATATTAATAATTAATATATATACAATATATATATAATAATTAATATAAAATTAATTAATTAATCATATTAATTAATAATTAATTAATTATTAATCTAATTAATAATTAATTAATATATATATATATATATATCAAATAAATAATTAACCTTTAATTATTTATCACATGAATAGAATCATATTCTAAAACATTTCTCTCGTATAACCTATAGTTCTAATGTACATCTTATACACATTATTTTTAACCTATAGTTTTAATATGAATCTTATTCATATTTATTTTATTTGAATCTCATTCAAATAATTTCTCTAATAATATAGTTTTAATTTATAATTAACTATATATTATAATGTATCAATATACATATAATCCCTTAAGTAATTTGAACAATTCAAATTCTTCCAAAAACTTGATCCTCATTTTACTCGTTATGAGCTAGCAAGGGGACCTAATGGACCTACAGATCAAAAGCTCCAACGATGCAAGATTAATCGGTCAAACTCATTGACCGAGTTAATCAAGATTCGTTAACTACGGGTCATTCCACTAAAGACCTGCAGTTGCACTATTCTTACTGCAGAATGTTTTCGTGTCCATGGATATACGACCATTAATGACGAGTCAATCCTTCACGAGTGCTCGTAACTCAAGTTGGGTCAAATTACCGTTTTACCCCTGAGTTACATCTTACTCCTTAAATACGACTGCTCCTCTAATGAACAACCCGGTTATGGTCCGACCAATAACCGGAAGTCCCTCTCGGGCCAATGAGAGGGTGGGGCCCCTTGTTCAAGTCCCGGAGTCAGCATTTAAGGGAACACTCATCTACTCCCCTAAAGTCAGAGAGGAGTGAATTCCATCTTGTGAAGTTATGTTTTCAGCTCCCTACTCGGTCTCGTCCCCAAAATGGTAGAAATGTTGAGTCGGCAACTTGGGTCACTCTCATCCATACAGATCAAAGGACGAGCCCTCACGGGCAGGAGTCCATAACTCACTCAGGATTGAGAATGACTTGCCTGGTCATCCTAAGAAATAGCAATCTATTAGTTAACGGTGTTACATCTAAAGATTGACTATTTCGTGGTCTGGTCTTATACAAACTCACTGTATAGGATACCCCCACTCGCATGTCTCCACATGAACGACCTGGATCAAGTCGTCTGTAACCTTTACAGAGTGGGTCGTATCCATAGTGTTGCCAGGATAAGGTACCCAACCTTATCCATATACTATAGACCCTTTAGGTTATTCACGGGACATTATTCACTTGTATATCAGGGTATATCAAATATATACCTCGTATATCAGGGGTATATCAAATATATACCAAATATATCAAATATATACCCAGTACATATACTGTCCCGGTTACACTAAAATAACCTCGGATGTTTAGTTTATTGGATTTTGGACAATGCAATGCTATGAATTCAACAACAAATTTATTGAATATACATTTGTTTTTACACAAAATACAAACTACGAGTTTAGGGCAACACACTCAACAAAGCGAACACGTCGGTGTTGCTTCTGAGGAAGTTTATAAGGCTATCTCTTTCCTCATTCCCCAACCTGGTTCCAATGTTGACTCGTCGATCTTCGACTGTCAGAGGGATAGATTCTACCTTCTCAGCCGGTTATGCCTTGTCATGGGTGGTCGAATTAAGTTGATGACCAGGGCTCGGCCTTGCCTCACCCGAGGGGTCGGTCGCTTCATTTAGGTTCGAAGCCGGTTCGCCCCTATCGAGGGTGGTTGGATTAAGTCGATGATCAAGGCTCGGTCTTGCCTTACTCGAGTGATCGGCTGCTTCATTCAGGCTCTTCTTTTCGAAACGTTGATGGCTCTCATCAGGATTCATGTTGCCTTTCGGATCAGGTAGTCGATGATCAGGGCTCGGTCCTGCCTCACCTGAGTGATTAGCCGCTTCACTCCACACACCTCGGATCAATGAAGCTTGCTGTTAGGGTTGACTTTTTACTACAGAAACATATGTTGGTAGCTCTGTTTGACCACGTTTTTGACCCATTTCCCATTATTATTTGCCAAAAAGGACCACATATTCTTAAAGTAGAACATACATAGATTATTTCTGAATAAAAGTCAAACTATGGTACTTTAGGAAAAATATGAGATAAATGCGGTCAAAGTTGGAAGAAAATAACAAAATTATGTTTTTTGCATAATTGCGCCTGGCGCATTTTTTTAGGGCAATTTGTCAAAACGCACGTTTTGATTAATGAAGGGCAAGGATGACATTTCCCACATGTTCAAAACCGTGAGTCCAAGTCCAAGTGAGATGGTTTGGTGAATCTCAACCCTATTCCACCTAAAATGGAGGAGAGTTTCAACCAACCTACGGTGCTATAAAAGGAAGCCATTCATCCCTCAACAAATCATCCCTTCCAAGCTTCATTTCATCTTCTTTTAGATGCTCTCTAGTTGTAGAACACGTTTTTAGGGTTTATGTTCATGTTCTAGTTGTTCATTTCTTCGTTTTTCACGCTTTTACCTTTTGTATTGCCTTTAATTCAAGTTCTTACTTCCGTTCTTTGTTCATTCTGTTATTTTAAAGTTCTTTAGCGAGTTTCAACTCCCCTCACGCTCGAGAGAGAAGAGGGTCAAGCTAGAACTCCTTGTACGGCTTATTTATTCATTTAAATTCAATGAAAAATATTTTATTTATGTTTTCGTGCATTTACTTTCATTTAATTATGTTCTAAATTAGTTATCAACCTCCTTGTGGAATGCCTTAGTCAAATAATTTGATTTTCAACACGCTCGGGATTTTGGCCAGATTGCGCCTGACACTTTTTTAGGTTGGTTTCTAAAAACTTCTCTTTATGTCTTTTTTTCCATTTGGCCAGTGGGAACTTGATTTATACACTAAAGCCCAACCTTGGGAAATGTGAGTTAGGTAAAATAATAGGAAACCAATATGAGATGTGACTTAGGAATAAGCGCATAAAACATGGTTCTAGGCATAGGCCCTCTGACCCATAATGCAAATGAGTTGGTAGATATTCTCTAGGATTATAATTACACATAGGAATATGATTGTTGGTTACCCTAGCCTCTGCAGCAACCAAAAGCGGTAGTGAAATAGTAGAACTCAAATCCCAAGAAAAGCCAGAAATTACGCCTGGTGCCATGTTTTGCATCAAAACTAAGGTACGAGACAAGGAGGTTGAGTTTCATTAAATTGCTTGTTAGTTAAAACCCCAAACGACAACATTTCATCACATTTTCCTTCCTAAATCACAATTGCATATTTGAACCATTTCACTGCATTACTTGATTTTGAAAAGCAACAAGTCCCTGAGGATTCGACCTTGGGTGACTTCCGAGTATTACTTGTGACCGTGTGCATTTGCACGAGTCTCTAATCTTTTTAAAGGTAGAGAAAATCCCAACACTTGCTTTGATGTATCATCCCCACAGACGGAGCCAATTTTTTATGCGTGGATTTTGACCCTCCGGTTCTTCTTCTCGCACACACCTAACTCCATGATAAGGGAACCGATACCTGAAAAACCAAAGCAATCTAGCGTTGATACCTAAGTTAGCGAGGGAGAGTTGAGAAAATAGTGAGCTAGGGATATGTCACTTGTCTCACCATGGTTACGCTGCACTGCTATTTATAGCTGTGAGGGTGGTTCCAGAACCTTCTTGTAGTTGAGCTCTAATTCGGATTTGCGAGGCCCAATGATCGGCCTCGGCCCCGAATAGATGTGTTTAACCTCCTGATGTAGATTCGAGCGAAGGAGGCCCACATGGTATCTTGGCCCGAAGGCGAATGTTGAGAAGTAGGCGCCGAGGAGGTCTCGGCGTCGAGGTAGGGTCGGCGCCGAGGCGCCATGACGGCCTTGGCTCTAGGTCGTCCTTTGGGCCAGTCCGTTACGTTGCGGGCCGATCTCCCCCAGTCGATGATCTCATACTTCAATTTCTTGTCTCGTTTCGGGTCGTTTTTGTTCTCTATAACAATAGTATTGTGGCAATAGTACTCTTTCCTCATTCTCTAATATATCTATCTATGAGATGTTTGGATTCAGTGCATAACACGAATGTGGAAAATGATACAATAAGTTTAGGTATCAATGTCTTGAGTATCATTCGTTTTCAAGTCAAGCATAAAATAACGTTATTCTATGTTAGGTAAATGCATATTGGCATTCAAAGTGTGGGGCGGCGATAGACACTTGAAAAACTTGTATAATTTGAATGTGAGGCACGATTGCAAATGATTCACTCTAGTTCTCTATTGTTTCTTAACAATGATCTTCAATGTTACAGTGAAACTAACTTAGTTTAAAAATGCTGAAACGAGTATAGCTCAGAGACGGTCATTTTAGTCTTTTTTATGGTATGAATCCTGATAAATTCCGATCTCTGACCTATTGTAGTACCTTCTCTTTCTCAATCTGACTCTTCCACATACTCAACACCGATTCCCATGCTTCAGGAGGAGATGGGAGTAACTGCTATAGCTTGTTTCTCATATCTCCAATCAAGAGGTTGTAAGTTCGATCCCCATCTCACATGTTGTACTAAAAAAAAGAAACTTTTAGTTTAAAAATAATCCAGAGTCATAATAAGAATGATTTCTTCAGCCATTTATCCTAGTCTTTATAATATACTTTGTGTCAGTAGGTTTATTGCAACCTATATACTTACATACGTGTAATGACTTTATCTGTTTGGTTGAAAGATTGAGTAATCTCGAAAAGAAAATAAAAAATTCCAAAAATTCCAAAAATAAAATTTGACTTTTGAATTTGATAGTCTAGGAAAGGGAAATATGGAGGGAAAAAAGTTGGTAATTCAATATGGAGAAAGCGAAAGAATAATAGTAATAGTGTTGAAAAGTCGAGAGGAAATTATGGAGTCATAGGTAGCCGACTTTTGACTTGGAGTTCCATTTTTTACTTCTTTTGGATTGGTTGAGATGTTTTTGTTATATTTTCAATTATATATTTTTCTAAAAATAATATACTTTGAAAAAGTATAGATTGAATATTTCTATTCGATATTAAAATAATTTCCTAATTTGAAGACCAATTACTTGGATCCATTTCTCCAAAATGATTTTTGTTTCAAGTGCATTTTGTGGGCTATGATTATTCATATTTTGGCTTAACTATTGTTTAGCCTTTGTGTAATCTAGATTAGACATGATTGGTGGATTATTTTGTAAGAATCAAGAATTTTAAAGAAATGGAATAATTTAAGAATGGTTTTGAGAAATATCAATGCTTGGCCTTATTTGAAGGGTTAAAAAGAAACCAACGATTAGAGGGAGGAAAAGACATAATATATGTAAATGCTTATCTCGCACAAAATAAATAAACATATTTCTGAATAGTACAAACAATTCAACCAAAATGTAGTGAAACTTCTAAAAATAGATATCGAAAAATGTAAAACAGAGTGGTAGGAAAAGAGATAATAGACTGTTGGGTTTGTAAAGAGTGCAAACAAAGTCCCACATTGGTTAAGGAAGTGAATGATCATGGGTATATAAAAGGGGACAATTATCTCCATTAGTATGAGACCTTTTGGATGGAACAAAAGCAGAATAATATTTTAACAAGTTAGTTAGATCTTTCAGTATTTAATCAAATTGTATGAATTGTTCATTATATCTAATCAATGGTTGGAAATCAAAGGTTGTGTTTGGTTAGGTATAAAATGCTATCACACTTTTATGAGAATAAATAATGTTTATGGATATTGTCAACCAGAGCATAGCTCAATTGGTTAAAGCATCTATCTCCCACCAAAACATAGTAAATTCGAATCTTAAATCCCACATGTTGTGTGTATATTTTAGAACAATTAATTAAAAATATCTATAAATATGATTTTCAGCAAGAACCTTTCACCATATCCAAAACACCGTTGAACGTAACCTTAGTCTCGAATAACTCAAATCTAATCAAGGAGACCAAAAACATGTTAGAAAATATTCTAGGAATGAATCATCTTTGACCATATGGAAAAAGCACCATTCATTTTGTTTTGGACCTTTTGGTTTCATAGAAGAACCAAAATCAATGTCGTGTCTACAAGGCACGAGTATCCCTTTGGTGGTCCTCCCATATGATGACCAATTCAAGAATTGTTGAAACTTGGAGATTATTTTAGGAGCGAGAAAAAGATGCCGAATCTTCTTAGGAAGAGACACTTTTACGCCATTTTTCTGCGTATATTTTACGCGAAATTAAATATTGAAATTGACCCACCAATAAAAATAAAATAAAATAAATAATACGGATGGAGAGTGGAAAACTTTTTATCAAGGGACAAAAAAAATCAATATTATAAGTATATGAGGAGGATGATCGGGATATTAAATTTAGACGTGTAGATATTTTTATATGTCCATGAATTTGAACGGATAACATTTTTGTGAAAAGATTGAAAAAATATAAAACAAAATATTACCCAAGTAGATATAATATTAAGTTATTAATAATAGAAATTTTTAACTTGCTCAAAAGATGGAAGGATGGTTGGTTAATTTAAATACTTTTATGAGATTTTTTCATAATTTTTTTAAATATCTAACGATAAATTGGTCAACTACTATTTTGCAAGCCCCTTACTTGCATTCAACCCAAATCGTTCGGAGAGTCAATTCGTCCCATGTCGACCTTCGCAGACTTGGTCAGTTTTTTGATCAAACAAAAAACATGTTAATAGATGCTTCATATTCTTCTATTATATAATTCTGGTAGACTGGAAATGCTTTCATGTTAAAAGATCTTATACTAAATACATGAGCTACTTTTCTCAACTTTCATTGTCAGTTGGTTTTAAGATTGAACCATGTGAATATTTAGATGGTATTAGGAGGCCCAACAAAGTCAAATGAACATTCGATCCAAAAAAAAATTGATTTTGAGATGAAATTAATGAGAAAAACCTACCAACCACATGAATAAGTAAAAAATAATTGATAAATTAAATAAATGACAACAATAAATAAAACAAGAACTTAATGGAAAACTCCCAACCAGAGAAAATGGCCCACAAAAAAGATCCACTGTATGAAAAATGTTAATTAGAGCTAGTATACCAGATTTGTTTCGGTTTGATGAGTAAAACCTAAAGTATGTGCTCCTTATTTTATAGCACTTGGACAGAAACTTGAGACCAATATTGGTCTCACTTCTATAATTATTTTTTGTAATAATTATTCAACATAACAATTATGTCCTTTTTTTTAAGGAATTATGTCGTGTATTTAACTTCAACATCTTCAAAATTCATCATTTATATTTCTAAATTTGCAAATATAATTTGTAAATGTGCAATTATGTCCCATATTTTAGACATAGTTTCACATATGATTTGTACAAATATGCAAATGATTTGTAATTATCCTTCAAAGAAATTAATGTTAATTAAAGGCTATGCTTTTTAGTTTGCCACAAAAAAGTGCTTAAAACCATCTTTAAACCACTAGGTTACTTTCAAGAAATTGAAATCTATATATAAAAAAATATGTTAAAATATACTATTTTTGGTCTTCCTTGGTCCATTTTAGTCCTGCATTTTGAAAATATTCATTTTGGTCCCTATATTTTCAACTTTGGTTCATTTTAGTCTCTATACTTTCAAAATGTTTATTTTGGTTCCTGTACGTTTAGCAACGGATAATTTTGGTCTATTAGTTTTATTCTTAGTCTCATTTTTCCTATCACAATTTCAACATGACACTAAGATCAATATATTTCTTAAAATAATTTCAACTTTGGTTCATTTTAGTCCTTATACTTTCAAAAGGTTTATTTTGGTCCCTGTACTTTTAGAAAGTAATCATTTTGGTCCGTTAGTTTTATTCCTAGTCTCATTTTTTCTATCACAATTTCAACATGACACTACGATCAATACATTTCTTAAAATGTAAATATTGCTTTATACTAAATACTAAAGAGTTTTCGTTATGTGTAAAATATGTGTTAAAATTTTGCAAAGATGGACTAAAATGATCACTTTTTAAAAATAGATTGACCAAAATGAACATTTTCAAAGTACAAGGACTAAAATGAACCAAAGTTAAAAGTACAGGGATCAAAATAAAAAATTTCAAACTACAAGGACTAAAATGAACAAGGTTGAAAGTACATGGACCAAAATAGTATTTTAACCTAAAAATTACAATAGAGACAGACTTTCTTTTCTTATTTTACTCTTCTAATTTAAACATTTTCATTATTATTTTGAGTGCAATTTTATTTTTCAAATATAAATTTCTCTCCCTTTCACTTTTCTCAAATTAATTTTTTCTCCCTCACAATTCTTTCATTATATTTGTTTCTCATTCAGTCTTGATTAATTATTTATTCACCCATGCAAAAGTTCCTTATTCAAATTAACCCACTCAAATAACTCTTTATCTTTTCCTTTCTTTTATGCCTTTTAAAATTTTATTTCACTTAGAACATAAAAAATTTTATCATCTATTTAATTATAGTATATTAAAAGGTTGTAGAATCTCAAAAGTTTTGCAACTTCTACCGACATTAAAACTATAAAAGAACTATTTTTACTCATTTCCAACAACAATTTGAGGTTTATTTCTTTATTCTCCTCTTATATATATTTGTTTTCTTTTTTCTCTCACGACCTTTTTGTTTTAGAGATTTATTAATCTAGATCACGTTCAAATTTTTCAGAGCACTCTTGTTTGTAAGAGGTAAATATTATGTATTTATTCTTCTTCTTCTTTACTTTTTTCTTTTATGTTTTTTTAATATTTCTTAATTATTGTAGTAGATCACCTTCCAATTTTTCAAAATAGTATTGTTTAGCGACATTGAACATTGGTGGTCGCTTGAGGAGCTTTTCTATCTCACTTTCCTCGATGTTTGTAAGTATCTCAGAGATGGGGATGGTGGCTGGAGTATAATGCTCGTAAGGTCGGCTTCGATTGTGGCCGATCTCCGACCTACGATACTCGGTTCGGCTGTCGGAAGAGGACGATCCCTTGTCCTTAGATTTAGGATCAACCTTCCTCTTCTCTTGATTTAGCTTCTTCTGGTCGATTTGCTTCTCAGGTCGGCCAGTCTTGGTTCGGAGGAGCTCTTGCCCATCAATAACCTTCTTCGCCTTTTGCAGGACCTCGGTAAAAGTGGCTGGGGCTTCTTCTCCGAGCTTCACAGTGAGGGTCTCGTCAGCCAGGCCGGTGAGGAAGTAGCACATGGCCGAATCATCGAAGCAGTGCGCGACCTTCAGCTGCTCCTCCTGGAACCTTGTGACATATTCTCTCAGCGTCTCACCTTCCTTCTATCTGATGGTGGCGAGGTGAGTCGCTGTCTTTCTGTCGTAATGCCGAGAAGAGAACTGGCTAATAAAATTTTTTCTCAGCTGAGAGTAGGTCGAGATCGACTTAGCCGACAGTCTTCGGTACCACAAGCGCGCGCTGCCGAGTGAGCGCGATCGAGAAGGCGCGGCACTTGATTCCATCTGTTGCCGCTTGAAAGTCCATGAGGCCCTCGAAGACCTCCACATAGTCTTTTGGATCCTTAGACCCATCATAAGGCTTCATGGTGGGAGTCTTGAACTTTGGAGGGATTGGAGCCTCCAAAATGTCCGAGGTGAATGGCAATTCTCCCAGGTCGCCATCGTCAAACGAGCACTCTTTCTTTTCGCACTTGGCCTTGAGCGCCTCGACCTATTCGTCGAACCTGTGTTTCATCAGGTCGAACTCTTCCCTGGTGATCATAGCTTCTGGTGTTAGAGGCTTATACTTTGATTGAGCCTTGAAGTCAGAGTTGGAGAACTCTCGGGAGTAGGACGAAGAGTCTTCCGGCTCTCGCGATGCTTTCTTCTTCTTATCAGTAAGGTGCTTCCTAAGATCGTTGCCGCGCAAGCTATAATCCACCCCCTCATTGTTGGGAATGGGCTCGCGGTTGCCAGGTGGAGAGATGGAACCTGGCCTTCTTTCTCTCTGGGTACGCCTGGGACTCTAGATGGAGACGCTGTTCGGTTAGCCCGCGTTGTCTCGGCGTACATTTCTTCCATCGTGCACAATCGATGGCGCATATCATCCAACTCGCGTTGGAGAGTAGCCAAAGCCTCAGGGTCTATCGTCGGGTCGGCCCTTCGGGAGGCCTTTCTTGAGGTCCCACCTCGGCTTCGGTTGGCTTTTGAGGGTTTCGGGTGAGCGGGGGTAACTCCTGGTTCGCATGGCGGGCAGATCTCCGTGGAAGATCTCCCTCTTATCCTAGTCGAACCTAGTCCTCGACCATTCTAGCGTCAAGGTCTCGCTGAGGGTCGTTATCAGCGCTCAAACCCCTCCGCTCCGTCGTATTAGCAGAGTTTGCTGGCTGCACCATATTTGCGTATGTTTCTTAGATCGGAATGACTTAAAATGTCTTTTCCCACAGACGGCGCCAAATGTTTATGCAGGAGTTTGCACAACGGTTTTTTACGAACCGAGCTCGAACCCGGTCTCCAGTCTCGACCTGAACACTTAGAGTGGACCTGCACAAGAGGGTAGAACACTCCGACGCTTAAGTCAGTATAGATCACACTCCGTATTTAGTTCGAGGTGAGATTCAATACCTGAGCATGAAATGAGTCCCTCTATTTATAAGTGGCGGATCCGACAGTACTCACGACCGGCAGTTATATGTCTTTTCTCATGTCGAACATGTCGGGTTCCAAGCAGATCGGGCCCCAGCCAGGTCGAACTTTGGCGTCTATACTTAGCCTTTTATAATGGGCGAACCCGGTCTCCCAGGACCGAGGTGGACCTGGGCACTTCCTTTTATTCAATTCTTCAAACACCAATAAGTGTCCTCCACGTGTCCTGGGTATGTTTACCCCCAAACAGTATTTACTTATTCAAAAGCTAAGTTTGATTATTTGACCAAGATTTTTTTTTGACAACATTAATCTTGGTCTTTTCAACCATGTAAATAGGAGCAAAAGAAAAGGATGCTAGCATAAATAATACTAGTTAATGTTTATTAAAAGTACTTTATTTGAGTGATCAGTAATAATGATTTTACCCCTATTAACATTCTCATATATACTTTTACGATTAGAATATGAATAGATTGACCAATACAATAATTTGAAAAATCAGAATATAAAATGTTTTGTTAATTATACAATTTTTTTTAACTTCTACAATTATATAAATATCCTATCGTTCACATGAACTTAGCTCAACGGTAATTGACGACTACCTCTGATCAAAAGATTGTGAATTTGAGTCATCTTATTGATGTAGTAAAAAAATATAAAGGTCCTCACACTTTTATTTTTTCTTACAAAATTGTGTCTTCTCCCTTCTTCAATTTTCTTCTTCTTCTTCTTGTTTTTTAAGTTAAAAACACATATTTTCTAATTCTCATGCAAATGTTTTAGAGTTATTGTACATCGAAAAATATATTTTATAATTAATTTTATAAATATTTTATTTTAAAAGTTTTAGATTAGAATTCTCTAATTTAGTACTTACAAAATTTTAATTATTTAGTATAAATTGATAAATTTATCATTAATTTAAATTTAATGTATAATCAAATAAATTGAAAATATCACGTCCTATGTTAAAGATTAGTTACCTAAAAATAGTTAAATGTATATTAATTTAGGGCCGATTTGATAACCATTTTAGTTTTTGGTTTTTGGTTTTTTCTTGTTTTTAGTCTTTCATCTTTTGTTTTCTGTTTTTAAAAAACAAAAACCATATATGTTTGATAACCATTTTTTGTTTTTTGTTTTTAAAAAACAGAAAACCAAAACATGTTTGGTAACCATTTTTAGTTTTTAAAAAGTTAGAAAGTTGGAAGTACATATTAGAGAGAGAAAATTTTATGTAGAGTAGAGAGCACAATGGTGTGGGTGCGAGTAAAGATGCTCTCCCGCATTCTTGTGCTCGTGAAAATTTTTAATCTCTGTCTCCACCTCGTTCTTGGGTCCGAGAGATGTTCACGAGAAAAATTATCAGTTTTATGATTGTTTTCAATTATTTTTAGAATTTAAGTACAAAAAAATGTAATAAATATATATTAATTATTTTAAAAAAAGAATCGGGGACAGGGATAGGATCGGGACATGCATTTTCTATTTTTGGACCCGACCCTACATAAATTTTTTTGTCTCCCCGTAATGCAGAGACATGAAAATACAAATTTAGAGAGATGTAAATAAACTTTTGGAAGATAAATTTTAGAGAGATAAATAAAAAGATTTAGAAAAACAATTGTGAAAGAAAAGTTAAAAGACAAATAGAGAGAAACTTTAGAGAGAAAAAAAATAAATTCGAGAGGAAAATATATGTTAAAGGAAAAAAAGAAATTATAAAGAAATGAAAAGATTATAGTGAAAACAAATTTAGAGATAATAACAAGATTCAAAATATAATTTTTAGAGAAAATAAATAAATACAAAGATAAATAAAAGTTACAGAGTGAAAGAAAATTGAAGGAGAAAATAAGATATAATTTTTAGAGGAAAAAATAGACGAGAAAATAATATATAATTTTTAGAGGAAAAAATAGATTACGAAGAGAAAGAAAAATTATAAAAGATGAAATTTTAAAAAGTAAAAAGTTAAGAAAAATATTAAATTTTTAAAAGAGAAATGAAACCGATCTATTAGAAAAAAAAAACAAAAAATAGAGAAAAATTTGAAGAGACAAATAATAATAAATATTCAAAATATGAAATTTTTAGAGAGAGAGAAATAAAGTTTGTAAAGAAAAATTTAGAAATAAAAAAAATTTAAGAGTGAGAAATAAATTTTTTAAAGATAAACATGAGAAATTAAAAAAAATGAGTATGAGAAGAATCAGATTTTGAAACACAAGAACCTGTTTTTGAGAACGTTTTTTTTTTATATTTACCTAGAATTTTAAAATGGTTTTTGAAAAACAAAAAAATTGGTTATAATACCATCCTGTTTTTGAAAAACTATAAATTAAAAACCAAAAATCAAAAACAAAATGTTCATCAAACGGGCCCTTAGTTAATGTGTTGTTTTGGCTTTTATTTTTTTCAATTTAGTCTTTAAATTTTTAAATATTTCAATTCCATCCTCCATGTTTCCATTTTTTTTTTCAATGAATTCCTTACCATTATTAAACGTTAAAAAAATGCCAAAAAATGAATTAACTTCTTTAATTAAGTTCTTCTATAAAAAAAAATTGTTGATAAATTTGTGACCAAAAGAAAAAAAAAGTTAGGGTTTTCAACTTTTCATTTTCTTCCACTTTGGATGTCAATCAAGCCTCTTCTCCGTGAATCGTCACCGGTGAAGTAGGTTCGCCCATAACTTTGTCGCCTTTGTGAAAAGAGCTACAGTTCAGTCCCTCGTGAGTAGATCTGCCCGTCTTGAGCTATCGCCGATGAAGCAGATCCATTCGTAGCCTAGTCAACTCGACAACCCAACCCGAAAATTTTTGGTTGAGTTGGCCATTGATTTCGAGTCCATCGGTTCCCTTATATGGCCAACCCGAAGTCCCAAAAATGTTGGGATTAGTACATTGATGGACTATTAAATATTCTAATTATATAAAATGATGGAAGGTATAGAATTTACACATTTGTATCTAACCCTAGGTTACCCATCATATAAATTACTTAAATAGCCTCTTGTATTTACAAATTAATTTTAAATTCATATTAATATGCAAAATTGATTAATTGGAAGGTTATAATTTAGATCCCATTTTAGGTTAATCATATTTTCCAAAACAAATTAAAACACCCAAACATTAAAAACAAAACCCTAAATTCCCCAAAATTGAAATCATAACCTCCCAAAATATCTCCATCCCATCCAAAAATCTCCCAAATTCGAAATGTTTAAAACTTCAATTTTGGAGGACCCTTTCTACCTTACTATAGGATATATGCATTTATATCTTATATACAACTATAAGATATATACACATATAAGATATATACACATATACAATATATACCCATATATACGAATATAATCAGGAATACTAAGACTGTGGACGTTTAGAACTTCCATTTTCTGTACACATACATAAAATATATCCTCATATATACCAATCTTACCGGAAGACTAATAAGTATCAATAGTAAAAATAAAAGGGGACAGGAGACGAGGAACGCGCTGAACGGCATCGGAAACGTTCAAAGACGTCGACGGAAAGTTTATTCGACGACGGAAATTGAAGGAATAAATACTCGTTGATGGAATAAATACCTCGTGGACGGAATATCTCAATGAAGGGTGTTCCTAACCCGACCTATGAACACCCTTCATTGAAATCTTTTTATATATTAAAAAATAAAATTAAAATTTTTAAAAGATCAAAAATTAAATGGGGAATTGTGTAAAAAGATGAGGACCATTTAATTTATTCATTAGGGAAGGAAATAAAAGTGACGAAGAAAAAGAGAATCACGTAATAGTTAAAAAGTCATGAGATATTTAATTGTATCTCAAAATTTTTCATTTATAAAAAATGATGCGAATTCATTTTGATTAGAGAATGTACTAAAATCACGTCTCCGTCACACTGTTTCTCTATAAAACATGTCGTCTTCCTCTTCTTCTTTTTTTCTTTTTTTTTTTGTTTTTTAAATAAACTATAAAAAATCACAAATAAATAAATTGCGTTACATTAATTCTAGAAGCTTCCTTGGAAAAATCTAGGTGGAGAGAAATTAGTGGATGAACCCGAAATAATATATAATTGGCAGTGCTATAATGTTAAATGGAGAAAGACATTAATAACTCATTTGGTAACGTTCCTGTTTCTTTATTTTTAATGAAGAAAAACGTTTCGCATGGTTTTCACCTCCAAAAATTCAAGTATGATAGAACAATGTTTTTATTTATGTTTTGGAACAAATTGGAAATAGGAACCAGAAAAGAGAAACTTGTTTTGATTGTTCTCAAAATTTCTATATAATTGTGAGAATGTTCTAGAAAAGGAGAAACAAGAAACAACGTTAGTTGTAAAATACTAGATTCCTTAAGAAAATTGGAAACGAGAAGGGAACGTTACCAAACGGGCCCTAAAAGTCATGATTTAACCCTACATCGTCCAAAGGTTTAGAAAGCTTACTCTATGTTGGCTACATTACAACTATAACTTTTTTATTTTTAGTTTTCTATTATGGCCTTAGAAGTTTTCCTAAATTGAAAGAAGATAATCTATATTAAAAATGAGAAGATTTCTTAACGGCATTAGGAGTTTCCCACGATGTACTCTACAAAACTCCACTCTTTTCAACGTTTCACATAAAAATCTAATATTGACTTAAACATCAAAGTGTGTGGTGTTGTGTGTAACCTTTCTATTTTGCAAGTCTGTCGAATCTCTTTTTATTCTTGAAGATGGGTATTTGATAGATCCCAAAGAGTCAAATTTCTGCACCAACGACATTTTCTGTTTTTAAAAATTAAGTCTAGAAACACTATTTAACCCTAACGCTTTTAAAATCTATGCTAAATTTTGAAACATAAAAATACTCGTTTCTTTTTAATTTTATTTTTGTTTTGAAGAATTTAAATTTGTTTTTAAAGAAAGTAGAAAACATTAAAAGAAAAGGTGAAAAATCAAATACAATATTTAAAAAATAAAATGATTATCAAGAAGGATTAATTTTAGGTGGGACGTGCTGATTTGCATGGAATAAAATCACAAGATATAGTAAATAATATATTTTTAGTAATTAGACTTAATAAAACTAAAAATGTGAAAATTTTGACAATAATGGAAATGAGAGAGACAGATGAGATACATTGAACAAAGCCAAAGAAATGGAAATCACATTTGGTTTTTTGTCCTTATCCATTTGACGCCGAATCCAATTCTCCCACGTGTCCCTTGCATCATTTATTTATGGGCAAAATAAAATTTGTTACAAAGAGGATAATATCAAATTTATATGGGAGCTATCATTAATATAATATTTTGTGGAAGTTTATTTTGTTGCACGATAAGGGATTTGAAGTCATGATATTTTAATAAAAAAAATATATGTTTTAATCCATTCAACTACATTAAAAGTTGATAATATTGTCAAACTGAGCATAATTCAGCGATAATTAACATATATATCTTCAATTATTATATGTTATACTAAAAAATGATAATATTAAAAAAATGTTGAACCATCTTGGTTGGTTCATTGGTCAAAAAGGACTAGAGTAAATTGAGAGTGAATTGATTTAAGGATACCTATGCGAATAGAGAAAAACTATGCTGACTAAGATTACATAGAAGTTTTGCTATAGTATATTTATGAGCTATTTGTCAAATAAGAAGAAAGGTCAAAAAATAGAAATAAAAGAGAAGAGGTGTTGAGAGAAGTGATGTTACCTATGATTGATTATTTATTATATTTTTTTTCAATATTTAGCCATCAACTTTATGATTTTTTCAAGAAGAGAAGTGATAATAAAAATAATAATAAATTATATATTACTTCCATGGTTGTAATTTTGACCATTTTTATCCATGAATTTTTAAAATATTTATTTTAGTTATGTACTTAAAATGTTTGTTGTACTATTAAAATATTATTGTTTTTGTCTCTTTATTTTCTTGTTTTTATCTCCTTTTTATCAAAATTTCAACACTACACTAGGTCGAAATGAGCATAGTTCAATAGTAATTGGAAAGCATAGTTTAACAATAATTGGCATATATCTCTAACCATGAGGTTTTGAATTCGATCTCCCACCCTCACATGTACTAAAAAACATAAAACACCACACTATACCCCATAAATTTCTTAAAATGAACCCATAACCAAGGTTTTAAATGTTCATGTCGATGGAAATGTCGAGGTCTTAATTTAATGGAAATGTCGATATTCGATGGATATTTTTGTAAAAGTCAGAGAAATTAAAAAATCGTAAAAAATATTTAATTAACAAATAAACATTTTTCCATTTATGAATATGTTAAAAATGATTAATATTAATATTATGTATATATTAGTGACATTTTATTGATATTTTTCACATTTTGTCGATTTTTTTTATAATATGATAGAAATGCCAATTTACGCCTCATGTTGATGTTGAACCCATGGATACATGGAAATGTCGATGGACATGTTGACGGATATTTAATATCATGTCCATAACTTTACCGACGTTTTGATAAAATGTAAAATTAATGAAATAAATGTTGAAAGCATAGTATGTATGTACGTATGTATCTCTATATACATATGTTTTTATATATGTTTTGAAAGAATATTGACAAAATTAAATGGTAAAAATATGTAGATTGAAATAGTATTTAGATGGAGAAAAATAAAGAAGCCTTATTAAAAAGTGAACATAATTGTCATCCTTTGTTGTTTGGATGGAGGATTGCCCAACACAAGTGGATAATTATATTGTTCGAGAGGCTGCTTCCTCTATGTTTCGTTTTGTCGTTTTAAAATCATTTTACGTTTTCATTAATTATAAAATACTACATTTGTCTATCATTATAAGTTTTTGAAAAATAAAATTATATATTTCTAAATATTTTTAAAAAATTAAATTGCTAAACTTCGTGCAACCCTTTGGATATATGAACCTCAATTTACAAATATAAAAAGTTTAGATTAGACATGAATCGCTTAAAATCAAAGAAGACAAATAACAAAGTTCTTAATTGGTCCAAGAGTCGAACACTCCACGAGATTAGACGATCAATCTTATTTGAATGTTCTTGACATGCAACTCAAGACATGATCGTTTGTGTAGCTCAAAACTAATAGGTAATGATTTAATTAACGAAGCTAGATAAAATAAAGGTAGGTAGGCAAACAAAATTTTAACCCATTGCATACTCGTTTGTGCCACATGTTGTGTCATGTCACTTCAAATCATTATTCATTATTCCAATCAACATGATCACGTTTAAGTAACGATAGTGCTAGTGACAACGATGTATTAGAATTAAAATATAAAGTTTAAAGATGTAAATAGAAACAACTACTCTTTTTATAGAGATCGGAGGCTTAATCTCCCATTCACACCCATTTATTGTGCTTAAAAAAAGATGTAAATAAAACCATGGAAAAATTATATTTTTTCCCCTAAATTTTGCAAGATGTATCAATATTTATACTAAACTTTCAATTTCATTAAATTGAATAAAAAACTTGGATAAATATTGTTGTAATATTTACCTTAACTTGAAAACGTGTTGCAATATTTACCTTAAGCTTGAACAAGTATTGCAATATTTATCTTAAACTTGAACAAGTGTTGTAGAGTCAGGCGGTTGTCCCATGAGATTAGTCGATGTGCGAGCAAACTGGCTCGGACACTCACCGATATAAAAAATATATATTCTTAAACTTGAACAAGTGTTGCACTTTTTAGCATTTGATAAGTTTTCATTCATGTCTTGTACGACACCGGAACAAAGTTTTTTTTTTTGTCCTAAAACATTTTAAGATTCAAGACTAAAAAAGATACAACAACAAAAAGTAGACTAAATTTGTAACCTAAGAATCATTCTCTTGATAGAAAAGTTGGTTGCAATCCAAGAAAAAGAAAGTATCATTCTAAACCTACAAAATGGATCCTTCAATTTCAGGTTGCACAATAAAAAAGACTTTCTGAAAAAAAGAAAAAAAAAATTAAAAAGAAAAAAGAAAAAAGAGAAGAAAAGTTCTGGCCGAAAGGTCCAAATTTAGACGAATCTATCGACTTCCAAAAAGAGGTAAAATGATGAGAACCAATCAAAAATAAAAATAATAAATATATAAGTTTTCTTAAAAAGAAATTAATGAATTCTTTATTGAATAACTAAAAATCACATCATTAGTCTACTCGAGATAAGGATTAGAATTTGGAAATTAGACTTTACCAAACAAAGCAACGAAAAAATTTGACAATGTGTGTCGATTTTATCTTAAAATTTTTCAGTTTCAAAGAAACTGTACTTTCATTTTGAATAAATATAGTAAATCTTCGCCTTATGTTTTAGAAAATACTGCAATTTTTGTCTTCAGATAGATTTTTGTTCGAGGAATCGTTGAAAACTGTAATATGTGACTTGAATTATAAAATATACCTTTCGTATGAAATTAATTATAAGGATTTAGACAAAAACAACATTAAAATTGATTTTCTAGTTGAGAAGCTGCAGAGCACCATGTGGAATCCCCACGCAAAAACACACCAAACGATCCAATGACCCAAAGTAGGTTTTTAGAGGGCATTAAAACTAACTATGTAGAGCACATATAGGAAATGGAAGGTCGAGTGCACCATACGAACGCCCTTAATATAGTTAGAACTGCCGACAAACTTATCTTGTGGAGCGTCTCGCATGGTGTCAAGAGCGTACCCTAAACGTCACCACACTACTTTAGGGTGGCAAGGCAAGAATAACGCAGAATGTCGGGATGAGTCTCCACACTCCCAATTGGTTACCTCCCTCCACTCTCTATCTCCCTCACCTCCTATATAAAGGAGGTGGAAAAAGCCTAATCAAGGTAAGTTGATTCTCCCTACAACCAACCCCTTGTGAGAATTCGACACACTCTTTCACAGATTTTCACCCATGAGATTACTGCCCTCTACTCCATACATATTTGCTCCAAACTTGAATCCTAACTTAAGCATCAGATTGAATTCAATAGACTAAGACGTAAGTGTGGTACCTCCATAACACCTACACAGTACTTGCCCAGAAATCAACATCAACATAAAATATAATATTCGAACTTCTTTTAAAAAAAGAAAAAGAAAGAAATCTTATCATAAGCTTTTCACATTCATTTTATTTTAGATTCTATATGATATATAGAGTTTCCATTGGACGTGGTCTAACAGACACTTTGATGGAGAGTGGGCGGTACACGTGGATACCCGTGGAGTATGGATGAGGGAATTGAGAAAGTGACGTGTCTTTATGTTATTGGACGACACAATGCACCAATAAATACGCTAAAATCTATGAGTTCGACTGCCAATAGAACACTATTCTCCCTCTTTTTTTTTTTATTTACTTTTTAATATTAAACGTTGATGATTAGAATATCACAAAATATTGATATTTTTTAGTATTTTATAAAAATCAAAATTCCATGACAAATATTTAAATAATAAGAATTTTACAGTTTTTAAATAAATTAAAAAAGGATTAATATTAACATTAGTTTCGTATTAGTGATATTATATTTGATATTTTTTATATTTTATCAATTTTTCTGAGATATTAGGGAAATTTCGATTCACTCCTCCTATCGATGTCGAATTCATGGACATATGAAAATATCGACACATTGATGAAAATTTAATACCCTATAAATAATTGATATTCATTTATTTTCAAACACTATTTTGGTCCATAAACATTCCAAGATTATTGTATTTTGATCTCGCTACTCTCAAAATGTCTATTTTTAGTCTATGAACTTTCAAATTTATTCTATTTTGGTCTCTAAATTTTCAAAATTTTATTTGTTTTAATCTTTTTTTTTCGACAGATTATTTGTTTTAATATCAACCTTAAAAAGATAACAAATTTTAGACATTGTTTTTATTTTGTCACCTAATATCTCCTTACCCAACAATCTCGTCTACAAATCTATGTGATTCAAATACATACTACTGTAAAAATAATAATAAAAAACTCAAATATTTATCATGTCAGCACTTTAATATACATACTCAAAGGCACGGGAAATTGGGATTTTTGACCCATTCCAATAACTACTTTGGACTTTTGACCCCCTTTTGATTTTTACCTATTTATGACCCCTCCACCTCAGATTTCTGACCCCTCCCCTTATTTTGCTTGGTAAAATTACCAAGTTACCCTCAATTTAAAAAAACAAATCAAACTCAGCCCTCCCCTCCTTTCCCTCCCTATCTCGGTCCTTCCCCTCCCTCATTCACTATCTCGTTATCCATCCCAGTCTTCATCCCGGTCTCTCCTTCACAACTAGAAAGTTCATCTCCGTCGTTTCTTCTTCGTCTCCCTCACTTCGTCTCTATCAGAGCTTCCCCCTTCCCTAATTGAGGTAATTTTTCTTTCGAACTCGCGATCTTATTGTGAATGATTTTCTACCTTTTTTTTCTTCGTTCTTTGCGTGGGTGTGAATGATTTCAACCTTCGGCTCTATCTGAAGTAGCCAAGGTTATTATGAAGTTTGATTTATTGTTGCTTCCATTGTTTTGTTTTAATTTTTGACTTTCAGGGTTCCATCTCGGCTTTAAGCCCGGTGGATTTAGGACCGGGATGAAACCCTGAAAGTCCATTCCAGAAGGATGGACTTTCTGGATTCCATCTCGGGCCTCATCCCGGTTCGAAATAGATCGGGATGGTATCCAGAAAGACCATCCTTCTGGAATCCATCTTGGGGCTCATCCCGGTTCGAAATGGACCGGGACGAGGCCCGAGATAGAATCCATAAAGTCTTTCTGGATTCTATCTCGGGCCTCGTCCCAGTCCATTTCGAACCGGGATGAGTCCCAAGATGGATTCCAGAAAGTCCATCCTTCTTTCTGGATTCTATCTCGGGCCTCGTCCCGGTCCATTTCGAACAGGGATGAGGCCCGAGATGGAATCCAGAAAGTCCATATCTTGTACTTCGACTTTCTGGATTCCATCCCAGGCTTCAACCCGGTCCGTTTCTAAGCAATATTATTTTGTTTTGTTACAGGAGACATGGATATGACACTTAAGATCAACCAAGACACGAGACATATCTTTCCATTCTCCACCGAATGATATAAAAACACGAGGCATCCTGCAAATAGACCAAAACACTATAATTAAATACAAATCAATAAATTTACAAACAAACAAGAAAAATTCAAGATTTATATTGCATGGTCTCGGTCCCTATCCCGGTCCCGGTCCCAGTCCCTATCCCGGTCCCGGTCCTAGTCCCTATCCCGATCCCAGTCCCTATCCCGGTCCCAATCCCTATCTCGGTCTACCCCAGTTTATCCCCATCTCGGTCCCGGTCCCGGTCGTATCTGGACATGAAGGACCGGGCTTGAGTTTACCTTCTATCTCGGTCTCAAGCCCGGTTCTAAATTTCATCCCGGTACCAATCCCGGTCCAAGATAAATTCTAGACTTCATTTCTGTTTTCCGTAAAATAACGTTTTTTTCTAGAAAAATGATAAAATTTCGTATCATTACAAGTTTGGAGAAGTACAATATTCTAAAATGATGAAATGGACATACCTATATTGTGAAAACAATGGATTCGAGATAACGGATTATGTGGGGACCGATCGATTGGATAATGTGGGCCAACAATCACGTGGAGAAAATCTTGAGTATTGGAAGAAAAAAAAACGTGACTTGCGTGTGTGTGGTGATTTGGAGTTGAAAAAACAAAGTGAGAATTGTTAAGTTGGTGGTTGGTGGGTTGGTTGGAAATTTATTATATCATAAATGCATTTATTATGAAATGAGGGCAATTTAGTCAATTTACATGATAAAATAAGGGGAGGGGTCAGAAATCTGAGGTGAAAGGGTCATGAATAAGTAAAAATCAAAAGGGGGTCAAAAATCCAGAGTGGTTATTGAAAGGGGTCAAAAATCTCAATTTCCCCAAAGGCACGACATCCACTCGCTAAAATACAAAATAAATGTAATAGCCCAAACGAAGAACTTGAAAAGATTTATTTTGGGAAATGGAACCAAATTGACTACTTGAAAGATGTGGATAATAAAATAAAGAAATTGAGAATTAATTTGTTTAAAGCATGATAACTATTAAATGCCCTTAAATGGACTCTCTCGGATTCTTAACATGTCTTCAAGATCGACACTCTTTTGGTTCATCGACGTCGATCTTGACCGAATGTTCATTTGAATGTTTTGGATTCTGATACCATATCAATATTTCAATATTCATGAGTTCTATCTCAAAACTAATTAACGGAGTAGTCATGTCTATTATAAACTTTTTTTAGGTCCCCATATCAAATGATATAGGGTTCTTAACAAATACCACAAACATGCGATTTATTTAATTTAAATAATCGAACGAAAAAAAGAAAAATAATTTGGACCCAACAAGAAGTTGAATGTTGCAATATTTTTGTCACCGGTTTGATTATTTAGTTTAGGTTAAGAATAAATTAAAACCTCCAAAGACGACGGAAATTTGGAAATATTTTGGGATCTAGGCCTACTTTTCAATTAAAATTTTAATTTAAATTCGAATCATATTCATTTGTTTAAAGATATATACAATTTTGTCTATCCTAAGATATTTATGTTACTTAAATTTTTACTCGTAGGAAGATCTAATAAGCATTAATCAAAATATGCATAGAGACAGATAATAAAACTTATAAAATTTTAAGAATCAAATTGAAATTAATATTGTAGAATAAGTATAATTTTCATCCAATTGAATCAAATTAACTATTCTCATTATAAACTATTTCAACCTCAAAATTATTTTACAATTTTATAAAACCAACTTTACGGATTATTGAATTTATTAAGAATATAATTAGAGAAAAAAGGTTATGAGTTTTCAAAAAGAAAGAGAAAGGTTAAATTACATATCAGTGATTGTTATATTTATTTAGTTCTTCTTCCTTTAAAAATTTTCAATTAAGTTTTTAAGTTTTTGAGTTCGAACTTTACTTTGTTGTTTTAAAAAATTCTACAAAATTTTGAAAACTTTTCTTTTAAGTACGAGAAATGAAAAGTAATTACCAAAAGCTTATGTTTATAATAAAGAAACAAGAAATAAATAATGAAAATGTTACCGAATGAACTCTTATTTTATTGTTTTCAAAATGTGTATAAGAATTTAAAACAAAAGAGACGGGAACACATTTTTATTTATGTTTTTATGATAATTCTGACAACTCAAATAGCAGGTGAAGAGTGAAGAATTCGTTGAGGAAGAGAAAAGATTCTGACTCTCAAGTCAGTAATAGTTCGAGGTATCACTCCCGAAATAAGAAATCAAAATTGCGTACCTGTATACAGAGCAAGTTTCTGTTATTTATAAGCATAGACTAACATGCCCCACTTACCTGTAATTTTCTGCAGCTGCGTGATTCCCAACAACATTTAGAGGGTAATTGATTGTAGCTCCACATACCTCAACTCAGCCTTAAGGTCCAAGCACGCGGTTTCATACATCTTAACTCGACCCTTGTCAAGCACCGAGCTTATGTTGAGGTTTCAAGGTGTTACTAGTCTGTTTTTCATAGACGAGAAATTCCCTTCTCCACTTCTACCATGTGGTTGGTCGTTTCAAAGCTCCCAAAAATTTCTAAAGAAACGAGAAACGAAAAACAGAAAAATGTTATAAAATAATTTGATTGAGCTAAAAACACATAAATTGTTTTTTTTTTTTGTTGTTGTATCATATGAAAAAATGTAGAGTGAGTAAAAGTTTTGAGAGTTAGCCAAATTGGAATTTGTCGGTGGGGAAGGGGAAGAGAGCATAAGAATGTGTGGCACTCACTTTTCTTCTCCAAATCCAATTCCAATTCCAATTTCAATTTCAATTTCAATTCCAATTTCATCCATTGCCTTCCTCTCCATAGCCTTCAATTCCTTATCCGCCATTTTCTTCCATCCATGGAGGCTCAGTACATCCACAGGCACCACACCCACCACCCCACAGACAACCAGTGCTCCTCCGCCATCTTCAAGCACATCAAAGCTCCCGTTCACCTCGTAATTCTCTTTTTCCTTTCCTCAATCGCTCTGTTTCTTGATTTCAATTTGAAATCGCTTCAGGTTTTCTATTGGGGAATTTACAGAGCATGTGTTTTAGGGCACAGATTCCGTAATTTTGTTCATCGAAATTGAGGGGAAATCGATCCTCTCCTTGAAAGATTTTGATTGGTTTGCGAAATTCATTGTGGTGTTGTTTGATTAGGTGTGGTCGTTGGTGAGGAGCTTCGATCGGCCGCAGAGGTACAAGCCTTTCGTGAGCCGGTGCGTGGTGAGGGGAGATCTTGGAATTGGCAGTCTTCGAGAAGTTGATGTCAAATCTGGCCTCCCTGCCACCACCAGCACTGAGAGATTGGAGCTTCTTGATGATGAGGAACATATTCTTGGAATCAAGATTGTTGGTGGCGATCACAGGCTCAGGGTATTCATATTGCCTCCTTTTTGCTCTTCTGTTCTTGGTTTCTCTTTTTACTACTTGCATTCCATGAATTTTACTTGGTAAATCTTGCAAAATGGGGTGACTCTGATGGGGATTTTGGTGGGATTATGGCCCGAGGTTTCAAGCTCAAGCTTCGGGTAGAATTTTTAATAGAAGAAAGTTATATGTTGGCTGTTTGTTGGAGCTGATGTTTGATTGTTCCTTAAGACTCCCTGTAGACTAGTAATTGATAGTAAACAGATTGCAAACTCATTGAAGAAATGATCAGAAATTTTATTTTGTGGTAGGAACTCGATTATCTTGTCTACAATCATCAATTTCCTACCGTGGATACTAAAGAAACGAACTCGCTCAAGAAATGATGTTGGAAATGTTGATATCATGTGTAGTATAGTTCGAATACTGATGCAAGTTGTGTTAGAAGTTGAGAGCATTCAGGAGTTGATTTGTTTGAGGGTCCTGAATTCTTGCAGAACTACTCTTCAATCATCACTGTCCATCCAGAAGTTATTGATGGAAGACCGGGGACGCTGGTAATCGAGTCCTTTGTCGTGGATGTGCCCGAGGGGAACACCAAGGAGGAGACATGCTTCTTTGTCCATTCCCTTATAAACTGCAACCTCAAATCACTGGCCGATGTGTCGGAGAGGATGGCTGTGCTGCAGGATGCAGTCGAGCCGATCCATCAGTACCACCAGATATAGCGAGGACAGATGAAGCCTTGCAATCGTTTTCTTTTTGCCACGTCGAGATGTTTCATTGGTTGGCTGCTGATTTCCCATCTCATTGGACACTCACCCAGTATCCTCATCTGATTTTGTTTTCATAAGTTTCTGAATCCTAGGATGGTGTCTATGTTCTTGCTCTTTGTTTCAGCATATTGTTCCTTTTAATTTGGTCAGTCTATGGATACTTGAGGTGTTATGTAAATAATATGAACTTTGGGATGGATTATGTCAATCATTTTAAGAACTTATTGTCAATCTCTTCCCATCTAGAAGAACTTGCATTAGATATCTCATTTTTAATTTAAGTATAGTTTGATTCACATTCTATAAATGTTTGTTTGTTATTTTGATCAAGGAGTTAACAGTATTGTATTTCATGGGGTGAAGTTATATTTTCTTGGAACATGTTAGTTTTACGAGAAAAATACACTTTTGGTCCCCGAGGTTTGGGATAGGTTTCTATTTGGTTCCTAAAGTTTCATTGTCCCGGAGATTTGTGTTAGGTGTCTATTTGGGTCTTGAAGTGTAAAATGGACATTTTAGTCCCCCAAGTTTGAGAAATAGTTTTACATGCTACTGAGTTGTTTATTGACTAATATTAAAATGACGTCGCAATTAAATTGATTACTTATTTTGCTGATTTTGCAAATATTTAATTGAATAATATATATTTTGCTGATTTGGTAAATATAGTAATTGAGTAATATATTGAGTAATATATTTTTTTTGAATGATTGGTCTTATTTTTCTTTCTTTTTTCTTAAACAAATTATCTCATCGATTCACCTTCTTCTTCTTCCTCCCTTCGATGAATTTCACCACGGGCCGTCGTATCACGGCCCGTCATTGTCGTTGCCACCAACCTCTGACGACCTTCACTATCGACGAAGAGGGAATGAAGGAGAGAAGGAGACTCGTTCCCAAACGTTTTTCACGTCGGCAAATGGGTGAATTCTTGCAGCCCGAGTTAGTCATATATGACTTAGGTGTTGAGAAAAAGGCAGTAAACCTCAGGGACAAGGTCATGTAAAATTGTTAAATGAACCCTAAGATGCCAAACAAAAAGGTGGAAAGCCATATCTCACAGTATGATCCATGGTTGAGAGTGAGCAAATAGAGGACCATTTAGGACAGTCTCGATACTCTTTATTCGAGAAAATATTGATGCATGGGAATACGAACAATATCTTACATCGACGTGCTGATAGAAAATCCAGGGTATAACAAAGTACAACATCTCATTGATATGAGATATTTTTGGTGATACTAGAAGTAAAGTGTTAAAAGAACTTGAGGTGCCCAGTGTGGATAATATATAGAGGGAAATATGTTCCTAATAGCAAACACGATTTAGAAAGGTGGTTGTGGGAGTGGTTTGGCTGGCAAGGGTGGAGTTTGAAACTTTTACGGCTTCGTTTGGCGACGTTTTTGTTTTTTTTTTCAATTTTTAATAAAGAAAAATGAACTGCATAATCTCAACATTCATGAGCTCAAATATGATAAAACAATCTCTTTATTTATGTTTTGGAATAAATTGAAAATAAAAACAAGAAAGAAAAACTAGTTTTGGTTCTTTCCAAAAATTTTATACAACTTTGAGAATGTTCTAGAAAATGAGAAACGAGGAAACATAGTTGTAAAATGTTTAGATTTCTTAAGAAAATTAGAAACGAGAAATAAGAAAAGGGAACGTTATCAAACAAGCCCTTAATATATAGTTAATGGATTGAATATGAAAAACAAATCACAAGCATATGCTATCCTAGGTAGTAGTTAGAGTTGTATAAACCAAATACAATGGGTAAGAATCCTACTAATTTACTATAGAGATTTAATGTCAACATGAGTATAACTCAATGGTAATTGATACGTATTATTTCTTTTGAAGTTGGAGGTTCAAACTCCCACAAACCTAATTTGTTGTACTGTAAAAAAAAATAAAGCTATACCCAATGTAATACATTCAAGCAGAAGTTGACTTGGCTATTGTATTCCTTGTTACATGAATCCAATTTTCATTTCATCCGAGGAAAGTCAATTTTTCTTTTCTCAATGTCTTTGCGAATTGGATTGAAAAAAAATCACTTTCACGTCCTCAATAAAATATTCTTCTCATTCTAGTATCTCGACCCTTAACCACGTGAGTTAAAGTGAGTCATAAAGTGAATAGATTCGTCTGCTTCTTTAGTCTTAAGAATGCTGGCTTTTAAAAATGAGTGATTGCGGCAACATTTGTACAACATTTGCCCTTGCAACTCAGCTCACATAAAGGCCTAACAAGCCCATGAGCTCACTACATGCTTTAGCCCAAGCCATGTAGAGAAAACATTTTTCAAAAGTGGAGTAGAGAAACTCTTAGCCCAATTCTTTAGTGTTATCAAATTCTTCCATCATTACCTATTTCTAAATAAATAAATGTACTAAAATAATCCCATTTCGTTGGATTAGCAAGCAAAAAAAAAAAAAAAAAGCAAAGCCAGAGACATATTCTTAACATTTCTGAGTTGATTACCATAAAATACAAGTAGTTCTAGATTTTTTAAGGTACGTATTCTTATCGTTGTATCTAGAAAAGAAACGATCAATTTTACTTCAAATATCAAGAAAAATAAATATCTTTTACGGATAATCATATTATACACTATTGAGGCAATATTTGTCGAGCACCACAGATCAGTCACATGCTAATTGGAACAAGCTACTGAGGTGCGACCAACCTGCTAAAGGAACAAACACTCTAATTGTAACAACCCGTATTTTCTAATACGGTCATTCTGACAAAATGCAGAAACGTAACTTTCAAGAAACCTTAAGAACTAAAATTATTCAGCGGAAGAAATTTCTTTACAGAATTTTTCTAAACTACCTCAACTAAATAGGAGGATGACTTTCAAACTCATGCCAGTAGGCTAAACTTCACCTTCTACCAGAACGATCATTCAATCCTTCATCTAAAAAATATTTAGGAAAACAAAGATGAGTACAAAAATAATCAATAAGCAATTTCCATATCGAATTTCAAAATTCATTTTCCTTTCAAAACATTCGTAAAAAAAATACTAACAGATCAAAACTTTTAAACTCCTTTAAAATATTTAATACAATTTTTAAAACTTTCAAAACAAACTAAATTTTCAGAAATAAAGTCTTCAAATAAGGTAAAATTTTCAGTCAATCAAAACAAACTTTCATTCATTCAAAACGAACTTTCATTTGATCAAACTCAAAATCCTTCAAAACAAACTTTCTTCCAATCAAAACCTTCAAAATTCCTTCTAAAACATTTGGTACAACTTTCAAACTTTCGAATAACTAAATCATTCAAACATTTAAAACAATCTTACATTCATTCATACTTTCAAAATCAGAGTGGAATGTTGCATTATTTGGGTAGCCTATAAAACATATGTGGTTACCCGTCGGTAACACCAAATTAATCAAAAGCTTCTATTAGAGTTGTCGAATTAATATCGACCAGAACATAGTTGTCGAAATAATATAGACCAGAACAGAGTTACTTAAGTGTGAGGCCATGTGAGTGAATAACACACACATGAATCTTCATTCCCAAGGAATGCCAAACCACAAAAGTGTCTTCCCACAAATAAGTCAGAACAGAAATCCATCAATTTCAAATTAAGCTACTACCCCAAATAAGCAAAACGTTCCTCAAAACAAAATCATGACATATCCGGATAGCCCTATGAAATCAATCAAAATATATTCAAATAAAATGCAAAACAAATACTTGCTTTCAATATTAAATTAATTCAAAACATTGAAATAATTTAAAACAAACTTTATCATCATCCCAAAACATGATTTCAAATATTTCACAAATAAACAAAATATCAATTTCAAACCTTTAAATAAATTTAAACAAAACTTTATCAAATCATTTAAGAATACTTTAAATACTTTGCAAATAAACATAATTTCAATTGCCAAATTAGTTTTCAAATCTATAATAAAACTTCAATTTCATATGCAAGATATCAATTTCAAATCTTCCTATCAAATCCAAAATACATTTTAGTTTTTGATCACTTACAACACTTCTCGGATACGGTAAATTACTTACAATACTTTTTCGAAGGGATATGACAAATTACTTACAACACTTTTTGAAGGGATATGATAAATTACTTACCTCTTTCAGAAATCCTACGAATCTAATTTACTTGTTCTTGTCAACTTAGAGGCCTAGAAACAACCAATATCCAAAATCAATTCTTAAATCCTATCCAAGGATTTAAAATTCAACCAATTACTAACCCAAATCTTATCTACCAAATTTTCCCATTCAAAACAGTTTTTTATGCAAAATAATTAGGAAAGTATGGATTTGAGGCTACAAAACCAGATCTGAAAACTAGGTTAAAAAGCCTCTAAATTCAACAATAACAAATTTTAAAATTAGAAAAATCGATATAAATCAATACGAACAAAATTTACAAAAAGTTTCTCAATAAAACCAGCTTAAAAACCTTCTAAACAATTGAAAATTTGGGGATTTTAAATCTGAAAAATTTTCTGTCTTATAAAATAAAACTTCCTAGAATTTTCCATAAAAATATTAACAATTTATTGATTTTTATAGAAAAATCAGATCTGAAAACTTTATAGAAAACCTTTAAAATTTGGTAAAAACATATATTTTTTCATGTAAAAATCATAACAACAGACTATAATTTATAGGATACAAATAGGTAAACCTTTTATGCAAAAAAAGTCTCAAAATAACCCAAAAACAGTGTCATAAACAAAAAGATTCAAACCAAAAATTCTGGAAAATTTTTAGGATAAAAAGTCCTTAAAATCTTTTATTCTAAAAAACAAAGACCTCAAAAATTTTTCCAATAAATTGAATTAAAGAACTACAAATCAAGAAAAATAAAACTAAAACAATGAGAAGAAAATCTTATCGATCTTTGAGAGAAAATACCAAACTCTTCTTCTTTTCTTTTCTTTTTTCTCTTTGAGAGAAAACTAGGTCTAACAGTTTAAGAAAATAAAACCTAGGGTTTAAGGGCTTTTATAACAAATCCTAATGAATCCTTATTTAAAAAGGATAATAAAAAGATAAAGATTTAATAAAACTCTTTCTTTTTATTTTTTTCAAATTCTAAGAACAAATTATCTTTCAAAAAATAATTTCTAAACCAAAAAGGTTTATCTTTGAGAAAATAAAAGAAAACAACTAAAAAAATAATAATAATTTAAATATATATATTTATATTTTTTTCGGTTGTTACACTAATGCCCAAGTTAGAGTGAACGCGAGCTGTATCAAATCGTTCTTGGAGCAAAATAGCATACTTAAAATATGGGGTTGAGCGTCCTTTTTATAGGAGGGGAGGGAGACAAGGCCATTTGAGCCTTCGACCGTCGGTTATGGTTTTGTTGGGCCCTAGGTCGATTGTCGGATATGAGGTCGGATTCCTCAAGTCGACCGAGGTTTTTCACCCTTCTCAATTTAGTAGTTGGTTAGGTCAGTGAGCATAGTTGGCTTAATTTTTCCTTTTTGGTAATCTCGAGTTGAGCAAGCGTGTCCACATGTCAATAATTAATTTTACCTCCAACATACACAAACTTCTCAATCCTCTTTGTTGATGCAAAAACTTGGTCGGGGTACGGAAGGCGACCTCCGAGGTCGGCCAAGAGCACTTGGATGGTTTTCCGAGGTACCTGCAAGGAGGCAACCACTTCGACGCCCAAGTTAGTATTCAAGCCAAGCTCGACACGTAAGCATCAGACAGATTTTTCATACCTTGAGTCATGGATGAAGGGTGTATTTATAGCGGTAATTGGGTAGATACACGCCCCATCGATACAATCCGGTGCTTGGGGAGGGGCTTGCTAAATACCCGCTGGTCCCTGGCAATGACTGGTCCAACTCCTGCTCCAAAGGATGAGGTGACGCGGCCGCCTTATTCGTACAGGCACCAAAACCGACCTCCCAGGTCGGCTCTTCGGGCCTCACCACGCCCAGGTCGGCCGTGTGCAGTCTACCCCCAACACTCTTTGACTACTACTATTTTTAATTATATTTTATGATTAATTATATGTTCATTATTTTTTGTATTTTGAAATTAATAAATACTAATCTTGCTAATTGGATTTTTAATTTGAAAACAAATTCTACTTGAAACGTAGTAATAATTTTTTGACATCACATAATAATGAAAAAAAATCTTCGTCACGGAGTAATCAATAAAACATTGACAAACTAGAAATACATAAATTAATTTAGCTCCTAATAAAATATAATGATTAATGTGATTCAGATTTTACTTTTAGATATAATTTCTACCATGGTAAAAAAAGGTTGCATAACTATATGCATAAGCAACAACCAATTTCTTTGAGAGAGAAAAAAAAAAAAACAACAACAACTAATTTGGGATATTTCAAATATTTTTTTTAACTATTTTTATCAACTTCTGAAAAAACTTATTTTAATTATCAATAATAAATAATTTTTATTTTATTAATTATAAATAACAAAATAAGCTTATCATTTTTTTTTACTAAATTAAAAAAAAAATCCTGAATTTTGCCTTTTGTTAAAAAAAAAAAAAAACCTCTAATATACTTTGAGCAAGGATCTCTTAATATTTTGACAGAAAAGGTAGAAGAAACTTTCATATTTATTACCACAGTGTTTCGGAGGGTATTTTTTTAAACCTTAGTAGTGAAACTTTTGAGAGGGTATTTTATTTTTTTTGAAAATAGGGGTATTTTATTAATTTATCAAAGAACTTATTTAATTGTTAATAATAAATAATTTTATATTTAATATTTTTAAAATTTTATTAATTATCAATAACAAAATAGGTTTATCATTTTTTTTTTGGCTAAATACAAAAGAAAAAAAAAACCCTTTTCAAGATGTGAGATAAACCTTGAACTTAAAAAAGAAAAATTATAACCCACCTAGATATTTTCGAACTAAAAAATAAAATTATTAATTTGCAATATAGAAAATATAGAGGGTGACGTAAGCATAGTTCAATAATAAAAAAATTATAAATTTAAAGCGTATGCTAATTTTGTTAGCTAAATTGTGTTTTAATGAATATAATCAAATTTTGATTGAATTAATGTAAAGTCGAGATGGACTAGTTGATGGCATTGATTCGAAGGACTAAATAAAAGCATAATATAAATTCAAGGAACCACCATTGCTGCACAACAGAGAAACAGTCATGAATTCAAGTCCTCCCTACAGATGTCTAAGAGTATACTACAAAGTAGACAGGTTTACGCCTCTCACCATCGCTCTCGGGACCGTCCATCGGGTAACACGGGAGTAAGTAGACTCTGACCGACCTTCTGCAAGTTATCGACCCGTTTTTGCTTGCTTGAAACAATATTTATGGCTTCTCCATCTCCATCTCCATCAAAACTTGGTGGGGTATCATCTTCATCACTCCAGCCATCATCATATGTATCATCTCCATCGTCCTCGTCGTCATCATCGTCGCCCAAAAGGTTATCAACATCAGACCAATCTTCACCACTCAAATCATCTGGCTGATTAGTTTCTTCCCCATCTGTGTCACTCTTGGTAGCTCCTCTCCCTCGGAACCGGGGAACAGCAACAAGCGCTCGAAGCTTCTCCTTTATGATTAACAACCGATCTTTGTCTATCAACTGAGAGTCGCGATACGCTTCCCTAAGGAAAACTGAATCTCTATCTCCTTTCAACGAGATATAAAACATATCGGGATGCCTTATCAGCATCCCTCTCAACTGCTGAGAGAACCGAAACTCCTCCCGGAAATGAGTGAGATGATCCACAAGAGTCCTCTTCTCAAGTGTAAGGCTTAAAATCTCATGAACAACCCCACAAGCATGCTTCTCTTTCTGTGGGGTACCTGCCTTTAGTTCTGAGAAATCAGAATAGGGAGAGACGTAAGGAATGTCCCTAAACTGACTAATCTTCCTCATCTCACCCTTGGAAAGATTAAGCCCCTTTGGTAGCTTCACTCGATTAAACTTCAAAGGGCGGTCGATGATCAAATTCTTCTCTTCTAACTCTCGAGCTCGGTTTTCCTCTTCCGCTAACTCTGCTGCAGAAACAGCAAGTTCAGGATCCCAGTGAGTCAATTCGAGGGCCGGACCACGCCCGGTCGCTACAACTCTAAAGTAGTGAGGATAACGATGGCAGATCGTGTCGCGAAACTCTAAAGGAAGACCGAAATCGGTCCTCAAATGTGCGATTTTCTCCAACAGAATGCGTTTATCGATCGACATCATCAGTAGCTTCCTCAGCTTAACAACCAACAATCCTTCCATCTCATTCCTGATCTTCAACTCCTCCAAATACAGCCTTTCGGCCTCCGGCGTTAACTTGAATTTCAACGAAAACGCCCCTTCTTCCACAACCTCAAACACAGCAGGGAACTTCTTCAACAATGCAATTAGCCTCCTCTTCTTCTCCAGACCCAAATCTCTCCTGAATTTACCCAACTCCTTCAGTGACATAATTCTATCAGGTCGTTGAACAAGAATCTTCCTAATCCTCATAACCAACTTCAGCTTCTTATCCCTCTGTATCACATTGTCGAACTTAAGCTCTTTCCTCCGCTTCACAACAGCTCTAATCGGCTGAAGCGGGACATGGAATTTCCTTAAATTACTACTGGAACTATCAATTCTGTGGCGCAAATCCAAGTTTCTACCCCAAAATTCTTCCGATTTGAGGGAAAAAGAGGGATTCTCAGAAAAATAAGGTTTGCGAGGGAGAATGAATGGCACGGATACAGAGAGCGAAGCTTTGGGCGAATAAAGAAGCAACTTGGAATCCATTAATGGAGAGAAATGATTGAGAGAACTCACCTGGTAAGCTGGAGCTATGAATCGGAATCGGAATCGCAGAGCAAATTGAAGGGAAAGGATTAGGGTTTATCTCCAAGGAGAAAAACCCCACTTTTTTTTCTAATTCGTAGAGATATTTATTTTCATATCTCCATTTTAACCCATTTTTATTATTGGCTTTTAAAACGAGCCAACGAGATACCGCAAAAAAAGGAAAAAAAAAAAAACAAAATAAGCAAAATACATTGTGATTTTTCAAATATAACATTTTAAAAAAACGGAGTCTCACATGTTAAATGTGATATATTACTGATATGAGTGTGTGATATACTACTGATATGTATATCTGATATACATGCGATATATTATTTATATGAGCGTCTGGTATACTATTGATATGAGTGTTTGATATACTACTGAAATGATATACTATTGATATGATTGTCTGATATACTATTGACCTGATAGTCTGATTTACATGTGATATGATGATGATTTTACTTTCACAAAAGAATAAAATATGGTATTTTAATACAAAAGTGTAACAATATTCAAAATTAGAATTAATAGATAATATTCTCAAGATGCTAGCACAAATCCAAATAGAAATCTTTAGAAATTGATCATTTGGACACTTTCTGTCATTTAATATTAGGAGATGTCTACTACAGTTATTAGTGCATCTAATTCACCAAATATTTGAAAAGAGCCCACGATATTCAATCTAAATGAGAATCTTGTAAGATTTGGATTGAGAGAGTTTAACTTGATTACAAGTTTAAACTGTTTTAATGAATACCTTAATATTGACCAGATTGAGGTGTACATTAGATGTATATCGAAAGTATATCAGAGGTACATGAGATGTACATTAGATATAGACTAGATGTATATCAGATACAGATATACATAAGATATATATCAGATACAGATATACATAAGATATATATCAGATACAGATATATGATATACATAAGATATAGATTAGATGTATATCAGATATCATAAGGGTAGAATTAGAACAATAAAAATTCCGAAAATAAAAATTCAAATATTTTGCTATTATTTAAAAATTTCAAAACTTAACGACATTTTGTGAAATACATAAAATATTTTTGCTACCCACTACAATTACCAAAAAAAATATATCGGATAAATAAAGATATGGGGTAGTTGAAGTCGGAAGGGAAAAAAAATTGCAAAAGTAGTAACTACTTTTCAATTTTGGAAAAATAGCATACTTTGGAGGCCAAACCCACCTAAAAGAGAGTAAAAGTCGAATATAATGATATCCCTTATTTGTCATATATATTTGATTATGAGTATTATATGAATGAAATATACTAATGCTATACTTCATATGCATATATTACTCTCCTTTAATTCTGTTTAGTATGAATTTTTTTTTTCATTTTTTTAATTGTGTAAATTGGGATTCTTTTTACCCCAACTAATTTTTAATATGAACTTTTGAACCATTTTCAAATAATTTGTATTTATGACTCATTAATATGTTTTTTTTAACCTTTTTTCACTTTATGTACTTGTTTAGAGACTAAAATACTCTCACATCCTCTTGTTTTTCTAACTTCTCATTGTTGTGAATCCCAATGTGGCAGATAAAAAGACATATATCCACACGGCCCAATCAATAGTTCAAGTCACACACTCCCATAATCCATTTTCTCTTCGAAGAATTCCCTTCAACTATTAGTGAAAAATAATGAATAAAATTTCGTGGAGTTGAAGGGAAATATCCAAATACATGTATTATTTTTCAATAATCCATATTTGCACCAATGAAATACTCTTATTCATGTTGGGAAAAATCTCCTACTTTTACCGCAGGAATAAGCAGAAAATAACTGAGAAATTTAAAGAAAGTAATAAAATAAAGAAACACAAGAATTAACGTGGAAAAACTCCAAACCGGAGAAAAAACCACGGCCCACAAGGGAAAATCCACTATGTGAAAAATTATTACAATCACACAGATTTCTCTCGCCGACCCCAATTACACAAAACACTCTTTCAAAGCAAATACCGCTTAGTTAACTAGAGCTAGTATATCAGGCTTAAACTATTTCAATTGAGATGATTAAAACCCAAGCCCATGAGCTCCTTTTATAGTAGTTGAAACACATCTCCTCCTTGGGACAACTTCTAGCACATGGAGACCATCCTTGTATTCTTCCAATGTGGGACAACTTTAATTCCAATCTTTTGCCAAAACCCAACACTTCCTCCCCCAAGTAATCATAAATAACTTATTACAAATCTATGATTTCTATTCTCTATAAAGGACCAGAAATACCTTGCTTACGTATCATTGGGAAGTGTATTAACATAAATACAACAGTAAGAAGAGGTAATACAAAAGTGTGTAAACTATAAAACCGAGTCAAGGTAGATTGTCCCACACTAGCACTTCCGCATAATAACTCTACCAAAGGCGACCCCTATTACTGGAATAGCTTCCGGTACGGCTGTTACAATTTTGACTGCCCAATAACCAATTTGGTCCCGAGGTAAGGAATAACCAGTTACACCAAAGGATGCAGTCAATACAGCCAGAACCACACCAGTAACCCAAGTCAATTCATGAGGTTTTTTAAAGCCACCAGTAAGATACACGCGAAATATGTGCAGAATCATCATTAAGACCATCATACTTGCCGACCATCTATGAACTGATAGGATTAACCAACCAAAGTTAGCTTCCGTCATTATATATTGAACAGAAGCAAAAGCCTCAGTAACGGTCGGACGATAGTAAAAAGTCATAGCAAACCCCATAGCTACTTGTACTAAAAAACGAGTAAGCGTAATTCCTCATAGACAATAAAATATATTGACATTAGGAGGAACGTATTTGCTAGTTATATCATATGCAATTGCCTGAATTTCAAAATGTTCTTCGAACCAATCATACACTTTATTGAGATAGGTAAACCAAGGGGAACCCCCTCTGAGAACCCTATATGAGAATTTTGTCTCGTACGGCTCAAACAGAAACACCCAAATACAGCTCATAATGGATATGTGTACTAAAAAGTTTCAAACTTCTTAATGCTATGATTCAATATTTCTTTGAAGATACAAAAGAATCAAAATCCGAAAAGTCTTCTTTGTAGTTATAATGCCCAAATATCAAGTCAGCTCATTCGTATTTATATTGATCATCAGGGGCCTCTTGAATCTTCTATTTACCTATTTTTTCCTTTGATTTGTGTGTAATGCGACTGTACTCTTGTTTTCTTTATTATTGATAGGGATTCTTGTTAAGACCCTATGAATCAATTAAAACCTTAGATTCATACTAGAACCACGATGATTCAATAAAACCTTCCAAAAAAAGTTCAAAAGTTCCGTGAGTAAGAACCCTTGGATTATCACTTATTCAATGACGGAATATAATGAAAAAAAAGACAAAGAAACGTTTATCCTTTAACCAAAATAAGTATAAACGAAAGAATAAAATTTTTTAAATTTATCACTTCTAACTCTTTTTTCGGAGTCCGACCACAAGGTCTAATAAGTACGAATCATAGTTCTAATATTTGTTCTAATATTTTGTAATCTATTTCATATATTCTGTGCTCCAGATACTAGCCTAGACTGAATATCCAACGAGATAAAATCATCTAGCTCAAAATGACCGACTTCTTCTCTGTCGTATCCATAGGATCAATTATAAAAAGTCATGCACTCATATTCCGGAAATAAAAAAAAAAAGAAATTCCACGATCGAACTACCAAAAAAGAGTGGGCTAAAAAGCAGAGACCTACATAGTTTACTTTTTATTGAAACATTATTTAGAGGTTCTTGTGAATCGAATCTAATTCATTGAAATTCCGTCCAGTAAAATGGAAGAATTATAAATCTCCAAAATAATAGACACGGATATCGCAAATAGACCCATCGCGACACCCATCAAAGGTGTAGTTCCCCACCTAGGAGCCACTTTACCATATTCTGAATTCAATGGTTTCAATAAATCCCCTACAATAGTTCGTCTTGGACTAGATCAAGAACTATCCTCAATGGTTTGTGTAGCCATAAATAATCCTATATATTTTTTTAATTAAGTGCGATCTGTTGACTTTGTATACCATTCCGTTGTAAATAAATGATCTTATCATAGATCCATTGTGGTCTTGAAATTATATAATAATGGAAACAGCAACCCTAGTTGCCATCTCTATATCTGGTTTACTTGTAAGTTTTATGGGGTATGTCTTATATACTGCTTTTGGACAACCCTCTCAACAACTAAGAGATCCATTCGAGGAACACAGAGACTAGTTGAAGTAATGAGCGTGAGGCTCATTGCTTCAATTGAGATAATGAGAAATCATTTCACCTTTTTAGTTGGAACTTTAGGCTGTTCGTGAAAAAAGATAGCGAAAAAAATTATTCCTAGAGTCGAGACTAAGAGGAACGTATAAACCAATGCTTCCATAGATTTGATTTCGATTTACAATTATAGCTTCCATACCTGGTTAGTTGAGATATTTTTTCGGATAAAAAAAAGACCAAGATAAGAGTCAAAGAAATGAAAAGTCAGCAATCCGAATCAAGATTTATTTGGTACCCTATCTATGTCAAAATCAAAAAATAAAGACAAAAAGTGACAGAGCAATCTTGTATCAAACCACTCTTCTTGTAGTTGGATCTCCAAGTTTTTGGAATGCCTCAAATTCTACTTAGAGCATCCAAATCTGGGTCAATCCTAGCAAAGACATCTCTGAACAAGGTTCTAGCACCATGCCAAATGTGTCCAAAGAAGAAGAGCAAAGCAAACGAAGCATGCCCAAAAGTAAACCAACCCCTTGGACTGCTACGAAAAACCCCATTGGATTTCAAAGTAGCACGATCTAATTAAATTTTTTTTACCCAATTGAGCACGTCTAGCATATTTTTTCACAGTAGTAGGATCACTATAACTGACTCCATTGAGTTCACCGCCATAGAACTCAATAGTTACACTGACCTGTTCAACACTATACTTCAATAGCGGGCCTATCCCATTGATAACGAGTGGGCCCAAATAATTCAATCGGGGTAGTTGCTGAACCATACCACATAGTTCCAGCAACAACAAAAGTTGCAAAAAAGACAGCATCGATACTACTCGAAAGGACGGTTTCAATATTTCTCATATGTAATCCTTTGTATAGACGTTGGGGTGGACGAACACTAAGATGGAATAGGCCCGCTAATATGCAAATGTACCTGCTGCCATATGATGAGAGGTTATTCCGCCCGGAACAAAAGGATCAAACCCTTTGACACCCCACGTAGGATTTACAGCTTGTACCCTTCCGGTTAATCCATAAGGATCGGATACCCATATTACAATCCTATTACATGAAATGCGCCAAAACCAAAGCAACCTCACCTTGAGAGAAATAAATGAATTCCAAAAATCTTCGACAAATCCAAAGAAGGTTTTCTGCACGTTCATCACAAAATATTTCTAGATCCCAATACACCCAATGCCAAATAGCTGCTAAAAAGCACAATCAGAAAAACACAATATGTGCTCCGGCCAAACCTTCGTAACTCCAAATACCCGGATTCGTTATAGTCCCTCTTGTGATACTCCAACCCTCCCATGAGTTGGTTATTCCTAAACGAGTCATGAAGGGTATAATGAACATACCTTGTCTCCACATTGGATCAAGAACAGGATCGAAGGGATCAAAAATTGCTAATTCGTATAGGGCCATTGAACCGGCCCAACCAGCAACTAGAGCTGTATGCATTATATGAACAGAAAGCAAACGACCGGGATCATTCAATACAACGGTATGAACACGACACCAAGGCAAATCCATGGAAATACCCCTTTATCAACGAAAAATAGACACTATGTAACTTTATTGCACCGAAAAAAACTATGCTATGGACCTCCCATTTTGAGGGGATTATCTTGGCGAAAGGATTAATATTTGGTCTATTCTTTTAGTAATAATGGAACAATTCTATTCTATTCGTAGGAACAAAAGAAGCAGATCTATTCTATACTTGATAAGTACCAATGTGCAATGGTGGATGAGAATTGATCTTATTTTATAATAATGTATGTTATACATATTTGTTCATATTCAAAAGACTTATTCGCAAGAATTTTCCTTTATTCATTCATTTTGTCTTCCTTTTTTTATGAGCTTATTCAATATATGTCTATGTATAAAATATGTTAAAAGATAACATCTGATAAAGGCCCATCTTATTTATTAAGACAATAAACCTGTTGTTACGCTTCCACATCAAAGTGAGCTATAGTACTTAATTATTTATTCTTTGCTTTAGTGCCTATTGGTGTTCCAAAAGTACCTTTTCGAAGTCCTAGAGAGGAAGATGCATCGTGGGTTGACGTATAGTGCGACTTGTCAGATATAATGGGTCATATGGTATTTCCCCGTTCTCTCCCCCGATCAAGATATCCTCTCTTCGCCCAAGATGGATTGATTGAATTATCAAAAATTTGGATCGTGAAGTGCAATTAGATCTATTTTTTTGGGTATCCAGATTAATATTATCAATTAGAATAATTTATGGTTTTCTTGGTTGTACTAAAAAAATGAAGTATCCAGGCTCTGCTTAGAAAAAACTCAATTTGTAATCTATCTATTCTATGATTACTACTTGTATCATATTCTATTTATAAATTATAAATAGCATTGATATAAAACTTTTAATCAATCGAGTAATATGATGAATACGTTGGTTGAATATTTGGTTAAAAGCATGAAATAAATTGAAAAAAAAGAAGTCGTAGCAAAAAGACATGCTATTGCGGCATTTGTCCAATATGTGCAAATCCAAATCGGGTAGATCTTTACTCGGAGTAGAAGAAGACCATTCGGGAACGAGAAAATGACATCGTAATTTAAATTTGATCTCAAAGTTAGTTCAATAAATTAAAAATTTAATGAATTGGTTTTTTATTTATTGAAATTTATAGTATAGATAAACGACTGTGCGCTAAAGGACAAAACTCACCTTTCTTGAAAAATGGAAGGGAAGAAAAAGCCCCTTCATTAGAAGTTAGAAAGAGTCCTCTAAAGAAGGATAGAATCTAAACATTTATTCTTTTTTTTTTCGCTATTTTTTCAAACCGTATGCATCAAAAGGTGCCCGTACAGTTCTTAAGGGATACAATTTTATCCTAATCAACCGACTTTATCGAGAAAGATTACTTTTTTAGGCCAAGAGGTTGATAGCGAGATCTCGAATCAACTTATTGGTTTTATGGTATATCTCAGTATAGAGGATGATACCAAAGATCTGTATTTATTTATAAACTCTCTCGGTGGATGGGTAATACCTGGAGTAGCTATTTATGATACTATGCAATTTGTGCGACCAGATGTACAAACAATATGCATGGGATTAGCCGCTTCAATGGGATCTTTTATTCTGGTCGGAGGAGAAATTACCAAACGTCTAGCATTCCCTCACGCTCGACGCCAATGAGGTTTTTTTTAGACAAAAAAGAAAACGATGTCTTCGCCATATAAAATATGAATATTAAGTAATAATAGCTTTTTATAAGAACTCAGCAATTCCAATTTTAATAAAAGAACTCGAAAAAAAAATTTTAAAATTTTAAAAGAAGCTTTTTATAATTCTACGAGTTTACATTTTATTTATAAAACAAACAATAAAAGAACTTTCACAAAGAAACCCAATTCAAGTATTTGAATTGAAAGAAATATACGAGTTGAATGAAGCTAAAAAAAGAAAAAAATTCGATAATAAGTAATCAAATGATCCACGGCTCATCCATTCAAATTCAATCTATGGATTGGACAAATTTTTCATTGAGAGAAAAAAATGAAAGATTTGAGTGCTAGAACAAACATAATACTAAAAAAAAATTGAAAAAATAAGAAAAGACATGAAAAGAGAGTTTATAAACCCAGAAATAAATATTAGTCCTAAATCTCACAAAAATATTTTTAAGATATTAAAAAAAGAAATGTACGATTAATTCGTAAATCACATAATATTCTATATTGAGGCTATATGATAATGCTACATAGAAAATATTTTGATTGGAGAATGCTGCATTTTTGTCTTAAAAGTAAGGCCGATATTGGAGCCTGGATGAATATTGAGGCTGACACGAATAGTAATAAAAATAAAAATACTAAAACTAAGGTTAATAATTTTCAAATAATTGAAAAAATCGATAAGAAAGATTTTTTTTATCTCACAATTAATCAAGATCAAGAAATCAACCCATCCAACAATAAAAAAAATATATTTTTTTATTGGATGAGAATGAATGAAGAAAATATTCAATGACGTATCTATTAGATTTATAAATTAATCCAGAAAATATTCTTATTTACTTTTAATTTTAGTTTTAAGTCGAAATATTTTTTGTGCGTGCAGAAATATACCATCCTTTTCTGAATCCAATTTTTAAAATTGGATTGCTAAATTTTATAAAAAAAAAAGAACAGAAATTCTTAATGAAATTAAGATTATTGTGTATATCAAATTAAAAGGAGTAGCATTATTATTACTGATCAATAATAATTTATAAAAAAGGAGGGTAAGGAGATTTAATTTTATGGTAAAAAATTCATTCAGCTCAGTTATTTCGCAAGAAGAAAAAAAAGAAAATGCAGGATCTGTTGAATTTCAAGTATTCAGTTTCACCAATAAGATACGAAGACTTATTTTCACATTTGGAATTGCACAAAAAAGACTATTCATCTTAAAAAGGTCTACGTAAAATTCTCAGAAAATACCAATGATTACTTTCTTATTTATCAAAGAAAAATATAATGCATGATAAAGAAGTAATTAATAAATTGGATATTGGGGAGTCAAAAACTCAGCAATTTTAAAAGTATTTTTAATTATTTGATTTATTAGATCTTGAAATTTTATGAACTTATTTTCATTTTCAGCAATTCATGGAAAGATGAATCGAGGAAAAACTTATGAATGGACCAGGTACAAGAAAAGACCTCATGATAGTCAATATGGGACCTCACCACCTATCAATGCACGGTGTTCTTCGACTCATCCTTATTTTGGATGGTGAAGATATTATTGACTGTGAACCAATATCAGGTTATTTACACAGAGGGATGGAAAAAATTGCAAAAAACCGAACAGTTATACAATATCTACCTTATGTAACACGTTCGGATTATTTAGCTACTATGTTCTTAGAAGTAAATAACTGTAAATGGTCCAGAACAGTTGGGAAATATTCAAGTACCTAAAAGAGCCAGCTATATCAAAGTAATTATGTTGGAGTTGAGTCGTATAACTTCTCGTATGTTGGCCCTTTTATGGCGGATATTGGCGCACAGACTCCCTTCTTCTATATTTCAGAGCAAGAGAATTAGTATATGATCTATTTGAAGCAGCCACCGGTATGAGAATGATGCATAATTTTTTTCGTATCGGGGGAGTCGCGGCTGATCTACCTCATGGCTGGATAGATAAATGTTTGGATTTCTGCGATTATTTTTTGACAGGGGTTGCTGAATATCAAAAACTTATTACACAAAATCCTATTTTTTTAGAACGAGTTGAAGGAGTAGACATTATTTGTGGAGAAGAAGTAATAAATTGGGGGTTATCAGGACCAATGCTGCAAGCTTTCGGAATACCATGAGATCTTCGTAAAGTTGATAATTATGAGTGTTATGACGAATTTGATTGGGAAGTTCAGTGGCAAAAAGAAAGAGATTCATTAGCTGGTTATTTAGTCAGACTTGGTGAGATGACGAAATCCATAAAAATTATTCAACAAGCTTTAGAAATACGATGTTTTGATCGAGAAAGGTCTCCGGAATGGAATGACTTTGACTATCGATTCATTAGTAAAAAACCTTCTCCAACTTTTGAGTTGGCGAGACAAGAACTTTATGTGAGATTCGAAGCCCCAAAAGGGGAATTGGGAATTTTTTTGATAGGGGATCAGGGTGGTTTTCCTTGGAAATGGAAAATTCGCCCACTGGGTTTTATCAATTTGCAAATTCTTCCTCAGTTAGTTAAAAGAATGAAATTGGCTGATATTATGACAATACTAGGTAGCATAGATATCATTATGGGAGAAGTTGATCGTTAAAATGATAATTGATACACCACAAGTACAAGATATCAATTCTTTTTCTAGATTGGACATTTTAAAAGAAGTCTATGGAATTCTATGGGTGCTTGTTCCTATTTTGACTACTGTATTGGGAATCACAACAGGCGTACTAGAAATTGTATGGTTAGAAAGAGAAATATCCGTTGGGATACAACAACGGATTGGACCTGAATATGCTGGTCCTTTGGGAGTTCTTCAAGCTTTAGCAGATGGTACAAAACTACTTTTTAAGGAAAATCTGTTTCCATCAAGAGGTGATACTCGTTTATTCAGTATCGAACCATCCATAGCAGTCATATCAATTTTACTAAGCTATTCAGTAATTCCTTTTGGTCATTGCCTTGTTTTAGTCGATCTCCATATCGGTGTTTTTTTATGGATTGCCATTTCAAGTGTTGCTGTGGCAGAATCCAAATTCTGAAATGTGGCAGTATATTCTCGCATGGCCACGTCTCTATTATCTGCCATCAGGATATGATTGAACTCATTGTTTTTTTGTTGACCTGCCATATTTCTGTTAAAAATTGGTGGATCTGCAGGATTTTGTGGTGGAATCTCGTCCATAAAAGTGATGGTACTTTTACTCTCGCTTTCGAAATCTCTTTCTTTTTCTTTCTTTTTTTGCTTTTCTCCCTGTTTTCTGAGTCTCTGTTCTTTTCTCAACCTACGACAGTTTCTCTCAATTTCAGGATCAAATGGCAACATAAATGAATCCGTGCTCATGCACTAATCAATGACCTTCGTGGTTGGATATAAATCAAAATGTTTAAGAACAGAAATGACAATCACAAAAACTGATCACAAAAATTAATAAAAGACTAAAACAAATGTTCCTCGGCAACGGCGCCAAAAACTTGTTTGGGATTTTGGATTCAAAATAAATGAGAGCGCAAGTGTACACCCGTCACAAGTAGTAAAAACAGAACAAGTATTCCGAGTATAGATCCTCCGGGACAAATGAAGTCTTTTTATAGGAAATGTTAATGATCGGTGACTTTGTAATTGAAGTTGGGTGACAAATAATAAGGATAATGTTGGTTTTGATATTTAAAAACTCAATGCAAGAAACCCAGCCCAGTTACTTCAAATTAGTTAAAAATACACAAACTTTTTCCAACTAGGCGCTAGGCGCCTCTCATAAATTTTCTTCGGTTTTACTTCGCCATCTTCTTATGTCTAAGTGATTTTGAAGGTTTAAGTTTATTCCTAATATGTCTATTAGAAAAAAAGAACTTAATTTAGTAAAAAACCAACCGTAACCTTAGGTCGATGTCCTATGTCTAGGCTACCCGAGCGAAATCTTTATGTCTAAAGTATTCCTCTCTAAAGTTAAATAAGTAAAGTTGTGAAAACATATCAACATTTTCACTATTGATGCTTGGTTAAAACATTAATTGGTCAAATCAAGTTTCAACTTATGGAAACAACTTTAAGTGATAAAAGAGGAGAAAAACGCCTTTTGTCTCGTTGGATTTTAAAAACTTTAACTAACTATCCATAACCGAGCTTGGGAAAAATAAATTTAGTTCATGATGATAAAGGAAAAACAGAATTTAATGTTCATGGAAGTAGATGACATAATTAAAGGATGAGTAGAATTAAAACAAGCTGGAAATTATGGAGTTGTAACACGAATGACCGTAACCCGTTCTCTTTCAAGATTGGGGAGCAATACTCGGTCGATTCCTCAAGATTGAGTGATTACAACTTCGTAATGAGAGATAGGGAAAGAAATGAATATCAAGAACTTGCTGGAATTTTAATTAAATAAAGTCAAACTTACAATTCTAGAATAACAAGCTGGAAATAAAGGGTGAACTTGAAATAAGCAAGGTTTAAAACAATAAAAACTCAAAAACTAAAAGAGAAAAAGTAAATAAGTTGAGAAGTAAATGTCTAAAGCTGAAATGATCACTCTGGGATGATGAATGAAGAGAATGAGTTGCTGAATTTATAGGGACTTCAAGGTGGTTAGAAGGTTGAGAGCTTTGTGGAGAGCCATCCAATTCAAACACCTTTTGGTTTGTTAGTTGTTGAATTGGCAACCTTTAATGCATGGAAGACACGTGGCAGAGCTTGGGAAGGCTTCAAATCACACCAAAACGTGCGTTTTACATTAAGGGTAATCTCGGGATTGGGGAAGGCGCCAGGCGCCTAGCTCGAAATTTTTCTGCACAAAAGTGTAATTCTCGTTAGAAATCAACTCTAAATGATGTAAAAATGTCCTACGTGCATGTATAACCTAAGATAACTTAAAATGAAAGGTTTTGGATACTATAATAAGCTTAAAATACAGTTTCCGAATTTAAAACATTAGAAAACAGCACACATTTAGCTTCTTTTTACCCTTATGAACAAGGGAAATCAACTAGTTATCCCGTCTTGAAGCAGACTCAAAAAATCAATCGTATTGAGTTTTCACTATTATTTGTATGTACTAACATATATGTATTACCTTAACACAGCCGATTGAGCAAAAATGAGTGGATGGTTAGAAACACCAAGATATACAAAGGATTAGTAATGGAGATTTTTAAAATTATCCAAAAGAGAGAGAAGAACATTTTTGCAAAATGCATAATATAAAAAGAATACGAATTGGGGCTTTAAATTTGTAGAAATGATCAGATAGTACTACCCACAATTCCGATCCAGAGTATGCGCCTATCCACCCATTAAATAAATGACTATCGGAAACGAAGTAATCCCTTATTTAGTAAGTTCCCTTTTTATCAGGAAGAAGAATAGGAACGAAAAAAAAATGCAAAGAATCCAATTACAACAAAAAAAGATATTTTTTTATTCTTTCTTATCTCCATCTATTCCTATATTCATTTTCTTTCCGATATCCCTATTTGTAGAGATAGAATTCGTATACGAATTCATGAACTAATGGAATAGGCGAATTTTTTTTTTCGTAATTGAAAACGATGGGTTATTGATATTTATAATAAATAGTATTTTAGTGAAGAATTAAGTTATTACTCAACAAAGAAATTATTTTTTATTAAAGTATGAGATCAATTCAGAAGTACCTTTTTTCTTTATTATTAGAACAAACAGAATACTATTTGGTTAATTTGGGGACACACCATAGATTTTTATCCTATACCATTCTACAAAAAAGACATATCAAGGTAAATAATCCCGACACGTTCCTTAAATTTATTTATGGTTCTCAAGGAGCCGTATGAGGTGAAAATCTCATGTACGGTTATGTAATAGCGATGAGAACAGTGATGTTATTGCCGACTATGATTATCTAACAGTTCGAGTACGGTTGATATAGTTGAGGCTCAATCAAAATATGGTTTTTGGGGGTGGAATTTGTGGTGTCAACCTATAGGGTTTATTATTTTTCTAATTTCTTTCTTAGCAAAATGCGAGAGATTACCTTTTGATTTACCAGAAGCAGAAGAAGAATTAGTGGCGGGTTATCAAACCGAATATTCGGGTATCAAATTTGGTTTATTTTATGTTGCTTCCTATCTTAATCTATTAGTTTCTTCATTATTTGTAACAGTTCTTTCTTTACTTAGGTGGTTGGGATATCTCTATTCCATACATATTCGGTTATGAACTTTTTGAAATAAATAAAGCGTATGAAGTCTTTGGAATTACAATTAGTATCTTTATTACATTAGCTAAAACTTATTTGTTCTTGTTCATTTCTATAACAACAAGATGAACTTTACCCCGACTAAGAATAGACTAACTATTAAATCTCGGATGGAAATTTCTTTTACCTATATCTCTCGGTAATCTATTATTAACCACTTCTTTTCAACTCTTTTCACTATAAAGGAATACCATATTCTATATTCACGACTTGCTCAAACAAGAGAAAGAAACAAACATAAAATTCTTTAGAGATATTACAATATGTTCCCTATGGTAACTGGGTTCATGAATTATGGTCAACAAACAGTACGAGCTACAAGGTACATTGGTCAAAGTTTCATGATTACTTTATCCCATGCAAATCGTTTACTTGTAACTATTCAATATCCTTACAAAAAATTAATCACATCGGAGCGTTTCCACGGTGGAATCCATTTTGAATTTGATAAATGCATTGCTTGTGAAGTATGTGTTCGTGTATGTCCTATAGATCTTCCCGTTGTTGATTGGAAATTGGAAACGGATATTCGAAAGAAACGATTGCTTAATTAGAATATTGATTTCGGGATCTGTATATTTTGTGGTAACTACGTTGAATATTGTCCAACAAATTGTTTATCAATGACGGAAAAATATGAACTTTCTACTTATGATAGTCACAAATTGAATTATAATCAAATTTCTTTGGGTCATTTACCAATGTCAGTAGTTGATGATTATACAATTAGAACAATTTTGAATTCGCCTCAAATTCAAGTCTAAAATAAGTAAATCCCTTAGATTAAAGATTAAAGAGTAATTTTAAATTACTAAGGTTCCGTTTTGATCTAAAGAAATGAGGTTCTTTGGTTTTGTTTGTTTGTTCACTCCCTACAAATCCAAACTAGTGATTCATGAGAATTTCAGCTTAATTTAGATTGAAACTATATATTTTGAAATATATAGTTTCGAACTACTCTACTCTTTCAAAACAAGACTAATATTAATCCAATAACTGTACCTACATTAATTCACACCCCTTAAAATTTAATTAGGAATTGATTATCCATTTTTTTTCCTGGTCAGATCAATAAGGTCATGAAAAACATTTCTATTTATTTATCTCTTTTTTTACTACATATAATGGATTGGCCTGGACCGATACATGATTTTTTTGTAGTCTTGTTGGGATCAGGTCTTATATTAGGAAGTATGGGAGTACTATTACTTAACAACTCCATTTATTCTGCTTTTTCGTTGGGACTGGTTGTTGTTTCTATATCTTTATTCTATATTCTAGCAAACATCCAGTTTGTAGCTGCTGCGCAACTACTTATTTACATGGGAGCTATAAATGTTTTAATCATATTTGCTGTGATGTTCATGAAGCGTTCAAAATATTCCAAAGATTTTAATCTTTCGACCATTGGGAGTGGATTTACTTTTCTGGTTTGTACAAGTATTTTTGTTTGTCATGGTATGAGATTATTTGGACTACAAGATCAAACCAGATTCTAGAGCAAGATTTAATAAGTAATAGTCAACAAATTGGAATTTATTTATCAACATATTTTTTTCTTCCATTTGAACTCATTTTGATCATTCTTTAGCTGCTTTGATCGGCGCAATTACAGTAGCTCGCCAGTAATAAATATTTATAAATAGCATAAATTAAACTTTGTTCTATGTTATCACACACATTCCCTTTCAATTATATTTGAAGATTGTTTCTGTCTATAATAAAAATTCTTTTATTCAATCAATTACGAATATATTCCCTTGTTCTGTACTTTTTTTTTTTGTCAATTGAATTGAATCTATTAAATTTTTGTTCATGTTGAAATGAATCAGAATTGATAAGGAGTTGGTCAATCATGCTCGAACATGTACTTGTTATAAGTGCCTATTTATTTTCTATCGATATCAATGGATTGATCACGAGCCGAAATTTGGTTAGAGCCCTTATGTGTCTTGAGCTTATACTGAATGCAGTTAATATGAATTTCGTAACATTTTCTGATTTTTTTGATAGTTGCTAATTAAAAAGAATATTTTCTCAATTTTTGTTATAGCTATTGCAGCCCTGAAGCAGCTATTGTTTTGTCTATTTATCGTAACAGAAAGTCAACTCATATCAATCAATCAAATTTGTTGAATAAGTAGTATTTATTTATCAGATAAATTATCATATTCATCAAATCAAATTATCTGTATGATACGTAATTCGTGATCATGTTTGCGAAACCGTAAAAAATCAAAGTATCTTAGCCCTATCGCGTGAGTTAATGTGAAAGTAGATTGATTATAAAAATTCTGATAAATTATTGACACATCTGGTATCTAAATATATAATTTATTTACAAATTTTCTGGATCAAGTCTTAAAAAACATTTATAGATCCAATGTCACATTCAGTAAAGATTTATGATACATGTATAGGGTGTACTCAATGTGTTCGAACTTGCCCCACAGATGTATTAGAAATGATACCTTGCGACAGATGTAAAGCTAAGCAAATAGCTTCGGCTCCAAGAACAGAAGACTGTGTTGGTTGTAAGAGATGTGAATCCGCCTATCCGATGGATTTCTTGAGTGTTCGCGTTTATTTATGGCATGAAACAACTCGAAGCATGGGTCTAGCTTATTGATACGTTCTATAAAAGCCCCCTTGAATACATTTGATTTCTTTTTTACCGACAAAAAACTAGTGCTCGAAAATAAATATACATATATATTTTTTTTATTTCATTTTCGAACATGGGTTTTTTTAATCCAAGTGTATCTTGTTTTTACTACGAATTAGTTTCCTTGGTTAACGATAGTTGTAGTTTTTCCAATATTTGCGGGTTTATTACTTTTATTTTTCCCTCGTAGAGGAAATAAAGTAATGAGATGGTATACTGTATGTATCTGTGTAGTTGAGCTCCTTCTAATAACCTATGCATTTTGTTATCATTTCGAATTAGACGATCCATTAAGCCAACTGACGTAGGATTATAAATGGATCTCTTTTTTTTTTTACTGGAGATTGGGAATCGATGGACTTTCCATAGGACCCATTTTACTACGGGGTTTATCACCACTTTAGCTACTTTAGCGGCTTGGCCAGTTACTCGAGATTCCCAATTATTTCATTTTCTAATGTTAGCAATGTATAGCGGTCAAATAGGATTATTTTCTGCTCAAGACCTCTTATTATTTTTTATCATGTGGGAGTTAGAATTAATTCCTGTTTATCTACTTCTATCAATGTGGGGAGGAAAGAAATGGTTGTATTCAGCTACAAAGTTTATTTTGTACATTGCAGGAGGTTCCATTTTTTTTGTTAATGGGAGTTCTGGGTATCGGTTTATATGGTTCTAATGAACCAACTTTAAATTTTGAAACCTCAGCTAATCAATCGTATCCTATAGCACTCGAAATAATATTCTATATCGGATTTCTTATTGCTTTTGTTGTCCAATCACCGATTATATCGGTTACCAGATACCCACGGAGAGGCAGATTACAGTACTTGTATGCTTCTAGCCGGAATCTTATTAAAAATGGGAGCATATGGATTGGTTCAGATCAATATGGAATTATTACTCTATGCCAATTCTATCTTTTCACACTGGTTGATCATAGTAGGAATAATTCAAATAGTCTATGCAGCTTCAACATCTCCGGGTCAACGCAATTTAAAAAAAAAGAATAGCTTATTCCTCCGTCTCTCATATGGGTTTCATAATTATGCGAGACGGGACTCAATGGAGCTATTTTACAAATAATATCTCATGGATTTATTGGCGCTGCACTTTTTTCTTGGCGGGAACAAGTTATGATAGAATACATCTTGTTTATCTCGATGAAATGGGCAGAATGGCTATCCCAATTCCAAAAAGATTCACGACTTTCAGTATCTTATCGATGGCTTCCCTTGCATTGCCGGGTATGATCAGTTTTATTGTAGAATTAATAGTCTTTTTTGGAATAATTACCAGCCAAAAATATCTTTTAATGACAAAAATACTAATTACTTTGGTAATGGCAATTGGAATGATATTAACTCCCATTTATTTATCATCTATGTTACGCCATATTTTCTATGGATACAATCTTTTTAATGCTCAAAATACCTGTCATAGGTATTGGTATTTATCTAGATTTTGTTTTCTCACTATCAGTTGACAAGGTCGAAGCTATTTTATCTAATTATTTTGCTAGATAGTTTTCATAAAAAGAAATGAAACAACAATACTATAATAATTATTTTTTAAATCGTTCGTTGCACAATAAAAGAAGAATTTTTTCTTAATCTTAAGTTAAATAAAAAAAAATGAATTGGACTTCCTCGTACATTTGGCTTTTGTGAGAACCATTTGAATCAAGTAATGTAGTGATTCAAAAGGTTCTCGATGTCTTTTCTTATCTATACTCTTCCATGTTTGTGTTAGTCAGATCTTTTCTTGAATTTTTCAATTAGGTGTTAATGTAAATGAACCATAACTATGTAGCCGTATCCCTAATAGATTGACCTCAAAATAGCATATCCAAATTATAAGAAAACCCATAGAGGCCACAATTGCGGAATTTACACCTTTAAAATTTTGTTTTGTTGGCGTATGTAAATAAATTGTGAATATGGTCCAGTTAATAAATGCCCAAGTTTCTTTCGGGTCCCAATTCCAATATGATCCCCATGTCTCATTAGCCCATACTGCCCTTGAAAGAATACCTATGCTTAAAAAGATAAACCCTAGACTAATTATACGATAACTCCAATGATCTAATTGTTGAATCAGTTGAGACTTATAATAATTCTTCGAAGAAAAAAAAGAAGTGTTTCTTAAAACATTTTTCCCTTCGTTCATGTATTGGATCTCATGAAAGGAAACTAACGCATTTAATAAATTATTGTTTTTAACAAAAATTCTTATAGCTTTTTGAAATGTAATCACTATAAGAGCTACTGAAAATAATGATCCACGTAAAAGAGATGCATAACCCAATACCATCATACTTACGTGCATCATTAACCAATTAGATTGAAGAGCGGGGATTAATAGTGGGGATTGATGTATTTCAGTTAAAAAACTTGAAGTAGCAAAACCTTGGGTAAAAATAGTACTTGGCGCGGTTATTGCGCTTACACTTAAATGATTTTTATATTTTTTAAAATACGTAAATATATGAATAATGGAGAAACCCCATGAAAGAAATAGTAATGATTCATATAAATCACTTAATGGTAAATGCCTCAAATAAATCCAACGAGTAACTAATAATCCTGTTATACAGAAAAAAGTAGCTATCATGCCTTTTTCTGACGAAGCATAGAATCCTACGGTTTCATCGACTAATAAGGTTATCAAATGAATTGTAATGACAATTGAAATGACCGAAAAAGATATATGTTAATATATGCTCTAAAGTTGAAAATATCATAAAAAAAATTATTAAAAAAGTTGCCTCAATTCAATTATTTGAATTAATATCTGGAACTTGAATTAATTATATTGCACTGCTTCCTAAGAGCAGCGTGTCTACCGATTTCACCATAGCGGCTTTCTCGAAATCATAATAACCTATTATTATTCAATCATCGAGCAATCGTCGAGATTGAAAGAATAGAATCAATTTTTAATTCAATGTAATATTTTTTATAAAATAGTTAATGGGATAAAAAACTCTTTTATCTTTAAATTATAAAACTTAATTAAAGGTAAAAAAAATAGGGATTTGAGCGTTTCCAATAAAAATCTCTATTATCAGATTTCGTTTATTTAATATTTATATATGTAATGTATTTATTATTATTTTCATTTATTTCAATAATAATTTAAGGTGTCAATTTTCTTAATTTAACAATAGTTTTATTTTATCGGATTTTGCGTAGTTTATTGGCTTTCAAAAAAGGAACTGTTCTAACTAGATAGTTCTGGTTTCAATATGTATATATAATATAAAAAAAAAGGTAACTTGAGATATGGCAAACAAAAGTTAGGAAAATAAGCAAAATAGCAACAAGGTTTGAGTTTTTCAAATATAGCATTTTTTTTTTTGCAAAAAAACGGAGGTCCATGTTCTAAATTACAAGTATATTGTGCAGGTCCGAACCAACAATAACTTACTTCTGATTGATTTCTGATATACTAATGATTGACAGATATACTTCTGATATATATGTGATATATGTTTGATATACATATGGTATGAAATTGATTTACTTCTGATATAACTATGATATCTACAACTATAGGTGACATAGAATTGATTGACTTTTGATATACTATTGATTTACTTATGATATAACTATGATTGACAGATATACTTCTGATATAACTATGATATATACTAGTATAGGTGATATAGAACTGATTGATTTTTGATATACTATTGATTTACTTATGATATAACTATGATTGACAGATATACTCTTGATATATATGTGATATATGTTTGATATACATATGATATGAAATTGATTTACTTCTAATATAATTATGATATCTACTACTATAGGTGATATAGAACTGATTGACTTCTGATATACTATTGATTTACTTCTGATATAACTATGATAGACATATATACTCTTGATATATGTGTGATATATGTTTGATATACATACGAAATTGATTTACTTCTGATATAACTATGATATCTACCAATTATTTCGAACATATTACCTCTAATATATGTTTTCTGATATACTACTAATATATGAAATAATTTTTTTTTCAGATAAAAGCAATGGTACAAACACAAAAAATGAAATAAAAAAATATCGTCGAAAATGTTGATGTTGTTCGTCCCAAAAGACAACATAAACCAACGCCAAAAGTGTTGTCTATGGAAAACAGAAAGCTTCAAAGATATTATCTCCGAAGACACGACAATCACCAAGAACGAAGATTGATGTCCCAAGCTTTTACCTAAAGATTATACAAGAATGAAATTTACGCTTTTCTAGACTGTTGGAACTTATGCTTCTTATTTTATAGAATTTTAAGAATGACATTGTTAGTCTACTTTTGGTTTATGCTACTGGTTCGTTTTGATGTTTCAACCTTTAAGTTTTTGGTTGAAGGACTTTGCTGCTGATTTGATATTAATTTTGATACCGAAGAATGATGTTTAAACCTTTTAAGAATGACATTGTTGCTGATTTCATTTTGATCTTTAAAACTTTAAATAAAACTTAATTGTACTATTGATATATGTACGATATATCACTTATATATTATTGATATACAGAAAAAATCATAAGTTTCTATTTACCTCTAATTTCTAATTGATTTCTCACTCACACTAATTTCGAAAATCACCATTGACGTTCACATTCACGTTCCTTTTAAGTTTTCTTTCTCATTTTTAGTAAGTATCAAATTTTTTTTTATCATTTTCCATGCATGCCAATACCTACTAATTTCTAATTGATCGAAAAAATACTAGACAAAGGATTAAACCAGGTAAAATAGTGATTTACTATTATACAACTAATATAAAACTGATTGACTTCTGATATACTATTGATTTACTTCTGATATACTAATGTTGTCAGATATACTCCTGATATATGTGTGATATATGTTTGATATATAAACGAAGCGATAACTGAAAAGGGTAATTTGGGAATACTGAAAATTTTAAAATCAAGATTTAAAAAAAAATGCTATATTTAAAAATATCAAAAAGGCATGTTATTTTGTTAAATATAAAAAACTTATATGTTACCCCTTACAAATCCCCTAAACAAGTAAAAAATAATCAAGAAATTTCTTATAGGTACAACACAGAAAAATGGAAATTTATTGATATATTGACGGGTGTCCCTATCAATAATTATCTAGTAGAAGATGATATTATAGATCTGGAAAAAAATCCAGATAGAAAATATTTTGATTGGAGAATGCTGCATTTTTGTCTTAAAAATAAGGCCGATATTGGAGCCTGGATCAATATTGAGGCTGACACGAACAGTAATAAAAATACTAAAACTGGGGTTAATAATTTTCAAATAATTGAAAAAATCGATAAGAAAGATTTTTTTTATCTCACAATTAATCAACATCAAGAAATCAACCCATAAGTTATTTGTCATTTACATTTTTTAATGATTTGATTTATTTGTTTTTTTTTATCTCATTTTTCCAATGAAAAACTAAAATAGGATATTTTTTTAGATCACAATTTCAGCCCAGCACTACACTCAATAAATTAATAGAAATATTGTCATAACTTTGGATTAAAGGGTTTTTGTTGTGTATAGAAATTTGTGTTAGGATTTTTCAAACCAAATTAATTATGTATTCGGCGGGATATATTATATAATAGTAATAGTGATTTTGAGAAAAGAAATAAGGGTTCATATAATTTAAAAATAAGGTTTTAACTTAATTAACTAATGTGATCGTTTCAATGCCTCATTAAATTTTTATTTTAATAAAGAGTTTCAGTTTACTATTTGATCTTTTATATTTAGATACTATATATAACTATTATAACTATATTCTATAATATAGAAAAAAAATAAAGAAAAACTTTTTTTTATTGGGTGATGGGGATTCTTATTTTCCCATCCCGAAAATGATAAAACAAATATATGAAAAAGAAAAGTCAACCCTTTGTATTTATTTTTATTCTTTGAACAAGAAAAAAAGTACCATTTTATATTTTATAATTGACTAAACAAAAAATTCTTATTTTAGATATCCTAAAAAAAGGAAAACGAATTTCATATTCATCCGCTCAAAATATTAGGAAATTCCAACAATTGCTTTAATTATTAATTAAAAAAATGTTTATTTTTATTTGAATATATTTATTTTAGTGACAATTTTTTTTAATAAATTCATATTACATTATTCAATTTTTTATATAATAAAATAAAATAATTGTTTTAATAATAAAATTATAAACGAATTTCTACAAGGATGTTTATTAAGTCAACTCGATTCAGATTTTTCCAATGTTTGATTATTTATTTGATTTGTCCCTAAAAAAACTTTGTGAATTACCCGTTGAAAGAGATTTTGCTAGCGAAAAAACTTCCAACGCTGCCCGATGCCCTTTGTTTTTCCAAATATTTTTACGAATACATTTTTTTGATATAGAACTGCGCTTTTTTGGAACTGCCATTAAAAAATTATAATAGATTATTCATTGCTATAGTTGGATGTGAAAGACATCTATTGTTCAAAACAAATTGTTCTTTACTATTTTTTATCCATTTATTCTTTAAATTATATTATACTCCTAATATAGATATCTAAAATTTAAAATTATTAGATTAGGAACAAAGAAATATATATATATATATATATATATTAAAAAAAAGTCGTTTAATGATTGGTAACGTAATAAACGAACTTAATAAAACGAAGTCTTATTTTATTGGATCAACTTGTAGGCTGTCTTTTATGATTATACCAAAATAAAATAGTGTTTTTCGTGTAATTATTCCTTCTTGCTGTATAGCGGGAAATTTTTGTAATGCATACTAAATGATAATAATAAAGAAAATTTTCCGTTTCTATATTGTCATAAAATTTTCCTTAAAATAAATAGTTGTGTTGATTAATAGTTTCAGTGGGTCATCTTATTTGAACAATTCTAACTTCTTGAGTTGAAATATTTGAAGTATTTATCAAAAAAATTAAGAATAATTAAGAATAGGAAATTCTATTTAAGTTGTGGATATTTAAATTTTTTATTAACTCGATCTTTTTGAAAAGAGATAAGAGCTGGTGAATCAGAAAAATTAACTAGGAATTAAATATACTTTTTTTATGGAATATATGTATCAATATTCATGGATACCTTTCGTCTCACTTCCAATTCCTATCTTAATAGGAGTGGGACTTCTACTTTTTCGGACGGCAACAAAAAACCTTTGACGTATGTGGTCTTTTCGGAATGTTTTATTGTTAAGTATAGTTATGATTTTTTGAGTTTATCGGTCTATTAATCAAATAAATAGTAATTATATCTATCAATATGTATGGTCTTGGACTATCAATAATGATTTTTCTTTAGAGTTGGGCTACTTGATCGATCCACTTACTTGTAGTATGGCAATATTAATCACGACGGTTGGAATTATAGTTCTTATTTATAGTGACAATTATATGTCTCATGATCAAGGATATTTGAGATTTTTTGCTTATATGAGTTTGTTCAATACATCAATGTTGAGATTAGTGACAAGTTCGAATTTGATACAAATTTATATTTTTTGGGAATTGGTTGGAATGTGTTCTTATCTATTAATAGGTTTTTGGTTCACCCGACCTACTGCGGCAAATGCTTGTCAAAAGGCATTTGTAACTAATTGCATACGGGATTTTGGTTTATTATTAGGGATTTTAGGTCTTTATTGGACCACGGGGAGTTTTGAATTTTGCGATTTGTTTAAAATATTCCATAACTTGATTTATAATAATGAGGTTAATTTCTTATTTGTTACTTTGTCTGCGGTCCTATTATTTGCAGGTGCAGTTGCTAAATCGGCTCAATTTCCTCTTCATGTATGGTTACCTGATGCTATGGAGGGGTAGGCAGCGGGAATTTTTCTTGTCGCTCAGCTTCTTCTGCTTTTTATAGTAATACCTTACATAAGGAATCTAATAGCTTTGATAGGTATAATAACAATACTATTTGGAGCTACTTTATCTCTTGCTCAAAAAGATATTAAGAAACATTTAGCGCCTATTCTACAATGTCTCAATTGAGTTATATGATGTTAGCCTTAGGTATAGGGTCTTATCGGGCTTTATCAGTCTAAGCAGGAGACAATATACTTTGATGTTATTGATCATTCTTTGATTTAAGGAATCATACCGTCTCAATTGGAAACGAAAATATCTTTTTAGGAAGAAATCAAGCTCCGCTTCCATGTTTTTCTTGTATTGCTTTTTATTTATACTTTTTTTCACATCTGCTCCCGCGGAATCTTCTTGAACATATTTTTTGTGGTTTGAGAGAGCTGATTCAAGATCCTCTTCGGCCACAGATTCCTTTTCTCCTTTATTTCTATTTTCTAATTCAAGAGTTTTTTCCTTCGCTGATATAAAATAATATTTTTTTTCTTTCCAATTAGTTTTTTAGGAACCCGAGACAGGCTGAAATTAATGAATTTCCACGGTTGCCGTCGTTTAGCTAATAGGGCGAGGAGCATAATAGAGTTTCCAGGACGGACGACGTGAGTGAGAGCCCAGACCATAGCGGCTTTAGAGACTTCTCTCTCGTCTTAACTTCTGACACACTAAAAGTTGAAATGAAAGGTATAGTCTGCTCTTTATTAAAATATTATGGGATTTTGACTTCTACAGTTGAAGGTATGAATAATCCTATTCATCTTTTCTACTTTCGATGCTGTCTGACCCTGGTATAGTTCTATCCATTATCCTTCTATAGTCTAAGACATTCTATCTCCCCTAAAGAGACACATAAAATACGTTGTACTTTTACTAAAAATTTCATTTACATTCAAATTTAAAAGAAGTGATTTGATTGGTATGATCCACGGGTTAATCTTATATGCATTATAAAGTATCAAAAATTCTGGAAAGAACCAAAGTTCCAGATTCGATATGGAACGACTTAGTATTTCTTCATTCATTCTCATCCAATCAAAAAATATATATTTTTTTATTGTTGGATGGGTTGATTTCTTGATCTTGATTAATTGTGAGATAAAAAAACTCTTTCTTATCGATTTTTTCAATTATTTGAAAATTATTAGCCCCAGTTTTAGTATTTTTATTACTGTTCCGGTCAGCCTCAATATTGATCCAGGCTCCAGTCAGCCTCAATATTGATCCAGGCTCCAATATCGGCCTTACTTTTAAGACAAAAATGCAGCATTCTCCAATCAAAATATTTTGTATCTGGATTTTTTCCAGATCTATAATCCATTTTTCTGTGTTGTACTTATAAAAAATTTCTTGATTATTTTTACTTATACTGGTAATTCATAAATATATGAATCTTTATTATCTTCCTAATTAATAGATTTATATGATAAAAGATCATATATATATATATATATATATATATATATATATATATTTTATATATATTATCTTTTTTATTCGGTAATGAGCAGTGTGGTTCAAAATCTTTTTTTTTTTAATCAATTAATCGGTTTTTTTCATATGAATAACGTTGGTTAAAATCTTTACTTTTGGCCATACCATTTTGATGGACTCTATTTCACCATTTTTGTGGTAGTAATTTGGACCATCTAATCGGATATAAATCGTAGTGATAATGACTCCCTAACCAGTTTTTCCATTGATTCATTCCAAAATTTTGAAGATTATTTTGTTTTAAGTCTGAAGGTACTATTTCTTGTGCTCCAAGAACTTCAACAAAATAATCGTGTATTTCATTCTTAAGAAAAAGAGATGTTCCGTGATATTGAAAGACAGGTCTTAACTTAGATAAATTAATAATTTGTGTTTGTGATAATTTGTAAAATAAATATGCTTGCGACAAATATGATAAGTCCCAAAAAAGATCTTTCCATTCTTATTACTAATATTCGAAAGTGACTTTTTTATAGTTGAAATAAAGTGAATTATACTTTGATTTGTTTTATCAATTCCTTCTTGATTTTCTTCATTATTTGAACTGTATTTAGTAAAATTGTTTTTATTGATTCAATAAAAAGTTGCACATTAATCCTCGGGATATTAATCATACATTGAAAGATATCTATGTATATGTTTTCAACGAAAAATTTTAGAAAATTATGTGATTTACGAAGCCTTTCACTTTATTTTCTTTTCATTTTCAAATTTTTTCCATTTTAATAAAATCCGTTAATTTTTTGAAAACTCAGAAAAGGGTAATTAATGGTCAATCTTCTTGGTTTATTATATATATGGAAATTATAAGAAAATTAATGGTTGATCTTTAACTTGATTTACCTACAAAAATTATAAATGACATTTCTGTATTCAATCGTGGACTAAATAAAAAATTTATAAGTACATATATTTAAAGAACCTAATTATATACATATGATTTAAATCTTATTAATTTATAGATTTGTCAAAATAGAGACTCGTAGCCAGGGGAAAGTAGCTATACATATGTTTATATATTTTTAATAAATAAATAAACAAATTACAAATAAAGAAAAGAAAAACCAATTTGTAGGACACCTCCAATGATTTTTATCCCGAAACTCTAATATGTTTCTCTGTTAAAACCCACCTACACCTCTATCTCTCTCACTCCATTAAACCCTCATCTCTCTCTTTCTCTCTCACTAATTAAGACTAGATGTCGCCCCCTACCTCGATCCCTCCTCTGCCAAGAGGACCACGATAGAAGCACCCGAGTGGCGGCACCTAGCGACGACGTGGCCTCCTTGCAAACACAACTCCACGAATGCTGGCGACTCGAACAGACCCACACACGTGCCCCACGATAGCTGACGGCGAGATCTGGAGGTGGGTTCGTGGTTTGCTAATGTGACGCCGTCTGCTGCTTGCCAAGGTCGTCCTAGTGGTTGAAAACGGTGGCTTGGAGGAGAAAGAGGAAGGGAAAGGGCAAACTCCACGGTTTCTCCAATTTTTTTCTTCTTTTTTCTTTTATTGTCCAAAAGAAAAAAATCGTAACACCAAGTGGCTTTAATTAAAACCTCCAGTCTTAAGAAAAAACCCTAAATCTTATAGAGTATATATTGGGTATCTTACGAAGTATATATTGTGTATATGTTAAGGTATGAAGTTAATATGAAGTATATTTTGGATAAATGTAACATAAGGTATATACTATATAACTTAATATTTTAGTATATACCACTAGAAGGTATATATAGCAGATTGGATGGGTATATCATTATCATATAGGTTAGATAAAAAAAAGTATATAGTACTAAAAAAAAGATGCTGAACAAAAATAATGACGAGAAGAAAATTATTAAAATATGGAAAGAATATTAAATTAAAAGGATAATAATTAAACAAAAATATAAAATCTTAATAAATGTTGGAATATTTTGCCTTAATTAAATATATATGTGCGTGGAAAGTTTCAATAAAAGTAAACATAATAAAGGTAGATTGTTAAAATTAAAAAAGGGTAGTATGGTTTTTCCTCCAATCCATAAAATCACTATTCAACTCAAAAATTTAAACAGATAGGTTGAATAAATTTAATACTGAATTCTCAACCGATTACTCCCACTCTCTCTGAGTTTCCATCTATGGCCCTGATTCCAAAATTAGTTTCGTATTTCACCGCGAGTTTTCTAACTTTGACTAATTCCATAGAAAAGTTTGGAAGAAAAATTTTAAAGAAAAGGAAGAAAAAAAAAGTAGTTTGAGAAGTTGGATAAAGGAAAATTGGCATTTGTGACCCATTTTGTAACTCAAATTTGATTTTTGACCCATTTTAATAATATTGTTATTCGTTTCCCATTCTAATTTTTGACCCCTTCAAATTTTGCCCTTGTGAAATTACCCAAATATCCCTAGTTTTCAAAAATACCAATTTCTACACCATCTCAAACCGTTCTCACCAACACACCCTCACATCCTCTCTCCTTTACAAATGTATTAATCAAACATTTTTCTTCTTTTCGTTTTCAATTTTTTCCATTTGAATAAAATACGTCAAATTTTGGAACGGTAAAAGGTGATTATCCTTGTTTAAAGGGTAAAAAGAGGTTAAATTCATCATGTTTTACTTTGTTTCATTTAAAACTTGGGGTATGTTTTAACTTGCTTTCGTGACCAAGTACTGTTAAATTGAGGTATCTTGTTCTACCATACGTAAATATTGAGTTTTAGCATGGTTTAGAGGTGAAATGATACAATTTGTCCCAAAATACCAACTAGTCTTAGAAGGAGCTGCATCGACCATAGATATCGATTAGCTATGAGATTTGTAGTCAAACTTCTTCTGTGCTTTAAGTTAAATTTTTCATAAACTTCTATCTCTCAAACTGTTTTGAATTCCTTATTTCTAAGAACTTTTCTAACTTTCTTAAATCATTTGTCCAATCTTTATTCCCAATAAAATCTCATGAAATTCTATTTTTCAAATTATTTCTATAATCTAAAATTCATAAAATTCTTAAACAATTTTTAGAATCTTACTTTCTAAATAACATTTCATAATTTATTTCTCGAGCTCTCTTCCTAAAAGCTTCACGCATTTCTATAAAAAGTAAACAGAGCTACTTTCAAATCATTTCTAAAATCATTCTTTCTAATAATATTTAAAAACGTCAAATATTTCTCTAAAATTAAAAAGAATTTCTAAATTCTCAGAAACGCTTCTAAATACAGAGATAAATAATGGATAATAGAAAACATTTTATAAAATAACCACTCACAACCCAATAATGTTAAAATATTTAAAACATTTAATGAAAAAATCACCCACAAATCCTACAAACTGGATCGAAAACCCGGACTGCTCCAATTTCTGCTTGACTTGAAAAGATAATCCATTTCCAAATTAATCCATACTTCACTCAACATAAATTCAACTCACACTGAACTCCATCTCCGTCGTAAGCTCAATTCCAACTCAAACCATTTTATCTTCAAATAATCCAAAATATTTAATTTAACAATTCATTCTCTCTATTCATTAAAAATTCGCTTTTCTTCTCCCTCATACTACCTTATAAGTGGGACCCACAATAATTCATCTGGTTTCCTTGCCAAGCAATTGGCCCCAAAATCCAACTATTTCATTTTCTTTCCTATTTTAATTTTAATCCACAATTTCTTTCTCTCTTCTAATCAATAATCCATCAACTTCATCTTCTTTCTTCTCCATTCAAACCCGTGACCATTTCGTCTTCCTCCCTCACATATCATTTCTTTAAAATCCCATTTCCCATCTTACTGAGATCACATGTTCCCAATTCTTGGATCGGCATAGAACATTTCCAAAGAACTTTTATATTTTGAGGCAAAATATTATTACTTTCTTTGCACAATCAATTACCACAAAATCACTTTTCGTTCTCAGCCATGCACATGGAAGGTCGTGAAGATGAACATAAAACCCACAAAACCAAGAATTTCTTAGAGAAGAAAATCCACAAATACTAATTTTAAAAAGTTTCATATTTCCATGGATTTTCTAATTTAATCTCAAGAAACTTATCAAGTTTTAGATTCCAAATTTCAGCTTCAAATTACAAACCTTCTTTTTCTTCCCCAAACTTTGAGATATCAATCTTCTCAACTCTCTCTCTCTCTTGTATGGAGGTTGAAAATCTATCATCCAAGTGATTTTTTGAACATAAAAAAGAAACAACTCATACACCATAAAAATAGAAATAAAAAGGTCTTTGGGTTATTTAACGCTACACGGTCTTTGGGTTATTTAACGCTGCATATTGAGAGAATTATTTTGCTGTGTAAATTAAGATTACTTTATGGTAGTAGACCAGAATTATTATGCAATGCATATTAAGATTACTCTATCCTAATAGACTAGAAAATTCTACTAAGTGTATTGAGAATACTTTGCACCAATAGACTAGAATATGGGTACAGGTGTAGTGTTGAGCTTTTTTTAACCTGTTTTATGTTTTAAAGAAGATACTTTATATGTATTTAGGAAGTACTTTTAGAAAGTGTTTTCTTAGCACTATTTATGTCGAGAAGAGAATGTTTACGGAGGTATCTTCAAGTTTTTATGAGAAAGCTTTATTGAGTTTTAGCTGAGGAGTTTTATGAAGTTTTAAACAGCTTGAGATTTCAGTTGTTTATGAAAAGAGTTTTATGAGTTTTTTTTCTTATTAACTTGCTAATCACTGAGCTTTCCAGCTCACTCTTTATCCTTTGTTTTTTTCTAGGTTGAACCTGAATTTCAAAGAGATAGTGGACCAGCTTCTACCACCCAGAGTTGTTGAGCAATTGCATATCCTTTGTAGGTTAATTTAGCGTATATGGTAAAAGTTTAGTCACACCCTGAGGATCCCTCCGTTGTTTCCTTTTCCTCCTGCTAGAAAGGGTGTAAGAATAGATGTTTTGTAAAAGTGGAGCTTAGAGTACAGAAGAAGTTTGACTACAGACTCCGTAGCTAGTTGAGATCTGTGGTTGGCGTGGTTCATTTTGGGACTAGTAGGGGTCGTGTCATGAAAAGATAACAAAATCTGAATTTTTGTGTGCAGGGACCATAGGGGAGGCATCAAGCACCTACCTCAGGCTTATTTTCTTTTGTTTTTCCCCGAAACACAAGTTCCCGAGCATTTGTATGAGTTCTTTACCTCCATACGTGTCAGACCAAGTGTAGAAGAGTGTATTTGAAGCAGAATGGGTCAGTAAAAAAGGTTGGAAGCCATTGGTGGAGCACCATTTTCACACCTACCTAACCAACTACATGCTGCCTATGAATTACATCACCCACTTAACACAACTCATCAAGCTTTCTATCATGCTCCAACACTTTACAAGTTTCTTTAGAGTTCTTCCTCAACATAATTTAGGGTTCCATTGTTCTTCAAGTTGTTGTTACGTTAGTTTAAACTTTTTGCCGTTTTACTTACTTGCAAGCAAATTTCCAGCTTATTTTTATTCCTTGTATCTTGGAAACTCAAATTTATAAAATTCTAGCATTCTTTCTCTTCTTATTATAGTTCCTATATCAAGGAAATCTTATAATCACACATTATTGTGGAATATAAAGATTTCTTTGTCCCTTAAGCTCGATAGAGAAAGGATCAAGTTCATTCGGATTGCAACCTTCTCATTTAAAGTTTTGTTCGTATTACTTTGATTACAAATTATGTTTTCCTTTTGAAAAACCTTTACATTATGTTTTTCCTTTAAAAATATGAGGTAACGTTTTTTTCTCCTAGCCTGGTTATAGATGATTAACTACGTTTTTAAAACGGAATTACAAGGTTAAGAGGTTTTTTCCACATTATTCATCACCTAAGTTGTTTTTCATAAAGTTAAAGTTTTAATTTGACCAATTAATGTTTGAACAAAGTCAATATTGAGAAGGTTGACAAGTTTTTACAACCTAGAGAATTAAACCAAAGAGAGGAAGACTTTAGATATAAAGGTTCCTTTCAAGTAGCCTAGAAATAGGACATTCACCCGATGTTGCGATTATTTTTAAGTCAAAACTAAGAGATTTTCTAATAAATATATATTAGGAAGAACTTAGAACTTCGAGATCATTTAGATATAAGCAGATTAAGAAGCTTAATCATTCAATAACAGAAGAGGCACTAGGTACCCCGAGCTAGTCTCGATGTTATTCTAGCTAATCTGAAGTAACTAGGGTTGGATCTATTTCATTAAGTTTTAAAACAACAAAACGAACATCATTTATGTTATTTGTAACCTTAAATCAATACCAAACTTGCCGATCATCATTATTTTAATTAAAAAGATTACATTAGTCCTTGTGGATCGATACTCGGAATACTCATTCCACTTATTACTTGGACGAATATACACTTGCGCTCTATCTATTTATTTCGAATTCAAAATCTCAGACAGAAAATTTGAGATTTTATTTCAAAAAAGATAGATCTTGGAATTACTAGCTTGAATTTTCAAATTTGAGATTTTCTATAAATTAATAGTTAGAAAATTTAATGATATTTTGTACTGGTGAGAATTTATACCATAAGGGCAAAGATGTACTTTCACATTTAAACAGATAAAAGCGGGGTAAAAAAAGCTGAGGGGTCAAGAATACAAGTTTTTTTTCGGAAATGATCAAAAATCCAAAGTGAAAAATATTTAGGGTAAGAAACTCCAATTTCCCTAAGATAAAGAAAGAAGAGTATGTGAGGATATTTTTCGTCAAACGTTCACCAAAATTAAAAAGGGGTTAGTAAAAGTATAAATTTAGGGTTAAAAATCCAATCCCAAAAACTTAAAAGGGTCAAAAATGTCGATTACTTATAGAATTGTGCTGTGTTATTTATATATTTTGAATAAAATATTTATCTTTTATAACCTAAATGCATGTCTTCTATACTTCATATGAATGTTGATTTATCATTTGTATATCTGATTTATAGTATTATTGAAGGAATCAATAATACTCATATATTTGATTTATGAGTGCTCATTTGCCAATGATATACCTAATATACATGATATGAGTGTTGATAAACCTCTTGAAAATTTGGAAAATAGAATAACTAAAAAACTGGAAATTAGATTTCAAATATTTGCAATATTTCCAAAACTCAAAAGTTATTGGTATATTTGCAAATACGGTAAATATTTTAGCTACACGTTACAAATTCGTATATATCATTATATTATAACCCATTGTTTATCAGGTTAGGGGGATTTTTTGGACCAACCCGAATTTTTGGGTTGGTCAACTTATGTACCTGATAGAATCGAAGCACATGACCAACCCAACCCGACACAATCCAATAAGTCCTTGGATTAATGTTATTTCTTTCTTTCTTTTTTTTTAAAGACATTGCCAAAACATCACCCTGAGATATACGAATCAGACGGCAGCGATGACCTATGACCTGCGGTGATGACGTGTGACTTGCAACGGCAAGCCAGCAGCGATGGATGATGACCTGCAACAGAGCAGCAATAAGCAATAGCTTGCGACAACGGCGATGACTTGTGACGACAATGAACGGTGGAGATGGAGAGATGAGATCGAGAGAAGAGAGACATAGATAGGTGGGAGTTTGAAAGAAAGTGAAGAGATGAAATAGAAAGAAAGAAGTGAGAGTGATGAGTAGAATACGAGATAAGGAAAGGCTTAGATTGAGAAAGAGATCATGTCGGGGAGTCGGCACAAGATGGAAAAAAATGATTAGAAAGCTTAAACCTGGAACCAAAAATTTCTTTTCTCAACCTTAGAATTGAACCGAATTGGTTGGTTCTTACATTTTCTAAGCCAACCCCAAATCGAGAATTTTATCTAAGATTTGGGTTTGGTTGCTTAAGTTACTATGTTTTTTTGAACACGCCTAATTTATCCTTAAAACTTTAATTTCTTGGCTGTCTGATTTTGAACTAGACTCTTCCGATGAACAAAAGTTTCAGAGGCATTGTTCTTATAGTTCAAGGTAAAAATCAAAATTTTTTCTTGAATAGTCATGAATGATGTTCCTAAAGTATCTTGCACTACCTAGGGTCGAGACTGTTGGGATATATATCTTAAGCTCGTGATATTAAGAAAAATATTTAGAAATATGCTTAATAATTGGATGTGTATTTTGTGGAATAATTTATATTCAATATTTAATTGCTCCTAAGCTACATTATGTGTTCTTAAACTTGGTACGTTACAGAAATACGAGTGGATCGAGTTTAAGCGTAGTAACTTAAATAGTCTATAGCATATGAATATGGTTGGATATCTTATTTAGATACATTGTTGATATGATCCACATTGTAATTGTTCGGATCACTCATGATCACATGTAAGTGGAGGTATCATATGTAATGGGATTGTATAAAACTAGACAATGATATGTCTTCCACTTTTTCTAATAAGACTGTTAAAGAAAATGTAGACACATACTAGGATGATAAAATGTTCATTTGATCTTAATCCTTAGTGTATTATGAACTCCTACTTATGCGAGTGTATTATTTGATTCACATCGACGAGAGTAACAATAAATTCACCCAATAATCGTTATGTTTTGAGAATACATTCGAGTGGGAGCTAGAAACATTCCTACACAAGATGAGTGTGTTCGGTTTTGTGGGTGTATATAAGTGATTCTCTTAAAATGTTGGTTTGAGGCTTAGATGACAGGGTACCCATCTTCTTGATAACCTAAGAATGATTAACCTATGATGAGATCATCATGGAAGGGCTATCCATTAGAGAACTAGTGGACTTAAGGAACAAAATGTGGGACTAGGAGCAAAACAGTAATTTTGCCTAGCTGGGACAATAACTTACTTTGTGAAAAATCAGATGAATTGTTATGATTATATCCCTAATATTTAACTTAGCTACAATGCTACAATGCATGAGAGTGTAACCCTTGGTCTATGGTAGAGTTATATTAGGTGTAAAATTTGTTAATTAAAGAGTTTAATCAATCAATTATTGACCATTGGAGCTCGAAGCCCTGCTAGCTGGTTGATGTCTACAGCAAACAAGTTGAGAGAAAATAAAATAATGGTGATTATTTAATTTTAAATTAAAATGTTTAATTTGACTTTTAATAATAAATTAGAATCATTATTAATTTAATAAGATATTACTTGGTTGGTCTTATGGAAGAGTCCGTAGACCAAACCCATACCATGCCGGAACCATAGTATATTGATAGCCTATTTATAAATCATAAATACATAAAAAGATTGAAATTTATAGAATGATGATACCCATCACACAAATTACTAGTTTATCCTTTTGTAATATTAAATAATTTTTAAAATCACAAATTGGTAAATTGGGAGGTTACAATTTAAATCCCTTAAAATTTGTTTAATTGTACTTTCCAAAATTAGAAAAAAAATACCAAAACCACAAAAATCGCAAAAATCATCATTTTCAAAAATTTGAAACTCATTCCTCCGACTCTTCTGCTTCCTCTGTTTTCCATCTCCGGTCGACTGTCTCTACATTCCTTCGCCTTCGCCACCGTGTGGGTGCCTCCTTCTTATCTCGCCATCTCCATTATTCTTATTCAAAAACTAGTCGTTTTTGTCCGGTCCTTCATCTCTGGTCGTCGTTCCTTCGTCTCCAGTCCCCCTCCATTGCCAGAGCAGTTCGTCTCTGTTTATCCCGATCGAAAGGTTTGCATTCAAATATATCCTAATAATTTTCTCTTTCAGATTTGTACAATATTGAAAACTTTTTTTTTTGGTACTGTTAAACCCTTTCAATGTTCCTTTCATGCCCAATTAGTCTCCAACGGTTGTTTTTTATTTTTGATTTCGTGTGAACTATTGTATATATGGGGATATAAGGAAGTTTATATGGAATTTAGTTTATATCCAGGTATCCGAGGTTGTAGTTGGAGAGTGAGTTGCTAAGAGTGATTTTAGGAAGTTTATATGGAATTTAGTTTATATCCACATATATCCAAGGGTTGTACTTGGAGCGTGAGTTGCTAACAGTGATTTCAAGAAGTTTATATGGACTTTAGTTTATATCCAGATATATCCGAGGGTTGTAGTTGGAGAGTGAGTTGCTAATAGTGATTTTACATTCAACGTTATGGGATACGAAGTTCACCGATGAGAAGATGTTGGGCCATTACAAAAGGGAAGAGAATGATTTTGATATTTTTGTAATTAATAATATTGGTAAATCAAGAGAATCAATCTTGGAGTAAATTAAGGTTTTGAAGGAGTTAGTTAAGTGATTAGTGTTGAAAATTTGTATGAGACCCACAATAATTAAATGATTATGATAATAATTTATGAAATTAAATCTTTTATATTTAAAAAAATAACTATAATAAATGTAAATGCAATAAATAAGGGTAAAATCGGAATTAAAATAAAATCCTACTCGTAGAAAAAATAGAAAATTTTAGATATTTGTGTAAATAAGTTTTTAAAACAGCTCTCCAAACACATTATCTCACAAATTAAAGAGGTGTTTGTGTCAAGGAATTATTAAGTTTGAAGTTCTTGGATCTGAAGCTGTTTTATCAAATGAGTAAATCTAGAGAGTTAATTAATCTAAATTTTTTGGTATGTGTTTGGGATACAGAGTTGTTAAACTTGGAATTATGAAATATGGGTTTGGAATAACAAGTTAGAGTCCGGAGTTGTGTAAGCTGAGTTTGTTTTTATTTGTTTATTTTTTTGCTACAATTTTATTATACAATTAGATCTAGATTTCAAAAACTTTTTAGAATTTTAATTAACAAAGATGTGTTCCCATCAGTTATAAAAATGAATTTTCTTACACGATAATTTGTTTGTTTTTTTAAATATTTTAAAGGTAAAATACAACCATTTTATTTGATATTTTGAAGAAAAAAACATAAACAAATCAAACATGTTATTTTTTTTACTTATATTTGAAAAGTAATAACACGTTTTAGAATTTTAATTTTATATATAACTAAAGTTTTTATTATCGTTACTTTTTTTTTCGAACCGAAGGAGGCAAAAAGCCTAAGAAACTAAAAGAGGAACAAGGCGGGGCATGGAGACCCCATAGCATTAGCAATCAACAAGGGAGAGAGACCTGGCGGCGACCGCTCACAACCATGACAACCCACAGTAGCCGAAGAAGCCCAACGAGCAAGCCAGTCCTCGCAAGAATTGGCTTCACGATAGATGTGCGAAAAGTCGACAAACCAATCCCTTGACAAAAGATGGTTAATATTCGACACTAATTGACGAAGAAAAGGCGAGTAATGATATCCCTTAGATAGGATATTGCACACCATTTCAGAGTCCACCTCAACCAGAAGATTCTTACAACCAACATTCCAGGCAATCTTCAACCCAGAAAATACACTCCACATTCGGTTGTAAACGACATCCCATGACCTAGATTATGCATTAAACCCACTATCCACTGACCATTTAGATCTCGAATGAGGCTGCCTGTACTAGCAGGGCCCAGATTCCCAAGAGCGGATCCATCAGTATTAAGCTTCCAACGATTAGCCGGGGGGCTTCCCAACTTATTGCAGACCAACGACGACAAGGCTTTGAAAGGAAAGGGGCAACCAAATTCCATGAATTCACAAAATTACTGGCAGTACGACGAACTATCAGAGCGGGCATGGTCGGAAAGGAGAATTCTGGTTGAAAGATAAATTATTGCGCCAATTCCAAAGCAACCAACACCCTATTGCATAAATAGACGACCAATGCGGAACCAAAGGAAACAACAAATTAAATTGAATCCATTGGGCAATGTTACCATCAAAGAAACAAGATGGGAGACCCAAGGGGATCAGGCCATGCCACAAATCGCGAGCACGGGGGCAGTCACGGAGAATATGCAACAAAGACTCCACTAAATCAGGGCAATAAGGGCAGGCAGCAGACTCGGAAAGGTGACAACGGACCCTTTCCTAATTTGTGAGAAGGCGATTTTGAGTCACTAGCCAAAGAAAGAAACGGATCCTGCTAGACCCGTCCCACTTCTAGATTCGATTCCAAATCGAAGGGGAATGACCTGTTGCTGTGGTTGAAATGAGCTGGGAATAGGTCGAAGAAACCGAGTAATCTCCATCCAAGGCCCCAAGCCAAACAATAGAGTCATGAGTTCTTGTAGAGGCAGAAGTAGGACAAATACTAGCTATGCGGCCAATAATCTGAGGGTCGAAAAAATCTGAAAAGGAATCCCAAATCCAATCTCCAGCGTTAGAAACATAATCACGAACCGAACGAAAAATATCAGTGTTCTGGATGGGAACACTTTGATTGTGGTTAATTTAAAAATTGAACATTTTATTTATTATAGTTAATTTAAATTAAATATTATTCATTTTACTAAAATTTATTATATTAAATTTGAAATAAAATACAATTTATATTTTTGTTACTTTGAATATGATTAATTTGAAAATCAAATATTCTTTTATTTTAATGTTCATTTGCTTGAAATTATATATATATATATATATATATATATATATATATATATATATATATATCCAAAATAAACTACTCTCCCTATTTTAAATCATAGGTTAGAAATTTATATATATATTTTTTATAACTACCATTATTTAAATATGGATAAAAGAGAACAGTATTTTTTAAAAACTAAATTTTTTAGCTAGAAATTAAGATTAAATTTAATTGGATTGAATCATAGGTTGAAATTTAATTATTTAAGTTTATAGCATTCTCATATTTGTTTTATATCAACACATAGTGATGTAACTAACGATGTCTAAGTTAGTTAGTTGGTTAGCTAGCTAGTTAGTTCTCAAGTGCCAAAGGGCTAGTTAGTAGTGTCGTGGCCATGTTGCCTATGCATATAAGACTCTATTGTACACTTTAAAGGGATTATTCGATTAATAAAAATTATCTCATTTGAGTTATATCAATTGGTATTAGAGCTCCAAAATTCTTAAATTCAATGGTGGACAAGAAAACCATCTTTAATGTTCGAGACTCTTCCCTCGCCGGAAAAGAGATGGATCAAGCCGCCGTCCTCCCACCACAATCTACAACCAATCGCTTTCTCATGGTTGAAGGGGCTGTTGAAAACATTCAAAGGAATGTAGTTGAGATGCGCCAATTGATTGGTATGGTTGTAAGACTGTAGTTTTTTAACCATAGTTAAAGGAGTTGACTCATTCTTCTTACTAGAGTTAACTCACCCACAGTTAGTTAGTTAACTGCTTTTAGTTTCATTGATTTGGTTAAACAAACCAGAAAGGGGTTGGGTTTAAATACCTAAGCTAAACACTACTCGGCAAAACTGTACTTGGTGAATAGTTTCTTTTGATAATAAATAAAAGCTCTCTGATTGACAGTGGATGTAGACATTGAATGTCGAACTACTATAAACATTTTTTGTTATCTCTTCTTCTACCCGTTCTTGCTTTTATCTTACTTGATAGTTAGCTTGATTCCGCAACAAATTGGTATCAGAGCCATTGAAGAAGAAGGTTGGTGCCAAATCTAGTTGGCTTGTTTTCGTTTGAAAATTCTTGAAGCAAAAGGTCAAATTCTTCACTCCTTCTGGTTTCAGTTTTGAGGCTTCATCGATAAAATGTCAGCAAGATTTGAGCTAGAGAAATTTGACGGAAAAGGGGATTTCGGCCTTTGGAAAAAGAAGATGAAGGCGTTACTTGTGCAACAAAAGGTTGCCAAAGCCCTTGATCCAAGTAAGTATTCTGAATCTGTATCTAAAGAAGATAAAGCCGAGAATGCAGAAATTACGTATAGTACAGTGATTTTGTATCTTTCTGACAGTGTTCTTAGAAGGGTGAATGACATAGAAAGTGTTTCTGAACTTTGAACCAAACTTGATACACTTTATCTGTCAAAATCTCTCACAAATAAGGTTTACCTAAAAGAAAGACTGTTTGGTTATAAAATGGACTCAGATAAAGGACTAGAAGAAAATCTAGACGAATTTAACAAAATTTGTATGGAATTGATGAATATAGGGTAGAAAATCAGTGATGAAAATCAAGTTGTTATCCTTTTGAACTCATTACCTGACAAGTATAAAGAGGTTAAAGCTGCTATCAAATATGGGAGAGACTCATTAACTTTGGATATTGTTCTTGATTCCTTAAGATCTAAAGAACTATAAATTAAGGTAGAAATTAAAGAAAGATTCTGAAGCACTTTTCATTAAAAATAAACATACCAAGAACCACTCCAAAAGGTTTCAAAAACATCAGTTCAAGAAATCTCAAAAGGGAGGAAATAGTGCTAAGGAAAAAGAAAATATTACTTGTAATTACTGTCACAAGGAAGGAAATTTAAAGTATGATTGTCCCATTTTAAAAAGAAAAGGAAAGCTACCTGTTAAAGGAGAAAACAAACCTTCAGCAAATTTGTTAGAAGGATATGAATCTGCTGAAGTCTTAATGGTTGGATACTTGAATTGTACCGAGGAATGGAAAATGGACTCTGGTTGTACTTTTCACATGACACCCCACAGACATTACTTCATGGAATTAAATGAATTTGATGCTGGAAATGTTGTAATGGGAAATAATCAGTAGTGTGAAGTTAAAGGCATAGATTCTGTTAAACTGAAATTAAATGATGGTTCAACAAAGATTTTGTCCTCGGTTAGATATGTCCCTGGTTTGAAATGAAATTTGATCTCCCTAGGCACCATGGACAAAGCTGGTTTTGTGAATAAATTACAAGGAGGGGTATTGTCAGTGTAGAAAAATCCTGCTTTGAAAATGACAGGTACCTTAAAGAATGGTCTATACATACTGTCCGGCAACACAATTTCAGGGGATGTAAACATTGGTTTTGATGAAAATTTAAAAGCAACTGAATTATGGCATAGGAGACTTGCACATATTAGTGAAAAAGGACTTGTACAATTGAACAAGCAAGGTCTCCTTGGGAACATTGAGATAGGAGGATTGAAATTTTGTGACCATTGTGTAATAGGAAAGGCTAGACAAAACTTCAAACCATCCACCTTTTAAGTCTAAAGGAAAATTAGACTATATCCACTCGGATCTTTGGGGACCTTCAAGGATTATGACACATGGTGGGGCCAGGTACTTTCTTACTTTGATTTATGACTACTTTAGAAAACTATGGTTTTATCTACTCAAAACAAAGGATGAAACGTTTGAAAAGTTCAATGAATGTAAAATTTTAGTAGAAAATCAAACAGGAAAAAGGATAAAAGTACTCAGAACATATAATGGTTTGGAATTTTTAAATGAAAAGTTCCATGACTTGTGCAAATCATCCGGCATTAGTAGACATCTTACAGTCCCAGGTACTCCACAACAAAACGGGCTGGCAGAAAGATTTAATAGATCCATTCTTGAAAGAGTAAGATATATGCTCTCTAATGCCAAGTTACCAAAGGTCTTTTGGGGTGAGGCTGTCAACACAGCCACTTATATCATCAATAGAAGTCCTTCAACTGCTCTAAACTTCAAAACACCTCAAGAATTATGGTCAGGTAAACCTCCAGCTTTAAAAGATATGAGAACTTTTGGATGTACTGCTCACCTAGAGCTATAAAATGTATCTTTCTAGGTTACCAACAAGGAGTCAAAGGATATAAACTGTGGTCCCTTGAACATGGAGTTAATAAGTGTTTTGTAAGCAGAGATATGACATTTGATCAATCCTCAATGCCTTGGAAGGAGTCGAATACTACTCAAAATCAACCAGAAATTGTATATTTTGAGATTGAACTCCAAAATACAGCTATTGAAAATAATCCAGATTTCCAGCCATTAGATCCTACACCTAATATAGAAGAGGCTACACCTACTATACCTTCAAACCAAGAAGTAGCCTCAACTTAACAGGATGCTCATTCTAGTGATCATAATTCACAAAATTATCAATTAATGATGGATCGAAAGAGAAGAACCATTAAACCTCCAGCTAGGTATGAACATCCAGATTTTGCCGGCTATGCTTTGAACTGTCTAAATATATGTGAAGGGACAGAGCCCTCAACATATAGAGAAGCCATAAATTCCCCCGATTCTGAGAAATGGATAGCAGTTATGCATAGTGAAATTGAGTCCCTACATCGTAACAACACTTGGGAATTGGTTGAAAAGCCACAAAATCAAGAACTTGTAGATTGTAAATGGATCTACAAATTGAAGCCTGGAGTCAATGGTGTTGAAGATCCTAGATTTAAAGCTAGGCTTGTAGCCAAGGGATTTACCCAAGAAGAAGGAATTGACTACAATGAGGTTTTTTCACCAGTGGTTAGGCATACATCCATAAGGATATTGTTGTCTATTGTAACACATTTTGATTTACATCTTGAACAAATGGATGTAACAACTGCATTCCTATATGGAACCTTGGATGAAGACATTTTTATGAAGCAGCCTCAAGGGTTTATAGATGAAGGAAAAACAGAATTAGTATGTCACTTGCACAGGTCATTATATGGCTTGAAACAATCACCTCGACAATGGAATAAAAGATTTGATTCCTTCATTGTCTCAAAAGGTTTCAGCAGAAGCAATTTTGACAGTTGTGTGTAAAAAAAGAAGTAAATAAAGACACCTTCATACTCCTACTACTATATGTAGATGACATCCTTATACCATCTAAGGATAAAACTGAAATAAAAAGGCTAAAGGCTACTCTTGGAAGTGAGTTTGACATGAAAGACTTGGGTGCAGCTAAGAAAATTCTTGGTATGGAATTAAGTAGACATAGATCAAGACATACTTTGACTATCTCTCAACCAAGCTAGCTAAATAGAGTTCTTAAATGGTTTTATATGGAGACTGCCAAACCGGTTAAGACTCCTCTAGCTCTACATTTCAAGTTATCCTCAGCACAATCACCTATCGCTGATGCTGAACTACAGGAAATGAAAGCAGTTCCTTATGCCAATCTTGTTGGCAGTTTGATGTACACAATGACGTGCTGCAGGCCTGATTTATCTCACTCAATGAATATGGTCAATAGGTTTATGGCGAATACTGGAAAAGCACATTGGGAAGCCTCTAAGTGGACCCTAAGGTATTTAAAAGGGTCCATTGATAAAGGGCTAATCTATCATAAAGAAGATAGGTCAGGAGAAAACATGGTTGTTGGGTATGTGGACTCCGACTATGCAGCTGATCTAGACAAGAGACAATCATTAACAGGCTTTGCATTCATGCTATATGGAAATGTGATTAGCTGGAAGTCTACTCTGCAAACGGTTAATGCTCTCTCAACTACTTAAGCCGAATACATTGCTCTATCAGATTCAATTAAAAAAGCAATATGGCTAAAAGGTTTGATTTCTGAAATGAGTGGAGAGATATGCAGAGTAAAAATCTATTGTGACAGCAAAAGTGCTTTCATGATAGAACTAAGCACATAGATGTATGTTTTCACTACATTTGGGAGATTGTGCAAAAAGGTTTAGTGCTACTTGAAAAAATCAGCACAACTCACAACCCAGCTGATCCAATGACAAAGGTGCTCCCAGGAGAAAGATTTGCTTATCTGTGTGATCTAGTAAAGGTGAGAATTGGCTAATGTTTTTCCTATTATAAAGGATTTGAGAGCTCTATTTTGGTCTATTTTTGGATCTTTTGTTTTTTTAGAAAGAAGATATTCGCCAAGATGGTGATTTGTAGTTTTTTAACCATAGCTAGAGGAGTTGACTCATTCTTCTTACTAGAGTTAACTCACCCACAGTTAGTTAGTTTACTGCTTTTAGTTTCATTGATTTAGTTAAACAAACCAAGGCTTGGGTTTAAATACCTAAGCTAAACACTACTCTGCAGAACTCTACTTGGTGAATAATTTCTTTTGATAATAAAGAAAAGCTCTCTGATTGACAGTGGATGTAGACATTGAATGTCGAACCACTATAAACATTTTCTGTACTCTTTTCTTCTATCTCTTCTTGCTTTTATCTTACTTGATAGTGAACTTGATTCCTTAACAAAGACAATTAGAGTCTTTGATCCTACCACAAAACCTATAAGAATTCACCAAGGAGGACGATAAAAGACGATTTCGTCAAAATCATCATCAATACCAAGAGATAAAAAACTATAAATGAAGATCGATCTATTAAGTTTTGATGGCAAGATGGAAATTGAAAGCTTTCTTGAATGGGTAAGAATGTTTAGAACTTCTTCATTTATATGAACACACAAGATCATAAAATGGTTAGGCTTGTTGCTTTGAAATTGAGGGGAGGTGCCTCGGCTTTGTGGGATCAGTTGGAAACCAACAAAAGGCGTTATGGTAAGCAATTAATTCGAACTGGGAGAAAATGAAGAAACTCATGAGGGAAAGGTTCTTGCCTATCAACTACGAATAAATCCTCTACAACCAATATCAAAGTTTCAAGTAAAGGAGTAGATTGATTATTGATTCCATAGAGGAATTTTACCGGTTGGGGGCACGTATAAATCTTGGGGAACTTTAGTAGGATCAAGTGGCTAGATACATTAGTGGATTAAGAACGAACATCAAAGAAAAACTACAACTTCAACCTATTAGATACCTTACTGAGGCCATTGGTATTGTCACACAAAGCAACATTCCAATAAATTCAAACAACAATATAGTAGAAAAAACAACAATATAGTAGAAAAAAGGCAGTACAACATGCAAAGGTAATCCTTCCATCTATACTATATAGAAAGAGGATATGAGGAAAAAAAATTTATCTCTATTTTGCCCTTTTATTTTAAACATTTTCATAGTTATTTTGAGGACAATTCTATCCTGCAAATATAAAATTTCTTCTCTCATTCTCTTCCTCCCACGCCACTTCCTCAAATTTCTCTTTCTTTTTTCTTCTCTTAATTCAACTTTGTTTTTATTATTTAATCATGTCAAAGGTTGGAAGGTAAAAAGTTAGAAAATGTATAGTTTTTGTCTGTTTGTTTCTATGAATTAATTTAAAAAATTATAACTTATTTTTAATTATAATTAATAAGAAATTTCAAAAGTTTTAAAGCTATTTATCTTTTACAATTATACAAAGATCCTTTTCTTACTATTTCTCCCAACTTTTCTCACCAAAACTTGAGAATTCTTTATCCTTCCATATGTGTTTCTCCTTTAGTCAATGTCTTGTGTTTCCTTATATTTTAGTTAGATTTTTTTAATCTAATGTTTAACTTTTAGTTTTTCTTTGAATGGAATGTTAATAATTGTAATTTCGAAGAAGCCTTGATTACCTATTATATGTGAGTAATTTATTAAAAAATCTTACAAGATGACATGCTTGGGTTTCATTTTTTTCGTTTTATGTCATTCTCTTTTTGAATGACTCAAATATGAAATTAAAACAAAATTTTATGAAAAATCCATGAATATGTGTTTTTTTTAAAGAAAAATTCAAGTAATCGAGGAATACGTGTTAAGTTGTTTATTTTTACTTGTATTTTAATTATGGAAATTTTTCAAGCAATCGACACTTCTCAATGTTTTTTAGTCATATCAATTGGATCAGTGGGTGATGAAAATTATTGAGATGCCGATTTTATGAGATAAACATAAAAAATACAAAAAACTTAGTGGGGTAAACATGGAAAGATAAGAGACCCTAATTATAGTAAAAATTTTAACTATTTAATTAATTTTTATGTTTTTATATTAAAATAAAAATATGAAATTTCACGTGCACCACATGTGTTTCATACTAGTAGGAAAACTACTGAAGCACGGTCTAGTTCTTTAACTAAAGCAAAACAGGTCGATGATAGCAAACAACCTGATAATCGATCTGATTGCGAAAAGACCCAACAATACTTACAATCGACCGACATTAGGAAAATGTTTTAGATGTAGGCTAACGATACATTTATCAAATGAATGTCCTTAGAGAAAAGAAGTAGTCTTTATTGATAATGAAGACCAAAATGATCCTGATCTCAATCAAGACTCTGAGGAAGAAATTTCATATGGTGGTGATCAAGATCGATCTCAATGAAGCAGTAGCCGTTATTGATGATCAAGACCAATGGTGGTGACCAAGTTCTTGCATACTTAAAAGACTTATTTTTACTCCTGAAACCTAATCTTTTCCTCAATGACATTCTTTATTTCGAACCCGTTGCACGACAAAATTTACAATGTTATCATTGATAGTGGTAGAATGGAGAACACTGTCTCTAGTAAACTTGTCAATGTCCTTAATTTGTGAGTTTCTCAACACCCATCACCCTTAAGGTTAGTTTGATTAAAACATGGGCAAAGCTCAAGTTACTACTATTTGCACTATTCCTTAATCTATTAGGAATAGTTACAAGGATCAAATTATATGCGATTTCCTTGATATGGATGCATGCCATATCTTATTGGATAGACCATGGAAATATGATTCTCAAACTATTCATAAGGGTCGTGAAAATACTTATGTGTTTTTTGGGATGGGGAAGAAAGTTGTTCTACTTCCTTTAACTAGCACACCTTCCACCAACAAAACCAAAGATAAAGGCCAATTGTTCCACATTTCTAGTGGCGAACAATTGTTATTTGAACGTGATCATCCTATCTCGGTTTGATCATTAAAGATTTTGAACCTACTCAAGATACAACTATTCAAGATTTCCATTCTACAATCTATGATTTACTTAAAGCAATATGCTATTATTATGGACATCCCTTCTCATCCCACCTATTCGTGATATCCAACATCACAGTGACCTTATATAGGGGGTCTCTTCCCCATAATGGAATGAACTCAACTGAATACAAGATACTTCTGTTAGAAAACAAAAAACTTTATATAAGATCTATGCATGGGAGTAGGCTAAAGAACTATAAGTTATTTCGAATTACCTGAATCCATGAGTAGAGATTCCAAATTCATGTAGCAATATCAGCGTGGTTTGGGTCTTCCTCAACTATGCAGCCTTAGACCAAATATGGGCAATACTCTCTATTGGACGGGGAATATGAGACTAAAGAAGCATAGTATATTGGGGACCATAACCCTGTATTTATAAGTTGATTCTAGGGTTTCCCAAAATCCCCTAGGATCAACAGGCTGGTATCTGCCCAGCGGGCCACACCACATATAGGAAGTTTATGGGCCCTAATTAGACCACTTATTTTTCCCATGAATAGTAGTAGATTTAATTTATCATAAATTGTTACCCATTTAATGGAATCAATTAAATTAATTTCGACAATCTCCCACTTGGGTAACAGAATTCTACGACAAATCATATAAGTTTCAACTTTTAGTGCACAACCAAATACTATTTAAAAAAAAAACTTCCTTTAATTACAATCTGGTCCATCTTGTATACCAATGTGGGACCAAGGCGGCTTTTGTAACATATATAAGCGCAACTCAACCTTTAATGATCACCACACCAAATATACTTAATGACATAGATCAAGTGTGGAAGAGCAGCATGAGAATTACATTCATAGTGATCTGTTCATGTCTATTCTCAACTGGTCCTTATCGTACTTTATAGAGATCAACGCAATAAACACATATATATATAAATACATATTCATTGTGAGTTCAAATAAACCATCATCTTTATTCTGCAGAAAAGTATAGAACAACATAGCTGTAATTAAAATTACTCCCACTCAACCAAGGCATTATCTACTGAAATGACACCCATACGGGCTACATGATCATGAAAGACCTTAGGTACTAAGCCTTTGGTAAGAGGATCTGCTAGCATGTTATGTGTTCCTGTGTTCTATAGCTACCAAATTATTTTGAACTCTCTCCTTAACAACAAGATACTTTATGTCAATATGTTTTGACTTTGTCGAGCTCCTGTTGTGATTGGAATATAACACTGCTGAATTATTGTCACAGTAAATTTTTAATGGTCTTTCAATACTGTCAATTATCTTAAGTACTGTGACAAAATTCCTACGCCATATTCCATGATTCGACGCCTCATAGCACGCCACAAACTCTGCTGCCATTGTTGAAGGAGCTACAAGTGATTGCTTGACACTTTTCCATGAAATGGCTCCTCCTGCCATCATGTAGATATACCCAGATGTGGACCGCTTGCTATCTTGGCATCCAGCAAAATCAGAGTAAGAGAAGCCAAAGATCTCTATATTATCTGATCTCCGATATGTGAGCATGTGATCTTTCGTTCTTTGCAAATATCTCATAACTCTCTTGACTGCTTTCTAGTGTTGCATACCTGGATTGCTCAGATATCTGCCTAGCATTCCCATTATAAAAGCTATATCAGGCCGGGTGCAAACTTGAGCGTACATAAGACTCCCTACGGCTGATGAGTACGGAATCTTTTGCATCTCACTCCTTTCATGATCACTTTTAGGGCTTTTATTCAAACTGAATTTGTCTCCTTTAGCTATGGGTGTATCTCCTAGCTGACATCCATTCATGTCATACCTACTCAATACTTTATCAATGTAACTCTTTTGTGATAACCCTAATATACCTTCAGAACGATCTCGCAGTATCTGTATACCCAAAACAAAAGAGGCATTGCCAAGATCTTTCATCTCAAAATGTTTTGTCAGAAAGTTCTTGATTTCTTGTAGCAGGTTTAAATCGCTGCAAGCCAATAAGATGTCATCTACATATAATACTAGGAAGATATATTTACTCCCACTGTTCTTGCGGTACACACATTCATCAACTACATTAGCTTCAAAACCAAAAGAAGTAATGACATTATGAAATTTGTGGTACCATTGACGGGAAGCTTGCTTGAGTCCATAGATGGATTTTTTTAGTCTACAAACCATTGACTTTGGATTTCCTGATTCAAAGTTCTCTGGTTGCTCCATGTAAATGGTTTCAACAATGTCTCCATTGAGAAAAGCTGTCTTAACATCCATCTGATGTAACTCTAAGTCAAAATGTGCTACCAGTGCCATAATAATTCTAAAAGAGTCTTTCGAGGAAACTGGAGAGAAAGTCTCTTTATAATCTATGCCTTCCTTTTGAGTGAAACCTTTTGCAACAAGACGTGCTTTATATCTTTCAATGTTCCCTTTTGAATCCCTTTTGGTTTTAAATATCCATTTACAACCAATAGGTTTCTTTCCTGCAGGCAACTCAACTAGATCCCAAACGCCATTATCGCTCATAGATTTCATCTCATCTTGCATAGCCTCAATCCACTTATCTACCTTAGAACTTTTCATTGCCTGTTGAAAATTGATAGGATCATTTTCTGTAAGGCGAATGCTATCCTCATGTTCTTGAAGAAATACAATATAATCATCTGGTATTGCACTTCTCCTTTCTCTAGTGGATCTTCTTAATGACACTTCTTGAGTATGTTGAGGTTGATCTATAGGGAAGGATGATGTGTCTTCAGTGTTGTCTTGAGAGGTAATGACATCGAGCGTTGGAACTTTATCTTGAGTGTCATTATCTAAAACTACTTTACTGATAATGGTAGGTAAAGTAACCACATCATTCATGATAGTAGTATTTTCTTCTTCAAAGACAACATCTTTACTTTTATTTCTCACCTCAAACTCAATATTCTCAAGAAATCGAGCATTTCCCGTCTCGAAAAAAATTCTTGAAGTGGGATTATAGAACTTAAAGCCCCGAGAGCGCTCAGCATACCCAACAAAGTAGCAACTTATGGTTCTTGAGTCCAGTTTCTTTTCATTTGGCTTATAAGGCCTTGCTTCCGCTGGACATCCCCAAATATGTAAATGCCTTAGGCTGGGTTTTTTTCCTGTCCACAGCTCATATGGGGTTTGTTTACTGCTTTGCTAGGCACTCTGTTAAGTATATATACTGCAGTTTTTAATGCTTCTCCCCAAAGAGACTCTGGCAAAGAAGAATAAGCAATCATACTTCTTACCATATCTTTAAGAGTCCTATTTCACCTCTCAGCAACTCCATTCATGCTAGGTTTCCCAAGCATCATGTACTGAGGAACTATGCCACATTGTTCAAGGAAAAGCGCAAAGGGTCCTCGACGTTGTTCACCTGATCCATCATATCGACCATAATATTCTCCTCCACGGTCAGATCTGAGAGTTTTAATCTTCCTGTTAAGTTGAAGTTCAACTTCTACTTTAAAAGATTTGAACGTGTCCAGAGCTTGAGATTTCTCATGAATTAAATATAGGTAGCAGTATCTTGAATAATCATCGATGAACGTGATAAAATATTGTTGCCCATTCCATGAAGCCGTAGGGAATGGTCCGCATATGTCAGTATGTATCAGTTCTAGGACTTCTTTAGCTCTTTCAGCACCTATATTCCTCTTGTTTGTTTCTTTTCCTTTGATACAATTAACACAAACCTGAAGATCTGTTAGGTCAAGTGAATCAAGAATTCTTTCATCCACGAGTCCCTTAATTCTAGTGTTAGAGATATGTCCTAATCGTTTGTGCCATAATGTACCAGAATTTTCATTTAATTTTCGCTTTGTACCGCGTGATGAAATATGCAAGGTTTCATTATCAAACGGAACATTATCAAGCATATATAAATTATCAATCAATGAACCAGTACCAATAATATTTGAATTATGCAAAAGACTTAGTTTGTTATTTCCAAATGAACAAGAATAACCAAATTTGTCCAATGAAGAAACAGAAATTAAATTCCGTCTAAATGACGGAACAACAAAAGTCTCAAACAAATCCAAATGAAAACCAGTTCCTAAAGATAATCTAAATGTTCCTATTGTTTCTACTTTTGCCCTATTGCCGTCAGCCACGTAGATGAAAGTCTCAGCATCACTTGGCAGTCGGCTTCAAATGCAACCCTGCATAGATACACTTATGTGAGTAGTAGCACCTGAATCTACCTACCACGTATGCATAGGTACAAAAGCTAGATTAATCTCAGAACAAACAAGGGAGAGAAACATACCCTTCTTCAATAGCCATGCAGTATATTTGGCACATTGTTTTTTCATGTGCCCAGTCTTCTTACAGAAGAAACAAGCAGGTCCTGAATCCTGTTTCTTTTCCTTTTTCTGCTTAGAAGATTCCGCAGCATTATTCACTCTCTTTCTCTTTACACTCTTTGAGGTAGAAGCCATGTGAACACTTTCTGTCTTCTCTCGCTGCATCCTCTCTTCCTCTTGAACACAGTGAGAGATTAGCTCATTCAGGGACCATTTATCCTTCTGAGTGTTGTAACGCACCCTGAAGTGGCTATACTCTGCTGGAAGAGAATTCAAAACTAAGTGCACTAAAAAGTCTTCAGAAACTTCCAACTTCAGTGCCTTACGTTTTGTTGCAACATTTGAGATTTGCATTATGTATTCCCTTATGTTTCCTTTACCAACGTATCTTCAAGAGGTGAGTTTTGCCATAAGGGTACTCGCCTCTGCCTTATCGTTTTTGGTAAAGTACTGCTCTATTTCCTTTAGAAAGCCTTTGGCATTCGTTCCCTCAACAATAGAGCCTCTAAATGTTTCTGGAATTGAACGCTTCATGATCATTAGACACATGCGATTAGACCTATCCCACTTCTCAATTTCAACCTTATTAGGATTTTCCTTAGTTGAAGTAGGACGGTCTACCGTTAATGCAAGATCTAAATCCATACACCCAAGTACTATCTGGATGTCTTCTTTCCAGTCCTTAAAATTAGCCCCATTCAGTCTAGGAATGTTGTTGACTTGAGTGGACATATTATCAGAATTAGCAACCTTAACTGTATAAAGAACACAAGCTCAATATAGTAAGTAATGTCACACAGATATATATAAATATTCATGACATTCTAAATAAACTTTATGAGGACAAGTGAGATACCTAATGCAACATTTACATTCAGTCTTTGGACAAAAAAATGTTAATTTGCTAGTGATACTCTCAGTACAATAATAAAACATTAATAACTCATTCCTTTTAGATGATAGCCTTCCTTTGGGCCGACTAACAACTTCAAGGACGCAACCTTATGTTATCCATATTTATTATTGCATGTGTATTTGTTGTCTGCCCAAATTGCAATCTTCCTTTAGGCCGATCACAATCCTCATAAGCAAGAAATACACTACATCTAAGAACTTTAAATGTTCCAATTTATAAAATAGAGACTACTTTGGTAGCATATTTCACGCATCAAAACATTTAACGAAATTAGACAAATTGTGCTACCAATAAATTAAATATAAATTTATTCACCGTAATAGTCAATCTTTAATTAGCACAATAAAAAAGTAATAAAAAATATTGTCCTCTATACTTTTATGCCCAAAAATTTATTACAGACTATAAATATAAAGAATATTTATAAAAATAAGTCAAGAAAAAGAAAAAGAAAAAAGGTGGGAAAAAAAAATAATAATGTAAATATTTGTGCTAGGGTTTCACCCTAGCACAGCAGCCTCATGGCGGCACTGGAGTGCCGCCGCAATCTTTTTTTTTTTTTCTTTCTTTCTTTCTCCCTTTCTAATTGAATCAAACCCAGTTGCCATTCTAAAAAAAAAATTTCTTTCTTTATTAAATTGAACCTTCACAGCCATCTTTGATTTTTTTTTTTTTAAACAGTAACTGAATTGATTATAATTCGATCGATTTGGAAAATATTGGGGAGAATAAATATATCAAACTTCATCAAATCAATAAATTCAGATGACTTTCAAATTAAATTATTCAAAATTGTCCAATAACTAATCAATCCAAATAGTTCTAATAATTCATGCTGTTTAATAATAAACTTGACTATATGGAAAACCAACAAATTTATTCATAAACAACAATCAAATAATTTAGCAAACAACCATGAAAATCAGGCTCTGATACCACTTGTTAGAAAACAAAAAACTTTATATAAGATCTATGCATGGGAGTAGGCTAAAGAACTATAAGTTATTTCGAATTACCTGAATCCATGAGTAGAGATTCCAAGTTCCTGTAGCAATATCAGCGTGGTTTGGGTCTTCCTCAACTATGCGACCTTAGACCAAAGATGGGCAATACACTCTATTGGATGGAGAATAGAAGACTAAAGAAGCATAGTATATTGGGGACCATAACCCTGTATTTATAAGTTGATTCTAGGGTTTCCCATAATCCCCTAGGATCAACGGGCTGGTATCTGCCTAGCGGGCCACACCACATATAGGAAGTTTATGGACCCTAATTAGACCACTTATTTTTCCCATGAATAGTAGTACATTTAATTTATCATAAATTGTTACCCATTTAATGGAATCAATTAAATTAATTCCAACAACTTCATGATCAAATACATGAGCTACTCAATAAAGAACACATTCAGCCGAGCCTTAGTCATTGTGTTGTTCCCGCTCTCCTAACACCTATAAAGGATGGAACTTGCATATATGTGTTGATAGTTAGGTAATCAATAAGATTACTATCAAGTACCGTTTCCTGTTGTAAAAATCTGATCAGCACAAACAAAAATGGCATAAAACCGAGCAATAAGATTAGAGTTATTCAACAAAAACATAGAACTCTAATGAAATACTGTAAATCAATCAACACAAGTAATTAAGCTAAAATAGAGAAGGGAAAGAAGAAGATAACACCAGTGATTATAGTGGTTCAATCTTAATTGATCTACATCTACTTTGAGACCCCCTTTTTCACTATCTTCTCGAACAAATTGATGATACAGAGCAATTGGCTCAACCCTAATCCTTTTAGACAACCCAAAGCCTATCACAGACTTATCAACTAATGGATTTGATAAAAGCACTATGAGAATTTTTAAACTCCACCTTGCTCTCACTCCCTCAAATTACCACACCCATTTTGCAAAGGAACCTCACCATTTTATTCCCTCTGATTTTAGCCTTAAAATCTAAGGTTTACAATAAGAGACAGACTTTACATGCTTCCCATTAGAAGGATCCAGACTTCGTGGGTGGAGCTTCCATTATTGATATGGATGACCAATTTTGATCAGAATACTTAACTCTTACAGCTGGCATAAACCCACTAAGGGGTAATATTGTAAATATCCGTATGAGGAAATAGAGCTAGAGACTAATGATCTTAGTCATCATCTAGGTGAGCAGCAGTGAACTCAGTTGAGGAAGGTCAACCAAGAAAATTTACTGCAAACATTAGCTCAGCTGCCACTAAATTCATCCATTCCAGCCATGGTTAATTTTTGAAGTGAGTCCAATTGTTCTTGCTCGTGGTTAGTAGGCGTCTTCACTATACCATATTTCATTTCTGAATGAAGTGAGTCCAATTCCATTTTAAAGGTTAATTTTTCTCTGTTTGGTGAGATAAAATTTCCATTGCCATTTTATTTTCATCAAATACCACATTTCGACTGATAATACATCTTTCTTCCCCTTTTTCAACACACCATAGTTTGAAAACTTTAACTCCATTTGGATAACTCAAGAACAAACACTTCTTTGCCCTGTGATCAAGTTTACCCTCACATGAGTGAAAGCAACACATTCAAAGATTTTGAGATTGCTAAGATTAGGTGGATGTCCATACCACTTTTCTATAGGAGTTGTAAAGCCAATCACAGTTGATGGACTCCTATTTATCAAATATGTGGCTATCATCAAAGTTTCCCCAAAAAAATTTCTTCGGTAAGTTTGCATTTGAAATTAAACATCTCACTATTTGTTGAAAGTTTCCCCATTTTGTTGAGAAGTTCCTCTAACAGCGAGATGTCTTTGAATTCCATACTTTGCACAGTAATCCTTGAACTCATTTTTCAAGAATTCAAGGCCATTGTCAGTTCTTAGGCATTTCAACTTGCGTCCCATTTCGTTTTCCACCAAAGTTTTCCATTCAACAAACCTCTTGAAGGTTTCATCTTTCGATTTTAACAGGTATGTCCAAACCCTTCTAGAATAGTCATCTATAATCGAAAGAAAGTACCTAGATCCACCCATAGTTGGTATTCTTTCCGGGCCCCACAAATCAGCATGGGCATAGTCAAGAATAGCCTTTGAATGATGTTGTCCAGTTCCAAAGGATACTCTTGTTGTTTTCCCATAAATGTAATGTTCACACATTTCTAAGGTGCCAATTGATTGTTTTCCCAACAGCCCTTACTTGTGAAGTTTCTTTAAACCTCTTTCACTGACATGTCCTAACCGAGCATGCCATAACTTTATAAGCTGTTGATCATGAAAGGAAGCCACTGTTAGATAACCTACTACTATACTACCTAAAATGTACAGACCATTACTCAACACTCCTTTAATTTTCACCATTGCTCCCTTTATAATCTTCATTCTACTATTCTCCAGCTTGCACATGTACCCATTGCTCTCACTCCTCAAATTACCACACCCCTTTTAAAAAGCAACCTCACCCTTTTATTCCGTCAGATTTTATTCCTAAAATCTAAGGTTTACAACAAGAGAGAGATTTTACATGCTTCCCATTAGAAGGATCTAGACTTCGTGAGTGGAGCTCCCATTACTGGATAACCAATTTTGATCAGAATAACCAATTTCTACAGCTGGCATAAACCCACTAAAGGGTAATATTGTAAATATCCGTATGAGGAAGTAGGGCTGGAGACTAATGATTTTAGTCATCATCCAGGTGAGCAGCAATGAACTCGATTGAGGAAGGTAAACAAAGAAAATTGACTGCAAACATTAGTTGAGTTGTCACTAAATGCACCATTTCCCCATCTCACGAATTAATGGTCCATTGGATCAATTAGGTGGGGCTAATTCTCAAAGGTTGATTTAAGGAGTGGTTACCATCAAATTAGAATTAATGAAAAACCGCCTTAAAAAAATGAAGGTTAATTTGAATGCTTAGTCATGCTCTTCAGTCTCTCTAATGTCCCAAGCACCTTGATGAGGTTAATGAACAAGGTTCTTGTTCCATTATTAAATAAGTTTATTGTTGTTTAATTTGATGGTATTCTTATTTATAGCAAAACTAGGGATGATCACATCTCAATCTTTTGTTTTCTACTTTGGTTAAACAGAAGTTATATATCAACCTTAAAAAATATCTTTTCCTTGTCCTTAAAATATCACTCCTTGATTTTATTAGTAGACAACATGGAATTAAAATGGATCGAAAGAAGCTACAGTCTATTTCTGTTTTTCGAATGGTCACACCCTAAACCCATAAAAGATATACATTGCTTCCTTAGATTAGCATCTTTTTACCACAAATTCATTAAAAACTTTAGTTCCATCACTCTCCCATTACCAATTGTCTTAAAAAGGAAAAAAAAAAATTAGGGAAGAACAAACATGTAGTTTTCAACTTCTTCATAATCATAATTTCCACCCAATTGAATATATTAGTGAAAAACTCAATCCCTCTAGGTGGAGCACCTACGAACAAGAATTATATGCTTTAGTTCGTGCTCTCAAGCAATGGAAACATTACATATTAGCAAGGAATTTATACTGTTTTCGAATTATTTTTCCCTTAAATTCCTTGACACGACCCGTCCCAAATCACTTACTAATCCTAGAACAAGTCGCGTCGACCATAGACTCCGACTAACTACGAAGTTCATGGTCAACTTCTTATTTCTTTTGGCCTGAAACTTTGACTTACAAGCTTTGAATGGATGCATAATAAATTAATAATTCTTACCGAACAACCATTCATACATCCATTCTAAACATTCCTTTTTATCAAAAGTGTGCAGATAAAATTTCTTACAAACCAACGAAATTTACATACAATTGACACACGCATATAGAATGTCATACAATTCTTGAATTATTCTGGGTGGCAGAAGCTGATCTACTTTCTCCTTAAAGCTCAGAAGCTCAAAACAACCTGGAAGGAAAAAGAAAACATAAATAATGAACTGGGAAGCTCAGTGAGTGGTAGGTTAATAAGAAAATATTCTCGTAAAACTTCTTTCATAAACAACTAGAATTCAGCTCTTAAAAAAAACCTCATAAAACTGAAGTAACAAACATTCTCATTTAGATTTCACAAAACTTGAGCAACTAAAAACTCAGTAAACTTTCTTAAGATCAAACTTGTAAAAAAAATTTCTTTCTAGACAAACTAAAAAGACAACGCTCCCAAGTTCAGGATTTGGAATCCGAATTTGGCCCTAATCGCCCCGGCATTCCCCTGCGTCCTGTACGACCTAGTTACGCCAACTTCTCAACCTGCTCTAAAACACATTAAAAAACATATAAAACATTGTTCTTTAAAACATAAAACAGATAGATAAAACTGAACACCACACTCGTATCCATATTCTATTATGGTCTACTGGCATAGACTAATCTCAATACATACAGCAAAATAATTCTCTTAACGCGCAGAGTAAAATTGTCCCAAAGACCTTCTATTTCTCGGTATACTATAGAAACATATTCTTATAGCATATGGGTAATCATCTAGATACAATAACATGGTGGTTTGAAAACTTCTTTCTGCATAAAATTCTCAATCTCATAAATAGTTCTAGAATTCTTCTTTTCTTCTTTCTAAGAAATTTTCTAACTTTCTTAAATAATTTCTAAAATCTTTCTTTCTAAAACATTTCATAAAACTCTAAAATCATTTATGAAATCTCTTTCTAAATAACATTTCATAACTTTCTCGAACATTTTTTTGAAATCATAAAACATTTCTAAATTTTAAGAAATATTTCTAAATTATCAAACAAACGCATTTTCTTCCGTTCTTAGCAGAAATGCTAAATCATACCTAATATATATAACTTCTTAAAAATTCAATATTAATAGATACTATAAAATATTTAATAAAATAACCACTCACAAATTCTAAGAATAAAATCCAAAACATTTAGTAGAGTAACCACCCACAAATCCTTTAAATTGAGTCATCCTTTACTCCAATTTTCGCCTGATCTAAAATATCGATTCAACACCAAATTACACCAAATTAACTCCTTAATTCCATCGTACACTTAATTCAAACTTAAACCCCAATATCTTCAAATAAAATCAATTATCAATTAAACAACCCTTCCTCTTTCTTCATTAACAACTCACAATATTTTACAATTCATTCTCTCTCTTCATTAAAACTCTTCTTTTCTCCCTCACAGCACTACTTACAAGTGGGATCCACCATTTACCAATCAATTTCTCTTGTTAATTCATTCACGCAACCTCCCCTCTCTTTTACCCAATTTCTTTTCTTTTTCTTATTTAATTTTAATCCACAAATTTATCTCTCCCTTCAATAGTTATTCATCTTCTTCTTTCTTATCGCTTCAAACCCACGAATTTCTCCGTTTCTCTACCCTTTCTTCTTGTTCCTTTCCCTCTCTGCTTTCTTTCTTTTTCTCAACCAAGAAACCCATTTCCACTTGATTTCTGTGACATCTCCAATCCCCATAATAAAACCCTTAAGCTCGTCCCTAATCATTTTTCATATTCTTTCTTCAACAGCCTCAACAAATTCTCCTTCAAGTTTCTGTCATAAACCTAGAAATAAAACCTTCCTCCTTTGTAAAATGGATTATTAAGGCCAAAAAATCTAATTTCTTTAACTCTTCTAACTAGATTTTTGAAAAAATAAAATGATTGAAGAACGAACCGACAACTAAGTTTCAATTTCCATTCATTCAAAATTTCTTCAAACAAACTCCATAATCTCAAACATAAATACTTACCAATTTCACTTCTTCCTCGAAAATATCTTTAAAATCAGCCCAAAACGAACTTGAATTTCCCTTTTTCCTCTGTTTTTCCTTCTTTTTCATTCTCCTCTTTTTTTTCCTTTCTTTTCTATTATGTTCTTTTCTTTCCTTCTTTCTTTTCTTTCCTTTAAAGCCATCTCTGTTTTACACGTGTCCCAAAACCACAATTTTCTTTTTTTTTTTGTTTCTTTGGTGGTAAAAGATCATAATACCCTCATAAACCAACTCTACCCTCATAAACCAACTCAAGTAGAATATTCCAAATTTCTTTTTTTTTCTTTACAGCTTAAAGGGCAAACATGTCCTTACATTCCTTGACACTAAAAAAACCATCAGTCTAATGCATGCTCGATGGTTGTCCTTCTTACAACAGTTTGATTTTATGATCAAGCACAGCGCTGACACAACTAATAAGGCTATGGATACCCTAAGCTAAGAGGGGAAGTCTCTTAACATTACTTCAAGGAGAAGTGATAGCTTTTGAACACCTACCGTGTACTTATGCTCATTGATAAGACGAAAAATACACCCATATTTTATATAGTTATTTTACATTTTATTAATTTATTATGTTTAAATATTTGAATTTAATTCTAATTTATAATTTTGTGGCAGATTGAAGATATTCAAGAATAATAATTTAAAACCGCAATTTTAGAGGATAATGTGGACTTCACCAATTTGGGAAGAGTTCAACGGATAAATACAGACACAATTATTATGGCCGGAAGCTTCAATTTGAGAATTATGAATTTTTAGGATATTTTGTAAATAAAGATATATAATCAAAGTAGGAAACATAATCCTCAATTGATTAGGAACTCTTTTATTGAATTTATTTTCTTTTAAAAATGATATTTCCCAATTAGTTAGGAATTCCTTATTAGAGATAATTCCTCCTTAAAAGAGGATAAAGTTAATCTCTATAAATAGAGAAGCCTTATTGGGAGATCCATCATCCAAGTTCCAACGAAAAGCTCTATTCCCCAAAATTCAGTTCTCTCCCTCTACCATGAGTGGCTAGGCTTTAATTCTTCCAACTCAAAGGTGATTCAAGTCCAATTGTAAGCTTGGGAGGCTCAAGTTAGATAGAGATTTCTTCTTTTTCAAGTATTCTTTGTTTGTTGTTCTTATTATTTATGAACAATTTATATTAATTAAATTGACACCTTAATTCATATTAATTGTTCTACTGCTATCCATGAGTTTGTGATCCGTAATTGTCATGAATGATTGAAATGAGTAGCAAAGGGTTGGCTTATGTGTGTGTATTTATGGCTTTTCCATGTTTACATAGCTTGCATAATAGACTCTAGGGAAACAAAGGGACAAAATTAATTAACTTGCAGCTATCTCAAATTAATTGATTTTGGTTTAGTCATTCTCATCATCTTTAATGCTATTCTTTGATTAATATGGAACACTATCGTGCCCAGTTGATTAATTAATAAGATTTAATTTTGATGCTTGGTCTAAATTAATTAAATTAGGAGAATTAAAACTTACCACGACTGTTCCGAGTAAGTAGACTAAGTTCTTGAATCAAGAAATCAATTTTTTTTTATATAAAGCCGATGATCAAGATTACAATTGGATGAAAATCACACCTTTGGATTGGAAGCTTGGTAACATTAACTTTTGTTTTCCTTTTAGTTTATCTTTTTAAATTTCAAAATTTAATTACAAAACCCCCCATTTTTAACTTTGAGAAATTAATTCATTGGTTCCCTTGGGATTTGACCTGGTCTTGCTACTTCTACAAGTTAAATTTAGTAAAATCAGTAATTATTTTGGAGGGCCTCAACAACTCTTACCACTCATTATCGTGACTTTCAAGACATATGGTCTAATTGATATTCTAATGTTAATTCAGGGGACTTTGATTAATATGGAACGCTATCGTGCCCAGTTGATTAATTAATAAGATTTAATTTTGATGCTGGATCTAAATTAATTAAATTAGGAGAATTAAAACTTACCACAGCTGTTCCGAGTAAGTAGACGAAGTTCTTGAATCAAGAAATCAATTTTTTTTATATAAAGCCGATGATCAAGATTACAATTGGATGAAAATCACACCTTTGGATTGGAAGCTTGATAAGATTAACTTTCGTTTTCCTTTTAGTTTATCATTTTAAATTTCAAAATTTAATTACAAAACCCCCATTTTTAACTTTGAGATATTAATTCATTGGTTCCCTTGGGATTTGACCTGGTCTTACTACTTCTACAAGTTAAATTTAGTAAAATCAGTAGTTATTTTGGCGCGCCTCGACAACCCTTACCACTCATTATCGTGACTTTCAAGACATATGGTCTAATTGATATTCCAATGTTATTTCAAGGGACTTTCGTATCATAATGGTTACCTCTTCTTCAAGGGAGACCAACTATGTATCCCACATCCATCGTTATGTGAGGCCCTCATACAAGATATGCATTATGGAGGATTGACATGCCATTTTCGGAGAGATAAAACATTGAATTTAGTTTTGTTCGTTTTTATTGGCCTCAACTAAGAAAAAATGTTCTTAATTTTGTTTCTAGGTGTTTTATTTGCCAGACCAACAAGGGAACTTTCAACGCAGTTCTGGGTTCGAACTGGATGTCGTACTCACTTAGCTCCATTGCCTACTTCATCAGGCGTCCAGAAGCTTCTGGCTTACGGAAGATGTTTTTTAGGGGCAAGTTAGTGAGCACCACCACAGTATGGGCTTGGAAGTATGGTCTAAGCCGTCGGGCCGAGGTGACTAAAGCAAGAGCCAACTTTTCCATTTGAGGGTATCTGGTCTCGGCTTCGGTCATAGCCTTGCTTGTGTAGTAGACCGGGTTTTGCCGCGCTTCTTCTTGCCTGATTAGGGCCGAGCTGACGGCACTGTCAGACACTGCTAAGTACAACTGGAGCTTGTCCCCTGGCAGGGGTTTGGCGAGCAAAGGTGTCGAGCAAAGGTAACTTTTCAACTGCTGAAATGCTTGCTCGCACTCCGCTGTCCATTCAAACGGCCCTTTCTTTCGTAAGACTTTGAAGAAAGGAAGGCACTTATCTGTCGATCGTGAAACAAACCGGTTCAGGGTCGCAATCCTGCCATTGAGGCACTGAAGCTGTTTCAGCGTCTTAGGTGCCTCCATCTCGAGCACGACTTTAATCTTTTTGGGGTTGGCCTCGATCCCCCGGTTGTTTACCATGAAGCCAAGGAATTTTCCCGAAGAGACTCCAAAGGCACATTTAGCTGGGTTGAGCTTCATTTGATATGTCCTCAGAACCTCGAAAGCTTCGGTCAGATCGGAGAGATGCGACTTAGACTGCTTGCTCTTGACAAGCATGTCGTCCACATACACTTCCATATTCCGGCCGATCTACTTGGCGAACATTTTGTTCACCATTCTCAGGTAGGTCGCTCCTGCGTTCTTTAAACCAAAGTGCATGACCTTGTAACAGTACAGACCTTGGTCCGTTATGAATGCGGTATGATCCGGGACATGCATCTTGATTTGGTTGTACCCAGAGTAGGCATCCATGAAAGTGAGCAGTTGGTGCCCGGCTGTGGCTTCCACGAGCTGATCAATCCTCGGCAGTGGGAAGCAATCTTTCGGGCATGTCTTATTTAAGTTCGTAAAGTCTACGCACATTCTCCACTTTCCGTTAGATTTTTTAACTAAAACAACATTGGAGAGCCACTCGGGATACGAAATTTCTCTTATGTATTCAGCTTTCAAAAGTTTGCTAACTTCCTCAACAATTACATCACTCCTCTCCTTGTTTATAGGTCTTCTTTTTTGTTTTACAGGTCGGAACGATGGATCTATGCTGAGGCGATGCGTCATAATCTTTGGGTCAATGCCGGGCATGTCCTCATGGGATCACGCAAAGACGTCCGAGTTGGATATGAGGAAGTGGATTAGCTCCTCTCTGTCGGTGGCCCCCAGCTTGGTTCCTATGCTTACTTGCTTCTCGGGACTAAGCAGAGGAACAAGCTCGAGCTCCTCAGTGGGTGCGGCAAACTCCCGCCTCGGTAGGTCGGCCTTGAACTCGAGCGTCTCATCCCTACTGGCGAGAGTTTCAAGGGCGCAGACCGATTAGCCTTTGAGTGCGGAGGCATAGCACTCCCTCGAAGCGGTCTGTTCTCCTCGGACCGTGCCCACGCCATTGGGGGTGGAATACTTCAAAACTTGATGAAGTGTCGAGGGAATGGCCTGAAATGAGTGGATGATGGGTCTCCCAAAGATGGCGTTATAGGCCGATCTACCGTCAATTACCACGAACTCGGCCATTTGGGTGACCTGAGTTTGGTCCTGCCCAAGCGTGACCGGCAAGTTGATGTAACCCTCTGGGATGACCGATTCTTCAGAGAACCCAACCAGCGGTGTCGGGCTTTTCTTCAATTGTGACCTCGTCCATCCCAGGGCGAGGTAGGTCGGTAAGGACAGGATGTTAGCAGATGCGCCTCCGTCTACCAGCACCGTCCTGACCACCACATGATCAATCAAAGGAGCGATCACAAGTGCATCATTGTGGGGCAGGTGGACCTCCTCCAAGTCTCCACCGTCGAAGGTGATTGGGCAGGTCGGCCTTTGCTCCCTGATGATGCACACCTCGCGTCTGGCTGCACGAGCTAACTCCTTTCTTTTACGTCCGGACTGACCCCCGCTTGGCCCTCCGAAAATGGTATTGATGACCGCAGGTCGGTCAGTGCGCCGGGGCGGCGTCCTCGAACGCTTCCGCTCTTCCTTTTTTTCTGTCGAGCTGGTCCTGGGCTTTCCCACAAATTTCTTGAAGTAGCCATCTTGAATTAGATCCTCAATTTGGCGCTTCAACTCCCAGCAGTCCGACGTGTTATGGCTGTGCTCCCGATGGAAGCGGCAATACTTGTCCTTGCTGCGCCTCTCCGGGGCTCCCCGAAGCTTCTCAGGACGTTTAAGTAGTTTTTCCATTCCAGACTCCTCGATGCTCATTAGGATCTCGGAAATTGGAATTGTGGTCGGGGTGAAGCGTTCGTAAGGCCGGCTCCTGGTAGGTCCGTTCTCCGCCCTTCGATACTCAGCTCAGCCGCTGGAAAAGGATCCCTTATCCTTGGACTTGGGATCTGCCTTTTCTATATCTTTTCCACTTCTGCCCCGGCCGATCTTTCGCTCTGGTCGGCCGGTTTTGGTTCGGAGGAGCTCCTGTCCATCGATGACTTTCTTCGCCTTCTGAAGCACCTCGGCGAAGGTGGCCTGGGCCTCCTCTCCAAGTTTCACCGTGAGGGCTTCGTCGGCTAGACCGGTGAGAAAATAGCACATGGCCGAGTCATCGGAGCAGTGTGTGACCTTCAATTGCTCCTCCTGGAATCTGGTGACATATTCTCGCAGCGTCTCACCCTCCTTCTGCCTGATGGTGGCGAGATGGGTCATTGTCTTTTTGTCATAATGCCGAGAAGAGAACTGGGCGAGGAACTCCCTTCTCAGCTGAGAGTAGGTCGAGATCGACCTGGCTGACAGTCTCCGATACCACAATCGCGCGCTGCCAGTAAGCGCGATCTGAAAGGCACGGCATTTGATTGCGTCTGATGCCGCTTGGAAATCCATGAGGCCTTCAAAGATCTCAACATAATCCTTGGGGTCCTTCGACCCATCATAAAGTTTCACGGTAGGAGCTTTGAACTTTGGAGGGATCGGTGCTTCCAAAACGTCCGAGGTGAAGGGCGATTCTCCCAAGTCGCCATCGTTCAGTGGACCTTCTTTCTGCTCACATTTGGCCTTTAAGGCCTCCACCTGAGCGTCGAGCTGGCCCCTCAGCTGGTCGAACTCCTCCCTTGTAATCACTCCTGTAGGAGTTGCTGGGTTGCAAGAGGATTCAGCCTGCTGGTTGGAGCTCCTGTGTGAGCGGGATGGTGACTGTCCTTTTCGGAGAGATGAAACTCTCTTTCTGTTGAGGTGTTCACGGAGGTCTCCTCTCTGGCGAGTGTGTCCCTCGCTCTCGTTGTCTTCGGGATGTTCCTCCTCGACTGGGCCGAGGTGGGAACCCCTTTGCTCGCGTATGCCAGCGCGCGTCACTCGATTCTCAGATCGGGACCCTGCGCCTGCAGCTAATATCATTTCGTTATACATTTCCTCCATGGACCGCATTTTTGTGCGCATTGCCTCCATTTCTCTCTGGAGTGCGTCCAAGTTCTCACTTGTCGGGGCCGGGGCTGGACCCCAGGCGCCCTTCTTAGAGGTTCCACCTCGGCCACGGGTGGCCTTGGATGTCCTTGGGGGTGCGCAGGTGGTAGAACAGGCGCGGTGATTCGTGCCGACCTGCGGAGGGGTTCTGTTGCTAGGCCGTCGTGACCTTGCCCCTCTACCACTGCTGCTCTGACCTCCCTCTGGTGGGCATCGCTGGCAGCTAGGGTCTTTCGATCTGTCATATTGGTCGAGTTTCCGGGTTGAACCATTTTCGCTTGCGTGTTGGTTTAAAAGAATTGGGATGACTTAGATTGTCGTCCCCACAGACGGCGCCAAATGTTTATGCAAGGATATGCACAACAGTGTATTTCAGATTGCAGCTCGAACTCGGCCTCCGAACCGATCTGAGTACTTGGGCGGACCTGCACAAAAAGGTGAGCACTCCGACGATCAAGTCAGTATAGGTCGGATTCCCAATTTAGTTCGAGGTCAGAAATCATCGTACCTGATCGTGAAGTGAGGTCCTCTACTTATGGGTGGTAGTCCTGCTAATCTCGCGACGGTTACACCCGATAATCTCGGGACCGTCGGTTACACTCGGTAATCTCGGGACCGACGGTTACGCCCGATAATCACGCCGCTGACAGTAGCTCACATCGGCCGCCACTGAGCATCCCGGTAGATCGGACCTCGGCCAGGTTCACCTCGGCCCTCATACTTAGCATCTGTCAACGCTAGTGGTGGTGATCTCGACGGTCCGAGCTGGGCGTGACTCATGAGTCACCTTGGATTACCAATAGGGGTCCTCCACGTGTCCAGGGTATTCTCTTCCCCCAACACACCAAATTTTCTTTAATGGGTAAGAGGTTGTATGTCTAGGATTCTTGTTTCAGTACTTTATTTCTAAACCTACTTCCCATTTTAACTTGAGGAAATTCATTTTACCCTAATATTTTCAGTACTAGGTTAAAACTAGAGCCTAGTTAATGCTTAAGTAGCTAGATTTAAGAATCGAGCAAATCAATCAAGCCAATCAATGGAGCGCTTGGCGCTCTACTTCCTCAACAATTATGTTTATTTATAAATTGGTTAGGGCATATACAGAAGGATTAGATGATAATTTAGATCATGTTTAAAAGAGATAAAAGAATGAAAAATAAGAAGAAACACAAGTCATTTTCATTAAGAAATAGGTGAGGGTTTACATCATGTAAAATGAAATAACAAGCTGGAATTCCTAAATCTCAAGAGTTTGCAAGATCTAGCTTTACCCTTTCTCTTTCGAGCTGATGGGAGTAAAAACAAGAGAAGGAGCGGATGGGAGTAAAAACAAGAGAAGGTTCAATAATTACACAAAGCTCAATCTCTTGAAGAAGCTCACAACACACTCTCAATTTCTCTTTCTTTGATTGACTAGATCAAAATATAAAAGCAAAAACAAATAATTCTAAGTATTATGGAAATGAAGAACAAAATTAAGAATGAAAAACTAAAAGAAAGACTATTGGGAAAACTAAGCTTAGAATCTGGCAAAAGGATTTGCAGAAAGGCTTGATCAAAACTTTTTCGTAGTTTGTGTTTTACAATTTTATGGAATTCACAGGTTCAAAAACAGACTATTTACTTACAATATGCAACAAAAACCACTGTTTTACTAAGTTATGGAGGAATAATGAAGCTTTCACAATGAATATTCACAACTTTAACTAAATGTTGCTAATATAGATACTATTTGCATAACTAAGTCCCAAAATAACATGAATTAGATTCCAATTTTCCCTCGAAATCGATGGTATATGACATACTATGGTTCGTCTACCTTGCCACGTCATCAACACGTGTTTGCCATGTAAGTGATATTTTGATATTCTTGTCACATCATCCACTGATAATTGAGATGCCACATCATATACCACATAACCATTCCTACTCAAACTTGCTCGTTAATCCATGGGATTGATTATGTCCTCTTGAAAATCTTACCTTCAATTTTCCTTTGCTCCTAACTGTCTTATTTGATGTAGCAATTCAAAATATGTTGGAATTGGCATTTCAAACTCTACACTATACATATTTAAAACACTAAAGTCATGAGTATAATAAATGCTTGTTACCATAAAAAAAATATATATATATATGATTGAAGCTGGTAAAATTAATATTCGAAACTTAAAAATTAAATAGAAACTGAATCTAAACCTTAGAAACAAAAGTAGTGTCAATTTTAAATTACAAGTACTAAATAGAATCTATTTTAAAACTTTAGAGATCTCTTAAAGATGTAATTTTACCCTTAAATTTATTAAATAAAATTTTATTTTGTTAGAAAATGATCACCTAAACCTCTTATATTGTCAATAATTGACTGATAATGAATTGTTTAATTCAACTAGAAAAAGATGACATTTCAGACTTTCTACAAAATTAAAGATTTAAAAAGAAATCAACTTTTTTTTCCCTCCAACTCATAATATATAGTATAGAATGTCAATTATTTCCTTGCCAGAATCTCACCTTTTTATTTTATTTATTATTTGTGTGTGTGCGAGATGACTCAGCAAATAATGAAATAGTATATACATATTTTTATTTTTGAAAAAAAGTACATAATGAAATAATAATTAAATCCCATTACTAATTTTAGTTTAAAAAGTAAAATTAATAGATCTCAACCGTATCATAGCACATAATCAATATATTATTTCCTCAATAATATAACCAATTGTACTTTTAGAAAATGCTTTCTTAATGACCAAAATCTTTTATTATTTTTTTTTCATGAAGATTTAAACTTTAGAATTTTCCTATTAAAAAAATTAAAAATCTTTTTTTTTAGCACGTTATTAATTAAAATTAAAAAATATATATATTTGATGATGATTAAAAACATTACACATGAATCAAAGTGGCCATCAAAGTATTTTTAATGGAGTACTCAATTAGTTTATATTTGAAAACTTTAAATTTAGAGGTTTTTTTTTAAACATAAATTTAGAGGTTAGCTATGATTTAAATCATATTAAATATAATATAATATAATTATATACATTTTTAATTTTTCAATGCTTTCATTTTCAAATTTTAAATTGGATAAAGTTTATGGTTTTTCTTTAGTAAAGTTATCAATAAATATAATGGTATGAATAAATTGTACTTTTTAAATATTTTGTTTTTAAATTTGTTGAAAACCTACTTGCAAGAGAATAAACTTATTATTGTCTCCCCTATTTTAATATTTAATTCTAAATTTAGATATTTAGTAGATATTTAAATGATTTTATTTTCTGAAATTACATATTTTAATTTATTTTATTTATTCTTGATAACTATTAAACTTTGTTCAATTTTAAATTTATGAAACTAATATTACTTGAAACTTTTATTCATTCTTTTCATATGGCTTCTTTTATTTGTTTTATTTATTTATTTATAGTACGAACAATTCCAATAAACAGCAAATATGGGAAAAAAAAGTTATTAATAGAATTTAAAAACTGCGTTTACTTTTCATTTTTATATTTCATTGAGGAACTTTTCAACTTTATTTTCCCATGATTCTTTTCAAACTTTTCTGAAATTTTTTTAGGCTAAAAAAATAAAAAGAGCATCAATTCAAACACCAAAATCTTCCTGAGAGCAATATTTATATTAAAACTATTAATCATGCACTTTTTTCCCCTGATAAAATATATATAATGTTTTCAACTTTTCTCAACATGATTAATGTGTCGGTTAGATATCCTATAAATAATTTAACACATATTTCCTTAAATTTTTTAATTTATTAGTAATTTAATCATGTTTCATATGATATAAGGACACGTCCTCTCTTTGAATCCTTGTATTGTCATTTTTTTCCCATAAGTTAGATATCATTTAAATGATTATTAATTTAAGTTTTTTATTAATTGATAATTTAATCATGTCTCACCATCAAAACCATCACTCCAATTTTCTCTTCACCCGAGTCTGCAGTAACAGTAAAATTAAGATTAAACCCTAAATTAATCATTTTCATGTTTTATTTTATTTTTATCTTTAAATGTTAAAGCATTTTGTTTGGTTTTGTCTTTTTAACATAAAGCATTGTGTTTCTTATCTTATTAATTTACATAAAATTTTGTTTTGATTATTGTCTAATAAAATCTTGAATTATTATTGACTCAAACATAGTTTCAATAAATTAATAAATTGTACTAAAATAATAATAATAAGTTAATAAATTAATATCTTCTTTTAGACTCTACCAACAAGTATGGCGACAATAGACATAATCCTTCCTTATACATATTGTAATTAGGAGCATAAAAAGTATAAACAAAATCGCCCGTTCGCTAGGGGAGGGGTAATTCATGGTATATAATTGAGACACTTATTTTCATTATATTGTATGAAGCATTTTAGGTGAAATCAAAAGCAATGTCAGGAGGGTTGTGCCCAATATTTAAATTTCTATCCACATGTCGACGTTTTCATATGTCCATGGATCCAACCTCAACATAGGGTTAATGGAAATTTTTATTGTATTGGAAAAAAAATCGAAAAAATATATAAGAAAAAATTTTAACAAAATATCACTAATGTAGACATAATATTAATAGTAGTAATATTTTTACTATTTAAAAAGGTTAAAATATTTATGCGTTAATTTAAATACTTGTTGAATTTTATTATTTTTGTACTTTTTTTTAGAAATATTTATGGGCATTGACATTTTAATGATATTTTCATCAACATTTTCATAAAATTAAAAACTCAATATTTCTATTGACATCCATATTTAAAATTCTAGATATGTCCAAGTGGCCAATATCATACCCATTGTAAATATTACATGAGACTAATTATACATTCCTTATATTTAAACACTTAACATTGTATATAAAACATTGTATATAAAGAAGAGGACATGGCTCGCCGGACTTGGTAGAGTTAGAAAGAAGTTTTGTGTGCGTTGGTTTGTGAAATAAGGAAGAAATGGGAGAAGTTGCAGGGAATGAGGTTTTGGAAGCTGAAACTCACATATGGAACCACATCTTCAGCTTCATCAACTCCATGGCTTTGAAATGCGCCGTCCAACTCGGCATTCCCGACACCATCGCTCACCATGGCCGCGGCCCCATGTCCCTCTCTCACCTCGTTTCAGCCCTTAAACTTCACCCCGAAAACTCCCAATACCTCCATCGCTTAATGCGTATACTGGCTCACTCTGGCTTCTTTACGGCACACAAAAATGACAAAGAACAAGAAGAAGCATACTCCCTTACCAGCTCATCTCGTCTTCTCCTCAAATGCAACCCTTCCTCTCTATCTCCTTTGTTGCTTTCCATGCTTGACCCATTCCTCCTGCAGCCATGGCAGCTTCTATCCGCCTGGTTCCATAGCCATGATCGAACCGCATTTAAGATGGCTCATGGAAAGCAGTTCTGGGAGCACATGGCCAGCAAGCCACGAGATGGGGACGTTTTTAATGCAGCCATGGCCAGTGATGCGAGGCTGGTGACAAGTGTTTTGTTGGGACAATATAAGAACATCTTTGATGGAGTTAAATCGCTGGTGGATGTGGGAGGTGGCACTGGAACTGTGGCGAGAGTCATTGCTGATGTCTTTCCACAAATACAATGTGTTGTGCTTGATCTTCCCCATGTGGTGGCTGACTTGGAAGGAAGCCATAACTTGACATATCTTGAAGGGGACATGTTTCAAAGCATTCCGTCTGCGGATGTACTTCTATTGAAGGTAAGACAGAAAACTAGAAAGATATATTATTTAGTTTTGATGACCAAATATTTTGTTAAAGATCTACTCCTCTCATTGCTGATTGAGATGGAAGTCCATGAAAATTGATATGGTATCAGAACCTAAGTTTAAAACGAGTATCTAGTAGAAAATGAGATTCAGCCAAGATTGATGAATCCAAAAGAGGTACCATCTTGGAGGACTTGTTAAGGATCTACTCCTCTCACTGTCAATAGATTTTGAAATGGAACCCCAAGAAAATTGATACTTTTTGTTATAACGTCGCAAAAACTACTTTTTTTTTGTAGTGTTATTATAGTGTAATGTCATTGATATTTAATGCAGTGGATATTACATGATTGGAGCGATGGAGAATGTGCAGAGATATTGAAGAAATGCAAAGAGGCAATCACGAGTAATGGAAAGAAAGGGAGAGTGATTCTAATTGATATGGTGGTAGGCAATAAGAAGGTGGATGGGGACGGGGACAGGGACGGGGACGATATGTTTATTGAAACTCAACTCTTTTGGGACATGTTAATGATGGTGAACGTAGGTGGAAAAGAACGGGATGAGAAAGAGTGGGTTCAGCTCTTCGATAAGGCTGGATTTGGTGGCTACAAGATCTTCCCAATTCTAGGTTTAAGGTCTCTCATAGAGATTTATCCATAGTGATCTTTCCTTGAATTATATTTGTCGATTCTCAAGTTTCAACTATTTTCATGTATGTTTAAGGTGTGTTTGTGATTATGTGTGGATTGTTGTAGTCTAAATAAAAGTTGGCTTGTTGTGATATGTTTGGTAAACTATGTTTTTTTTTTTTCCAATTGAAACTTGTTATGAAAATGTATTCACATCTATTTCAAATCTAATTATTTCAAGTCTAATTATTTAAAGAAATTATTTAAACTATTGTAAAAAATAATCTTTCAAAAGAAATTTTCCTCTAAATCATACCTTTTCAATTCTTTAAAAGACAATTTTCAATGAAATGAATGTTAAGAGAGCGTGTGTATATGTATATGTATATATATGTAACATAATACATTTAAAAATATAAAAATATAAGAAATTAATAGTGCGATTGAGATGATTTTAAATAAAGTATTTAAAATACAATTACTTTTTTGTCTAAAAGAAGAATTATGAATTAGGAAGGTGTTTTATATAGTCTCCTATCTAATTTTAGATAACTAAAAGTATTCTTTAAAAAAAAATCAGCCAGTCATGAATATAAAATAATTTTTAAAAATTTGATTGCTTTAAACTCTATTTAAAGAAATATGAAATGAATGTCGAAAAAATTTACATTAAAATGATTGAGACTCTCAGTAGTTTAAGCAATTTGAGGGATATTGATTACCAAAATAAAGTGTAAAAGAATATTTAAATTAAAAAAATATTCCAAATTCACCCTAAATTCAAGCTTTTAAATATACACTAAATTAGAAAAATCTTCATGAGGATTAAAATGTAAATTTACCCACTACAACAATTGAGATGTTTGATGTCAGCCTGTCATTTATAATCAATATCAGTTGACTAAATGATGTTCGTCTTGTGACTTGACTTCTGATTCTCCATAAATTTGATATACAATGTCAATTTATAATTGACATTAAATAGTCAATTAATGTCGGTAAAGAAACGTCATGGTAGAAAAAGAAAAATTTGCAGCCATGATTCGGTTGAAAATGACATCACTTTCATTCAAATTTATAATTGCCATTAAAACTTGTATAAGAAACTGACATTAAAAGTGTTACATTAATGTCGGTTCAGAAACGATATGCTAGGAAAGGAAAAATTAGCGTGCGATGGAGTTCAAAATGATGTCGTTTGAATAAAGCAAAAATGACGTCGTTTGGATTTAAATATATTTTCCCGCCTATTGTGCTGAAAACAACGTCGTTTCCATTTAAGAAAAACGACGATGTTTGGTTTATGCAGGGACATGGAACGACGTCGTTTTCTTAAAGGAAAAGTAATGTCGTTTTGTCAGACCAATTAAAACTAAATGTGGAAATGACGTCATTTTGTGCCATAGTTTTAAAAGCATTAGGGCTTCAAAACAACGTCGTTCTGAACTCCCTTTTTTTTTAATCCCTTTCAGTATTCCAGCCATATAGAGTGAACAGAAGGAAAATTTTCCTTTGCCTCTTTCTTGGAAGTCAATCCCAGCATGAGACTTGACTTTCTCCTCCCATGTGCTTTTGTTGCATTTGAGCACTACATTCAAGTCTACTACGATCCCACCTCACGAAAATACTATTGTAGTTTTCAAAAGTACCTTTATTAGGGCTTATATGAGGTTAGTATTCTTTTTCACCCTTATTTTATACGTTGAGCATCCATTTTGGTTATCATTTTTCAGTTCCACCCTCTTTTTAAGCCTTCTCTATACAAATTACATTTCAGCCCTAAATTCAAGTCTATAAATATATATATAATATTAAAAAATAGAATAATAATATTACATTAGATAGACTCTTTAATATTAATTATTTAAATATTTACAATATATTCATACTTTTCATATGGCTCTTTTTATCTGTTTTATTTTTTTATTTATAACACTTTCAACAAATGGCAAACATGCTTCATTTATACACACACACATATATTACTAGAATATCAAAATTGCGTTTACTTTTCATTTTTATATTCCATGGGAGAATTTTTAAACTTTATTTTCCATGATTATTCTCAAACTTTTCCGACCATTTTTTAGGCTAAAAAAATAAAAGGAGTCCATCAAATCAAACACCAAAATCTTTCTGACAGTAATATTTATTATAAAACGATTAATCATGCATTTTCTTTCTTGAAAATACAACTTCCTTTTAGAAACTACGTCAAAAGTTTTAAAACAGAAACTAAAATATCAATTTTAGAAGTAGAAGTATAGCGATCGAAACAAACATTTTAAAAATACATGAACTAAAATAAACCAAATTAAAATACGGAGATCAAAATAAAAATTTTAAAAATATAGAAACTAAAATTAAAAGTACAAAGACACATTTTAAAAATAGTATTTTAACCCAAAATATATATAATTTCAATGTGATTAAGGTATCAAAACGGTAGGATCCATTAACATATTCACAATTCACATGGTTGATCAAACGCAAACAATTTCTACGGCAGTAATAACTGACATCTGTTTCTGACCAAAAAGTCATGAGTTTTACTCCCCCACCCCACTTGTACTAAAAAAAAATTTACACAAAATTTTGTTTTGATAATTCTGTAATAAAAATATTGAATTATATTGTAGACCCAAACATGGTTCAATCGGTTAAGGAATTAATAACGTCTTTTAAATTACTCTACCAAATTAAATAAGTATGATGACAATAAAGATAATTCTTCCATATATATATTGTTAGGATTAGTGCAAGGAGTAAAAACCAAAGTCTAATGTTAGCTAGGGAATGGGGTGATACATGAAATATAGCTGAGACAATTTTCTCTATTTGTAGGAAATCTTTTGGGTGAAATAACCAAAAGTATAGTTATTAAGGTTATGCATAGGCTATTAAATTTCAATCGACATTATGTCCATAAGTTCTACATGGAGATGAGGTGAATAGTTTATATAATACTGCAAAAAAAAAAAAAATCGAAAAATATATAAGAAAAAATACCATCAAGATATTACAGATGTGGATATAATATTAATACTAATAGTTATTTTATCCAGGATCCATAATATATATAAAATTACGGACGTGGAAGAAATGTTTTTGGACAATTTTATCCTTAGTTTTAAAATTATCTTTATTAAATTTTTATTTTTATTTCAAATCCTCCGCTCTCCTCCCACGTTGCTTCTTCTCTCTTTTATGTAAGGATTTCGTCTTTTTTCTTTTTCTTTTTAATACGTTCATTTAAGTTGATTTATTAATTAATAATTTTAGGTTTAAGTATAATCAATAGGGGTGTAATAATTTCGGGTCGGGTTGGTTTCCTCCAGAAACCGAACCGACCCGAACTCAAGTCGGTTCGGGTCGGGTCGAATTCGCTTTTTTTCGTTTTAATAGAGCATGAGTTCTTAAGATTTTCTTCTTCATCCTGAAATCTCTTCAAAATCAAAATGTCCCGTGGAATTTGAAGAAACCACAAAATTACTGTTTAAAAACACATTGTGATTTTGATTTAGAAACCCACTTCTATTTTTTATTTTCTTCTTCATATGTATATATGAAAACCCACAAAAACCTACTTCAAATCTTTCTCTTCTTCAAATTTTAAAACTCAAAAAAATTAGATCTTCCTCTTCAGATCTTCTTTCTATGGAAACCCACAAAAACCCATTACTGATCATCATCAAAACCGACCTCCACAAAATCCACTTCAAAATAAGAACCATCTATTCGTTGCTTGTCGCTCCGTCGTTAATCTATTAGCTCGTCGGCACGTAGAGAGGTCACCGTCGCCATCGCCGTCATGCATCTCCTTTGTCGCCGCTGTAGATCTTCTCTCTTGCCACCATAGTGGATGTTCTTACCGACACATTTGGAGAGGGAAGGATAGAGGAGAGAGAGAAGAACGGCGCAACCACCGAGGAAAGTAGGGTTATGTGACGGTAGGTTACCTTTATTTTATAAAGGTCGGTTGGTAGAACCGAACCGAACCAACTAGATTTGTATTTTAACCGATCCGACTAACCGAATTGGATCGGTTCGGTTCGCATACTTACACCCCTAATAATCAATAATGGAACTTCAAAAGTTATATTATTTTAATGGTTAAATAATGTCTAAAGGAAAAACGTAAAAGTATATTTAAATTAGGTTAAAAAACACATTTTGTCATTGTACTTTTACTAAAGTAATAATTTAGTCCGTGAACTTAGTTGGTAACAATTTAGTCTCAGTACTTTCATTAAAGTAGCATTTTAGTCCCTAAACTTTAGCTTGTAATGATTTTAGTCCCTGTAGTTTAAAATTTGTAACAATTTAGTCCTTATCGTAACAAACTTTATTAAAACTAAGTGTTAAATTTATTTTATCATATAAGAATTTAATCTTTCTAATTTATAAACATATTTGGTCCCTCTTAGTTTATCCACATATATAAACATATTTGGTCCCTCTTAGTTTATCCATATATATATATATATGTATATGAAACTTAACAAAAAAAAGTTTCATGAATTTACATCTTTTCATATTCACGCATGGAAAATTTACGAGGGAACATATTAGATTGAATTGGGAGCAGTTCAAGAAGCAATATGAGATCATATATGTTATGGGTTAAATGAGACGAGATTCGGCCAGCGATGAAATAGTCGGCCTAGACCAATTGTCGAGGAAGCCCAATTGTACAAAACAGCAAAGCAAGGACCGAAAAGCCTAAACAACGCGGGCCGACCAGGGCTCAGCCCCGACCCTTACTCGGCGCTGAGCAGTTCTCGACCAAACGGTGGAGAACCTTCTTCCGTCCTCTCCGGTCATGTGAGGCGTCTCAGTCCAAGGGTTCTTGCGACTCCACAACTCCATCAACTGTGGGCTGGACAAACCTAACATGGAAGATCTCGAAGAAGATTTTAATGGAGAAACTACTATAAATAGGACAGCAAGCTAAACCCTAGAGGTAAGCTCAAACCACCGTAATTCGTGTGTTATATACGACTTCTCCGTCTCTAACTTAAGCATTGAAGCCCATGTGACAAGAGTCACACCGGTCTAGTGCTATTTGGTTTTGCAGGTTTATCGGTCCCATAATTATCGAAGTTTGGTGCGAATTTGATGAGATCCCTGGATGTCAAATTCCTATATTAACAATTGGCACCGTTTGTGGGGACGATTAGGAAACCGAACAATATATCGACATGAATTTTGGGGGGAGTCCACGACGCTCTAACGTGTGGACAGGTTCCGATTAGGAAGCCGAGAAGAAGGCTGAATTTGGATGTCCCTTCACTAGAAGGGGTCGAAGGTGAGACGAGTGGACAGGTTCCTGAGCAGGTTCTAATAGAGACCGATCGATAGGTTCAAGAACGAAGGAAGGGATTAATTGAGGTTCTAGGACAACCAGAGGACAAATTGGATGCCGTAGAGGAGAAGGTTGAGGGGATGTATCAGAATATAACCCTACTCCTCCAACAACTGGAGCAACAGGAAGTGAGGCTACCTCCGCTTATCAAGAACCCACGAAAGGGCAAATCCCCATAATTCGAAGAGGTTGAGGAGTCAACCAATAATGCTCAGAGCAAACTGAAATTAGAAGGAAACGACAAATCGCGAACCGGTGTCTTTGGTCGATCAGGTTAATAGCCGACCACAAGACAATGCCTGCGGTACGTAATGGGGGCAAGGGCCGTCAAGACGATCAAGAAGGCCTCGGGCCTATCGATCTCAACAAAGAAAAGCGGCTGGATCCAATCGAACCGTTAGAAAAGCTGCTAGGAAGTTAGAAGGAGAAGGGGTTCGATATTGAAGAGTTGGTCGACCAGGTAGACTCTCCGTTTACGGAAGAAATACTGGAACCTCCGAAGTTTAAACTCCAAGTCATAAAACAATACGATTTTATAAGAGGACTTGGTCTGGCAAGAGTTAGAAGAGTTTGTTTTGTGAAATAAGGAAGAAATGGGAGAAGTTGTAGGCGAGGAGGTTTTGGAAGCGGAGACTCATATATGGAACCATATCTTCAGCTTCATCAACTTCATGGCTTTGAAATGCGTCGTCGAGCTCGACATTCCTGATGCCATCGCCCGCCACGGCCACCGCCCCATGCCCTTCTCTCACCACGTTTCAGCCCTTAAACTTCACCCCCACAACTCCCAATACCTTCATCGCTCAAGGCGTATACTAGATCACTATGGCTTCTTTACCAAATACAAAAATGGCAAAGAAGAAGAAGCATACTCCCTCACCAACTCGTCTCGTCTTCTCTTCAATCATAATCATTCCTCTCTATCTCCCTTGTTGCTTTCCCTGCTCGACTCGTTCCTCTTGCAACCATGGCAGCTTTTATCCGCTTGGTTCTATAGCCATGATCGAATCCCGTTTAAGATGGCTCATGGAAAGCAGTTCTGGGAGCACACAGCCAGCAAGCCACAAGATGGGGACACTTTTAATGCAGCCATGGCCAATGATGTGAGGCTGGTGACAAGTGTTTTGCTCGGACAATATAAGAACATGTTTGTTGGAGTTAAGTCGCTGGTGGATGTGGGAGGTGGCATTGGAATTTTGGCAAGAGTCATTGCTGAGGCCTTTCTGCAAACACAATGTGTTGTGCTTGATCTTCTCCATGTGCTGACTAACTTGGAAGAAAGCCATAACCTCATATATCCTGAAGGGGAAATGTTTCAAAGCATTCCTTTGCCAATGTACTTCTATTGAAGGATAGAGAAAAAAAAAACTACAAATATATATTATTTAGTTTTGGGGACCAAATGTTTTGTTAAAAGGATCTACTCCTCTCATTGTCGATTGAGATGGAAGTTCATGAAAATTGATATGGTATCAGAACCTAATAAGGTTAAAGTGAACATCTAGTAGAAAAAGGGGATTCGGCCAAAATTGATGAACTTGAAAGAGACACCATCTTGAAGGGCATGTTAATGATCTACTCCTCTCACTGTCAACTGATTTTGAGCTGAAACCATGAAACTTGATACTTTTGTTGTTATAAAGTTGTTGAAACTATTTTTTTTTAGTATTATTAAAGAGTAATGTCATTTGATATAAATGCATGATTGGAGCAATGGACAATGTGTGGAAATACTGAAGAAATGCAAAGGTGCAATCACGGGTAATGGAAAGAAAGGGAAAGTGATTCTAATTGATATGGTAGGCAATAAGAAGGGGGGCAGGGATGGAGACGACATGTTTATTGAAACTCAACTCTTTTGGGACATGTTAATGATGGCGAACGTAGGTGGAAAAGAACAAGATAAGAAAGAGTGGGTTCACCTGTTGCATAAGGCTGAATTTGGTGGCCACAAGATCTTCCCAATTTTAGGTTAGAGGTCTCTCGTGGAGTCTTTGAATTATATTGGTCGATTCTCAAGTTTCAAACGATTTTCATGTACCTTTGATGTGTGTTTGCGATTATGGGTTGATTGTTGTAATCATAAAAGTTGGCGTGTTGTTATAAGTTTGGTAAACCAAATTTTTTTTTAATTGAAACTTGTTATGAAAATGTCTCTCCATTTCAAATCTAATTATTTAAAGAAATTATTTAATCTTTCAAAAAAAAATTTTGCTCTAAATTATACCTTTTCAATTCTTTTAAAAGGCAATTTCAAATCAAAAGACTGTTCTAGTTTTCAAAAGTAATTTTATTAGGTTTATACAAGGTTAATATTCTTTTTTAGCCTTATTTTATACATTGAGGGTTGATTTTGGTTCTGTTTTACTGATTTTGATTTCGTTTTACTGATTTTTTTGGTTTCATCCTCTTTTTAAGCCTTCTTTACAATATATTATGTCACATTTCAACCCTAACTTCAAGTCTAGAGAGACCCCACTTCACGAAAAGATTAAAGATTGTTGTTTTTGAGAGTACCCTTATTTTACTGTCCAGGTTAAATTTTTTTTTAGCCTTATTTTATACTTTTAGCGCAATTTTGGTACTGTTTTACTGATTTTTGTTTTGTTTTACTGATTTCTTTTGGTCACCTTTTCTTTCAGCCCTCTTCATGTATATATATACAACAATAACATTATATTACATAGGCCTAAAAAATTAGGGAGTAGTTGCAAATCTTGTCTAATTAATATAAAATATTAGCCTTTGCGGTATAAAATATAATAATAATATTACATTACATATACTCTTTAATATTAATTATTTAAAGTATTTACAATATATTCATACTTTTCATATGGCTCTTTTTATTTGTTTCATTTTTTTATTTATGACACTTTCAACAAATGGCAAATGTGCTTCATTTAAATATATATATACACACATATATATTAATAGAATATCAAAATTGTGTTTACTTTTCATTTTTATATTCCATGGAAGAATTTTTAAACTTTATTGTCCATGATTATTTTCAAACTTTTCCGACCATTTTTTAGGCTAAAAAAATAAAAAGAGTCCATCAAATCAAACACCAAAATCTCCCTGACAGTACTATTTATTATAAAACTATTAATAATGCATTTTCTTTAGAACTTACATTATGCATAAAGTCTATATAAAATAGGGATTAAATGATCATTTTTAAAATTGTAGGGTCAAAACAAACATTTAAAAATACAGAGATTAAAATGAACTAAATTAAAGTACGGGACCAAAAGAAAAATTTTAAAAGTACAAAAGTTAAAATAAACTAAAATTAAAAGTGAGCAAAATAGTATTTTAACTTAAAATATATATAATTTTTGGGACTTCTCTTTATCGTATCAAAACTATATCATCCATTAAGATATTCACAATTCACATGCTGTTGAACCATGAGATAATCATTTTTTCATATTTTATTTTATTTTTATCTCTATATTTTAAAGCATTTGCTTTCTTATCTATCAATTTACGTGACATTTGCTAACATAAATTTGGTTTAGTAGTAATTGGCATTTGTTTACTGTTGATTCGAATATAGTTTAATCGGTTGTCATAAGTAATGTGACAACAAAGATAATCCTTCCTTACATATATTTGTTAGGATCAATGCAAGGAGTACAAACCAAAATCGAGTTAGGAAATGGGGAATGATCCATCATATATAGGTGAGATAATTTTTTCAATTAGTATTGTTGGGATGGAATCAAAACACAATTGAAAAATAAGAAAAGAAGGAAAAAAAAAAATAAAAGGTTGCAGTTTTTGGGCCAAATAAAACAAAAGGCCCAAACATAATTTTTGCCTTCTTCACCAAGTTTGTTTTTTAGAAGGGTACATAGCCGTGAGTGAAAAAAGGGGGGGACTCAGTTGTGTTGTTGCACAACATTGAAGGGGGCGGCAGTGGTGCTTTTGGTAGAGAAGACAAAGGAGAATAAGGGTTTTGTAGTACGTCGTCGGCAGTCCGTTTTCTATAGGTTAGTGAGGTTTCATTCTATATTCCTAAGTAGTTATTGTCGTAGTGTTTAGAAGCTATGTGGTCATTGTTGTGACATCTAGAGAGAGTTTTGTAGAACGTTTGTGAGACCCATGATATTTATCCCAATATCATAGTCGAACTTGTTGTCGCGGAAGACTGGATGTAGCATAAAGTTGGGGTGAACCAATATAAATTTGATTGTTTCATTTCTATGCTTTCTCTATTTTTCTTATTATTGTGTGTGATTTAGTTTTCGTTGACAAATTGTGGGAGGAGAAAATATTAAGGGTAAGTAAATTTTTCCAACCAGTATGAAATCTTTTAGTTGAAATAACCAAAAGCAAATTCATGAAAGTTATGCATAGGCTATTAAATTTCAATTGATATTTACCTATGTTCATAGGTTCTACATTGAGAGACGAAGTCAATCAATATTTCTATAATATTGTAAAATAATAATAAAATAAAATAACGAAAAAATATATAAAAAATATCAACAAGATATCAGAGATGTGACATAATATTAATACTAATACTTTTCTTTTATCTATAATCTATATAAAGGTACAGACGTGGAAGGAATTTTTTTTTTGGACAATTTTATCCTTAATTTAAAAATTTATGCATAAATTATCCTTTCTATGTCATTATTTTTTATTTAAAATCCTCCACTCCACCCTCCCTCTCACGCTTCTTCCCTCTCTTTAAATAAGGGTTATTATTCCTTTTTTTAATCTTTTTAATACCTTCTTCTAAGTTTCTTTATTAATTAATGATTTTATATTTAAATATAATCAATGATGAAACTTCAAAAGTTAAAAGTATTTTAATGGTTAAATAATGTTTAAAGGAAAAAAGTATAAAAATATATTGAAATTAATAATACCTACATTCATGAAATTGAAATGACAAATATCCAAAATGTTTGAATATAAGAGAATTTTTTATATTTATTTTTAAAAATAATTTTAAAAAATTGATAACTATAAAATGTAGATTAAAAAACTACCATATTTTGAAAAATACTTTTATACAATTTATTTCGCTATAAAATTTAGGGTTCCTTGCAAATATGACAAAAAGATTACATAAAATTAATAAAATAGCACTGACATTCTAAAATTTCAAATATAGCAATTTTTTACCAATTCACGGGGCCCACATTGTTAAAAGTCCTATTTACCCTACAAGCTCAATATTAACATGTAAAAGCCCAAAGATGGTAGCCCAGACCAATAGGAAACCTAATTTTTCAAACTCCATCATTTCCGTCTGTTCGACTTCCATCATTTCCCTTTCCGTTCGACTTTCATCCTTCACCACTACTGTTTCATTCAAACCATCAAAACAAAACCTAATTTTTCAATTTTCACTCTGATTTTCGTTCGATTTCCGTCAATAATGTCATCTCCAACTCATTTTCTTTCGTTCGATTCTTATCCAACCTTCGAGCTTCTGATTTCCAGCCCAAATATCGTTTGATTTTCGTTCAATTTCCATCAAGAATGTCATCCCCAACTACCATTTTCGTTCGTTCGATTCTCATCCAACTAGCAAGGAGCTACAATATTTACCAAATTTTGATTTTCGTCTGATTTCCGTTCTTTCGTTCTTTCTGATATCGTTCGATTTCCGTTCGATTTCTTTTGTTCTCCACCATTGTATTTTGTTTTCCCGCCCTTCCAAATTTTTTAGTTTTAATTTGACGGTTTTCGGCGTAACCTCCTTTGAAGATTTTTGGTGTAACCTCCCATCGACTTTGGTAACTTATGTAAGTATATGTCCACGTTTCGAAATCTTTATTTTGGCTTCATTTTGTTGGGCTTTCAGTTTTCAGCATCGATTTACATTCTTCCATTCCATTTTTGCTTCCAGTTTCTTTCAGTAGAGGTATATATGTTTCCATTTCTCTTTTTGCTGAACTCCTAACAGACAATGCTTCCATTTCGATTTCTGGAATAAGTAGAGATATATATGTTTGCTTCCATTTCGATTTCCATTTACTATTTTATCTTGGTGCTGAAATCATCCAACTCTATCTCATTTTCAAATGTTATTCTTTGATACTCTGTCTATTTTCCACTGTTACTTTTTAGCTCTTGGGGGCACTTGGATCTCTTACCACTTTCTAATTTTCATTTTTTTGATATATCCTGATAGATCCTTTATTTTTTTTAATACGTTGGCACCACTGGCTTAGCATATTTGAGAAATTAAACATACTACTAATTTGCATATATGCTCTTGATATATGATTGATATATATATGATATATAACTGATTGACTTCTGATATACTATTGATTTACTTCTGATATACTAATGATTCATAGATATACTCCTAATATGTATGTGATATATGTTTAATATACATATGATATATAACCGATTTACGTCTGATATAACTATGATATCTATTACTATAGCTGGTATATAACTAATTGACTTCTGTTATACTATTGATTTACTTCTGATATACTAATGATTGACAGATATACTCCTGATATATATGTGATATATATTTGATAGACTTATGATATAGAACTGATTTACTTCTGCTATAAATATGATATCTACTACTATAGCTGGTATATAACTGATTAACTTCTGCTATACTGTTGGTTTACTTCTGATATACTAATGATTGACAGATATACTCCTGATATAATATGTGATATATATTTGATAGACATATGATATAGAACTGATTTACTTCTGCTATAAATATGATATCTACAAATTATTTCAAATATATTATCTCTAATATGTTTCTTAATATACTACTAATACATCAAATATTTTTTTTTCCAGATGAAAACAATGGTCCAAACAAGGAAACCAACTCCAAAGGTGTTGTCTATGGAAAAACGAAAAGCTGCAAAAATATCATCTCCTAAAGCGCGACAATCACCGAGAACGAAGATTGATCATGATTGCCCAAGCTTTGACTTGAAGATTACTCAATGATGAAGAAAGAAAAACTTTTGGAACGTGCTTCTACTTTTCTAGACTTTTGGAACTCATACTTCTACTTTTATAGACTTTTGAAAATGACATTGTTAGTCTACTTTGTGTTTATGAATATGACAATCTACTTATGTTTAGATTACAAGACAATATCTTAAAGGTTTTAAATGATATGCCAATTTTTTTGGAGCAATGTTCTTTTGATATGAATACCTTTGAGTTCATTTTGATATTTAAACCTTTAACTTTTTGAGTTCATATTGATATTACTTCTCCTTGATACATCTTAGTTGGCTATTGCAATACTTAGTTATCGCTCCAAGTGGCTAAAACTTTAAATCAAACTTAATTGTACTACTGATATATGTACGATGTACTGATATATAGATTTACTACTGATATATCACTGATATATAGATTTACTACTATATTACTAATATACAGATTTACAACTGATATAATTATGATATACAGACTAATGTAATGCTCTAAATTATGTCATCAACTTTAACTTACAAAAGCAAAATCATATAAGCAAACTCCATTGGGTATACACATCGTGTAACAAAGAAACTACTTCATTGTTGATGGATACAACTTCACTTCATTCAATATCAAATTCCTAAAATTCTGAAAATTCATATCTTTGTCAACCAAAATCACAATAGTTTTGTAATTAATATAGTAGTGACTATCATCCCATTCACCACTAGGAAAAACAATTATTGCAAGCTTTCTCATGATTACAAATACTGTAAAAATATAAAATATTGATGATTTTAGTATATCAATCAACAAATAACATAACATAAGCAGCTGATATACCCTATATTGAGTATATCAGTTGCAGATATACCCTATATTTAATATCTATATTGAGTATATCAGTTATAGATATACCTAAAATATCAGTGTGATATACCTCACTGATATACTTCATTCAATGGAAGTATATAAGTGTGATATACCTTACTGATTTAGGTGATATACCTCACCTAAAATTCACGCAGGGTCTCCAAAATCTTAATGGTGATCCTTCGCCCAAAATCAGACACCAATAACTAAAATCAAGCTTAAATTCGGAAGAAGAAGAAGAAAAACTAAAATCAAGACCTCATAAACGAACAAAATCGAAGAAGAAGGAGAAGAAGAAGAAAAAAAAACTAAATATAATTATGGATAGAGAATGGAATAGTAGGTTGAGCTTGGTGAACAAACTTTATAATTTTTGGCTAGGTATGGGAAAGGGGATGCAGAATAGTCTTTCAAGAAGTCCAAATTCTTCTCTTAGAAATCTACCTTATTAAAACGAACAAAAGTTCCTCAAAGGCTGAAAGTTCTTCACGAACAAAATCGAAGAAAAAGAAGAAATAAAATCGAAAGAGCTAAAATCGAAACCTGATGAACGAACAAAGACGAACGAAGAAGCTAAAATCGATACCCGATGAACGAACGAAGACGTGCAAAGAAGAGATGAACGAAGAAGACGATGATCTGAGAGAGAACGAAGACGCGTGTGAAATCTGAGGAGGGCTAAAATCGATACCTGATGAACGAACGAAAACGTGCGAAGAAGAGACGAACGAAGAAGGCGATGATCCGAGAGAGAACAAAGACACTCGCAAAATCTGAGAAGGGCAATTTGGGAATACTAAAAAATTCAAAATCAGAATCCTAAAAAATTGCTATATTTGAAATTTTGATAAGTGGGTTCTATATTGTTAAATACCTAAAACTATTGCCACCCAATGCAATTACCCTAAAATTTAAAATTTAATAATAGGCGTATTCATAAAATTGAAATGACAATTTTTTTTTGTGAAACACAAAAATCTAAAAATAATTTTTGAAAAGAAACTTTTGTGAATTTATTTTCTAAAAATAATTTAAAAATTTATAACTATGGAAAATTGATGGAAAAACCGCCATATTTTTAAAAATACTTTTGTAAAATTTTATTTCTCCACGAAATATAAAATTTTTAAAAGCATGTCCCTCAAGTTTAATTATCAATAACTATTAAAATATATTAATTTAATTTAAATCATAAAATGTAATATGAATAGTTGTATCTTAATTGGCATAAATTAATCGATTAATTTAATAATTATAATTCTTAATTATATTTAATTTTTTTAATATCAAGAGTTTTGGAATTTCAAAAGATTTACCCCTTGATTTGCAAGCAAATCGTAATGATTTTTAAATCAATTTTCCTTTTTTGGTTTGATCGAACTCACAACCTCTTGATTGGACATATATGTCAATTACCGCTGATCTTTGTTCGCTTTGAATTGATCTTCCATTTTTTAAAAATCTATCTCATCATTCTACCTTACATTCATATAATTTTTTTCTAAATTTTTTTCTACGCAAGTTATGAAGCATACTACAATTGTTTTTTCTTTTATGTCATATCTCCTATATACTAAAACAAAACTAAAAATACCTTTCCTAAAAAAATAATAAATAAAACTAAAAGTATCACGTGCAAAGCGCGTGTTATGCACTAGTTTATATATAAAATGGCAAAATGTTTATTTTTTAATATAAATATTTATTATGAATTTTTTAAAAGTAATTTTTCCAAAAATAACTATCACATCAACATTCGTGTGATATTTTTATCAATATTTTCATAAGATTCAGACCTCGATATTTCTATCAACATCAACCGTCTAAACCTTAATTATGTTCAAAGTAAATAATATATCATACCATTATTGAGATATATGAGATCAATTATAATATATTCACCATTCTTGTAGCACTTATGTTCAATATGCATATACACAATGCTTTCCATAAGGAAAAAAAAAAAAGAAAAGAAAAATACTTAGGTTATAACCGGTGAGGATCTACCTTATGCAAAAATATATAATTTTTTTAAATGGCAGTTAGCATAAATAAGTCTTCACCAATTAGGATGTAAGTATCGTTTAAAAAAAACATTGTATATAAATAAGAGGGCTTGGGCTCAAAAGACTTGGAAGAGTTAGAAAGTAGTTTTGTGAAATAATGAAAAGTGGGAGAAGCTGTAGGCAAGGAGGTTTTCGGAAGTTGAAGCTCACATATGGAACAACATCTTCAACTTCATAAACTCCATGGCTTTGAAATGCGCCCTCCAGCTCGACATTCTTGACCCCATTGCCCGCCACGGCCATGGTCCCATGCCCATCTCTCACCTCGTTTCAGCCCTTAAACTTCACCCGCAAAACTCATAATACCTCCATCGCTTAATGCGTATACTAGCTCATTTTGTTTTCCTTACAACACACAGAAATGGAAAAGAAGAAGAAGATGCATACTCCCTCGCCGACTCGTCTTGTTTTCTCCTCAAACACAACCCTTCCTCTCTATCTCCCTTGTTGCTTTCCATGCTCGACCCCTTCCTCTTGAAGCCATGGTAGCTTCTATCCGCCTAGTTCGATAGCCATGATCGAACCCCATTTAATATGGCTCATGGAAAATAGTTCTGGAGCACATGGCCAGAGATGATGGGCTCTTTAATGCAACCATGGCCAGTGATGTGGGGTTGTTGACAAGTGTTTTGTTGGGACAATAAAAGAACATGTTTAGTGGAGTTCAGTTGCTGGTATGTATAGGAGGTGGCATTAGAACTGGCGCGAGAGCCATTACTGAAGCCTTTCCGCAAACATAATGTGTTGTGATTAATCTTTATGCTGGGATTGGTGGAGCCAAATCGACGTCGGGACGAGCTAAGGATGAGTGGGGATCAAGCCAGGATGGGTCGGGACGAAGTAGGAATTAAAATAGGTGAAGCGAGGCACTACATGCTAGAAGAGTCGATGAGGCAGCACTGCGACGCTATCCTGTCGTGCGCGCGCGGACGGAAGTTCTGTCTATAAATTTGCAAATTCGGGTTTTAGGGTTACCCAGCCGAAATTAGAGTTAGTTTAATTTGGAGCCAATTTTAGAGCAGTTTCAAGGCAGAGGCTCGGGATATTTGTAGAGGCATTGGGGTATATCAAGATTGTCTTTATTAAGATAATTGTGTCTTGATCATATTGTGAGTTTTCTTATTCATGTACCTAAGTATTGAGTTTAAAATACTTAAGAACGTAGGAGGCTTTTGTTGGGAACTCTAGGAGATAATTTTTAGGAGAGTTTATTGTAATCAAATCCTTGACAATATTAGTGAATTACCCATACTTGAGTAGAAAACTGGACATAGCCCTTAGTTGGTGAACCAGTATAATTTTGTTGTGTCATATTCTTGTGTTTTATAGTTTCTTCCTTATTTGCATATTGTGATGTGTGTTTGGATATTCGTGTGGAATGAGATCAAAGCGTAGGTTGCGAGGTTGCGAGACAAATATCATGCACATAATTACTATGAAGGGGTTCTCAAGTTTGCTGGAGAGAATTTTAGCTTTTTGAAGATGCAAGTAAAGGATCTTCTTATGTGCAAGAAGATACACAAGACTTTCGGGAAAAAACCAGTGGGGATGACTGACAAGGATTGGAAAGAGGTGGATGAGTAGGCCATTGCAAACGTTAGGACATCTTTATCAATTAGTGTATCTAGTGTCGTGGTGAAAGAGAAGACAGCGAAAGAATTGATGCAGGCCTTGCAAGAATGGTATGAGAAACCTTCTGCCAACACCAAAATACTTCTCTAGACGAAGTATATTTCATTATCTACATGGAGGAGGGAACCTCAGTGAATTCCTACATTAATGAGCTTATCGACATATTGAACAAACTGGAAGGGATGAATATCAAGATCGATGAGGAAGTGAAGGTTATGAGGCTGTTGACATCTTTGCCTCACAGTTGGGAGACGATGAAAGATCGTGGTTCGTTGGTGGACAGTTATCTGAAATTTACAGCTATTTGTGATGTTGTCTTATTTGAGGAAACGCGAAGAAAATTGGGGAAAATGTTTGCATCTACCTCAAGGGCAGAAAATGGGGGTGTGTCAGCTTTGGTAGTTCAGAATAAGGGGAAGGCCAAGTTGAATTACACAGGAAAGTAGCAGCAGATAAGTAACAGGGCTAGTGGGAGTTTGAGTGGGGAAGTGGAGTGTTATTACTGTTACAATAAGGGACACATTAAACGTTTTTGCAGGAAGTTCAAACAAGAGTTTGAGAAGTTGAACAACACTGCAAATGTTGTAACAAAAGAAGAACGAATTGAAGAGTTTCTAGCTTGTATTGAGAGGAACACACCTATAGACCATTAATCAGAGAGAGTAGTGGACACTGCAGCATCAACATATGTTACTTCAGACAGACATTGGTCCTCATCTTTTGTTGCAGGTGATTATGGCTCAGTAAGGATAGGGGATGAGAGTGTCTCCAAGGTGAGAGGAATTGAACATGTTTGTTTGAAGACAGGTGAATGGGCCAAGTTGGTGTTGCAAGACGTTAGGTATATTCATAGCTTCATATTAAATTTATTATCTGCAGGGAAGCTAAACGATGATGACTACAACAGTGAGATTGTTGGGGGTTGCTGGAAGCTTAAGAGAGAATCCAGGATAGTGGTGATAGGCCACAAGAGACGTTCTGTTTATGTGTCAGAGTTTGGGGTTGCAAAGGGTTCACTAAGACAGAGAATGCACAGAGTAGCTGTAGATGGTTCAAGACGAGACCTTAAAGGACCAGCAACATTGATGGCCAAAAAAGATCAGAAGAATCTGCCAACAGCTAAAGTTAAACAGTTGGGAAGTATAGAAAAGGGAAATGGGAATTTGATAAGCCATCGAGTTCATACCTCAACTATCAGATGTTCAGGCGAGCTGGTGAAGTCGCATAGGCATATTAGTGAATTGAATGGTACGCGTTCTATTTCTAGTATGATGACATGCTTGTGTGGGAGTGCCAAGCCTAATGCAGAGAGAAAATCTTCTTTTAGAGGTCAGTGGGTTCGATCGAAGAAAGAAGCAGCAGGAACCACTTAGATCAAGTGGGAGTATGTGGCTATGTCTCTAAGTCTGGGGGACAAGACCATGTAAAGTTGCCCAGTCTCGAGGCAGAATCTGACAGAGCTTGGGGTGGGCCGAGCAGTGTGGATCAGCTCGTTTATAGAGCAGTTAGAACTGAGCCTTGGCGAAGTTGCCAAGATGATGGGATATTGTTGGTGCAGTGGGAGGCGAGTTTGTCGCTTTATCTCCAATGGAGATTGTTGGGATAGGTGGAGTAAAATCGACGTCGGAACGAGCTACGGATGAGTTGGGATCAAGTCGGGACACGTCAGGACGACGTACGAATGAAAATAGGTGAAGCGGGGCGTTGCAGGTTAGAAGGGCCGAGGAGGCAGCATCGTGGCGCTGTAGACGCTATCTTGTCGTGCACCAAGGGACGTTCCGTACGTAGCGCCATGATGCTGTGTTGATGTCTATAAATTTGCAATTTCGGGTTTTAGAGTTACCCAGCCGAAATTAGAGCCGTTTGGAGCTAATTTCAAAGTAGTTTTGTGGTAGTTTCAAGGCAGAGACGGGGTATTGGCAGAGGCATTAGGACAGATGAAGATCGTCTTTATTGGGGTAATTGTATCTTGATCATATTGTGAGTTTTCTCATTCATGTACCTAATTATTGGGTTCAGAATACTTAGAAGCTAGGAGACTATTGTTGGGACCTCTAGGAAATATTTTTGGGGAGAGTTTATTGTAATCCAATCCTTGAAAATATTAGTGAATTACTCATACCTGAGTGGAAGACTGGACGTAGCCCTTAGTTGGTGAACCAGTATAATTTTGTTATGTCGTATTCTTGTGTTTTACAGTTTCTTCCTTATTTATATATTGTGATGTGTGTTTGGATATTCCTGTGGAAGGTGAAATTATTCAGGGCCGTTACTTTTCCAACACTTCAGCATGTGGTGGCTAACTTGGAAGAAAGCCATAACTTGACATATCTTGAAGCAAACACGTTTCAAAGCATTCCTTTTGCCATTGTACTTCTATTGAAGGTGAGAGAAAAAAATAGAAATATATATTATTTAGTTTTGGAGACTAAATGATTTGTTGAGGTTCTACTCCTCTCATTGTTGATTGAGATGGAAGTCCATGAAATTTGATATGGTATGAAAACCAAATAATTGTAGATTTTCAGCTAAGATTGGTGAACCAAAAAAAGGCATCATGTTGAAGGGCATGTTAAGAATCCACTCCTCTCATTGTCAATTGACTTTGATATGGACCCCATGAAAATTGATACTTTTGTTGTTATAATGTCACTGAAACTACATTTTTTTTTCTTTTTTTTTAATATTATTAAAGTGTAATGTCATTTATATAAATGCAGTAGATATTATGTGATTGGAGCGATGGAAAATGTGTGGAGAGAAGTCAAACCGGTATGCTATCCTTATTAAGAGCAAAGACGATCCTCTCAACATTGAGGATCACACCGTTACAATGAGTTGGAAATTTTGAAACACACACTTACAAACTCTCAAATAGAGTAAATGTACAAATTTGAGCTCCTCACATCAATAAATTTCTCTCCCAAATGAGATGAAAAGAAAAATTGAGAACTTGGAGACAATAGCAATTAAAAATTTTAAGATTATGGAGGATTGAGAATAACAGAATTAAACATAATTTTGAAGGAGGAGCTGAGTTTAAATAGAGGAGAGAAAATAGTAAAAAAATCAAATTTAATTTTGAACCATTAGATCTTAATTACTGAAAATGAAGGGTGGAGATTATTTTGAAAAAAGAGAATTATATATATATATATATATACACACACATGAGAGAAACGGAACTTTGAAATTCATTTTTTTTTCTTTGCGTCAGCGTATTTAATGCAACTTGACAATATGATTTTTCAAAAGTTACAACGGTAACTTCTATTTGATTTTGATTTTGAATTTTTTTAATCCGTTTCTATTTTATATATATATATATATAATTAAGCTTGCCACTTGTCAGTCTACAAACTGTCCACGTCATCTTCTCACATTTTTTCCTTTCTTGTTTCGATCGTAACTTCTTCGTTTAAGCTCCGATTTGGATGCTACAATAGTCGTTGGAATCGTTCTAACGAGCTCTATGTCGTGGAAACTTTAAAAGACTAAAAATTCGAATGTTGATCTTAGGTGTTGAAGGAAGTTATATGCTGCAAGTTGGGTCCGGGACATTGCTCCCGACCTACGACCAAATGACTATAAGATGGAAGAAAGTGAAAATAAAACAATTGGAGCAAAAAGTACATCTAAAGAGAGAACCTTCAACACTAGAAGATCTTGGTAACAAACTTTTGTGTCATAGTTTGATTTATGATTTAGATGCTTTATATTGAAGTAAAATATTTTCTAAAGAATAGTGGGAAAATTTATGATTTAGATGCTTGGAATTAGCAGTGTAATAGTGGTTGGTGTATTTTGTTTACAGATTGAGCTTTTGAATTTTGCTTACAACTTTTATAGTACATAGTGAAATAAAATGTAAAACTTACCAAAATATTTTCAAAGTAAACATTTTTTTTCTTTTGTCTATAAAATAAAGAATAGGATTTATGAATAATTTTTTGAAGGATTACTATGCTTAAGGTAACGAGTCGAGCTTATTCTATTTTCATTTACATTTGTATTCTTTTCTATTTAAGTGAATTTATGGTTCTTTTGAGTGGCACTTTCCTATGAAATTATTGAAATAGAAAAGAATTCAGCAACATTAATTAGTGACGAAATTCTTTTCGTCACTGAAAATATTTATCATCGCAAACTAGCGAGGAAAAGGACTTTGCATCGCTGGAGAAGCGACGAAAATAATTTCCGTCGCTTTATCAGAGACGAAAATTACTTTCGTCGCAAAATTGAAGCGGGCGCCAAAACGCATTTTGGCGCCCACTTTGCCGCGTGTTGACATATGCGACGAAAATATTTTCATTGCGTATGTCAAACAACATCGTTTTGATGGAAAAATTAAAATTTTCCCATCAAAACGGCACCGTTTTGGGCGGGCGACGAAACAGCCCCTCAAACACCCCAACCCCCGCCCCTTTCTCCTCCTCCTCATTCAACGTTTCTGCCGCCTCTTCCATTTCTCTCCCCCATTTTCGTGTTCCAATGCTGCCGTCCGCCTCAAAGGTCATCCTTGCCGCCGATTTTCTTCAACAAAATCGTCGGCCGTTGGTTCGTTTCAATCCTAGGTTAGTATATTTGGTTTTTGAGTTTTATTTTTGTTGATTTATATCTTATATGCCCTATTTTGTGTGTAGAATTGGCCATCACTGTTTGAGACTTCTTTTCGCCGGAGTTCTTTCATCGATCCTTGTTTTCCATTGAAGGATTTAGCATATTGGTACAAACTTTTCTCTTTTCATTTTATTTAAAGTTGGTTTATTGTGTTATGCATGTTTTGTTTATAGTCCAATAATATTAAATTTGTGTTAAATATATATGTTTGAAATTTACTTTTGATTTTGTTTAGACTTTGATTGGAATTAAGTTTAAGATAGTTCATGTGCATTGAAAAAGTATGCCTATTGTTTGAATTTATTTATGTATTACGTTTGAAATTTAGTTTAAATTTTATTTAGATTTTGCTTTGAATTAATTTTAAGTATGTTCTTATCAAGTTATGTTTAAGTTATATTCTTAATGAAATATGTTTGTTTAGAGTTCTTTTTAAAATTATTCTTTGTAGGTTTCTTAATTGGAATAATGAAATTTTGTTTAAAATATGTTTGGAATTAGTTTTGTTGTTTAGAATTTGCTTTAAATTATACTTCTAATATATTTGCTTTTGTTTGGTAGAAAATGATCTATGACCTTAAATATATTTATATAGGGTTGGAGTAAAAAAATTTAGGATTGTTAGATTTATGATTTTGTTGTGATATATTTTTCTTATAAATTCTGTTCTTTCATTTGTTTAATTATGTTAGTGATTAAATTGTATTATACTTTTGACAAGGAAAAGTTATGGATAAAAGTTGGATAAAAAATCTGGATAGGTTAAGTAAAGAATATACGGAAGGAATTAGATCATTTGTTCAACTGTCGAAGAAGCATGTCGATAAAAGAGGATTTATACGTTGCCCATGTAGGAAATGCCAAAACTTAGTATGGAAATGACCATGCGATGTGGAAGGTCATTTGTACTCGTATGGAATGTGTTCTTGTTATAGGATATGGACTTTCCATGGGAAAACTCGAGAGTTGCCTTCTAAAAGGATACGTACAAGTATTAATCAAAACACACAACAGAAATATGGAATGAGTGAGATGTTAAATGATTTAACAAATGAGAGATACACTGAATTTAGGGGGGAAGATCAATAAATTAGGGGCGAAACAAGTGAAAATAGGCAAACTTAAAATACCAAGTTTCAATCAATCTTTGATGAACTTGATCAAGAATTATACCCTGAAAGTACGAAATTTTCAGTGCTAACATTCATGGTTACGTTAATGCACATCAAAGTCCTTAATCTATGGAGTAATAAGTCATTTGATATGTTGTTGCAATTACTTAAAGAAGCTCTTCCAATTGATTGTAGTATTCCAAAGTCTTATTATGATGCAAAAAAAATGTTACGAGATTTGGGTTTAGGATATGAAAAAATACATGCTTGCAAGAATGATTGTATCTTATTTTGGAGAGAAAATGAGCAAGCTGATGTCTGTCCACAATGCAACGTATCTCGTTACAAGACAGACAAGGGTAAAGGAAAAAAGATTCCACACGAAATTTTAAGGCATTTCCCATTGAAGCCTCGATTGCAAAGATTATTTCTGTCTAAACATACAGCAAAAGAAATGGGATGGCATAAAGAGAGAAGAGTAGACAATGAAGGGGCTTTAAGACATCCAGCAGATGCAGAGGCATGGAAAGATTTTGATAGACAACATTCTTGGTTTGCACAAGAATCAAGGAATGTAAGATTAGCCTTGGCTAATGATGGATTCAATCCATTAGGAAGCATGAATTTGTCATATAGTACGTGGCCAGTAATATTGATTCCATATAAGTTACTCCCCTGGAAATATATGAAAGAATCATCTTTTTTCATGTCATTACTCATACCAGGTCCAAAATCTCTAGGAAAAGAGATAGACGTTTATTTGCAACCACTGATAGAAGAATTGAAAGAATTATGGTCTATTGGTGTTGATACGTATGATGCATGTAGTGGTACAAACTTTCGACTCCATGCAGCTTTGGTATGGACGATTAATGACTTTTTGGCTTTTGGCAATATATTAGGATGGAGTACGAAAGGATATAAGACATGCCCAGTATGTAATGTGGACATTACATCAGACAAATTGCATAGTAAGAGATATGCTACATGAGACATCGTCGATTCTTACCACAAAGTCATCCTTGGCGAAAAAGCAAACAATACAATGGAAAAATAGAGAATAGAGTTGCACTACGACATTTTTCTGGATTGGATGTCGTCCACCAGTTAGATTCCATTATTTTTCCGCCACTCGGGAAAACTATCAACATTTTACAGTGGAAACGAAAAGGACTTCATAATGAATTTAATTGGGTGAAGAGAAGCATATTGTTTGAGTTACTATAGTGGTTAAGTCTAAAAATTTGACACAAACTGGATATCATGCACATCAAGAAGAATATTAGTGATAATTTCATGTGCATATTATTAAATATTGAAGGGAAAACAAAGGACATCAATAAAGCACGTAAGGATTTAATGAAGTTGAACATACGTAAAGAATTACATCTCTGACAAGTCGGGAATAAATTTTTGAAACCGCATGCTAGCTAAACTTTAACAATAGATGAAAGAAAGAAGTTTTGTAGCTTTTTGAAAACCGTCAAATTCCCTGATAGTTTTGCATCAAACATATCAAGATGTGTCAGCGGTAAAGACGAAAAAATATATGGTCTGAAAAGTCACGACTCACATGTGTTGCTACAGAGGCATTTACCAGTTATGGTTCGTCCATTTTTTCCCAATGATGTTATTGGGGCTATCGTTGAATTGTCGAATTTCTTCAAAGAATTGACTGCAAAGACATTGAAAGTTGAGACGTTGAATAAGTTGCAAGATGCAATTGTATTGATTCTATGCAAATTTGAGAGAATATTTCCTCCGGCGTTTTTCGATGTTATGGTTCATCTAGCTGTTCACTTGCTTGAAGAAGCCAAACTAGTAGGACCTGTCGGTTATAGCTGGATGTATCCAATTAAGAGGTATACACCTTTATTTATATATTTAGTTACAAATGATATTTAGTGATATAACTAATTAATATGACATATGCTCATAGGAGTTTGAGGACATTGAAACAATATGTGAAAAATAAAGCTCAGCCTGAAGGTTCTATAGCAGAAGCTATCATTACGAATAAAGCATTGACATTTTGCTCAATGTACCTCGATGGAATCGAAACCAAATTCAATAGGTCCGTTTGTAATGATGACATGGTGGACTTAAAAGACTCAAAGGCACATCTTCCTGTATTCTCACAAAATGCACGTCCAATCGGTGGTTCACAACTGAAGGAATTATCGCCTACTGAGTTGCGAAAGGTGCATTGGAATGTTCTATCCAATTGTGAAGCAGTTGATCCATATAGACGATATGAACTTTCTTGTACTCAAGTTGGATAAATGTATTTCAAAGGTGATTGATTATTGATATCGTATCACAAAGAACACAAATTAGAGTTACAACGAGAACACAATGGTAATTTAGCTAGGTTGCATGATGTAGTATTTCCAGAATGGTTCAAAAGAAAAGTAAGTTTTACTATATGAAAAATTTCTATAGGAACTATTTAGTATGATTCACTATTTCTTTCACTTTTGTTCTTGTAAAATATGTCTGTAGATGAGATCCGAACCTTCTTCAAACTCGGATGTTGTTGTACATGAGTTGAATACACTAGCATGTGGTCCTGATATTCGAATTCGTTCGTATAATGGGTGTATTACGAATGGAGTTCGATTTAACTCGATAGATCGGGATGATCGATGCACAACACAAAATAGTGGAGTCTGTGTTATGGGTGCATATAACACTGAGTTATCTGATTTTTACGATGTCATTAAAGAAGTTATCAAATTGATCTACATTATTAGAAAACGAGTTCTATTATTCAGGTGTGATTGGTATGATACGAATTCCAAAAAGAATTGTATTCGTCAGGACCGTAATTTTACAAGCATAGACATACGTTATTTGCGGTATAAGGACGAACCATTCATACTTGTCTCCCAAGCACAACAAGTATTTTATGTTGAAGATCTCAAGTTAGGTAGTGGATGGAAAGTAGTTCAAAAGGTTGAACATAGACATTTATGTGATGTGCCTAAGGTAGAAGAAGTTGACTTACAAGAACAAGTTATAAATCAGTGTGAAGTTGAAGAAGTGGATCTCGAAACACATACATTTCATAGAGACGATATAAAACCGATTGTAATTTTTGACAATAATGATAGTCTCGAGATAGTATTAGATTTCAATGAGGAAATAGACGATGACATATTTGAGGAGGAAGAAGATGAAGATGAGGAAGAATGGGAAGATGATAAAACATCATCAAAAGAAGATGAGGATGAAGAAAGCGATTGATTGGTATATGAAAGATCATTTCAATGTTATGCAATATAATTGTGATAAAGTAGTATGAGTGTGATAATTTTTGTTTTAAATTTGGTAGGTACAATGTCCTCAGATAGCGATGCTAATGAAGAACCAGGAGTTCGTAGAGAATCGCGATGAGTGGTATTAGATAAGTTGATTGCTGCAAATGGAGGTAATTTCGATACCAATTTCATGGACTGGAGAAGCACGCAAACCTGTTGGGTATCTAGCCAGTCTATTCAACAGCGAAATTTGTCGTTTGGTACGTTGGAATGTTCCTTTAGAAATACAGAAGAAAAATGACATCCCAGACAATGTTTATAATGAAATTATTCAACATTTGTTGGTAAGATAGTAATAATAACATTATTCTATTTATCGTATAGTTGTTTAACATGGATGTGATATTTCCTTAATTTTATTTGTTTACATGTGTAGAATAAATTTGAGGTTGATGTCATTATTTTTCATCATGTGGATTATATCAAGTATGAGATAGGGACGCGAAAGACTATCATCAGTGTCTTTTACATAGATACTATCGTGGATTTGAAGATCCAACAATGGCTCGACGACGCCCATATGGAAGAATTGAACAGAATGACTGGAACATGCTATGGAATAAATGGGAGACTATTGCATGGAAGGTAACTAATAATTGAATATTATTATTATTAATGATATAACTTGTTTCTGTAGGCAAAATCAGAGAAAAACAAAGGAAGTAGAAGTAAACTCTCATTTAATCATCGGGCTGGACCGAAATCATTTCTCTCGCATCGGGAAGATAAGGTATGAACTTGTGATTTGTAGTTGTATGTTATATGTTTTGCCTCTCATTATTGTTAATAATCTGATGCTATAGAAAAAAGAAGATGGGACATATTTGAGCCCCTTTGAGCTTTTTTACACGACACATTGTCATCCGACAAAGGCTGGGACCAACGAAGCTGCTCAAACTTCATATGTAAGTACTAATCTGATGATATAAATTTAGTGGTAATATTTATTCATAATTCAAGCTAATATATTTGTTTGTGTAGGAGAAAATGGTGGCTTTAGTAGAACAGGCAAAAGAAGAAGGTCGAGAATTAAGTGAAGAAGATGCTATGGAAATAGTCCTCGAGAAAAGATCATCATACACTAAAGGGATGGGATATGGTCCAAAGCCACCGAGTAAAAAAAACGTCGGCAAGATGCTCACAAGAATATGTTCTCACATTGGAGGTCAGAGTTACAAGAAATGAAGAATTATTATGAAGCGAACGAGAGGAATTATTAGAAGCACGGTGTTTGCAAGCTGAACAACAAGCATGGTCAACACAAGACTTACTTGATATGCAACGGCAGGAATATGAAAGAAGATTTAGCCAGATGGAAGAAATTCTCAATAGCTTTAGAAGAGGAGGATGAAGTTCATTGTTGAGCAAGGTACGAACAATTTGAATTTTTTTGTGTTTGACTTTATGTGTTTGATATTGAATATGTATTTTTGTGAAGTTATTGATTTGGAGTATAGTATTGGGGGGGGGGGGGGGGGTTGAATGTGTTTGTTGTTTTATTGTTTGTTGAAGTATGAAAGATATGGATGTGGTTTATGTTTATGTTTATTGTTGGAGCTTGAAACATGTGAATATGAAATTTGTTATATAGTGTGGGGGGTGGGGGGGAGGGGGGTTTGAAAAATGTAAATGTGACTTATGTTTATTGTTGGAGCTAAAATATGGATGTGGTTTATGTTTATTGTTGGAGCTTGAAACTTGTGAATATGAAGTTTGTTATATAGTTATTGAGATGGGGGAGCTTTTGAATGAAAATTGAATTTTGTCGCAGTTTAAACTCTTGGATGTATTTGATGTTTAGTTGAAGTATGAAAGATATGAAAGTGGTTGAATGTGTTTGATATTTTATTGTTGAAGTTTGAAAGATATGGATTATGTTTTTTGTTGGAGCTAAAATATGAATGTGGTTTATGTTTATTGTTGGAACTTGAAACTTGTAAATATGAAGTTTGTTATATAGTTGTTGAGATGAGGGAGCTTTTGAATGAGAATTGAATTTTGTCGGAGTTCAAACTCTTGGATGTATTTGATGTTTAGTTGAACTATGAAAGATATGGAAGTGGTTTATGTTTATATTTATTGTTAGAGTTTGAAACTTGTGAATATGAAATTTGTTATTATATGGGGGGTGGGGGGGGGGGGGGGAGGTTAAACTTTTGGATGTGTGTGATGTTTTATTGTTAAAGTTTGAAAAATGTGAATGTGGATATGAACGTGGTTTATGTTTATTGTTGGAGCTTGAAACTTGTGAATATAAAGTTTGTTATATAATTGTTAGAATGTTGTTAAGTTTGTTGTTGAAGCTTGAATATAGATGTGTGTTCATAGATGTGTTCATAGATGTGTTTATGTGTAGTTTGTTATATTATATATTATCATTTTGATTTTGGATATATTTTTAAGGTAAAAAACATTGATCACATGAAATTATTTGTGCACGATTGAAACTTGTCGGTAAACTTGTCAGGATTCGAAGATTCGGATTACTACAATAAATTTGGGTTTTAATGTCGCACAAAAAATAAACTCGGAGAAAACAATGACGGACCGAAAAAGCACGGAGGAATCCATGACGGACAAAGTAAAAAAAGCACTAAAATTTAAAAAAACAAAACTGAAGTTTCAATGTCGGGCTAGGCCCAACATTAAAAGTTACACAATTGTAACCCTCACTTCAATTTCACTCCCAAAATTTTTCACTCCAAAAATTATTGTCTCCTTTCTATTGCCATAACACAAGCTATCGTCTTTCTTTCATTTCTCTCTCAAACACGCGAACGACGCTTCCAACTCCTCCGTCGAATCATTCTTGACATTCCTTTCTGCCTCCGGCAATACCTCAAGTAGCAATGAGTATCCCTCGAGCAGCGATGGCAGATCTTTAGCAACGATGGATCTCCATATCTGAATGTTTCGATTCTTCAGATCTCGAAGCGGTGGAACTGAATGGCAGAGTGAATCTCCTCCTTTTTTTCTTCATTGATTTCACCATCTTGTTTTCCTGATTTTTTATTTTCTTCTTGTCAAGGTTTGTACACTCTCTTGGTCGTCTCTTTCCGTTGTCACCTGATGTTGTTGTGCCTCACCCTGTAGTTGCATCTTGCCCCGTAATTGTAGTAGGGCTTTGAGTAGCATCATCATCTTCATCCTTTGCTTCTGTATCCAATTTTCTAGACGTATCTAACCCCCGATCTTGCCAAAGTATTTCAGGTTTTTTTCCCTCTCTTTATTTTTCGATTCTTCTGTAATTAACACTTTTGAATATTAATTGTTTTTTTCATCAGAATAATAGTTTTAGACAATTCAGAGGCTCTTTGAACGGTTTGTATATCTTTTATGTTCTATTGTTTTGGCCTTCGTTGCTTTTTTTTTTAGATTACATCTGATTTATTTAGTAGATTTTTACTTTCATGGATGATATAAGTTTTAGTATTTTTGGTTTAATTATACTCCTTCATCTATATTCTTTCAACTCTCACTGCACATTTATGATCTTCATTGCAGTAAGATTTTATTGAAGTTGTATTGTTTGGTGAGTCAGCCCATGACTGACCTTTATTTAAAGTGTAGTTCTATAGCAAGGCCAAAAGTAATGGATTTTCTTTTTATGCTGCTTGTCTTAAGAAAAATGTACTGAGCAAACCATTGTTGGCTTTGAATTTAGTCTCTGAATTTTCAAAATTTTCAGATGTTAAATTGGTAAATGCTCATAATAGTAGTGTTCAACAATTGGATCATGTCATAAATTTATGATGAGTAGAACCCCTCACAACCCAAACATCAAACCATAAACCCCCTGAGCCTCATAATGTATGCTTGAACATATAGCGATTTTTGGCGTCAAGCTGGTCATTATGTAAAAATGTCCTCGTACAAATAAAAAAGAAAAGAGGTGGGGTTCACCAGTAGTTATAAGTTCTAATTCAAGATCTTTCAGTCATTTTGTTTGAAGCTCTTACAAATTGTTTTCATAGGCTTCTAACTTTACTATGCTATAAAACAGGCTAGTAGCAAAGACAACCCAGTTGGAGGGTGAGAAAATGTAGAAAGTAGCAGAAGTCCATAAACTTACGGAGGCAACCATCTGATACCTTTGTATATCATTATAGAAGTGTATTTTTGAAAACCCTCATGGACTTTATTGTGTAGTTCAATAGTTTTAGTCGTTCCATCTATTGCTACAAAGAGTGTAACAATACCTTCTGAGAAATAAAGGTAATTCTCCACACTTTATTAAAGATGTTACAGACCCATTTATAGGCCAAAATACACTAACTGATATGGAGAATTAAACAGAAAAAAATAACTACTTAACAAAATACACCAAAAATAACAACATAACTGCAACTAAAATAGTATGATTTAATATCCCCCCTCAAACAAAGCCTCGGGGCATGAGTTTGCTCCTAAGTTGTAGATGGCGATTACTGGTATGTGATTTGGTGAACAAATTAGCTAATTGCTGAGAAGTATGAACATACTGAAGATCAATATCCTTTCGCACCACTTTTTCTCGAATAAAGTGGAAATCAATTTCCACATGCTTAGTACGGCCATGAAAAACCGGATTATGAGCCAATTGTATTGCAGAAATATTATCACATAATAAAAGTGGAGGCTTGGAGACATAAAAGATGCAGATCAAAAAGAACTTGTCTGATCCAATATATTTCTGCAGCAGTTGAGGTAAGAGCTCTGTACTCAGCCTCTGTAGAACTTCTGGAAACTGTTGTTTGTTTCTTGGCTCCCCATGAAATAGGATTACTCCCTAAGAAAACAACATACCTAGAGGTAGAACGTTGATCCAGTGAATCACTACCCCAATCAGAGTCAAAATAAGCAAGAAGTCTTAGGGGATCAGAAGTACTTTTGCGAAATAATATGCCATGACCAAGACTACCATTGAGATAACGCAAAATACGTTTAGCAGCCACCAAATGAGCTTCATGAGGAATATGCATAAATTGAGAGAGCTTGCTTACAACAAATGCAATATCCGGCCGGTTGAAAGCAAGATAATGAAGAGCACCTATAAGAGCTCTATAATTTCGAGAATCATCAGCAGAGCAAAGGATCCCCAAATCAGTAGAAGAGACTAAAGCCAAAGGTGTAGAACAAGACTTTGCATTGGTCATACCAAAACGATGAAGCACATCTTTAGTATACTTGGATTGATGCACAAACACCAAGTATTCTGTTGGACCAAGGCTTGAAACTCTTCAGACATAGCTTGACACCAAACAAGAATTTTAGAGGCCTTGGTAAAAGGAGATGGTTCATCAGTAGTATCAGAATAAGAGCTAATAGCAGCCATAAACAATTTCTTCGTTGAAATCCCTGACTTACTCCATGTTTGCATGCTATGAACATTCTGAGAAGCAATAGGGGCAGCACTAGGCTCAGACATAGCATGTAGAGAACTAGTAGGAGGTGCAGTAGTATTAGAACTAATATCAGGAGCATGTGGTGCAAGCTGAGATTCAAGTCTAGACTCAGGAACATCAGGGTGAGAATGAGGAACAATGTAAGAAGGAGAATGAGGTAGAGGACAATTATTGCCAATCGAAGAAGAAGGCTGAGAAATAGCAGAAAAGGATTCAGGTTGAGAAAGAAGTAAGGAAAAAGGTAATATAGGTGTGTTAGAAGAAGAAGAAGTTAGATCAGTAAAAGGAAAGCTATTTTCATCAAAGAGAACATGACGAGAAGTATAAACTCGATCGGTGCTCATGTTGTAACAAAGGTATCCTTTATAATCAAGAGGGTAGCCAAGAAAAATACATTTGGTAGATTTAGGCTCAAGTTTGTGAGTATTATACGGTTTGAAGAGAGGATAGCAGGTACACCCAAAAGTTTTAAGAAAGAAATAATCGGGAGGCTTGTGAAAGAGAAGTTCAAAAGGAGATTTGTTAAACAAGTTAGAAGATGGAAATCTATTGATAAGAAAAACAGCAGATGCAAAGGCAAAAGGCCAAAATTTAAATGGGAGAGAGGCATGAGACATAAGAGCCATGGCAGTTTCGACAAGATGTCTATGCTTGCGCTCGACTACACCATTTTGTTGAGGTGTATAGGCACAAGACTTTTGATGAAAAATACCATGTGTTTGAAGAAAAGATCCAAGTGAATGATTAATAAACTCCCCTGCCCCATCAGTTCTAAGAATCTTAATATGAGAGTTAAGTAAATTTTCAGCAAGAGACTTTAAAGTCTTAAAAACAAAGGACACGTTTAAAACCAAGTATATTTGGAATAATCATCAACGAAGGAAACATAATAACGAAAGTCATTTATTGAAATTTCAGGGGAAGGTCCCCACACATCCGCATGTACAAGTTCTAGAGGATACAAGGAAACACTAGATGAAACAGAAAAGGACAATTGATGCATTTTAGCAAGGATACAATGCTGACAGATGCAAGTAGATGAAGGGATGTGAATCCCGGAGCGGAAGCGGACCGTTGTTCGTGATATTTGGGAAACAAAATCAAAATGGTTAAGAAGAAAATACAGGGGAAAACTTTACATCTGAAGAACGTTTCTTCAACAGTTTCCACCCGAACACCACCAGCATGTCTTCCTCGCTATCCTCTTGGGTCACGAGACCGTGCTTGTGGGAGCACCTCGTTTCGAATGAGAGGGAGTATTGAGAGAGCTTGAGAGAGATGAGAGTTCTCTGTCTTTTTCCTTGCAGGTTTTTTTCTTGAGAGAGAGGTGGAGAGGTGGTGTTTGTTTTTCTTTTCTATTTATTAATTAAAATCAATTAATTAAATTAACAAATTAATTTAATTAACTAATTAAAATTAATTAATTAACATTTAATTAACCAATAATTTAATTAATTATTAATCTAATTAATAATTAATCAAATTCAAATATTAATTAAATATAATTATAAGTTTGAATCATATTCAAACAACTCTCTCTTGTATAACCTATAGTTTTAATCTACATCGTATGCACATTATTTTTAACCTATAGTTTTAATATCAATCTTATTCATATTAATTTTATTTGAATCTCATTCAAATAATTTCTCTCATAATATATACTTTTTTACCTTTTATTTTGCTTTAGTTATGGTTGGTCTTAGCACATACAAGTTGATTTCAAGCAAAGCAGAACAAATATTAACACCATTTCTAGAAATGAACGCTTCATTTGAATTAAATGAAATGGAATACAAATGTTCTAACAAACAAGAAACTGAAATTAAGTTCCTTCTAATTTTAGGAACCACGTACACATTATCTAATAATATATACATATTCTTGTTTGTAAACAACTTGAGCTCCCCCACCGCCACAGCTGAGACGATCTCTCCCGTTCATACCTTGAGAGTCATCTCTCCGGCGTCAAGCTGCCTCCAGAAATTAATTATCTGAAATGAAGAACAAATGTGATTAGTGGCTCATGAATCCAATATCCAGGCGGAGTCGTCGTTCTCCACTAAATATGTTTCCAAAACAAGTAAATCATATTTACCTTCGTTGGCTTTCTTCTTTTCGGCCAAGTACTTTGGGCAGTTGCGCTTCCAATGCCTGTCCATATTGCAGTGGAAACACTTTCCTTTCTCTGCAACCTTGGCCTTGCCTTTCTTGGCAGCGGCAGTAGCGGAGTCAGGTTTAGACCTCTTACCAGTAGCCTTCTTCTTCTTAAAAGTCTTACTTCCAGAAGAAGAGGGCGCAGACTTGGGTCCAGAGGATGAACCTCGGTTGAACCTTTTTGAGGTGGCAACGTTTGCCTCCCCTTCTTGTCCCTCACTTTTCATAAAAGACTAGTAGGTCTGCAGCTCGTTCAAGAGCATGGTAAGAGTGTACTCCAGCTTATTCATAACTGCATTGCTGCGAAATGGCAGGAAACTATTCAGAAGAGATTCCAAAATGAAGCTGACCTGACTCTGCTGGTCTATGACGGCCCAGTTCGATTCAGCCACATTGAATTGGACTATCAGGTTGAGAACGTGTTCTCGCACTGAGGAACCCTCCTTCATGCGGGAGTTGTAAACGAACTTAAGGGCTTCATGTCGAGCCTGTGAGGACGGTTGTCCAAAAATACTCTGCAACGAGTCCATGATCTCCTTATCGGTGACCGTGTCCTTGTGCTTCTTGGCAAGCACATCAGATATGCTCGTCAGGATGTAGACCTTGGCCTTGTCATTGGCCTTGATCCACCTGTCATAGGCGTTGCGCACCGCCACAGTGGCGTAAGGTGTAGGAGCTTGAGGACAATCCTCTTGCAAGACGAACTTAAGATCATCTATCACGAGAATAGTGTTTAGATTTGATTTCCATTGTTTGTAATTCTCGTCGTTAAGTTTTTGAACCGCTAGGAGTGCAATAATGGAACTAGACATGCTGAAAGTAAAAACAACCTATATCAGTTTCATGCATTAGCCTTTAAACCCAATCAAATTTTAGCAAAAATAATTAAGCACCCTAACAAAATTGTTTTGCAACGACGCTTCAGTGATTTAGAGCAACAACTACCATAGGACCGACAGGTACTCCTTCACTGAATTGAGACGTTCTCAACTAAATTTTACACCAGAATAACTCTTATTTCTATAAACTTAAGTAATCGTTTATTTGGTCAGGAAATTGCTAACTAACTTAACAACTCCCCGTAACTGTGACCCGTCATTTTCGGACCTCAGAGATCCACCACAATAATCCCGCCGTAGGGAAGGAAAATATTGGAGCAAAATCTAAGAGACCCTTATCCATTTATGGAGTTTGCCTTAGTTTTGATTCCATATAATGAACCCTCCATAGGGATGGTCGCTCCAGGACGACACGCAGGTCATATATGAAACCTCACGGTGCAAATCAATGGCGGAGACCGCAGGATGTGTTGTCACACGTCCTTCTCCCACTTACTATGAATACTATCTCCATTCACCTCGATATTGAACCATGCAAACACCTTCCGTAGGGAGGCCGCGGCTAGGGCGACATGAGGCCGAGCATGGAACTCACAGTGTGAATATAAAAGAGAACATGTGAAAGAGAGAAAAGTATGTTGTATATACTTTGTATATCAAATATATACGCAGTATATTACATATTCTCTTTTGCTCCCACTTAGTATTCTAAGACTAAGGTATCTTACTTAGATAAATTCCGACTAAATGAAATTAACTAAGTGAAATTTTAGTCGGCCCAATATAACTCTTATATTGGTAGTTGTACAATATTTTTTTGTTCATTAAGCACTTTAATAAACCAACGACATTATTGCATGTATATAAAATATTGACTAATTCAACCCCTAGGTCGGTTCCCAGGTAGAGGTGTTCCCTTACGGTCAGCTTAAATACCTCAACCTAGAGAGAACCTTCCTTAGACAGGGTTCCCTTATAGGCAATATTTTATATTTAGTCTTTTATCATTTCATTTTAAACCTAGTTAAAATAAAATAAAAGACTATCCCCTAATCATATTAGAAGATATAACCTAAGGCCTAATTAATTTTAAACCCCTTTAAAATTAATTAACTTAGACCCTATGTTTGCATGCAATTCTTTATTATAGATTTTAATTTCTTTCTATCACATTTTATAACTCTTATAAAATTTAAGAAATTAAAACTATAATCATGCATTGTAAGCATACATTAATATAACAATTATATTAACCAAAGTAATGTCATGCTCAATGCAACTTTATTTTCATCTAATTAATACAACACTTATATTAATTATGAAAATAATAACATGCATTCATACATTATAACATTTATAACTATATGATGCATGACCATACATACATACTATATATCAAACATACATATTATGCATGTAACCTATGGTGGGATTTTAAAACTATATGGCGTACAATATGCAATATGATTTTAATTAAAATATACATTCATAATGCATAAAATAATTAAATAGCAAAGTTGGAACGGTTTTTAGCACCCTAAGAAAGCAAAATAATACAAAAAAGAGAAAACGACTGCAACCGCCCTCAAACAGCGAACCAAAACCACGGAAACTCGTCAAAAAACACCCGGGACAGCGCCTCGACGCCTAAAGGCAGTGCCACGGTGCTGCAGCAGCAAAATGTCGCAGTAGCAGCGCCCAGACATGGTGCCATGGCGCTACAGTGCAGCGCCGTGGCGCTGTGTGCTGTCCTTGTAGCACCATGGCGCTGCTGCATAGCGCCACGGCGCTGTCTGCGCCGTCTTCTTCGCTGTTTTCTGCAATTTTTCGCCAAATCCGATGCCACGAACAACTTTCGAGCGACTCGGACTTACAGACTCAATACAGAAACAATATATCCAAAACACCGGGCCCTTACATGATCAAATCAAGAAGAAAAACGCTATCTAAATGCCAAAAATCGGAAATTTTCAAACCTACAAACCCATATTTCGAAAATATGAAAACACCCACCAAAAACACCGATTTTGCTCCCAAAAAATCATAACAACAACCTGGCTCAGATACCAATTGAAGGGATGTGAATCCCGGAGAGGAAGCGGACCGTTGTTCGTGATATGTGGGAAACAAAATCAAAATGGTTAAGAAGAAAATACAGGGGAAAACTTTACCTTTGAAGAACGTTTCTTCAATGGTTTCCACCCGAACACCACCACCATGTCTTCCTCGCTATCCTCTTGGGTCTCGAGACCGTGCTTGTGGGAGCACCTCGTTTGGAATGAGAGGGAGTATTGAGAGAGCTTGAGAGAGATGAGAGTTCTCTATCTTTTTCGTTGCAGGTTTTTTTCTTGAGAAAGCCTAAGCAGAACACTTCTGCTTTCTACCAAAAAGGAGGTGATGTGGGATAACTGCCCACATCACCACATCACCACTCCCCTACCTTTTTGGGGGGAGAGGTGGTGTTTGTTTTTTTTTTCTTTTTGTTAATTAAAATCAATTAATTAAATTAACTAATTAAAATTAATTAATTAACATTTAATTAATCAATAATTTAATTAATTATTAATCTAATTAATAATTAATCAAATTCAAATATTAATTAAATATAATTATAAGTTTGAATCATATTCAAACAACTCTCTCTTGTATAACCTGTAGTTTTAATGTACATCGTATGCACATTATTTTTAACCTATAGTTTTAATATCAATCTTATTCATATCAATTTTATTTGAATCTCATTCAAATAATTTCTCTCATAATATATAGTTTTAATTTAGAATTAACTATATATTATAATGTATCAATATACATATAATCCCTTATGAAATTTGAACAGTTCAAATTCTTCCAAAAACTTGATCCTCGTTTTACCCGTTATGAGCTAGCAAGGGGACCTAATGGACCTACAGATCAGAAGCTCCAACGATGCAAGATTAATCGGTCAAACTCATTGACTGAGTTAATCAAGATTCGTTAACTACAGGTCATTCCACTAAAGACCCGCAGTTGCACTCTTCTCACTGCAGAATGTTTTCGTGTCCATGGATATACGACCATTAATGACAAGTCAATCCTTCACGAGTGCTCGTAACTCAAGTTGGGACAAATTACCGTTTTAGCCCTAAGTTACATCTTACTCCTTAAATACCACTGCTCCTCTAATGAACAACCCGGTTATGGTCCGACCAATAATCGGAAGTCCCTCTCGGGCCAATGAGAGGGTGGAGCCCCTTGTTCAAGTCCCGGAGTCAGCATTTAAGGGAACAATCTATTCCCCTAAAGTTAGAGAGGAGTGAATTCTATCTTGTGAAGTTATGTTCCTAGCTCCCCACTAGGTCTCGTCCCCAAAATGGTATGAATATTGAGTCAACAACTCGGGCCACTCTCACCCATACAGATCAAAGGACGAGCCCTCACGGGCAGGAGTCTATAACTCACTCAGGATTGAGAATGAGTTGTCTGGTCATCCTAAGAAACAACAATCTATTAGTTAACGGTGTTACATCTAAAGATTGACTATTTCGTGGTCCGGTCTTATACAAACTCATTGTATAGGATACCCCACTCGCATGTCTCCACACGAACGACCTGAATCGAGTCGTCTGTAACCTTTACAGAGTGGACCGTATCCATAGTGTTGCCAGGATAAGGTACCCAACCTTATCCATATACTATAAACCCTTTAGGTTATTCACAGGACATTATCCACTTGTATATCAGGGTATATCAAATATATACCTCGTATATCAAATATATACCCAGTACATATACTGTCCCGGTTACACTAAAATAACCTCGGATGTTTAGTTTTTTGGATTTTGGACAATGCAATGCTATGAATTCAACAACAAATTTATTGAATAAAACTTCATTGAATATACATTTTTTTTACACAAAATACAAACTAAGAGTTTAGGGCAACACACCCAACAGTAGATGCTTTACAATGAGTAGACAAATTTAAAGATCTAAGAAAAACAATATTAAGAGTAACATCATTTGGGTGTCCTATTCGATTATGCCGAGAAGTAGAAGATACCCGTGTGCCAACATGAGCAACCGTGGAAGAAGAAATGGAAGCAAAAGCAATAGAGTCAAGTGAGGGAATTGGGTATCAGCCATTTTGACTAGGTCCTTGGAAGAGAATCATGCCCGAAAACTTGTCCTGAATATAGAAGTAGTTATAATCGAAAACAACAAAGCAATTATTGTCAACACATAATTGGTGAACGGAAAGAAGATTAGATGAAATAGTTGGAACATGAAGAAGGTTGCAAAGTTTTAGAGAAGAGGTAGAGGTATGAAGAATACCACTACTTGTGTGGGCAATTGGCAATGACTGACCAGTACCTACTCCAATCTGTTCATCGCCCGAATATTCAGAAGCAGTACTAAGTTGATCCAAATCTGCAGTGACATGAGCATTGCACCCTGAATCAGTAAGCCATGAGGGATTAGAGGATGCAAGAGTGGCATAGTTGTGATTGGCCACCATTGCTGTCAACTGAATAGGAGGATGACGCCCTTGGAAGCTGTAATTCATTCTATTAAAGCAATCCAAGGCAGAGTGACCAATTTTCAGGCAAATCTGACAAAAAATTGTTGAAGAGAAACCTTCTTGAGATGATTTGCCAGTAGGAGCAAGAGGGAGAAGACCTCGACCTCGTCCAACATTAGTAGAATAATTGCCAGTTGGAGCAAAATTAGGAGATTTCGCTTTAGAAAAGTGATTCTTACCAGAAGCACGACCACGTCCCACATTGGGATTGAAATTCTGATTCCGAGAAGTCATAGAACTTGTAGCCAAGAGAGCAGTAGGAGAAGCGAAAACTTCATCACGTTTATTCTACTTTTCAATAGATGTTTCTTCTGAGACGAGTAACACATGAAGATCTTCAAAACTCACAGACTTCTCACGAGTATGCATCGATGTTCGAAAAGTGTTATAGCCAGCAGTGAGGCCGTTTAGAGCATAGATGATAAGGTCTTCATCGTCAATCAGGACATAAAACTTCGCAAGTTTGTCCTTGAATTCTTTGATGCGTTGAATATATTGATCAATGGACTCCAACGGCTTCTTGACAACTGATTGTAAATCAGATTTTAGATTTACAACATTAGTTCTCGAGTTGGATGAGTAATGCTTCACCAACGTATCCCAAACTTCCTTAGAAGTCTCACAACCAACAACGTAGGCCAGAGCAGACGGTGAAAGTGGCGTTAATCACGGTCATAAGAGCGTGGTCTTTCGCAATCCAGTCTTCAAACGTCGGATTCAATTGAGGAACATCTGTCGGAGTAACATAAGGTAATCGAGGAGATGGCTTTACATCAGAACCATCAACAAAGCCAAAAAGCTTATGTGCCTTCAGGATAGATGTCAATTAAAACTTCCACAGGACGAAATTGGAAGCGTCAAGACGAATCGAAACCAAGTTAAATATATTTGAAAGAAGAAAAATCTGAGAAGAAATTTCTTTCGAGGTTGAGGAGTCAGCCATGGCGGAAGAAACAAGAATTTCGATGTGAGAGAAACAATAATGGCGGACGCGTGGAGAAGGATCTAGACGACGTGAGTCAAAGGGCTTGAAAAAAAACTGATACCATGTAACAATACCTTTTGAGAAATAAAGGTAATTCTCCATACTTTATTAAAGATATTACAGACCTATTTATAGGCCAAAATACACTAACTGATATGGAGAATTAAACAGAAATAAATAACTGCTTAATAGAATACACCAAAAATAACAACATAACTGCAACTAAAAATGTCAAACCGAATATAGCTCAAATGGTTAAGACACTTATTTCTAACCAAAAGGTTATGAGTTCGAACTCCCACCCCCACCACATGTTGTACTAAAAAAAAAATTGCAACTAAAATAGTATGATTTAATAAAGAGAACTCACATGGTTAACTTTAGAGACATGTATGTATGCATCAAAAGTTGGTATCTTTCTACTCTCCGGTGTCTACATAAAAAATTCTTATAACTAGATTCTGGGCTGCATTTTCTAATAATTTTTTTTTAATCCTTATAACTAAGTTGAGGTAAAATTGAGTTTCAATTATTTTTAATTATATTGACCTTGGGTCATAATTAGTAGTTCAAGTAAGTATAATAACAATGATTTATATGGTTGTATTTATCTATAGTTTTATAGGAAAAGGGATAAATATACGGTTGAAATATTTGTGCTCTTTGATGAAGGCATTTAATGTCTTTAAATTGATTCCAATATTAATTGTGTTGCATAGTTTTTCTGTCAGTGAAATATTAAGATCAGTCACTTATTGAGTTCTGATGTGTTGTTTAACTTGTGTTGGAAAACTTTACCCGCCGCTATTTAACTTCTGTTTATTACCTATTCTGATGGGATATCACCATTAAAGTTAGCTAATCTCTTTTGAACTCAATGTCAGAGAGGTACAAGGGGTAAAATAGATATTGTTCAAGTAAGGAAGTAAATTAGTCTTCTTAGGCATTAGGATCAGTTCTAGCAGCAATATATTAACTTTTTAAATGGTTGAATATTGTAAACATCAATTTGATAACTTTTAAAATATTGCAAGTGAATAGTCTTATATGTTTAAATCTTTATGGTTTTCAAGGTTACATCTTCGCTGGTGCTTTCTTGTTCTTTTAGTTTAACACTTGGAGTATGTGATAACTATGATAGGTAGTTTTTATTGTTCTTTGTCTTGCTTTGTAACAACGTTGAGAAAGTTTGTTGTAGTGTTGTAGTGGTGTCAAATGGAATAAATTCATTAGAAAATAATATTGAGATATTATTTTGTGAATAGGTTGGAAGGAGATAGACATGGTTGGTTAGATTTGAGTTGCAATATTGAGATACTATTTTGTGTGAATAGGTTGGAAGACTAAATTATATGGACTTGCGATCAAGTGAAACTTAGAGCTCACTTTATGTTCCCTTTTCTAACTTCATCCTCACTTGTGCATCCTTCATAGAAGTTTGATTAGTAGCACTTGGAAGATTTAACACCTTACTAATAATCAAACACATTATCATCTCGTAGGTTGCATATGTGTCGGGTTTTCTGGTCTTTGCTTGTGTCAATCGTTGTTTCAACTCTTTGTGCCATTATTACTATTCATAATTTTTATGGCATCCATGGAAGTTTGGTGCTTGAAGTTAACAAGGGTGGATTTTATGTTGATGCGGGCAATAAATTGAGTTGCCATTCTCCATGCAGGTTTCAATTTTAGGAAAGTTTAGTAGAAAAATATTTTCACCGTTGAGGATGCTAGAAGAGGAGAAATTGAGGCCATTGTGGAGGAGGCAGTACTTTAATAACCCATATGGGCTGGTAATAACTTGTACTGGATGTCAATTAGTGTTTGAAATTTGACTTTTCTTCCATTAAGTTTGAAACGTACTAAACTAGTTTTCTCCTATTTAATGGGGGAGAAAAGAAAAGAAAGAAAAAATAGCAAAATCTTAATCATGTATTATATTTGAATTCAATGCCTCTATTTGTTTATTTGTAAGTGATCATGTGAAGGAAAAGAAGCTATCAATATACCTAACAACTTCAAAAGTAACTAATACATAGTTGAGGAAGAAATTGACGAGGTCCGAATAGAATGAGCAACTATTGTTGGAAGATTTGTGAAAGGGCACCGTTGGAAATGTTGGAAGATTTGTGAAAGGGCACCGTTGGAAATGTTGGAAGCTTCATGTCTTTAGTTCAGTTGGTTGGTATTTTGTTGAGGTAATGTGTGCTTTCATTAACTATAAAGCATCGTGTTACATATATATTACATTCCAAGTTTTTTTTTTTTGCGTAATGGTGTAATTTGCCCATATTCATTATTGAAAACTCTTGAATTATTCATTGTGTTCTTCTCCCATGGTTCTTTGTGAATTAGAGGATATTTTCATATTTATTTGTAGATTGAGAAAGAGGATATTGTTGGTTTGCTACCGTGTAACCAACAATATTATTCTTTTATTCAATTATCAAAGAAACAATGACGGGCAATCCTCGTCGTTAAGAGCACAAATACAATGACGTACATTTAATGACACACATTTAATGACGCACATACGATGACCGGCAATGACCGTCCTTAAAAGTCGTCCATCATTAAAATGAAACAATGACACTCGTAAAGATGTCGGTCACTGCGCATCATGGTTATCCTTTCATGACGGTCATACCCGTCATGAAAACAAAACTTTCCATGTCGGGCATTGCTCGTCATTAAAACCGTCCGTAATTGAAAAAGAAACAAGGACACTCGCATAGATGACGGTCACTGATTGACATCGTTTTCTTTTTTAAATTTGTTGTAGTGAAAACTAAGTAGTTAATATCGAAATTTAGATTTTATTTAGCGACGAAATAATGAAAACGTCGTTGTATTTAGCGACGGAATCGCATAATGTCACCATAAGAAATAAAAAAACGTACAAGTAAAAATATATATGTAATAAATAAATAGCGACGAAAATATAGCGTCACAATAGCATTCCAGCTACGAAAATCAATTTGGTCGCTGAAGCCCGTTTTCCTTGTAGTGATTGTCTAACCTCGTAGTTTTTACCAATTGTTGTACGTTTCTTATAGTAGAATTATGTTTGATTCCCAACTGATGGCAAGAAATTCTTGCGTACAGTGTCATGAACTTAACATTTGATATATTTTGTATAATTACGCGGCCGATATTTCTTGTTAAAAGTGATATATTGTAGAAGATTATTTAATTAGCAAAGTATAATGGACTTCTTGGGTTTCATCTCATCTATTATATTTACAACTATGATGAGGCATAGGTCCTTTTAGTCGTCCACTGAGTTCAAGTATCATATTACTCTGCTCAGTTTTGGCACTATTCCATATCTATTGTTTATGTTATTTCTTGATGGGTAATGTATTCAGCTTTAATTGAAATTTTAAAAAGTATCTTGTAAGATAATTTGTTTATCTCTGCATAACAGGGAAGTACAATTAACATATAAGGGATAGGTTTTGTAAATTCATTCTATAAGCAAGAGATAAATCAATGATTAGATCCTATTCCATCTGGTGATGAAATATCCATTATCATTCTCTATTTTTTTGGTTTCTTTTGTTGATGTTTACCATAGTTTTTTCTTTTCTCTCCATTAATGTAGTTGAAAGAGAGTTGATTGACTGTTAACAAAATAGCATTGTTTTGTGCACATAGGTAAGCATTTCATAGACACAGTTATTCAATCTCGGGTTATAGTGAGAGTTTTGTGATAATTTGGTGATTCAATGGAACTCTTGAGGAGGTTTTGCATGGAAGAGTGAACCTAGGTAAATTACTTTCTAGCAAGTTCCATTTTTATCCTTTTTGCTTTGCGAGGTCCTCCGCGCCTGGAATATCACTCTCTTGCTGAAGCCAAGTTAGCCCATTCGATGCTCTCAAACCAAATGAGTTCGTTTAACTTCAATCACCTCCATTTGATCCTTCGAATCTGCGTGGAGTTTGGCGATCAATTTGGTTTTCTACAAGTAGAGTTTAGGAATTCTAGGCTTATGAGATCGCTGCTGATGGATTTCGAGCTACAGAAACAATGTAAGTTTCATGCCTCTAGTTCAGTTGGTTGATCTAAAGTAATGGAATAAGGTAAGCCCAAAACTCTTATTCAAGTTAAATTTGCTTCTTCACGTAGGATTCTCCTACTTTTTATACTGTTATATAATTTTATAGTCAACAAGCATGTTAAACCTCTAGAAAACAACATGTCATTAGATATTAAGAATTCATAAAATGTAGAATATAACTAATTTTGTTCTATCAACAGGGGGAAAAGAAAAAATATAGCAAAATGTAGATCAGGTATTATAATTGAATTCAATGCCTATGAACTCATTTTTTTATTTGTAGGTGATGATGCGAAGGGAAGTAAGTCAGATCCATCAATATACATAACAACTTCAAAAGTGAATAATACATAGTTCAAGAAGAAATTGACGAGGTTTGAATAGAATGGGTAATTTTTGTTGAAATATTTGTGTAGGCTTATTTATGGATTTGTAATTTTATTTGTTTGATGTTAAGTAGTTGGGTTACGTTTTAGAAATGTTGGATATGTTGCTGAATGTAGTTCGTGGAGGAATGAGTGATCTTACTACAATTATATTACATATATAGAGAAGTGTTGGATGTTGCTGAATTTGGGTTTGTAAATGGACAGGTGGTCATATATGTATTATGTTTATTGATAAAGTGTGTATTATATGTTATCATATTTCAGGTGTGGTTTTGGGTTATGTTAGTAGAGGTCATGTCAAAATTTTGACCTTTTTGCATTTGTTTGAGTTATGTTTGATAAATGAGTATTGAATCTTTATCGTAAATTTAGTAGTGTTGAATTTGGTTAGTTAACTATTGTGTAAAGAGTATTGAGATTTGTGCATAGGATATAAAAGGAGGAAATATTTTTGGTTTGCACACGTGAGCAACCAACAAAAAGACACCCTATTGTACTCAACTTCATTCAAAGCACAAAACAAGTAATTAATAGCTTAGCATTTAAAGAACATGCTTTATTTTCATTTATAGACCATTCTTCTTTATGCTTTACAACTCTAACACCATCAACATCTTTTGTTGGAGTTTTAAATCCTTCTTCAACAACATCTCATAAATCATATTCAATAGAAAGCAAGAAAAAATTCATTATGTTTTTCCATTAACTATAATTAGTACCATTAAAGAAATGAGGCTTAGTAATAGATTGATTGACTATTGGTAAAAGGGATGAAACTTAAAGTTGTCATAGCTAAAAAACAATTAAGTTTATCAAACAAGAGCAACTTTGCTCTGATACCAATTGTTGAATTGGTATGGCAACCCTAGGGTGGTGAATAGGTTTTAATTAACAAAATGTAAATTCTTTAACAAATGGGCCCAATTTAAACAAAAATAATACACCCATATTTTATATATTTATTTTACATTTTATTAATTTATTAGGTTTAAATATTTAAATTTAATTATAATTTATTATTAATTATGAATGTGTTTTATATAGTTTCCTATGTAATTTTAGGTAACTAAAAGTATTTTTTTAAAAATCATCAAGTAACGAATATAAAATAATTTTTAAAAATTGGATTCCTTTAAAATCTATTTAAAGATACGTGAGAGATGAATATGGAAAAAATTTACTTGAAAGACTCTTTCCCGTTTAAGCAATTTGAGGAATATTGATTACCAAAATAAAGTGTAAAAAAATATTTTAAATTAAAAAAAATATCAAACTCATCCTAATAGATTAAATTGGAAAAATATTCAAATATTAACGACTAAAACATAAATGTACCCTCGTACAACAATTGAGATCCTTGATGTCAATTCACGTTAATTTAATATAAATTTCATTTTCAACTTTAATATTTTTTTTTTTCAAAAAGACAATTATATAATCAATGTTATCTTGGGTAGAATCTATTTATCTTATGATCACGTTCCATTTTTCTAAGAGGAAAAACATCACATCATGTTGTTCGTACAAAAAAATATTGCTTTAATATAAAATTATATATTTATGATAATATATATTATTAATAATTTTATTGCTTCAAAGTATTAAAATTACACGAAGGGCAACAATGTAAAGATTGGATGCCATCGACATGGGAATCTTAGTGACCCGTTTTTCAAAAACGCATCATCAAAAACTTGTTAAATATCTCATGTATGTACATCCTAGGATACACGAGCATCTTGAGATACCTACGTATCCAATATTCCTGCAAAACAAATGTGAGAATCCACCTACGTATCCTATATTCCTGCAAAACAAATGTGAGAATCCAGATTCTCGCCTAATGGGATCTTGGATTCCCACGAAAAAAACGGCCCCCTAAATAGTTTAAATTAATATGGGTTGAGAAACGTCATGGTGGAAAAAGAAAAATACGCACGCACGATTCAGTTAAAAATGACGTTTTGGTAAAGAAAAAACGATGTCATTCTCTATACAAATTGCATTTGAGCCGTAAATTCAAGTCTATAGAGACTCTACCTCGCGTAAAGGTTGTTGTCGTTTTCGAAAGTACCTTTATTTTACTACCCACAACGCTTATACAAAGTTAGTATTCTTGTTCAGCCTTATTTATTCATTGGTCCATTTTGGTTCTGTTTTACTGATTTTTTTTGTTCCGTTTTCCTTTTCAATTCTATCTATGTGTATTTGTATACAACAATAATATTATATTATATAGGCTCGAAAAAATAGAGAGTAGTTGCAAATCTAGTCTAATTAATATAAAATATTCGCCTTTACAATATAACATATATATATATATATATATATATTAGAAAATATAATGATGATTTTTGGGGGTCGAGCGGCGCAAAGCCAAACTATTATAACTTGGTAGGATAAGCAAAGCGCCCAAATCTTACCTAGTGCGATAGGAAACAGACTGGTCGATAGAATGGACCGGAGGTCGCTCGGGAGAGCCCAGCGCGAGTAGGGGAAAACCCCGATGGGACGACTATCTACCCCATTGACCGCTATAAATACACCACTACACTGCTAGCTCAGGTACGAAATCTGTTTGACACTGATCTGTTAAGCTTGGATTATATACTGACTTAGGCATCAGAGTGGCTTACCCCCTTGCAGGTACCCTTGGAATATTCCCAAGCGAAGCCAGACGATCTCCCTAACGACCTGCAGGTCGTCTTCCGTACCTTGGCAGATTTTCGCATAAACAGTTGACGTCGTCTGTGGGGATTGCTGTCACAGCTAAATCAAACAGATCGCTCAGTTGCTAGCCATGACGGAAGGTTGTCCAACGTCAAGCAATCAAGAGCCGAAAGATCCAAAAGCTCGGCCAGGCGCATTTAAGCCGCCAACAGGTGAGAAGCCTAAGACCCAAGCAGACTCCCAAAGGTCGAAATCCCGCCTCCAGGTCCAAGTAGTACTTGGCCCACAAGACGAAATAGACGCCATGATGGCCCAGGTCGCGGCCCTAACAGAGGCGTTACAGACCGCAAGGGTGCCGCTCCCCAAGCTCTCTGAGCTTGAAATCCAACGCGATCTCAAAAGAGGGAAAGCAAAGGGCACTGGGGCCGACCAAGAGAGGTTGATCGGCCCAAACCCATCGAAGATCGTCCTAGGGGGAAACGACCGCCCTCGGGAGCAAGCAGACATGCGCGCCCGCCTCTCCTCACTAAACGGGCGAGACCTTCGCATGGCCTTGGATCAGAAGTATTTAACGAAGAGGGATGACCTCTCAATGAGGTCAGAGTCGGTCAACAACAAGGACCTACTACAACAGTTTGAACAGCTTCTGAAGGAGCTCAAAAGTGACCTCCGGAAGGTCCAGGGAAAGCCTGTCTCAGATGACAACAAGCCCGACGAACCACCTTTCACCTAAGTTATTTTGACCGTGTCGATCTCATTTAAAAGGAAGCTCCCAAGCTTCTACAAATACGACAGGTAGGCCGACCCTGTGGACCATGTGGAAACCTATGAGTCACTTATGGACTTTCATGCCTACTCCGATGCGATGAACTATATGGCATTCACAGCTACTCTGGATGGTTCCACGAGGAAATGGTATCAATAGCTACTGCCGCACTCCATTTCCTCCTAGAGGCAGCTCCGTAAATCCTTCATAGCCCAGTTCGCAGCCCAACAAGAGACCAGCATTCAGCACAGTACTTGCTCACTATAAGGCAAAAGACAAGGGAGAGCCTGAGAGATTATGTGGGGAGGTTCTTCGTCGCGCAGATTACAGTCTCATGCAATGAGAAGTTCGCCTCAGGGGTGCGCCATGAACAGCTTAAGTGGTCACTCGCTAAGAAGCCTGAGTTCACCATTAAAGCTAGCATCGAGCGAGCCCGAAAGTTCATGCAAGCTAGCAAGCTCATCCAGTCGCTGAAGGATTCGCCAAGAGTCAGCCTCACATGCGAAAGAAGAGGTCGGGACAATTCTAGGAGGTCGCCGCAGTGCCAGTAACAATACGATGGTGATTCTCGACATAAGCAAGACCAGATGTGCAACTAACCTGAACGGTACAATTGCTTCACACCCTTGAATGTCCCAGTGGTGGAAATCCTCGCCAACATTCAAGACTCAAAGCTCGACCTGCTCACTGAGCCCAACCCTATGCGCCGAAACCCTCAGAAACGCAACAGGTCGAAGTTTTGCCACTTCCACAAGGACCACGGTCATGACACCTCCGACTGTTACGACCTGAAGAGGCAGATTGAGGGTCTGATCCATAAGGGATATTTCAAGAAGCATTTGGGACGAGCTCCCAATGGAGGAGGGAGTGTAGCAGGCTGCTCGAGAGGAGAAAGGACAGAAAAGGAGAGGACGCGATCTCCCCCCAAGCGCGCTGACTGACCTGTAGTGATTGACATGATCTTCGAGGGACCCAGCAGAGTCCAGACTAGAAATAAGTGCAAGGCCTTGACCCAAAAAGCTCGCCACAAGGTGTGCGCTAGTCTACCCAGCTCGTCCCGTACCAGATCACATTCTCGAATGAAGACACGAGGGGCCTACACAACTCTCACAACGACGTTTTGGTCATCGTAGCTCAGATCGATCATGTCTTGGTCAGATGAATATTAATCGATGGAGGCGACTCAGCCAACATTCTATCTTTTTCTACTTACATCGCTCTAGGATGAGAGATAAGCCAATTGAGGCCTAGCCCCACCCTGCTGGTCGATGCAGGCAAGCCGGTCAAGCCTGAAGGATGCATAGAGCTCCCCATGACTCTGGAGGAAGGAGAACACCAAGTCTCAAAGATGATGGACTTCGTGGTGGTCGAAGTCAGGTCCGCGTACAACGCGATATTCCGCGGACCGTCATCCACGCCCTGCAGGCTTTGCCATCCATGCTACACGAGGCGATGAAGTACCTAACTCCCAAGGGAGTAGGAGTAATGGGGGCGAGCAGAAGACCTCGAGAGAATGCAACGTGGTAGCCCTCAAACCAACGCGTAATGCGATAACTGAAGGCCCCGAGCCCGAAGAAACAAAAACACCCCGACGAGCAGAACCCAGAAAGCCCATGGAAGACCTAAAGCTTGTCTCGTTGCTCGACCTAGAGAAGTGTACAAGCATCGGCACAAAGCTGGGGGCCACCGAGAAAGAAGAGCTCATCTAGTTCTTGAAAAGCAACGCCGACATCTTCGCCTGGTTGCACGAGGACATGCCTGGAATTGACCAAAACATCATGGTTCACCGCCTCAATGTAGACCCCTCTGTTCGACCTGTAAATGTTGAAAGAAGCGCGGCTATTGTAGAAGAAGTATAAAAACTTTTGAAAGCTGAATATATCGAGGAAGTTAATTACCCTACGTGCCTCTCGAATGTAGTGTTAGTAAAAAAAATCAAACGGAAAAAGGAGGATGTGCGTAGACTTCACTAACTTAAATAAGGCGTGCCCAAAAGATAATTTCCGCCTCCCTAGGATCGATCAACTCGTCGACGCGACAACAGGGAACAAACTTCTAAGTTTCGTGGATGCTGTTGGGACTTTCTCTACCTTTAAAAAGATTAGAGACTCGTACAAGCGCACACGGTCATATGTAATACTCGGAAGTAATCCAAGGTCGAATCTTCAGGGACTTGTTGCTTTTCAAAATCAAGTAATTCAGTGAAATTGTTCAAATATGCAATTGTGATTTAGGAAGAAAATAGTGGTGAAATGTTGTTGTTTGGGGTTTTAACTAACAAGTAATTTAATGAAACTCAACCTCCTTGTCTCCTACCTTAGTTTTGATGCAAAACATGGGAAACACACTATGTTGGGGAAATGTATTGGGTGCAATTCCTGACTTTTCTTGGGATTTGAGTTCTACTCTTTCACTGCCGCTTCTGGTTGTTGCAGAGGCTAGGGTAACCTACAATCATATTCCTATGTGTGATTACAATCCTAGAGAATATCTACCAACTCATTTGCATTATGGGTCAAAGGGCCTATGCCTAGGACCATGTTTTATGCGCTTATTTCTAAGTCACATCCCATATGGGTTTCCTATTATTTTACCTAACTCACCTTTCTCAAGGTTGGGCTTTGGTGTATAAATCAAGTTCCCACTGGCCAAATGGAAAAAAGACGTAAAGAGACGTTTTTAGAAACCAACCCAAAAAAGTGCCAGGCGCAATCTGGCCGCAATTTGGCCAAAATCCCGAGCGTGTTGAAAATCAAATCATTTGACTAAGGCATTCCTCAAGGAGGTTGATAACTAATTTAGAACATGATTAAATGAAAGTAAATGCACAAAAACATAAAAAAAAAGTATTTTTCATTGAATTTAAATGAATAAATAAGTCGTACAATGAGTTCTAGCTTGACCATTTTCTCTCTCGAGCGTGAGAGGAGTTGAAACTCGCTAAAGAACTTTAGAAGAACAGAATGAACAAAGAACAAAAGTAAGAACTTGAATTAAAAGCAATACGAAAGGTAAAGGCGTGAAAAATGAATAAATGAACAACTAGAACATGAACATAAACCCTAAAAACGTGTTCTACAACTAGAGAGCATCTAAAAGAAGATGAAATGAAGCTTGGAAGGGATGTATTGCTGATGGAGGGATGACTTCCTTTGCACCCTAGGTTGGTTGAAACTCCCCTCCATTTTAGGTGGAAAAGGGTTGAGCTTCACCTAACCACCTCACTTGGACTTGGACTCACGGTTTTGAACATGTGGGAAATGTCCTCCTTGCCCTTCATTAATCAAAACGTGTGTTTTGACAATTTGTCCTCCAAAAATGAGCCGGGCGCAATTCTGAAAAAATAGAATTATGTTATTTTCTTCCAATTTTGACTGCATTTGTCTCATATTTTTCCTAAAGTACCATAGTTTGACTTTTTATACAGAAATAATCTATGCAAGTTCTACTTTAAGAATATGTGATCCTTTTTGGCAAATAATAATGAGAAAGGAGTAAAAAACGTGGTCAAACAGGGCTACCGACATATGTTTCTGCAGTAAAAAATCAACCCTAACAGATGCCTACCCGGGGTATAACCAAATCAAAATGCACGTCCGCAACCAAGAGCACACTTCATTCATCACTGACCAGGAGCTCTGCTGCTATAAAGTCATGCCCTTTGGACTAAAGAACGCTGGAGCGACCTACCAGCGTATGGTCAATAAGATGTTTGCCGACCAGATAGGTCGGAACATGGAAGTATATGTAGACAATATGCTTGTGAAGAGCAAGAAGACGACCTCCCATGTTGCCGACCTGACGGAGACATTCGAAGTCCTCCGAAAGTACCAAATGAAGTTTAACCCAGAGAAGTGCGCGTTTAGGGTCACGTATGGCAAATTCTTGGGGTTCATGGTCAACCAACGCGGAATAGAAGCGAACTCTGAGAAGATTCGAGCGATCACTTCGAGTGGACTCCAAAATGCCAGGTAGCATTCGACAAGCTCAAAAGTATTCTGAGCACGGCACCGATATTATCAAAACCGCTACCAAGCGAAGAACTCATGCTATACCTCGCAGTGTCGGCAAGCATGGTGAGCTCGGTGCTGGTAAGACAGGACGACGGCAGACAGAGTTCAGTGTATTACATGAGCAAGTGCATGACGGACGTCGAGACTCGTTATCCGCTGGTGGAAAAGTTAGCGATGGCGCAAACTGTTGTAGTGCAACGTCTCTGAACTTACTTCCAAGCTCATAAGGTGAAGGTCCTCACTAACTTACCCCTAAAACAAGTCTTCTAAAAGACTGAAATCTCTGGAAGACTCATGAAATATGCCCTCGTGTTAAGTGAGTACGAGATAAGCTTTGAGCCGAGAGTCGCAATGAAGGGTCAAGCGGTAGCCGACTTCATCGCGGAGCTCACTCCACCCCTCAGCTCAGGTGAAGAGAACTTAAGCAGATGGGTTCTCAATGTCGATGGATCCTCGAATGAGAAGGGCAGTGGGGCCGGAGTCCTTCTCCAAGTGCTTAGTGGAGATCGGTTCGAGTATGGAGTAAGGTTTAACTTCCCAACCTCGAACAATGAGGCAGAGTATGAAGCGTTGATAGTCGTCTTGCGCATGGCTGAGGCCATGGGGGCCACGCACTTAGGCATAAGGAGAAACTCACTCGTGGTTAATTAGATCACCGAAGAGTACCAAGCTAAAGACAACAGGATGGAGAAATACTTATGCAAGGTATGCGAGCTATTGGCTCGACTGCAGGACTACACCATAGAGTAGATACCCTGGGTCGAAAACGCTAATGCCGACGCCCTAGCAAGGCTGGCATTTTCCTATTCGACCGAGCTACCCAGGTCGGTCCCAATGGAAATTCTGGAAATGCCTTATGTTCAACAACCATCGGACCTCTCCCACCTAGGAAGGGCCAAACAAAGTTCGTTGTGGTGACCATAGACTACTTCACCAACTGGACAGAGGTCGAGCCGTTAGCTACTATAATCGAAGCCAAAATCACGAACCTCATCTGCAGATTCGGCATACCTCACGCCATCATATCTGACAACGAAAAGCAATTCGACAACCCCAAGTTCAATCACTTTTGTGCACAGCTCATAATAAAACATTTCAGCTCTTCCCCAACCCATCTGCAAGCCAACGTCCAAGTAGAAGCCATCAATAAATTCATTAAGCGCGGCCTAAAGCTAAGGTTGGACGACCGCAAAGGTAGGTGGGCCGAGGAGCTACTCGAGGTGTTGTGGTCATATAGGACGACCACTCAAAAGTCCACAGGAGAAACTCTGTTCGCCTTGGCCTTTGGCTCGGAAGCTGTGGTACCGATTTAAGGTCGGTCTACCAACAACTCGGACCAAAGCCCTCAATTCACCAACGAATGACGAAAAGCTCTGCTTGAACCTCGACCTCCTTGAGGAGGGAAGGGAGACCTCACAGCTCGAACTATCTGAGTATCAGCAACGAATGAAGCGATACTACGATGCAAGAGTAAAGCCACGCCGCTTCCGACCTGGCGACGTCGTGCTACGCAAAGTCCTTTAAAAGGGTGGGCCCTAGAACCAACCTGGGAAGGCCCGTTTCAGGTGGAGAGCGACAATCGACCTGGACTTACACCCTGACCAACCTTAAAGGGAAGCAACTCCCCCACCCATGGAACACACAACATCTGCGCATTTATTATCACTAAACGTGGTCCAACGAGCTATTTGGACATACTATGTACTTGTCAAACAATTTAAACGCAACTCTTTTCCCATAAACAAGTCAAGCTACATTTAAATGGGGCCCCCTAAAGTGTTATCGATTGTTTAAAACATTAATGCGGAAGTACGAGTTAGCCAAGACACGCAGTAAAAAAAAAAAAAAAGAGGAAGGTGAAGTGAAAAATAAATACGCCAAAGTTTCATTGAAATTTACCAAGGAGAAGGCCTCAGAACTTAATACATGAAAGTACAATAAAATTGCAGCAAAAGAAAGGATGAAGAAGCAGCAGTGTCATTCGTCGGGGAGGTCGAGGAGGTCGGACTCAATAAACATAGAAATGTAAAAAATTGTTATTTTTGTTTAACTATTAAAACACTGGGACTCTTAAAATTCCAGCATTAATTAAAATGAAATTATGATTAATAATGGAATTTGGAAAGTTATAGTATTTTAATAACTAAACAATGTTACAAAAATGAAAAATATAAAAATATATTGGAACTATTACTCGGCTTCCATAAAATTTGACATTACTAAATAAACATCTCTATATTATTTATTTAAAATATTGACTTTATGATTTTTCATTTCTTTACTTCTAAAATTAAATAAAATTTGAAATATACATTGGAACTAATAATTTAAATACAATCATAAAATTAACAATAAAAAAAATGTGAAAAGGTTGAATATAAAAATTTTGTCAAATTATTCCTAAAATTAATTCTAAAACATGATTTTATCTTTAATTATAATTAATAATGAAATTTAAAAAGTTAGTCTTTTAATAATTAAATAATTTTTAAAGAGATAAAAGTATAAAAATAAGTCGAAACTAATCAGATCTGTCCATCAAAATTGAAATGAAACTAATTTATGGAACCGTAAATTAGAGCATAATAGACTCCTAAATGATAATAAATAAATAAAGGAGAAGCTATTCAATAAAAAGTGGAGGATAGTTTTATCCAAGAAAATTTTCTTCACATCCCTATCATACTCCACCAATGTTGAGATGGGGAGTATGAGAAATTTGATGTATTTTGAATATATTATATAATTGGTAGACAAATTAGTGTTGTCTACCAATTATATAATATTGTATTTTAATAAATAATTATTAACTTAATCTTAAACAATAATAAAAGATAAATATACTTTAAAAAAATAGTCTCAAATACAATTACCAGTTATTCATATTCTTCTATAATTGATTTTTTTTATAACTAATATTGTTTTATTCTGTTCTAAAAAGTTTATGAATGGTTTGAGTTATTTAATTATTTGAATTTTTTAATAATAGTAATATCTATTAACTTAAATTAAAAAAATTAAATAATAACGTGCAGGGTATGTGCTAAAATACTAGTATATTAAAAAGTATGGATGTGGAAGAAATATTTATTGGACGATTTTAACCTTCATTATATATATAATATCTAATTTATCCTTAGTTTCATTTATGTTGTCCCATCCCTCCAAGTTTTCTCTCTCTCTCGTGTGAAGCCCTCCCTCCCCTCTATCCTCCCTCATCAAAATTTTATCTCTCCCCGTTAATATTATTTTTCATTAACTCTATATCTTACCTCTCCCTATCTATCTAAATTCTTTTTTTTCCTTTAAATCTCTCCCAATACTCTCTATTCATGTCTAACATTTTCATATTCCACCTTTGTCTCTCTTATTTATTGTGATGTCTCTCTCTTAATTAATTAGTTTATTAATATTAGCACAAAAAATTGCTAATGTTACAAAATCTTTCAAATTACTAAAGACTTTTCTAATTATCTCTTTCAATTAATTGAATTAATAAAAAGTTAGGCTTTAAAAATTCTCCACCGGTGACAAATAGTTAATAATAAAATAAAAAAATTACTCGAGATATTAATATAAAAAATATTAATGTTACAAAACTACTTCCCTCCTGATTAATTTGGTCATAAATATAATTGATTTTAAAAATTCTCACACCCGCCTAACGCAACAATAATGGTAATACATATTCTAACAATTTAAATAGGGTTAAAAAGAAAACAATCTTATCCTATTTTAAAAATAAAGTATAAAACTATCTCATCCTATCAAATTTATTATATATTTATTAAAAATATACTTTATTTGAGTAATCGATTAACAGCGTCCCATAAAATAAATATGAGAGATAATTGGAAGGGTTTGAACCTAATTATAAGTAGAATATGGGAGGTGGTCCATGGGAAGAGAGGAGAGACTTAAAAAAAGAGGAATTTATATGTGTAAATAGGGAGGAGAGAGGGAGATAATGAGAAGAAAATTAACAAGAGAAGGAGTTTTGATGAGGTGAGGAAGAGAGTTTTGAGGTAGAGGAAAGACAAAGTTGATGTGAGAGAGAAAAAAAAAATAGAATTTGGAAGGGTGGTAGAACGTAAATAAATACATGACTTTTCATTTTCTCATTTTCAACTAAAAGTATTACTATATATACATAGTTGTAAAGCAATTCTTAGAGCCAAATAACACTCTTCATTTTTTTTTCTATTCTATATATTCAAATTTCATCTTTATTTCTTCTACATTGTCAAATCTTATATCATTATATGTTTTGAATATTACATGAAGTAAAGGTACAAAGTTAATCTTAATGTATCTTTATTCAGTAAGAAATTGGTTTCTGGCCAAACTTTTTTATTTCTTTTGGCAGAGCAAAATACAACAAAGATAATGCAAAGTTGTGTTGTTTGCAAAATGAAGCATTTGGATATGAAATTAGGGCCAAGTATACTTGGGTATGGCTCAAGTTATTGGAAATATTTTACTTTTTTGAAGTTTTAGGTTTCATTCTAGAGAGAACAGCAACAATCAATCTCCTACAAAACTAACTTAGCTAGCTATTAATTGAATGAGAACTTTCTTGACCTATCGTGTTCCTCTCTCGACAACATCTTCTCAAAATGAACCGCCTTTGAGATTTCAAGTTTGCAGCGGTTTATATATATTTTTTAAATAATTTTTTTAGTAATCATATTTTAATATTTAGTCGTTGAATTATATGAAATTTAAATTATAATTATATCTTAAAATATCTATATACTATAATATTTGATAGATGCTCAATCCTTTTTAAAGTAACATTAACATTAATATATGATAAAATAAAATTGAGATACATGCAAAACACGTGTTAGAATACTAGTATAATATAAAAGCTGCTTTCATGAACACCCATCATTTCATTGGAAATTGTTTTTTTTAAAGCTTGAAAAAGTATGATTAAAAAAAAAAATTGAGGCAGACTATCTAATTTGAAAGAGTATTTTTTACAAACGTCTAAATAATTTCTTTAAATAATTAGATTTGAAAGAGATGAGTAAACCACATGAATAAATACATTTTCATAACAAGTTCCAATTTTGAACAAATTAGTTTACCAACTTATCACAAAACACTTTTGAGGTTGAAAGTAACGAACTCTTATTTTGACAACAATCAACACATATACTGACAAACACGCCTTAATGTACAGACAAATAGTTCAAACTTGAGAACTAACAAATAAAATTTAAAGGACAATCATCTTGGATAAATCTCTATGAGAGACCTTAAACCCAGAACTGGGAAGATCTTGTAACCAGCAAATCTAGCCTTATCGAACAGTTGAGCCCACTCTTTTTCATCTCGTTCTTTTCCACTGACATTCGCCATCATCAACATGTCCCAAAAGAGTTGAGTTTCAATAAACGTATCGTCCCCCTTTTTATTACCTAATACCATATCAATTAGAATCACTTTCCCTGTTTTTCCATTACTCGTGATTGCCTCTTTGCATTTCTTTAGTATCTCCACACATTCTCCATCGCTCCAATCATGTAATATCCACTGCATTTATTAATGTTTCCCATTAGACTTTTAGATAAATAATATATATTTTATTAAAATACTATTTTGGTTCCTGTACTTTCAACATTGGTTCATTTTTAGTCCATGTATATTGAATATGTTCATTTTGGTCCCTATACTTTTAACTTTAGTTCATTTTTGTCTCTCTTTTCAAAATTTTAACACAAATTTTACACATAACAAAAACTCTTTAGTATAAAGTAATATTTAAATTTTAAGAAACATATTGATTGTAATGTCGTTGTGTTGAAATTATGATGGAAAAAAATGATATTAAAAATAAAATTAAGGGACCAAAATGCAGAGACTAAAATAAACATTTTGAAAGTACGACGACTAAAATGAACAAAAGTTCAAAGTATTGGAACAAACTAGTGATTTAACCCATATATTTTTAGTTTTCTCTCTAACCTTCAATAGAAGTACATCGGCAGGAGGAATGCTTTGAAACATGTCCCCTGGAAGATATGTCAAGTTATGGCTTCCTTCCAAGTCAGCCACCACATGGAAAAGATCAAGCACAACGCATTGTGTTTGTGGAAAGGCATCAGCAATGGCTTTTGCCATAGTTCCAGTGCCACCTCCCACATCCACCAGCGACTTAACTCCATCAAACATGTTCTTATATTGTCCCAACAAAATATTGCTCACCAACCTCGCATCACTGGCCATGGCTGCATTAAAAACGTCCCCATCTTGTTGCTTGTTGCCCATGTGCTCCCAGAACTGCCTTCCATGAGCCATCTCAAATGGGGTTCGATTGAGGCTATGGAACCAGGCGGATAGAAGCTGCCATGGCTGCAAGAGGAGCGGGTCGAGCATGGAAAGCAAGAAGGGAGATAGAGAGGAAGGGTTGTGTTTGAGGAGAAGACGAGATGAGTTAGTAAGGGAGTATGCTTCTTCTTCGCTGCCATTTTTGTGTGTTATAAAAAAGCCAGAGTGAGCTAGTATACACATTAAGCGATGGATATATTGGGAGTTTTGGGGGTGAAGTTGAAGAGCTGAAATGAGGTGAGAGAGGGGCATGGGGCTGCAGTCGTGGCGGGCGATGGCGTCGGGAATGCCGAGCTGGACGACGCATTTCAAAGCCATGGAGTTGATGAAGCTGAAGATGTGGTTCCATATGCGAGCTTCAGCTTCCAAAACCTCCTCGCCTGCCAGTTCTTCCATTTCTTCCTTATTTCACAAACCAACACACCCAAAGTCCTCTTATTTATATACCATGTTTAAAATAAATAAATAACTTCAAAGATTCTAAGTCACGAGGACCTAATATGTTGACCGCAATTGAAAATTGACGGTTCATTGAAATTCTATGTTTTGCATCTTGCTTAGTTGTCAAACATTTGATTGGTGGGTAAGCACAAGGTAGGTCCTTGTCAGTCAAAACTTAAATATTTTCCATTTTTTCTCAGGAAAACGCATATGCATATTCAACGTAACTCATATAAGAATGGTGAACACATTATAATTAATTTCACATATCTCGATAATTATGCATAAATTAAAAGTAGCCTACTTTGAAAACGTGGTGCATTACAAGTAGGGGCAAACATATGATACAAATTGAAGCTTGATAAATCACGCATAAAAATCTCATAACAACCATAGATAACAAAAAGAACTTAAAGCCAACCAGGGTATAGCTCAGCGGGTTAAGACATGTCTATCCAAGGTTGAGAGTTTGAATCCCCACCCCTACATGAGGTAAAAAAACAAAAAACAAAAAAAAAAACTACAAAATTATAACTAAATAAAGAAAGAGATATTTTTATAAATGAAGAGAACATTGTGTGATTGTGGAAGTTCCGCATGCTATGTTGACAAATATGAGATAGGATAGGACTACTATTACATGGATTCTTTGTAGGACAAAGAACCTTGGATGGAAAGGAATGCGAGAATTTCAAAAAGTGAAACTAAAACAATGGGTGGATTTCAAGTTGCGTAGAAATCCCATGTATCTTGTAAAAAGCCAAAACTTTGTGGGATTCAAGATAAACGTTTTATTTTATTTTTTAGCAAAGATCCAAATAAATAAATTTAATTATATTTATTTTAAATTATTATCCTTCCAAATAAGATAATCATTTTAAATCATTTCTTGAACGTTCTTAATGACACTAAGAGAAAGTATTGAATTTTAGGGAAAAAAGAAGCCTGAAACTATTTGTGACAAATTTTTTTTAATGTATAATCTGAAATTGTTAAACAAAGTTGTGATGGTTAAAACGTACTTGATTTCTGAAAAACGAGAGCAAGACTATATATCATGTTTTTTTTTAATTATCATGAAATGGAAAAAAAAAACTCTCTTTTAATAGAAATAAAAAAATCCAATTTCAGTGACAGTTTTTAACTATTACAAAATTATAAAAATTCCGAAAATTAGTGTTTTTTTCTCTGCGAAATCGCTCATCTACCATTGCGAGATAATTTTTAACTATCATTGAATAAAAAATAAAAATCTAGAAAGTAGCGTTTTTTCCACAAAAAATGCACCACCACAATTTATGACAGTTTCTTTTCCAAACTTTTTTTTTACGGTTCACGACTATCATGAAAGACCAGCTTTCTAGTAGTATAATGGTATGATATATTGTCTACTTTAGGCATAACTAAGGTTTTAAACGTTAATGTTGATAGGTATATCGAGGTCTAAATCTTATAAAAATATCACTAACATGTCAATGTTGAAAGTTATTTTTGAAAATATTTTAAAAATAAAAAATTCATAATAAATATTTAAATTAAAAAATAAACATTTTACTGTTTTTAAATAATTTTAAAACTATTAATTAGTATTAATATTATGTCCAAAACAAAACTTCTTTCTAACTCTTCCATGTCGGGCGAGCCCAAGTTTTGTTTATATACCATGTTGTTTTTATAAAGAAAATAAAATTAAAGTGTTTAAAATATCAAAGAGTAGCTAATCTTTTAGAATTTTCTTAATTTAGTCTTCATATTAACCCTTAATTTCTTTTTAGAAAATATTTAAGTCTTAATTGGGGATCTATCTAACTATTATTGATAAATTATGATTCATTATTTTTAATAAAATTCTCTATTAATTTCTCTTCTTAATTGTCAAAGGTGGTGAGCACACAATCGGAGTATTTTCTATTTTTTTTCTTAGGCAAGGCAACACGGGAAATTGAGATTTTTGACCCCTTTCAATAACCACTCTGGATTTTTTACCCCCTTTTGTTTTTTACTTATTCATGACCCCTTCACCTCAGATTTCTGACCCCTTCCCTTATTTTATCATGTAAATTGACGAAATTGCCCTCATTTCATAATAAATGCATTTATGATATAATAAATTTCCAACCAACCCACCAACCACCAACTTAACAATTCTCACTTTGTTTTTCAACTCCAAATCACAACACACACGCAAGTCATGTTTTTTTTTCCAATACTCAAGATTTTCTCCACGTGATTGTTGGCCCACATTATCCAATCGATCGGTCCCCACATAATCCGTTATCTCAAATCCATTGTTTTCACAATATAGGTATGTCCATTTCATCATTTTAGAATATTGTACTTCTTCAAACTTGTAATGATACGAAATTTTATCATTTTTCTAAAAAAAAACGTTATTTTACGGAAAACAGAAATGAAGTCTAGAATTTATCTTGGACCGGGATTGATACCGGGATGAAATTTAGAACCGGGTTTGAGACCGAGATAGAAGGTAAACTCAAGCCCGGTCCTTCATGTCCAGATACGACCGGGACCGGGACCGAGATGGGGATAAACTAGGGTAGACCGGGATAGGGATTGGGACCGGGATAGGGATTGTCTCGCTCTCGTTGTCTCGATCTTGCTGTATCGCTCTCCTTGACTCGTTCTCATTGACTCGATCTCGCTGTCTCGCTCTCGATGTCTTGCTCTCGTTGTCTCGCTCTCGATATCTCGCTCTCGATGTCTCGCTCTCGATGTTATGCTCTCGATCTCATTCGCTATCCTTCTTTTTTTCATTCTTCTCCATGTACGTATATGTTATGCCTCGTCCCGGTCAATTTCGAACCGGGATGAGTCCCAAGATGGATTCCAGAACCCAGTCAATTTCCATGTACGTATTGGGATTCCAGAAGTCCCAATCTGGAATGGACTTTCAGGGTTTCATCCCGGTCCTAAATCCACTGGGCTTAAAGCCGAGATGGAACCCTGAAAGTCAAAAATTAAAACAAAACAATGGAAGCAACAATAAAGCAAACTTCATAATAACCTTGGCTACTTCAGATAGAGCCGAAGGTTGAAATCATTCACACCCACGCAAAGAACGAAGAAAAAAATGTAGAAAATCATTCACAATAAGATCGCGAGTTCGAAAGAAAAATTACCTCAATTAGGGAAGGGGGAAAGCTCTGATAGAGACGAAGTGAGGGAGACGAAGAAGAAACGACGGAGATGAACTTTCTGGTTGTGAGGGAGAGACCGGGATGAAGACTGGGATGGACAACGAGATAGTGAATGAGGGAGGGGAAGGACCGAGACAAGGAGGGAAAGGAGGGGAGGGCTGGGTTTGATTTCTTTTTTTAAATTGAGGGTAACTTGGTAATTTTACAAAGCAAAATAAGGGGAGGGGTCAGAAATCTGAGGTGGAGGGGTCATAAATAGGTAAAAATCAAAAGGGGGTCAAAAGTCCGAAGTGGTTATTGAAAGGGGTCAAAAATCCCAATTTTCCAGGCAACACAAGTCTTACAAGAAATGTGAATATATAATTAATCTTACGTCTGTAATGGTATGATATTGTCTACTTTAGACGTGACCAAGATTTTAAATGTCGATTTTAATAGAAATGTCAAGTTTTAAATTTTATGAAAATATTGATGAAAATATCACTAAAATGTCGATGCCGATAGATATTTCTAGAAAAATTATAAAAATTTAAAAAATCATAACAAATATTTAAATTAACATATAAACATTTTATCTTTTTAATTAGTAAAAATATTATTAGTATTAATATTATGTGAGTGATATTTTGTTGATACTTTTTCTTATATATTTTATCCATCTTTTTCCAATACCATAGAAATTTTGATTCACCCTATGGCCATATCAGATCCTGGATATATGAAAGTGTCAAATGAAAATGTCGATAAGTGTTTCAATAATATACCATGAATTACCTTTTTCTAGCCAACTTACGACTTTATTATTTACCGTCCTAACAATATGTATAAGGAAGGATTATCTCTATTGTCACCCTAGTTGTAAAACACTAAATTCTTAGTACAATACGTATATCATTTATTTAGCCTGAAAAATATAATTCTTAAAAAGCACATATTTAAAGAAAAACGCCTAAATTTAAAGACTTAAAAAGCACATATTTAGCCTGAAAAAAAATTCTTAGTACAATACGTGTTTCATTTATTTTTAATGCCTCAATTTTTTTTTCAATCTTAAATTTTAAAGTCTAATCAAATAATTTATTTTGGAATTAACCTATCCATCTATCTAAAATTTAACTCAAAATGATATATAAAATTAATTAAAGTATAATAGGGGCAAAATAGGCAACAAAATAGCTTACATGTGTTCAACTGGCTAAATTTGAAACAAAATTGAAACTTTTTCTTTCGGGATCTCCAGATTGGTCGTGGCACATAATTTCTCTAAATTTAAGATTTAATTGTTATTTTTTAATATATTAAATCACATACTAAATTAAAATTTTATACTAATAGATAATAAGTGTAATTTTACTATTATATTCACAATAAAAAAGAGATTTATATTTTCATTTAGATATGTCAATGCACAAACGTTTAGAGAGCTACTCCATAGAAATTCTTTGTGTTGAAAATTTTTACTTTTTTTTTTCCTTTAAGATATTAAAAAAAAATTACCTCTTATAAAGTAATGAAAGTATAGTTTGAAATTACAATACGTACTAGAGATGATAATATTGATGTCTTATGTCTATTTCATAATTATCATATCTACATATTGTTGGGATAATAGAGCCAAAGCAGAAAATTCATATCCTATGAAGAAAATGATTTTCATCACTATTACCAATTCCTATAAGAAGTAGGATATTATTGTCTTATAAGAATTACAATATTATTTTCCTATAAGAACTAGAATAACTGACCTCTTATAAATAGAGCTCTTATGTTAAGGTTTCATTTGTACAGAATTCAAATAAAAGAGACTTGAGTGGTTGTGGGCAGTGTTGAAAAGGAGTCTGTATCCCGTGGGTTTAGTGAGTGTTTTTCATTCCTATACCTAAGTAATTGTATTAGATTACTTAGAAGCTAGATGGCTTTTATTGGGACCTCTAGGAGATAATTTTTTGGGAGAATTGTTGTGGTCAATCCTTAACAATATTAGCGAATTACCCGCATCTGAGTGGAAGACTAAACGTAGCACTTTAGTGGTGAACAAGTATAATTTTGTTGTGTCGTTTATTCTTGTGTTTACAGTTTTTCTTCCTTATTTGCATATTGTGGTGTGTGTTTGATATTTTTTGTGGAAAGAAAATTATTCAGGACTATTAATTTTCCAAGACATATCAAAAGTTTGGACCTATTAAAATCTCAATTTGTGGATATCATTGTAAGACTTAGTTAGATATGTGCACGGTTTCAAATTCAAACTTATTTGACAACTTGTGTGTCAATCATTTAGAATATTGTTGCAAATTTTATTTTGAAGTATTAATATCGAATAGTTTGATTTCTACTTGGTAGGTTCAGATGAAAATAACAATTCGTTGTATCTCACATGCAAAGCTTCTCTTCATGTGAAAATTAATAGAAACATGCCGAAGTGGTCCAAACAAATAGTATTTGAACTTAATTTGTTTAATTATCTTAAAACTATTTGGATAATTATAATTCTTTCTTAGAATAACGATTATGAGATCTTACGGTGCTTAATAACACTAGAGTTGTTTCTCCCCTGGATATACCCTTAAATTACTATGTCAAATATTTTAAATCGTTAGGTTTAAAATTAATTAAATTTGAAACACCCTAAAATTACAATGTCAAATATTTAAAATTGTTCGGCTTAAAATTAATTAATATTTGAAACCTTGTGATATGGTTTTATCTTTTTGCAAAATATTATTCGGTTTAAATTACTTCTGCTATTTTTTAATTTAGAAAGATAAATATTTAATACCTCTATTTCTATTTAGTAGTGTCATATGAAAATACAATTCGATGTATATTCACATACAAAACCTCTTCTCTTCACGCGAAAATTAATAATATTTGAGTGCTTCATACATAATATATTTGCCGTCGAATTAAGTTTACGCCGTAAATTTTTATTCTTTTTACAATTTTTACTCTTTTTTCGTCTCTTTACTTGAAATTAATTTTTACTTTCTACCTCTTACGACCAACGATGACCTCTCCATATATTCCACAATAGTATAGTTATGCGTTTCGAGCATAGGACCATGTAATTTCAGTTTTGGTTTTATTTAAAAAGGTATAATATGTCCATGAGTCCACGACGACAGTTACGTCCTTAGTTATATACTCATGATCTTCTCTCTTAGAATTATTTTCCAACACTAAATTATCTTACCTATATAAATATTTTATCCACATCGTAGGCCTATCTTATTAAGATTAGTTACATCAAAATAATTCCAATACATGCGGAAAATTTTAGATTGCTAAAAACCACATACAGATGATATCCCATAAAAATAAAACTATTTCTAAAATGTTCATAAAATATTATAGTTTCTTAGTATTTTTATTTTTAATGTGATATCCAAGCTCTTTCGCCACTTCTCTGACATCTTGAATCACTTCACACAATTTTTCCTTTTTCTTTTTCCTCTATTTTTTAAAATAGACCCTCTAAAATAGTGAATCATGGTAACACGTCTTTTTAATTTTTGAAATATCTTTCCCTACCTTATCCTAATACTCTGTCCTTCCACCATCATCTCCTAATTCTTACGCTAGGATTAAAGACATCCTGCATTAAAAAGATGAGGAACCTAACAATAATTTTTATAATATAAAAGTTCTGCTATTCTCATGGTCAATTATTTTTTAGATAGAATCTCATGAATACTGATATAGTATCAGAGGTCAAAAGCTCAAATGAGCATTCAGTCCAAGAAATGGAAGTCGTACAAAATTTGTAAACTCGAAAGAAGCACCATCTTGAGGGGGACAGTCTTCTGATTCTCCAACGAAGGTCCATCTTCTCCACCTCTCTCTCCGTCCTTTACCTAAGCTCATGGTGCGCCCCCTCAGCCGCTCCTAGGTCTCTTCCGCCTAGTCAACCGCCTTCCTCCTAATTTCCTCTCTCCGAAGAGTAGATACCCACATGCATCAACGACATCTTTAATCAATTGATTAAAATACATATCTCTGATAAAAAGGTCGTGAGTTCGAATCACACTCTTATATATTATTATACTAAAAATAAGTGGAGTGAGTTCAAATTTACAATAGAGAAGGGAGACACTAATGTTTAACCTCTTAAGAAGTGTAATCAAAGTTCCATATTGGCTGGATATATAGGATAAAGATGCATAGCATATTATGTAAGGACAATTCGTAACTTTTCTAGCGAAACCAAAAGAAAAGAAAAGTTAAAGACATTCTGCCTAGAATAAATAAATCATATTATTGTAGAAATGCGTATAAAATAAATGATATTATTGTAGAAATGTGATCAAGATACATTGTCCTAAACATTAGCTATCAAACATTAGCTATATTCTCCACTAGTTAAAAAAAAATAGTTATATTCTCCGACCAACTTTTTCCGTAAAAGTGATATCAAAAAAGAAAAAAAATCGTAAAAGTAATTAAAAAAAAGTGTGGAAACTAACAAAAAAAAAATAGGTATATATATATATATATATATATTTTGAAAGAAGGTAGATATAAATATTAGTTTCATGTAATTACTTTTTAAATAAAGAAAAAAAAAACTTGGTGGTTGAAGTTTGGATACCTGATGTTTGAAATTTTAATTAATTAGTTTGACTTTAGGTGATATTTGTCGAGATTATTGGTTTGGGAGTCGACTGAGCGTAGGGAAGGTGTTAACACCCGACACCCATTCGAAAATAACTTATTGAAGCGTGTTGAACGAGTGATGACACTCCAACGTCTCACCAACATGCCACCACCTTGTGATAAAATGAGGCATGCAAAGACTCGAACTTGGGTCATGTACATTACAAAACCAAACATTTACCACTATTCCAACATCCTAAGATGTAAAAATTGTATTATTTTACAAAAACAAATGTTTTAATTTATTTTTTTAAACTAAAAAAAAACTACAAATTTTGTTCAATTAAAACAAAAAAAATAAATAACTTTTTATTTATTTTGAAATTAACAAGATTATTTAAAAGAAAAAAAACTTTTATTTAAAAATAAAGTCAAATTTACTTTAACAAAACTTATTTGCTAAAACTGATTTTTTTATTAAGATTCTTTTGAAAACCATAACCACCAAACCATTAAAAGGAATTTTTTTTAAAAAAAATGAGATTTTATTCTAAAATACTCTGTTTTTATCTCCTCCATTTTTTAAAATCCTGCACACTACTAGAATTTTTGGATTTCGTGACGGTACTGAACAGTAAAATACTATTCACGATTGTCTAAATACGTCACGAAAGGTTAAAACGCATTTTTGGAGGGAAAAAACGGAGAATTCCGGATTTTTGACTTTTTGTGACGCTTTTTTTCTGTCACGAAAACCTTGAGGTGCGTTTTTGGCTGGAAATGACGGAGTGTTCCAAATTGTCGTGCTTTCGTGACGAATTTTATCCGTCACGATAAGTTGCCCAGAACTTATTTTTCGTGACGTCTAAAAAACGTCACGAAAAAATTGAGGCACGTTTTTGGCGGGAAAAGACGGAGTTCTTCGGATTGGCAGCTTTTTCATGACGCGTATAAAACGTCACGGAATATTATTTTTCGTGACGGTTTATAATCGTCACGATACGATAAGAAGATTCCAGTCTTATTCGTGAAAACGTATGGCTTTACGTGACGTTGTTTATATGTCACTATAAGTTGGAAAATTGTATATTAGTGACATCTGATAAAACGTCACTAAAAGTTGCAGAGGAACACTCTTTTTAATTAAAAGATAAAACAAAGTTGACCAAAAAAAAAAAGTAAACCTTGTTAAAAAAATTTAAATAGAAACTAACTTTTAAAGTTTGAATTGAAATTTAAAAGAATCCAAATTTTTTTAAAACAAAATTTATTTTATAAAACTCCTCATTTTAAAAAAAAATTTTTTCCAACGTATTTGATACTTACTTAAAACGCACTACTGGGAACGAAATCGTCGGAGTGCCAGCGTGCTTGGAGGAAGCAGTGAAGAAAGTTGTTGCTGCTATCGTTCGGGCAGTTCCCTTGCGTCGTCGGAGGTCGTGGGTATGAAGGAGAAAATGGGTGATGGTGGGATAAAAGAGATGGAGAGAAGAAGATACGGTGATGGGTTTCCAACTCTCTGCACTCTGTTTTTCTGTCTGTTCCTCTCCACTACAACCCTCTTTAAATACACCTAAAGATAACGGTAAAAAAGAAAAAGAGGCAAGAGAAGAGAGAGAAAGAAGGAGTAGAAGAAGGGAAGGGAAGGGAGAAGATGCCACGTTAAGTGCCTTTGACGAGGAAAAAATCAAAGAGGAAAAAAACGGTTAAAAATCAAAGGTTTTGTTAAAATAAAATCTTTATTTAATTAAAACAAAATCTTTTTAAAACAAATTAATTTTATTTATCTATTTTTTATTTTAATAAAAAACAAAATCTAAACAAACCATTTTTTATTTTCTTATTAATAAAATTAAACATTTAAATAAATCTAACATTTTAATTTTAGTTAATTTAAACTTTATATTAAAACTAATAATAAAGTAAACATATGTTATTCTTTAATTAAAATAAAACTCAATAAAGTAAAATACAATAATATAAATTAAAATTAAAAATAAGCCGGACCAAATATGGTGTCTACAGCTTGCCCCCCTTTGTGTATCCTTGCAGAACTAAAAGGGTAGACAAAGGCAAAAGACAAAGTATTTGGGAAGACGGAAATTTTATTTAGACAAGACAAGATAGAGATGGACCTAACTTGACATTAGACGAGATCTCAACATGCAAAGGACTTGTACTTGACACAGGCTTCGACCTCGATCTGGATCGGGTTCGATTTAACCGAAAGAGAAAATGTAAGGGACCTGGCTTTAACAACACGCTTCGACCTCGACTTGGATCGGGTTCGATTTAACCGAATGATAATGCAATGGATCTGGCTATAACACAGGTTTCGACCTTGACTTGGATCGGGTTCGATTTAACCGAAAAATGCAACGGACCTGGCTTTAACAACAGGCTTCGACCTCGACTTAGATCGGGTTCGATTTAACCGAATGATAAAATGCAACGGACCTGGCTTTAACAACAGGCTTCGACCTGGACTTAGATCGGGTTCGATTTAACCAAATGATAAAATGCAATGGACCTGGCTTTAACAACAGGCTTCCACCTCGACTTGGATCGGGTTCGATTTAACCGGAGATAAAATGTAACGGACCTGGCTTTAACAACAGGCTTCGACCTCGACTTGGATCGAGTTCGATTTAACCGAATGATATAATGCAATGGACATGACTATAACACAGGCTTCGACCTCGACTTGGATCGGGTTCGATTTAACCGAATGATAATGTCATGGACCTAGCTTACACAGGCTTCGACCTCGATTTGAAATGGGGTTCGATTTAACCAAATGATAAAATTCAAAGGACCTGGCTTTAACAACAGGCTTCGCCTCGACTTTGATCGGGTTCGATTTAACTGAATGATAAAATGCAGTGGACCTGGCTTTAACAACAGGCTTCGACCTCGAGTTAGATCGTGTTCAATTTAACCGGATGATAAAATGCAACACGGACCTGGCTTTAACACAGGCTTCGTCCTCGACTTAGGTCGGGTTCGATTTAACCGGATGATAAAATGCAACACGGACCTGGCTTTAACAACAGGCTTCAACCTCGACTTTGATCGGGTTCGATTCAACCGAATAATAAAATGCAACGAACCTGGCTTTAACAACAGGCTTCGACCTCGAGTTAGATCAGGTTCGATTTAACCGGATGATAAAATGCAACACAGACCTGGCTTTAACACAGGCTTCGACCTCGACTTAGATCGGGTTCGATTTAACCGGATGATACAATGCAACACGGACCTGGCTTTAACATAGGCTTCGACCTCGACTTGGATCGGGTTCGATTTAACCGAATGAAAAAATGTGATGGACCTGACTTTAACAACAGGCTTCGACCTCGACTTGGATCTGGTTCGATTTAACCAAATGATAAAATGCAATGGACCTGGCTTTAACAACAGGCTTCGACCTCGACTTAGATCGGGTTCGATTTAACCGGATGATAAAATGCAACACGGACCTGGCTTTAACACAGGCTTCGACCTCGACTTGGATCGGGTTCGATTTAACCGAATGAGAAAATGTGATGGACCTGGCTTTAACAACAGGCTTCGACCTGGACTTAGATCGGGTTCGATTTAACCGAGGATAAATGTTTGATCACAAAAATTACCAAGCTTACGAGCTCGGCTTGGACGGAATGATGACATTGAGGATTAGCTGAATTTTGCTGAGCAGGAGACTTGCAAGAGAAAACACTCCGATGCCCAAGTTAGGAAGAATCCGAGTTGTATTCGAGGGAAAAAAACAGTGTTCGCGTACCTTGGATAAAAGCAAATGATTTCTATATATAGGCACGGACAGGACTCCCGACCAGGCCTCAACGGCTCTTTAAGGTAAGCTTGAATTACGGCGTGCTGTCGTGGAGTTTGTTGAAATATACGGCTAAGCAAGACACAGCTAGGTCGGTTCAAACAAAGAATTGGAACGAGACCAAAGGAGATCATGGTTGGCTCGGCCATAACGGGCGTTGGCTCAGTAGACAGTAGAATTACCGAGGTGATAAAAATTTTCTCTTCTAATAAGGATATGCCATCTAAGTGTAGGGTTTAGAGTTTCTTTTAAACTTGCTAAATGCATGAGATATGCACTTGAAGCAAGATGATAAGACTAACACCAAGTATTCATGCTAATGTGAACTTCCAATGGCAGTATGGAGTACTTATCGTAGCGAAATATTACATCCGAGCGAGAGGTTAGATCAATCCAATTCATCCTAACAAACCGACACTACACTACGTAGGTACTTGTGCAGGTGAGGCGCTGGTCGGTCCTAGAAAGGCCCGTAGCGGTGTGAGGAGTAAATAACTGGAATGCCCAAAGATCATAAAGGATGGGATAGGAATGGAGGCAGCAGAAAGTTGTACTCATATTAAATTGCGTCCCCTTGTAAACGAAAGAGCTCCTACCAGAAATAGCTAATGAATATTGGGTACCCTGTTGTTGACAACTGAGTACAGCCTATCAACTAGCTCTAACTCTAAAGGCCGAGAAAAAGCTAAAGAGATCTGTATGAGGTTCCACGGGAAGCCGCTGCGCGACCTCTAGTGCAACTATCGTATGATGAATGGGTGCATCTACAAATGTGTATTGCTCTAATGTCATGAATGATGATCCATTTTGTTTTATTTTTACTTTTATCACTTGAAAATGTGCGACAACATATGATCTGTTTTTTATTTAGCTTAACCAATGAATTTGATCTTCAATGCATGATGCAATAATGTATATGCCTACTGAAAGCTAGAATGCAACATGTAAGCATGATATTAATTTTTGTTTTGACAATGAAATGTGATTATGAATGCACAATGCATGACACTTAAAATTTCATAATCTAACCATGATACGAAAACAATTTATTTTTTAAATAATATATATGCAAGTGATGTGAATGCATGATTTGTGAAAATATGGTTGAGAGAATAAGATTTTTTTTTCCATATTTTGAAAAAGATATTATCTCTTGTCTACTCTCATCCTTCTTACGAGCAAATATTTAGCAAAAAATCAAACGAGAAAAGGTAATATCGACATTGGAGAAAAACCGGTCAACTTTTTTTCTTTTTCGTTTTCTTTTGCTTTTGTCTTTTTTTTTTCTTTTTTTAATGAATGCCTTCATCTGATAGGAGATATATATATCAAGGTAATCTCTCAACCATCTAAGGTTTGGTGGGGGATTCTTTTGTAGAGGTGGTAACTCATGTGCCGATTTAGAGAACTATCAAAAGTAATTCGTAGTATTGTACATCTTGCTTGATCAAACTGCTTCATAAACTCAGCATTGTAGTTGACAAGAATGTTTGATACAAGCAAATAGATCTGGCTTTATGAACAAGCGACGATGAAAATCACGATTTTCCATCAAGCTTAATAATGAGAAAAGTCAGCGAGCTTCCTCTTTAAAGAAAAGGAAACCAAGAGTTCAAGGATATTTTGTCAAATCTCTCGAACAATAAGAGACTAGAATATGTTTTTTAAAAGTTTTGGTGAGAGATTAGAGCATGATCAAATGAATAGAAGAGTAGAAATGATTCAATTTCTTTGGATAGATAACCTTGAGAAATGGTTACGTAACTCTTCCAAGAGTTCATCTCGTGTATCTTGTCTCTTTTTTTTTTTTTTTGGTTTAGCTCAAGATCTTTGATAAAAATCTTCTTTCTCGCCTTTAGCTTCACTTTATGGCCATGTTACTGCAACCCACTTTTTGAATGTAAGGCTCCCTTTTTAACCTTAGCTTGGACGTGCAGTTGATGCAATCCACTTTTGAATGCAAATGACCTATCTTTTTCTCAAAGTGTAGCTCATTATGGAGTTGTAGAGTACACTTTGTGAATGTTGAAGATTTTGTGCGAAGAGAAATGTAACAATCTCAGTCTGAAGATGACCTTTGCCTCAAAGCTTTGTATAATTCAGTTACAAATTTGCCCCGACGTAGCATTACTCGACTTTGCCTTAGTCTGAAGATTTGTAAAGAAGACCTTGAAGCTTTTGAAACTGCAATTGTTGATCTATACTGATTGCCCCATTCATTGAACTAAAAGATGGTCACGACCTTCTTATATTTTTTTTTCTCTTTTCTCTTTTTCTCCTCTTTTTCTCCTTTTTTCTTTTGGCCGGACATAATCTTTTTTACAAACAAAATATAGTGTAATCACATATAAAACGTTGATCATAAGTAGCTTTTTTCCACCTTGACCGTTGTTCCAAATTATTTCTTTGCCGGTGCTGCTTCAGTATCATGATGAAATTGATCCCAAGCAAAAATCATCAAAGGAGACTGATATCTTGAGACTATTTGTCAGGTCGCTAACTTCCCAATTCTCAAAACTACTATCCTCAGTCTTGAAATCACTTTTACTCAAAAGAAGAGAAGAGACAACTGGTTGAGATAGGAGAACAATAGAAAGTGAAAGAAGGAAGTCAGAGTAGGGAAATTTTGAGCAACTATAAGTACCAATTCATGAGGCAGTCAATCATAAGAGTCCAATGTTATTTTATTACCTTAAAAGTTATCAGGGTAACACTAGGTGGATAATTTTGGACACTTACCACGCAATTAGATGTGGCAGGCTTAGCAAAAGACTTTTTATGGTAAATAGGCAAATATTGATATTCATCACAAAAATTGTATGTGACAGGCTAAGCCAATGATTTTTTTTTTTTTTAGTAAATGGTCAACTCTCACTGTTGACCATATTTACCATATATCGGTAGGCTAGGCTCAAGGTAGATTAGTCTCAAAGCGGGCTAGACTCAAGATTTTATAGGGTGTGAGTAATTTTGGACTCGCATCTCAAAAAGGCATTTGGTTCGCACATGGGAAGAAATAGGGAGGCGAACATAAAGCTACTTTGAGTTAGGGTTTAGCCTGAGAACAAATCTTGGTAAAATTATATCTCATTGAGGACCTTGAAGGCATTCACAATTTTTCAATTTTTTTTTTCATTTTTCATTTCTTTTTCACAACCTTTTTTTTAATATTTTTTCACTTTTTTTCCGTTTCCTCCAAGTGACTTACAATTATTGTTTGATTCTTGTTAAAGTCTCAACTAACAAGAATGATAAGAGTAGATAATATTAAAAACATGTAATTTCCTTTTTATCGAGAGCCTTTCAAAGAAAACATTTTTTTTTGTTTTTCAACCAATGATATGATATGTGTGATGCATGAATGAATGTATGACTTTGATTTTTTTTTTTAAGAAAAATAGCTCAATTTCCACACATTCACATTCTTTTTTACAAGTACTTAGCTAAATCATGGGTGACTAAAGCTTCATTGTCATTTTAACACTAGCAAGCAATCTCAAAGATAACTTCAAATAAGAAATAGACTTTATTGATAGTGGGAAAATATTAAATCCACATTGATTTCCATAGTCTCGTGAACTCATGATTCTAGTGCTTCATGTGTGAACCATCTTTCTTTGAAAACTTTAGCCATCATGCCCTCATTAGCACTTGCACTTTATGCTTCAGTGAATTACAGTTCTTAGTTGAATGACCTACAGCTCCTGCATGGTAATCACAACGAACATGCAGCTCGTACCACTTTGGATAAGGTGGTTGTAATGGCTCTACGGGTACGGGAGCTAATAGATTACCTTGAAATAATTGGGATAACAACTTGGTATAGGATATTGGGATCGAATGAAAGCTCTCTCGCTTTAGTTGTCTCCGACTACTATGATTGTCAGGTAATGTTCGTGGATCATTCTGCAGAGTCAATGAGTTTATGGGTACCGTAGAAAGACTGTATGCCACGAATCCTTGTTGGTATTCCCGTTGCACTTCGAAACTACTGCCTGAACTTTATCTTTCCTTTTAAAAGAGCTTCTATTCGTTTCAAGGTGTGGCTATTTATTAATTAAAGGCACTGGCGGTTGTTCCATTGCTTCTCCTCATCTCTGAGCATATTCTTTCCCTGCAGTCTCTTCAACATTTCCATTGGTAAAATTTTCTTTTTCTTTACCATTTTCTTTTTCTTTACCTTTTCAAATATTTGAGTTAATGGCCTTTGATGCTTGTCCATCTTGGGATGTGAATTCAACCTTGTAGGAGCTTGTTGGCCTTTCTTGGAAAGCTGAGCTTCATGTGATGAATTATGCTGGGGGAAGCCCTCTATAGATTGACAAGGAGGTGAGTTCACTTTAGGTGATGAGTTATTATGAGGTTCGACTAAATTGTTAGGTTGAGAAATGCCCCCAACAATATTTTTTAAGATATTGAAAATTTCTGTGATTTGTCCCTGAATCTTATCAATGTCTTGTCTCATCTTCTTTAGCTCTACATTCTGCACCTCCATGACCTGTTCTTGAATCTCGCCTCTTATTTTCTTTAGCTCAGTATTCAATTCTTCCATGACCCGTTCGTGGATTTCGATTCTAAGTTTCTTTAGCTCAACGTTAAATTCTTCCATGTTATGCTGCTTTATGTACCTTGTATATAAAGAATAGTAAATATGTGGTTCTTGAGCTATTTTTTCTAAGAGTTCATATTAATTATAATGTAATGGAGAATGCACATATTTTGATTTTTTTAAGATAGAAATTGATATGCATGAAATAATGTTATGCAAATTTTGGATCACAAATTAAGAGAAATTTTAAATGATTATGAACATGTGAAATGATGCATGCATAAGATGATATTTTTTTAATTTATGTTATGGACATGCAGAATGATGCAAAGAAAGAACGGTTTTGATTTACTTTAAAAAAAAATGTGCTACCCATTACCGCGAAGTGATATGATATGCAATCTAAATGCATGTAAATGTAATGCTAGACTATAAATCATTCCAGGAGGAAAGATCATGAATATGCGCATGAAATGAAACCTTAGGGTTATAAGGATGAACTCCTAAATAAGTGAATAAGTTTAAAAGTTTTTATGTGTCTACAACAGAGATATTTACAACCCCCTTTGAAATGCAACACTTATACTTAAGCAAATAGTCAGGAAGAAATAAGGTAAATGCTTTTTTCCTTTTCTTTTTTTTTTAATTTAAAAAAAGAAGTGGTTCATTTAAAACCTTATGGTTAAAACTCGGTCAAATTGACCCTATTTTTTATTTTTTAAAAAAATAAACAATATGACACAACAAAAATAAAATGTAATATGAATATGAGCGTGAAGTTATGTACTAATGCATCCTAGAGGATAATGGCCCCCAAATCCTCCATATGCTTTGGCAGTATGGTCGACTTGAGTGGAGAATTTCATGTGCCTGCACGGAAACCGAAATTCCACGAAGGTCACACTACTCAGTCTCCGATCTAATCTTAAGGGTAAAGCCTGGGTAGGAGGCTTGTGAATGTGTGTGAGATGCATGATGATGCAAAATAAAATAATAATACAATTAAATGAAGAAAAAAAACAAACAAAAAAATGGACCCAAAAACATATTACAATAGGATAATAAATGACAAAATAAATGGCTTGACTCTCAAATATCCCCAGTGGAGTCGCCAAGTTGTCGCAACGTCATCGCGACGCGGAACAGCCGACGTCATCCCCTGAAAGGTCTTGAACTTTCCATGAGTGATGACACTCCAACGTCTCACCAACATGCCACCACCTTGTGATATAAGTTATGTTCCTTTTTAAAATACATATTTTGTATTTTTGAATTTTGTTAAAAAAAACTCTAAAGTAAATCTTTTATTTAAAATAATTATTTAGTAAAAACAATGATAAAATGAGACATGCAAAGACTCGAACTTGGGTAATGTATATTAAAAAACTAAACATTTACCACTATTCCAACATCCTAAAATGTAAATATTGTATTCTTTTACAAAAACAAATGTTTTAACTTATTTTTTTAAACTAAAAAAACCTACGAATTTTGTTCAATTAAAACAAAAAAATAAATAACTTTTTATTTATTTCGAAATTAACAAGATTATTTAAAATAAAAAAACTTTTATTTAAAAATAAAGTCAAATTTACTTTAACAAAACTTATTTGCTAAAATTGATTTTTTGTTAAGATTCTTTTGAAAATCATACCACCAAACCATTAAAAGGATTTTTTTTTAAAACAATGAGATTTTATTCTAAAATACTCTGTTTTTATCTCCTCCTTTTTTTAAAATCCTGGAGCAGAGGAACACTCTTTTTAATTAAAAGATAAAACAAAGTTGACCCAAAAAAAAAAGTAAACCTTGTTAAAAAATTTAAATAGAAACTAACTTTTAAAGTTTGAATTGAAATTTAAAAGAATCCAAACTTTTTAAAAACAAGATTTATTTTATAAAACTCCTCATTTAAAAAAAAATTATTTCCAACGTATTTGATACTTACTTAAAACGCACTACTGGGAACGAAATCGTCGGAGTGCCAGCGTGCTTGGAAGAAGCAGTGAAGAAGGTTGTTGCTGCTGTCGTTCGCGCTGTTCTCTTGCGTCGTCGGAGGTCGTGGGTATGAAGGAGAAAAGGGGTGATGGTGGGATAAGAGAGATGGAGAGAAGAAGATACAGTGATGGGTTTCCAACTCTCTGCACTCTGTCTGTTCCTCTCCACTACAGCCCTCTTTAAATACACTTATTCGTGCGCAGCTTAGGTGGAGGGCGAAGAAGGCCCCCTTCTGGGGGGCCCGAGCCATCAGTGAGATACCACTCTAGAAGAGCTAGAATTCTAACCTTGTGTCAGGACCTACGGGCCAAGGGACAGTCTCAGGTAGACAGTTTCTATGGGGCGTAGGCCTCCCAAAAGGTAACGGAGGCGTGCAAAGGTTTCCTCGGGCCAGACGGAGATTGGCCCTCGAGTGCAAAGGCAAAGATAACGGTAAAAAAGAAAAAGAGGCAAGAGGAGAGAGAAAAAGAAGGAGGGGAAGAAGGAAAGGGAAGGGAGAAGATGCCACGTTAAGTGCCTGAGGAAAAAATCAAAGAGGAAAAAAACGGTTAAAAATCAAAGGTTTTGTTAAAATAAAATCTTTATTTAATTAAAACAAAATCTTTTTAAAACAAATTAATTTTATTTATCTATTTTTTATTTTAATAATAAAACAAAATCTAAACAAACCATTTTTTATTTTCTTATTAATAAAATTAAAAATTTAAATAAATCTAACATTTTAATTTTAGTTAATTTAAACTTTATATTAAAACTAATAATAAAGTAATCCTATGTTATTCTTTAATTAAAATAAAATTCAATAAAGTAAAATACAATAATATAAATTAAAATTAAAAATAAGTCGGACCAAATACGGTGTCTACAATATTTATATATTTATATTTAATTATGTTTAAGTTTTATTGTCACATTTAATTTTATTTGAAATAATACTTAATTTAAGTTAATAAAGTGATTACGTTTTATTTATATTTATTTAATTAAATCTAATTCCTAATTTTTTGAACAGCCATAACATCTACCATATATTTTCACTCTTGGAATATATCCAAAAGATTTGTTCAATTTCCTTCTAGACTAATGTTCTATTCTTTTTAAATAAATACTAAAAACTTTCAAATTCAATTAATAAATTATAATATTTTACTAACTTGTTTCTTAAATAGTACTTTTTATTTTTAAAAGATTTCATTTATATTGTTCTTAATATTTTCATAGCCTCTTTCGTAGGTTTTGGAATTATTGATGCAACCAATGTTGATAAGATAAACTTATGATACACAAAATATGAATAGAGAACGATACAATTCATAATTCATAATTCATAATAGATTGTGTTTTCTAAATTCATAAAAATATATTTTACAAATTGTTATTTTTTATTATTCCTAACAAAAAGTTAATATCTAAACTTATTAGAGTTGATAAATATACGTTAGTAAGCGAAATTTAGTTTAATTGGAATGAAGATGTTGTCTTGGAATTAATTCCAAGAATGGTAGATCCTCTATAAAATTGAAATATATATATATATATGTATATGACGAGAATCTACAAAAGTTTTTTTTCGAGAATCTACAAAAAGTTTAAACATAAAACAAAGTGAAATTTATTTAAATAAAAAATTGTGATGTTAACTTAATTATATTGATGGAAAAAAGAATCTAAACGTATCTATATCAATCGTTACCATCATTAAAAGAAATAGACAAGAGTACTCGTTTGGACTACTTAAGTGATAGTACATGCTGATATGAGCTTTCACACGAAAGAAAGTTTTATATGTGTGAGGTACAACAAATTGTCATTTTTATTTGACACAATTAGATGAGTACAATTAATACTATTCAATACTAATCACTCAATTAAAAAATAAGGAAAAAGAATTGTCAACCACCGATGAATATTTTGTAAATGACAAAATTATAGAGTTAATAATCACGCAAGTCGTGAAATAGTAATAATATCGAAGGACAGGATTTAAAATATTTGAGCTCACATTTTCACATTTTCTAGCTACAATCTTAAGATGGTATGAACTAGTTATGAGAAATAGGTCGAGTTAATTAGGTTCGATTTCATTCGTATTATTTATCATTGATTTAAAAATTATTATGGTCCGTATAATTTTAACTCGTTGTAAGATATCGTATGACAACACTACAAGAGAGTGAGAGTGAGTAAAGTTGCTTACTAGATTAAAAAAAATACTCACAACTTAATTGAAGATTAATTCACTTTAGATTAAATAAACCGAATAAGTACCCTAAAATCAACAGAAGCCTAATACTGTTTTATCCAATCTAGTTAAAAAGAACAGTCAATTTAATAAACAAAGCGAGTGGAAATTTAAAAGTCTAAGGAAGAAAGATAACACCATAAGTTTTTATTGGTAATTGGGTTAAATAGCCACTTTAACACGTCAGTATTGTTTTTTAATCCTCCTCTTTTAAAATTCATGTTTTCTAGGCGTTTGTTGTTGTCAAATGACCATCATGCCCCTCCTTTTATGTTTCTCTCCGTCCTCTCCCTCCCCTCCCCTTTTTCTCTTCGCATTTTTTCTCTCCACCGTCTCGTCTCCCTTTTTTTTTCGTTTTGGTTATTAAGAATCTTCACTTTCTTATCGCTTGGATTTTTCCTTTCAATTTTTTGGTTTGGCTTATATATAACTTTCATCCCCTTCTCTTTTCTCGCTTTAATTTTACGGAAAAAATAACCCTTTCAAATCTTCCATCTTCTATTTTTTTCTCCGCTCGGGCTTTAAGAGAAAAACACCCCTTTCAGATCTTCCATCGCTTCAGAAGCAATTTCGATTTCCAGATCTCGCTTTGATGCTCTCTCGCTTGGGTCTTTTTTTTTTTTCACGTAATGACAGGGGAAAGATACACTCAATAATTTTTTTAATTTGATATGAATTAAATTTGGAATCCAATCATAATTAAAATTAAGAGATTAAAAGAGAGATTTTAAGGAAGAGAAAAAAATCTTAAACAAATTTGATTTAAATTTCAAATTTGAATATGAATACACGAACGAGATTAAGATTCTGCTCCCTTAAGTCTAATTTTTAAATTTTTAATTAAAAAATCGTTAATCTCTTAAATTATTTGTTAATCATTTTCAATTTGAATTTGACCAAACATTTTATTTATTTACTTTCCATTGATTTTATTTTGTTTATGATTTCATTTAAATTAACCAAATTTTATTAATAATTATTTAGATAAATAAGATAAACGACATTTTAGTTTAAAATATTTGAAATTCTTCACTTTATAAATGGATAAGTATTGATTCAAATTAATTCAATAATTTAGGAAATTTATTCATTCTATAAATAGATTTTTAAATAATTAAATAAAATTAGAAATCCCAATTCTCTCTCTTCCCTCTCGCTCTCTCTTGTTTCCTCTCTCTCCCTCCCGCTCTCTCCCGTTCCCTCTCTCCCTCATCTCTCGCTATCTCCCTCTGTCTTCCAGGCATTTTCCGGTGATAGTCTTCTTCGACAGTGAGACTCACGTCTGCGCCAGCAACATCTCTTCCCCTATCATCGTCTTTTTTAGGATTTTGCTAAATATTTTAAAAAATCTAAACTTCCGGTAGGTAGTTTTTCTCAACTCGGATTTTGAGAAAAAGATAATAGAAAAAATCAAGAAAGTGGGAGAGAAGAAGAAAATTTTGGAAAAAAGAGGGAGGGAGATAGAGGGATGGAATAAGAGAGAAATCTAAAAATGAGTGGAGGGGTAGTCAAAGTAATTTGGTATCCAGGTGACGTCAGCCAATGCCTAGAGAACATGGGTTTTAAAAAGGGTGATTAAAAAACAATACTGCTTCTTCAAGATGCCTATTCAGCCCAAAATCCCAAGTTTTTATAGTGTTTAAAAAGTCCATACTCCACTCTTTAAGATTTCTTATTGGGTATTTTACTGCATTGCGGGTGAGAACCAAACTGATCAACCTCTCTGTTTTGTGAGTTCATGAATAAACTCCTACCGATCCTTTTGCAGGATCCACTATGAAAATTTATGGCTTTTCTGATGGTATTTGTGCTGACGCTCAGAATAAAACTTGTTTTTTTATTGATTTGATTCTAGATTTTACATTGAATGATGACATTTGTTTTTTTCATAATGGGGACATTGGTGAAAGGAGTAGTCATAAAAAGTTCACATTTGAAAGGTAATTGTATCCTTCTGGTATCTTTAAAATTGATGTCATGAGTAGGATAAATTTAGTGGCTAGTTTATGAACATATTGGGTTCGTTAATGTTCATTCATGGGTTTAACCTGGCCATGGGAGGAGTCTTTATTTGATTAGCGATTTTGATCAACAAAATTAAGGTACATGGAGATCGTCTTTCAACCCGGTTGATAAAGGAATTACCTTAATTATATGCATTCTAAACACAAGAATACGAATACAGCATTTAAAGCTTGAGAGAGACTTATAAACTCAATATGAAATTTCATCATCAAATGTTGTCTTTCATGGCCAAGTATATAGATCCATATTTATAATAAATTGAAAAAACACAACCGTTGGCTAAACTAGTCTAAATTCAGCCAACACCTTTCACATCCATACATGAACATTATTAAATGAAATACATGAATTTAAATCGTACGTAGTTCATTAAATATGACAATGAATCTGGATTTTCATATTAATAGCTTCTTAGATGAAAATGTGACTTATCTTGTTTGAATGGATGCAACTCTCCACCAAGTGTGAACATAACTTGGATTGATTTTTCATTCTTTTGAGGCTAGAAAAAATCTTCCTCTTTTTAGACGAATTGTGCGGCTTGTCCCTCATTGGCTTGGTCCCTCAAATTTTAATTCTTGATTTTATTTGGAAAAATATACTTCATGGATTGGCGTATGTCTTACAACCTCCCAAAACAGATTCTCACTAATGAGATTTTCATGACGTCTTCGCCTTTGCTGAAACATTTTGACTTATAGTGTCTTAACTTCATCTAAGTCTTATAGTATTCTTATGATAAACATGCAAGAACACTTCAATATAGTCTAAAACGTGAACTGTCACAGTATCTCAAATTTAGGAAACAATGACATTTTATTTAAATAAATAAATGGAAATAGAAAAGAAAGAGATATGAGTGAAATTGTGTGAATCAAAAGAAGATGATAAGTCACTTCTTTTTTCAAGAAAACACAATAAAAAAAATTGAAGCAAAGATGAGAAGATCAAGAGTCACACGAACTGGAATTAAATATGGTTGAAAGTAGAAACAAAGAAAAATGAAGAAGAATTAAAAGCGAATAGAGATACCATCTATTTAGAGCCTGAGCTCTGATACCCAAAAATGATACGGGAAGAGTCTCATCCATTCAAGCAAGATAAGACACATTTTCATCCAAGAAGCTTAGTGAATCTAAAAATACATATTCATTATCATATTTAATAATTTATGTGCCATTTAAATTCAAGTATTTCATTTAATAAGGTTTATGTATGAATGTAAAAGGGTGTTGGTTGAATTTAGACTAGTATGACCAATCTTTTCTTTGTGTATTTTCAGTTATTATAAATATGGATGTATTATTGGCCATGAAAGACAACATTAGATGAATGGAATTTCACATTGAGTTTAGTCTCTTTTAAGCTTTAAGCTTTCTTTGTATTCTTGTGTTTAGAATGCATGTTTAGAACTTTCAATCTAGTTTGATCAATTAGGTTGTGGAGAGTTCGAAATCTTGAAGATATGAACAAGTTCTCATTTCTTCTTGATCCTTGATAATAGTTTTCAAGTAAAACCTATTTAACTTTGTTGGGGTTTGCTTCATCAATTAGTTATTCAAGTTATTCTTATTATTACTGTGAGGTTCGCCTTGAATAAGAGAGTTTTCAAGCATAATTGAGGTAGTTCCTTTATCACCCACCTCATATTCATGACTGCTTTCAGTAAGGTTCTAGACTTTTTCTAGTCTTATTTTCAAATTTGATCATGCTTGGATTATGCTTTCGTGTTTTCTTAATTTTGAGTTTACGTCTTTGAATATCTCTTCGCAATTAGAATGAGACTAAAAGGTAGAAGACGATATGAGGCTGTTTGATAACATCCTCGTTCCCTGTTTTTCATTTCTTGTTTCTTGTTTCTAATTTTTTAGAACTAGAAATAGAAATACATTTGGTAACCATTTCTATTTCCTGGTTTTTGCAAAAAAATAAAAAAAAAATGATACGTTTGGTAACCAATCTCAATCTCTCTTCTCTTGATCTCTCTCTCTATCTCCACCATTCATTATCATTGCTTGTCGCTGTAGGCCATTGACTGTCATCGAAAGTCATTGCAAGCCATCAACTATCGTCTCAGGCCATTGCTTATTGCTGCAATCTGTCGCAGGCCATCATCCGTCGCTTCTAGCTTGCCGCTGCAGGTTGCAGGTCGTCACCGCAGGTCACAGATTGCCGCCAAAGGTCGCAGGTCACTGTTGTCGTTTGATTCAATGTTTTGGAATGTAATTTAAAAAAAAATAACCTGGTGACCCAACCCAACCTAACCCAAAAATATTGGGTTCGGTTCGGTTGGCCGTTAGCTTTCGTTTTTCATCGGTTACATAAACAGACCAATTGGGGTTGGTTCGAAAAATCTCTTCAATCCAACCCAACCCAACCCGTGAGCACTTGTAGGATAAACAATGGGTTAAAATACCAAAATGAGATGTTTGTTATTTGAGCTCTATTTTATTTTTTCTACGTTTTGTTCTCTCTCATCTCCTTTACTTTACAAGTCTTATAACCTCTAAAGCAACCTAAGATGTTGTGTGTTGTATTAAGGGAGCATGAGATAAACGAGTCAATCGATATTTTGAATTTTACGTTTAGATGTTACCATTCGATTTTGAACTTAGGTGTTTGCACTGCCACATCTTAATTTTCTTCTTTTTTATTATTGTTATTTTCTTTTTACAATTAATTGAATTACTTTTTTATTGGTATTATTATTAAATTAAATTAAAAATACTTCGTGTATTTGCGTACATACTAGTATATAATATATGCGAATTTGTAATGGGTAGCTAAAATATTTACCATATTTGTAAATATAGCAACAACTTTTGGGCTTTGTAAATATTGCAAATATTTGAAATATAATTTTCAATTTTTTAGTCATTCTGATTTTATCCTTCTATATTTTTAGATATATCAATAGCATATTAAATCAGGTATATCATTGATATATCAACACTCATATCATGTATTTAGGTATATCGTTAGTATATCAGCACTCATAAATCAAATATATTAGTGTTATTGATTCCTTCAATAATATCACAAATCAGAATTGATAAATCAACATTCATATAAGGCATAAAAGACATGCATTTAGGTTACAAAAGACAAGTATTTCATCTAAAATCTATAAATAACACAACACAATTCAATTTAAAAAAAAAAACTAACACTAAACAAAAAAGAAAAGTGATATATAAACTTAAAAAAAAGAAAGAAAGAAAGAAAGAAAGAAAAAAGAAAGAAAGAAGAAAGAGAGAAGTAATATATGAAGTATATCATTTTTTTTTTTTTGAAAATAATATCAAGTATATCATTAGTATATTAGCATTCATATTAGATACATTTGTTTATGCAACAATTCGCACAACGGTTACCTAGCTCGAACCTGTTCCTAGCTCCGACCTGAGAGATGTGTAAGACCTGCTCCAAAGGGCAAAATCTCCGACGCTCAAGTCAGTATGTAGCTCGGACTCAATATTAAGTTCGAGGAGAAAATTCCTTACCTGATGGTGAAATGGGACCTCTATTTATAAGTTTAGGTCCCGACAGGGGTCGCGACAGGCAGTTATCCTGGTCAGTTTTGAGGTCGGAAATGTCGGGTTTTAGTAGGTCGTGCTCGGATATTTTAGGAGTTGTAACACAATCGGGAGTGCTGAATTTCTTTCCTCGGAACATTCCGATGAGGGATCTTTCAAGACAGGTCTTTTAACAACTTCTTATGTCTTCAACCTATCTCTGTCCTTCACGTGGCAATTGGATATTTTATCCCCAAACAATATTGTTGGTATATCAACACTCATAATCAAGTATATCAATGATATATCAAATCAAGTATCATAGTTTGGTTTACATTAATCAAACATTATGGTATATTATACTTTTACTCTCTTCTGCATAGGTTCAACCTCCAGAGTTTGCTATTTTTTCAAAATTGAAAAGTGCTTTCAAAGACCCACTCGTTGAGCAGGGACGAAAGTCGACGATTCTGGTAAGATTATACGTACTAGCTAACAGTCCGCCAAGCTACGCCTGCTGAGCAAGATGCATTGCTTTTTTTCTTTCAAGTACCTCATCTCTTTATTTATCCAATGTAATTTTCTTTTTAATAATATTTTCGTTTTAAAAGCAAGGTTTGAAATGTCGATGTCGATGGAAATGTCGAGGTTCTGATTTTAAAGACATGTCGATGTTGATAGATATTTTGGGAAAAAATAATGGAAATAGTGGAAATTGATGAAATTTTTTTGAAGTAGTAAATAAAACTTGAATTGTTGCTTAATTAGCATATAATTGATCACCTTTATGACCATCTTAGTTATGAAAATATCGACATTGATGGAAATGTCCACACAAGATTTTTATTTTTATTTTTTTAATGAAGATGGATGGAAATTATTTGCACGAGTAAAATAAACTTGTAGCTTAATTTGTCTCACTTTTAACCATCATATCTAAATATATAAGTAATATTACTTATGAAAATGTCGTTGCGATGAAAACGTTGGAACAAAATCATGTACACACAAGGTTCGAAATGTCGAGGTCCTGATTTTACGGACATGTCAATGTCGATGGATATTTGGGGAAAAATTACAGAAATTATGAAAATTAATAAAAATTATTTTAATTAGTAAATAAAACTTTAATTATAGCTTAATTAAGTTATAATTGATCACTTTTTATCTATCAAATGTAAAAATATGAGTAACTTACTTATGAAAATGTAGATGTTGATAGAAATGTCGGAACAAGATAACAAAGATTGATGAAAATAATTTGAATTAATAAATTGAAGTTCAACGTTATTTAATTTTATGTTTTATTAATAATTTATAACCAAATCTAATCTTAGTTAAGATATGAAATATTGATACATATACACATAGGATTTTTTTAATAATATTTTAAAATAAACTTATTTTTAAAATAATGTTGTTTTAATTGAAAAAATGGAAAAAAATGTATATTTACAAACTTATTCTAGAAATAATGCTCTGGAAATCGAAATGAGTCTTGGTTGTCTCTTGAAGAGACGTCCAATGTACGTGGCACCACAGTGGCGCCACGTCTACTTTTTTTTTTTTTAAATCGAAACATGGTCTTGAAGAGACGACCATGTAAGCGCGAAACTTGGTTGCAACCACACGTAGCTATCATGCACGATGGTCGTCTCTTGAAAAGACGACCATCCGCCTCAAAACCCTAACCCCGTAACCCACTTGCCCCATTTGCATTTCTGTTTTTTCCTCAAGCCCCGCCATCGCCGCAACCACCGTCGTCAATCCTCCACCGCCTGCCATCGTCATTCCTTCGCCATCCACCGTCGGCGCTCATCGGTAGGCACCACTTCAAGGTATTTACGTTTTGTTTTGTTATTATTATTATTATTATTATTTTATTATTTATTTGTCGTGTATTTTTTATTTGACTTTATCTAAATTAATATTAATATAAAATGTACATTTTATTGATTTAATATTTGTGAATGTAAACAAATTTATTAGATTTTATTTTTGAATATAAATTAGTTTTATAATTTTATAAATTGATTTGAATTAATTGTTAATTTCTTTTTTATTTAATAAGTTTATTTATCTTGAGTAGTTTTTTTATTAAATAAATTTAGGTAATTATAAGATTATACATTTTTGGTATTATAATTAAAATTTGTTTATTTAATTAGTGTTGTTAGATGTAATTGTTAATTAATAACTCTTTTATTTAATTAGTTTATATGTCATGAGTAGCTTGTTTATTAAATAAATTTAGGTAATTATAAGATTATACTTTTTTTGTATTATAATTAAAATTTGTTTATTTAATTAGTGTTAGTTAGATGTAATTGTTAATTAATATCTCTTTTATTTAATTAGTTTATATGTCATGAGTAGTTTTTTTATTAAATAAATTTAGGTAATTATAAGATCATACATTTTTTGTATTATAATTAAAATTAAGTTTATTTGATTAATGTCGTTAGATGTAATTGTTATTAATATCTCTTTTATTTAATTAGTTTATATGTCATGAGTAGCTTTTTTATTAAATAAATTTAGGTAATTATAAGATTATACATTTTTTTGTATTATAATTAAATTTAGTTTATTTGATTAGTGTAGTTAGATTTAATTACAACTTAATTGAAGATCTCTTTTTCCAATTTAGGATTTAAATGACAGCTAAATGTTTGACGATTGTACTGTATATGAATGGACGTACTATTGATGGTGTAAATGAAGTTGATTATGATGGACTGTCAAGTGGAGGTTTTACTGTGTATAATGGTATTGAGTTTGAACATTTTGTTCAAATGGTTTGAGTGTCACTTAATATAGATATGAGCATGAATAAATTAGAACTTGGCTATAAACACCCTAGTCAAACACTGTCGGGATCAATTAAATACATTCACATTCAATTAGAGAACCAGAGTTCATTGGATTTAATGTTCTCAATTGCACTACCATGTCCACAATTAGCGGAATTATTTGTGAATGTTAGGAATATGATGAATGTCTCATTGAACCTCGAGGTACCCAGTAAATGTCTTGACCATAGTCAATGCCTTGTTCCCGAACTTGAGTTAGTTGTGCCTCCAATGACTAATTTAGATGAAGATATGGATTTAACTGCTGACAATAGGTTTATAGACCTCAAGACAACAATAGATGATGAGTTTGATGAATTAGACCTCGAGGGTGAACATGATATCTATTCTCAAACATTTAATGACATGGTTAATAATATTGCAGAACACGATTCTATTTTTCAACCTGTGGCTGCTAAAAATGAAATGTTGTACAAGGGGTTCAGGTGTAGCGATAAAGAAACTATGCAACATATCGTCAAACATTTTGTTGTGAACAATCACCACACTTACGAAGTTATAGAGTCGGTACCATCTAAATGGGTAATTAGATGTAAGAAGTGGCAAGATGGATGCAAATGGCGACTTCGTGCGATTCTTAATAAATCTTATGATGTATGGGAAATTACGAAGTACGTAGACCAACATTCTTGTGTGTACTCAGAATTCAATCAAAGTCATTCTCAATTGGATTCGAATATGATAAGTAGAGAATTATGTGATGCAGTGAGAGATAATCCTTCTACAAGTATTTCGACACTTCAAGATTTGATAAAGGAAAAGTTTGGTTATCATATTCCATATAGGAGGGTTTGGGAAGGAAAAACAAAAGCTTTGGCTCGTATTTTTGGTGATTGGGATGAATTAGATCAATGTTTGCCAAAGTGGATGTACACGGTGAAACACACTAATCCAAGGACAATTGTAGAATGGAAAATAAGGGATTATGGAAAACCAGGTAATGGCATTCTCCATTCTGTATTGTGGTCATTCAGTCCTTGCAATGCAGCCTTTCAAAAGTTTCGACCCATGATTCAAATATATGGTACTCACCTATATGGAAAGTATAAGGAGAAGCTATTGATTGCAACATCGGTCGATTCAAATGAACATTTGCTACCCTTGCCTTTGCCATTGTAGACGAAGAGACTCGTGAGATTTGGGGATGGTTTTTAAAGAACCTCAGAAAAGTTGTTACGCATGAAGAGATATGTTTGATTTCAGACTGACAATGGGGGTGTTATCTCTGCTGTTAATAATCTAGATAATGGTTAGACCAGACATAACTCACATCACAGATTTTGCCTACAACATGTTGCTAGCAACTTCAACCATAAATACAAGTGTAAGCAATTGAAAATTTTGGTCTATCGTGCTGGTTCTCAATTCTAAATTTGAAAGTAGAACAAATACGTGGAAAATTTTAAATTACTCAATGGATCTTGTATGAATTTCTTCCGCAACATTGGGATTGAGAAGTGGACTCTATCACATGATGGTGAATTTAGATATGGGTGGGTGACGACCAATCTTTCAGAATACATTAATGAAGTGCTCAAAGGAGCTCGATCGGATGTTACCCATCACTGCATATAAAATATTTCGAGAAGCGGCGGGAGAAGACAAGAGACGCTTTAAGTAGAAATGAAAAATACACAAGGTACTCTTTAGTTTGTTGTTTAATGTTCATTATTGTGTAAATGTTGTTAACTTACATAATCAAGCTGAATAGGTATGCTTATGATAAGCTTGTTAAATGGGCGGCAAGATCCACAAAACACACTGTAGTCGATTATGATCAAGTCGTTGGTGTGTTTCATGTGAAAACAAGGATTCAATATTACAACTCAAGAGGAGGGAACCTACAAATAGTGAGAATAATTGTCGAAAACGTTCACGTACATGCAACAAATGGCAAACGTATGGCATGCCATGTTCTCATTTAATGGCAGTTTGTTCACATTTAAACTTTAACTACAATGACTATATTGAGGATTGTTACAAGCTTTCAAAGTACAATGAGTCTTACGCTTCTCAATTTGAGCCCATCCCACATGAAGATTATTGGATCGCTCGTCCAAAAATGCCTATATTGCACGCCGATCCAAATTTATTGAGACTGCCTGAAAGACCAAAGAGTTCACGTATTCATAATGAGATGGATTGGAGAGAACCAAGCGTTCAACAAAGGTGCGGACTTTGTAATCAACTTGGTCACAATCGAAAAAGTTGTCTTTCAAGACGACGGAAAGCGTCATCTTAGTTGTTGATGTAATTTAAAATTTTAGTTGGAATCATTTATGTTACTTTTTTTGTCAATATAATTTCTTTTTTAATTATAACTTTATGTGATTGTAATTTTATATTTATTGAATTTTAAGTTAGAATTATCTATGTTACTTTTTTTGTCAATGTAATTTCTTTTTATGTGATTGTAATTTCGTAGTTACTGTTGCAGTTTGAAACATTTTATGATGAATCTTGTTTACTCAAATAATATTTTGATTTAAGTTTTCAACTAATGATTATCTATGGTATCAGATTATGGAACTCGATCCAGGTCCTACTAATCAATCTGTATTGTATGCCCAAGCAAGACATCGATCAGAATTAGTTTGGCAAGGTCAGTTTAATGAGGAGTTGCACTGTCGATGTAGAGAGGCAGTTTTTATTGCTCCATCTCTCTACATCCTCTGATTGAGCTCGCATTACACACTTCTAGATGGATTTGCCAGATTAGGATTCATCCAATTAGATTGACATTTGATAATCACGCTTGTAGAACGGTGGAAACCAGAAACTCATACATTCCACATGTTGGATGGAGAGTGTAATATCACTCTATAGGATGTAGTGGTGCAACTTAGGTTACCAGTAGATGGTGAGCCCCTTACTGGTCCCATTGATTATGATTGGAAAGGCACATGTCAAGGATTACTTGGGGTGACTCTAGATGATCGGCACATTAGAGGCTCCAAGTTGAGTTTACCTTGGCTAGCCTCTCAATTTCGTAACCTAAACAATGATGCAGATGAGAAAATCATTGCTAGATATGCTCGTGCCTATATTATGCAACTTACCGGTGGTAGTCTATTCACCAATAAGTCTAACAACTTGGTGCATTTGATGTTCCTCCCACTGGTAGAAGATTTTGAGGTAGCTGGACGTTTCAGTTAGGGTGGAGTATACTTAGCATGGTTGTACCGAAATTTGTGCAAAGCGTGACGCTCTAACTCACGTGACATTCCGGTCCAATTATACTTCTTCAAGTAT